>NC_132934.1:147267250-147935062 GCF_034638445.1 Ciconia boyciana
CAAACTTCTTATATTCTTGTGTGTACAGCATCAAAAGCAAAAAAAGCATCACAGTCTTCTGGGAAAATAACTGTTAAAGCGAAAGAGAAGAGCTACTCCAAACTCGAAATACCATATCAAGCAGAAGTGTTGGATGGGTAAGCTTACAGTAATTGAACACAGTTCAAAAACTTAATGCTGTAAATTAGCTGATGTCGCAGGGGATTTAGCCTTTTTAGATGGAGAGGGGATATAAAGAGATGATACCCAAGTTTTCTGAATCTGGAGCTCATTTAGAACTACAATTACTTGTTTGAATTTTTCTGTTTTTACACCAGTAGATGAGGTAGTCTTAGTAATGCATAAGCTAGTTTCAAGGCTTGGGTTCCAAGTGACCTTAGTGAGTTGTTTTTCAGAGTAGTTGAAGGCTGCAGGTGAGACATTTTAACAATGCAGTATTGGAAATTTTTCTGGTTTTGCGTTTCCTGTTCTATCAGTATATGAAGTACGGGTAGAGAAAATACTTTTGGTTTTAAGCAAAATTTTGGAAGAACTGTCAGTGCTTCCTTAGTTTTTGTTCTTTATTTACAAAGTATGGCAAAGTTTACTTTAAAATTATTATTGAAATGAGGTGCTACTTTTTCAACAGAACTGACAGAGTATTTTAAAGGCAAACAAACTAAACCTTACCTTATTCAGAACTTTTGTGCTGCAGACGCCTGATTTGGTTAATAAGGAATATGCATGATTTGCACACTATCTTAATACTTCAACACTTCCTTTTATTCCTCCTAATATGCTGATTCACGTTTTTTATTATGTCACTTGAATTACTTAATTATCAATGTCCTTGTAGTGCTAATAATATAGTTTCAGCATGCCGTGGGGTATGTACCTTTTTTGCTGTTGGATTGAATGAGTTCTAGTCTTTTGTGCAAGAAAAACACTTTGTTTGAGGAAAGTCTTTATTTTTCTCATATTGTTTTCTTTTAATAGATATTTAGGATTTGATCATGCTGCCACACTCTTTCACATCCGTGACAGTGCTGCTGATTCTGTGGAAAGACTGATCTATCTAACAAACACATTCAGTTTTGCAGTCCTTATACACGATGTTGTGTTACCAGAAGAAGCAAAACCGATGTTTAAAGTAAGCCCCATTTCAGTAAACATTTTTACCTAATAGTAAATGTTTAAATGTGCTACACTCGTTAAATTGTAACATTGATCTTCATTGTTCACTGATCTAGGTCCAGAACTTCAGTAAACCAGTCTTAATTCCACCTAATGACTCCAGATATATTTTTACACTTCATTTTATGCCGTCCACATCATCTGTTCATATAGATAATAATATTTTACTTATCACCAATGCTTCTAAATTTCACCTGCCTGTCCGAGCATACACAGGATTTTTAGATGTAAGTATTTTCTTTTTTTTTTTAGCTACTTTAGTCTAATTAGAGGCAGATTTCCTAAGACTGTTTTTAATTCTTTATTCTACTTCTATGGGAGGATGGCTTTTTTAATTTCAAAATTGTTTTACCAGTTCTTTCCTTAAACAGCTTCAGTTACTGCTGAAAAAATCTTTTTTGTTCCCTTTAGTTTTACATAGAAAATGTATAGAATTTCGAGATTGTCACAGTACTGCTTTATTAGACTTATTAATGCATTTGTTAATGAGCTTAGAGTTTGAGCACATTTTATATTTAACTTATGCTACAATACCTTTATCAATCTTTCTAGTACTTTGTACTGCCTCCAAAAACTGAGGAACGATTTATAGATTTTGGCATATTGAGTGCAACAGAAGCTACCAGCATTTTATTTGCAGTCATCAACAGCAATCCAATAGAGGTAAGGATGGATTTATTTTTAGTTTGCCTTTAAAAAAAAATTCACATCAGTGTTGTTACTGAAAACAGTACCTTTTGTTCTTTTTAAGCTGGCTATAAAAAGTTGGCATATTATAGGGGATGGTTTGGCCATAGAACTTCTAACAACTGAAAAGGGAAACAGAACAACGATAATTGCAAACCACCATGAACTACAAAATGCTAGTGCATCCGATCAGTCTTCAGTAAGTAATCCTTTGAATCTATTGCTTAAAGCTAGATTTAGGAGGGAAGAAAGAGACAAATCTATGCAACTTCTTGCAGTTTCATTTTATCAAGGGGGAGGGAGGATAAGCATTCTTAATTTTTGTCTGAGTATGATAAAGCATGTAGAATTTTTAAAATTTGTTTTAAGAAGCAGTACAGTGTTCAGATTGGTTAGATTTTGAAAGGGGAAACTTCAGAAACAGTAACCCCCATACCCTCAGATGATGCTTATCATTTATCTGGGAAGAGTGGAATTTATCACCTCAAGGTATAGATAACTTTTGTGTTAGTAACTTATGTGTTTGAATTTTTCTTTTTACCACTGACAGTTGTTTCAAATGGATTTTGATTCAGTTTAAAGAAATAAGAGGATGTTGGGTATGTCTTTTAGTGAAATTTCTTTCCATTTAATGGAATACAATGGATGACTCTTTTTCTGCCATTTACAGGTAATACTAGCATCAGGTTATTATGCTGTGTTTAGAGTAAAACTAATAGCGAAAGAACTTGAAGGAATTCATGACGGAGCTGTACAAATCACAACAGATTATGAGGTATATTTATTGTATGTTCATGGGTGTTGCCCAAATTATATGTTCAGTTTTTAAGCATGAAGTTTTACGAGTTGTATTTAGTGGACAGATTGCAGTATCAGGGAGAAGTTGAGGTTGGAAGGGACCTCTGGAGGTCAAGTTATCTCTGCAAGTTAACCCTGCATCAAACAACAGTAATGCTACTTACGCTGTGTCTTCTCTGAAGGAATGAAGAATGACTTTCATTATGATTTTCATCTGGCTTTCAGAAATATCCATTTAAATCTGATGTAATGCTTTGAGGTATGGGTTCTTCAATGACTTGACACATCCTCAAAGCATCAATGCATGGATCTTTTGACATAACACATGCCGACAGTGTCCTTTTTGGTACATTATCAGTTACTGAAATTGAGCTATAATTTCAGAGGGTTTTTTGTCAAAACCCAGTGTATATGTTGTTTTGGAGAAATTGCAGTTTGACAGTTAATGAAACAGAGTTCTTATACTAAGATTATTAAGGGAGAGGAGAACAACCAGTTAATTCTCAACTTCATATGCCTTTCCTGTTAATAAATTGTTTTGCATGAGAGAGAGGTTCTAATACCTGATGAAATCTGTATTTAATATCTTTGGGTGATATATGTAGAAAAAAAAATGTGACACTGTGCTTATGAAGTCAGGAAAATATATAGCTTATTGTGTGCTTCTGATGAAGCTGCAGAAAATTGGAAATTCCTAATTTCTGCCAGTTATCTGAGATTTTAAGCTTTTTTTAATGTGTCCATACATGTATGTGATCCTTCAGTTATAGAATCCAAAGCAGTTTATTTTCTTGCTTGTTCTTACAAGTTATTCTACTTGTATTGGTAGCTTTAATAATACACAGAAAGAATCTCAATGCCATCCCTTCCACACTCCTTTCTCTAAGTCTACGTGTATCTCGAGGTCTTACTGTGACTTCTAATGTTTTTTTGAGAAGTTCATTACATCCTCTTCCCTCATACTCATTTACTTTAAACGTGTAATCCTCCTGTTTTTGAACAAAGTAATCCCCATTCAAGTGAGACCTATATAATGCCCCATTGGAGAGCTTATATTTTAACTGTGCTTTTGTGTTCCATGTAGAATGATGCTAAGTATAACTGAGCAAAGATGTGCTTCCTGACAATATGGAGTGTCTGTTCTGAATATGATGATGTGTTGAAATCTTAATTCATGTCTCCATGTTTTAAATGCGTATATAAACCTAGACCACATTAGTTACAGAATGTCAGGGGTTTGTTATTCTATGCACTTTAAAAGTGGAAGAGACATTTAAAGGCTGAAATATAAGTATTTTTTTCTAAACTTTTCTTGTTCTTTTTTTTCCAGATTTTAACTATACCAGTGAAGGCAGTGATTGCTGTAGGCTCACTGACCTGCTCCCCAAAACATGTTTTTCTTCCACCTTCTTTTCCGGTAAGACAGTTGGGTCATAGCATTACATGTTTTCTTGCTGTGTTTTTTATTTATCTGTCCTTTTCAAGAGAAAGCTCTGTCTTGAATTGTTGCATGCCAAATTGCTGGAGAGATTGTGCTTCCAAACTGTTATGATTCAGTTGGTCGCTATTTTGGGGTTCCCCCCCCCGCCCCCCCCAAGCATGAGTTATCCCTACATCTCCTCTACTGCCCACTTGAATGGGATCTTGGAATACTGATATGATCCCAAACCTGATTCTTTGCAGCTTCATTCTGATGTAGTTGTGGTCACTTGATTATTACCAATTCATGTGCGTTAGCACCAAGAGTAAGAGAGAGATGAAATTGCACAAATGCGTTTTTCAAATTCCTGAAGTGTAATACAAAAGACAACAAAGTCAGCTAATAAACTGACTTTTTAGTATAAGAAGTCTTTGATCTCTGTGGAAGTGTTATTGTATTGTTTTCACACTGAAAGCAGATCTTCTCAAGGGTACATGGTGGAGTACGTGAACAGGAAAGCAAGAAAGCTGTGTGGGTCTACAGCTCTCTGCAAAAGTATGTAATGGCTGTTTTCATCCCTGTTCCTGCAGTAGTGTTTATTCAGTGAGTGCTAAAAGCAGCTTCTTTGCTCAGGGCTACAGACTCAAGCAGCAAGCTATTAACCAGATAATACTTTCTTCTCACTTGGCATTCAGCATAACCATAGAAGCATGGGCAATCAAGGCATATTGACTTTGCAAGTGGTATTTCGTTGAAGTCTGAACTTTATGTGACTTTCTGATGAGTGGGAATGTAATATGATGGAAAATCATAGAGACATTGAAAGCTGGGGGAAAAAAGGTAGCAAAAGGAGACAGAGATGGCAGTTTTCTGAAAGGATAAAACTAACTCCATGCACATTGGTGGAAACGTTTTTGTTTCTTTGTCTGTCCTGCATAGTCTCAATCTGTCATAGACCACTGCCTGTTCTCACCTCCTCTTCTGATAGCTCCTTAGTATCTCCTGCTTATCTTAAAATTTGTATACTTTTAAATAGTAATTTTTCACTGGCATTTTATCAAATGCTTTACCTCATGTCTAGTAGATAAATGATAATTTTTTTGAAAAAGTAATGCAATAGGTCTCATCAGAGGAAGATAGGTCAGTCAGCAGGACTTCAGTAAATCATTGCTACATTTGCCCAGTTATCCATTCCATGTCCCTTTTGATTTCCTGCTGCACAAACCGTTCTGAAGTCTTTTGCTACTCTTTAGGTCAAATGGTCATGCTGTTGCATTAAGAGTTACTGTTGCATACAAATAGGAGTCTGAGGAGTGGCTGGGAGGGGGAAGGGAACCCTCCCATTGAGTCACGAGGTTCAGACAGGACCCCCTTGCTTTCTAAACTCCTTCTCAGAGAGGAGTCTAGGTGTGGCTAGGTCCAGTCTTAGTCTCAGACTTCGTCAACAGTTTATTTTCTAAGGACTGTGTGTATAGCCGCTTATTAGTTCAGGGCTTTCGCTAAGGCGACAGCATTAATTTTTACACCCCCCCAGTCTGGTCGTGTTGAAGGAACTGTCACGGCCAGAGCAGTGAAGAGTGCAGTTTATTAGAGCAACAGACACACAGATTCTTTGGATTACCGGTGATAAATTCACTGTCTGCAAAGCACATGCAAATACCAAGAATATGAGTATGAGTAACATGGCCGGACACAAACATGTATATAACACGGCCGGACACAAACGCGTTAAAAGATAATAAAGCAACTCTATATATAGAGATTTCTAAGTTTTCCGTGGAGGCACTTGATATAACCAAGTGTTCGACTCTTACCCAAAGGCGTCCCAATGGGGGGGAAGAGAGGCTCAGCCCATCAACTGATCCCAAACGTCAGAGTGGTACGCGATGGTGTCTTCCCCCACATTCTCTTTCTCTTAAACCATTTTATACTATCTTTCACCTTTTGGGTGGAGCTTGAGTGACTCTAGTCATACATACCTTTGTTTAGGATTGGTGTAAAGTTTCCTCACTTCGCTTTTAAAGGTATAAGCTAGAAAAATTCAGTGCGCAAGCTCAGTGAGGGGTGGTCGCACCTTGGAGGCGGGTAGCTTTTGGGATGGAGGTGTGTTTTGGTGTTATAATGATGTTATAATGAGCAAAGTTCACCAAAAGGACAGCATTTTGTCAAAAACATGGCAGGCTGTTGGCCCAGGGTAGTAAATATGCAGCTTATCAGTTCCATGACACCTTTAAGTTCCCATATTATTGCAGAGTCTGGCCGCAGCATCTCCACACCGCTCCACCCTCCGGGCAGTGTCTCTTAGAGCCAACACACCAAGTTCCCCTGGCATTACCAACATCTAAGGTTGCAGGCCTAGGGAACTCCCATGGAATGGATTCCTTGCATGTCAGCTGCATTCCACCTGGGGAGCTTCTTCAATGCTGTGCCTTACCTAAAAGTGTGAATATAAGTTCTAATTTCTAAGTCACCTCAGCCATTATCCCACACATGCCTACGGTTGCAAAGATCACTTGTTATTTTTTATCTGTAGGATCTATGTGTCCTATTTGACTATGTGGCCTCATTATATGGGTATTTATTACACTGACTACCGTATCTGTGACTTCATCTATGAACTGCTCCATAAGCCTTTGATAAACTGAAATAACTTAAAGGTCCATTTCCCTTTCTTTCACCAAAGATAAAGCAATTTCTATGTTCTGTATCCTAATTTATATACCCTAATTCTTAGCAAGATTATTGTCCCTCTGGAATGACACATTAAAATATTTTGTTCCATTTTGGGCCATAAAGAAGTAATTCTTTTTAATGTCCCTTTATTTTGTTCTAACTGGAATTACTAAAAAGCATCTTGAGGTATCTTAGTATACGCCAAAGATCTTGGTCAGCTTGATTTTTTTTTTTTTCTTTTTCTTCTTTGTTTCTTTTTGTTTTGTTTTGGCAGGTACTACTTCCTGTAGTGCCTGTGTTTCTCAGCCTCTAAGGCATAGCTTCCTTGCTGTCGTAATTGTTTCTCATCCCCAGACTGCTGTGATTTTTATTGGCTTTATGCTCTTATCTAGTAATGTTTTCACATAATTATTAATGTGGGGGACCTTTGGGCTCCCGCATTTAGTTTGGGAGTATAGATTCAGATATAATTATCATCTTTGACAAGATTCTAGACTGTTTCCTGTGTTTAAGCTCCAAGCTTTTCAGAGCAGTCAGCTTCACTTAATACTTCTGTTAGTTGATGTCCTGGTTTCAGCTGGGACTGAGTTAATTTTCTTCCTAGTAGCTGGTATAGTGCTGTGTTTTGGACTTAGTATGAGAATAATGTGATAACACACTGTTTTAGTTGTTGCTAAGTAGTGCTTACACTAAGTCAAGGACTTTTCAGCTTCTCATCCTCTACTGACTGAGAAGGCTGGAGATGCAAAAGAAGCTGGGAGGGGGCACAGCCAGGACAACTGACCCCAACTGGCCAAAGGGCTATTCCATACCATATGGTGTCATGCTCAGTGTATAAACTAGGGGAAAGCTGGCCGGCCGGGGGACTGCTGCTCAGGGACTCGATTGGCATCAGTTGGCGGGTGATGAGCAATTGCATCATGCATCACTTGTTTTGTATATTCTGTTATTATTATTACTATTTTATTTTATTTCAATTATTAAACTGTTCTTATCTCAACCCATGACTTTTTTCACTTTTACTCTTCTGATTCTCTCCCCCATCCCACTAGGGGCGGGGAGTGAGTGAACGGCTGCATGTTGCTCAGTCGCTGGCTGGGGTTAAACCACAACAGTCCTTTTTGGCACCCAATACGGGGCTCAATGGGTTGAGATAACAACAAATCTGACCAGACTGCGTTAGAACAGATTTGTTATAAAGATTCATTATATTAGTTTGATAGTCACTGGTCACAATGTTGGTTAATTTGTTCTTAGAGTTGTTGTGCTTGTTCTCAGAGCTGTGTTATATAGCACCTTACTTGCTGTAGACGTTCCTTATTGTGCTGTTTATCACTGCTGGGAGCTGGATTAAGGTTATTGTTTTGCTGTACTTTGTAACACTGGTTTATGGTATGACAAAATCACTGGTCATGAGACTAATCTGGTATTTGTACTCAGCATCCCCGTCATCCCTGTACTTCGGGAGCCATCTCTCGGAAACTATTAATAATTACGTTTTGTATCTTTTCTCCTCGGAGAGCCAATTTATGGGGGAGACACGTTCCTTCACCTTCCCCTTCTCCTCCAGGCTAGTGACAATAGCTCTTGAGAATTTTGAATACCCTGGGGATGTTTAAACCAGCATGTTCCTGCTGCTCCTACTCCTGAATATGTTTTGGGTCTTGTTTAAATTTAAACAACTATTTTAGAATACCACCCAGAGATCTACCCCATGGCTGGATAGTTATGAATGGCAGGGTGTGTGGGATAGTATGGGCAAGTACCTAGGATAGTGGGCACCTCCAGTGTTTTGGAACTTCATCCCTGAACAAGTGCAGAATCCTCAAAAACTAGTAAAATATTGGGAAAAAGTATGCTGTTACCCTGGCAACTTCAAGAGGAACAAATCACTGCAATGTGCTGGGGCCTGGCCCATACCTACTGAGCCACGTTCAACACTATTCAGTACCCTCAAGGGGAAGAGAAGGTCTCTGGATCTGACAGCAAAATGACAGGCACTGCGGCTACTCCAACCTTGGTGACAGGCACTGCAGCTAAACGAGAGAACCAACCCATGCTGGTATCAGTTGCCCCTATACACAAGAAGAAATCTTGGAAGCGAAAGTCAGCTCATTTAGTAAGGGATGATGAAAAAGCAGGGTCATTACAAGAAGAGGAAGAGGAAGAACTCATAAACAAAATGGTAACTACCCGATCCCTGTCCCTGAGTGAGCTGCAAGATATGCAAAAAGATTTCAGCCGTCGTCCAGGCAAGCACATTGTCACCTGGCTGCTCTGATGCTGGGATAACAGGGCCAGTAGCCTGGAATTAGAGGGTAGGGAAGCCAAGCAGCTGGGATTAGAGGGAAGTGGGCATTGACAAAGCAATTGGAAAAGGGCACAAGTCCTCAATCTCTGGAGGCAACTCCTGTCAGATGTGAAGGAAAGGAAGATGTTATATGTCACCCAGGCAAGTGGACCACCATGGAGACAGGTATCCGGTACCTTGAGGGAATTAGCCCTGCTGGAGGTGATTTCTAGTGACCTGGACAATAAGCAGTTATCCAAAGATCCAGAAGAAGTTCAGTGCACGCGACCCACGTGGCGGAAGTTTGTACGGAGCGTACCATCGTCATATGCCAACTCATTGGCAGTAATGACCTGGAAAGATGGAGAGGGACAAATGGTGGATGAATTGGCTGGCCATCTCTGGCAATATGAAGAAAATCTCTCTTCCTCCCTCATCTCGGCTGTGGAGAAACTGTCCCGGAAGGTCCACCAACTCGAAGAGGATAGATCTTACTCCCCACCTGTACGGACCAGTATCTCAGCTATTAGGAGTACATGTTCCTCTGCTCAAGAGAGAGGATATAGAGGGTACATACCACGGGCCACCCTGTGGTTTTACCTGCGTGACCACGGAGAGGACATGAGGAAGTGGGATGGAAAATCTACCTCGACCCTAGAGGCATGGGTACGTGAGTTGCAAGGAAAAACAATCACACAAGGGGGTTCTTCCAGGCAAATTGCTGCTCCAGTTTCCAGTGAGCAGTTCCCCAGACAGAGTAGAAGAGCTGATCTTACTTCTGATCTTAATGAAGGGACTTCTGATTTGTATTTACAAGAAGTGAGTAGTGAATACTATGACCAGGACTAGAGGGGCTCTGCCTCCAGCCAGGTGGAGGAAAGGGACAACTGGGTTTACTGGACTGTGTGGATTCGATGGCCTGGCACATCAGACCCACAGGACTATAAGGCTGTAGTGGACACCGGTGCACAGTGTACCCCAATGCCATCAAGCTAGACAGGGGCAGAAGCCATCTGTATTTCTGGAGTGACAGGGGGATCCCAACAGCTAACTGTACTGGAAGCCAAAGTGAGCCTAACTGGGAATGAGTGGCAGAAGCACCCCATTGGGACTGGCCCAGAGGCTCCGTGCATCCTTGGCATAGACTACCTCAGAAACACCTCAGGAGAGGGTATTTCAAGGACCCAAAAGGGTACCGGTGGGCTTTTGGTATTGCTGCCTTGGAGATGGAGGAAATTAAACAGCTGTCCACCTTGCCTGGTCTCTCGGAGGACCCTTCTGTTGTGGGGTTGCTGAGGGTCAAAGAACAACAGGTGCCAATCACCACCACAACGGTGCACTGGCAGCAATATCGCACCATTCCCACCCATAAGCTGATTCATCGACTGGAGAGCCAAGGAGTGATCAGTAAGACTCACTCGCCCTTTAACAGTTCCACATGGCCAGTGCAAAAGTCTAATGGAGAGTGGAGACTAACAGTAGGCTATTGTGGTCTGAATGAAGTCATGCCACTGCTGAGTGCTGCCGTGCTGGACGTGCTTCCAGTTCAATATGAACTGGGGTCAAAGGCAGCCAAGTGGTGTGTATGCCACAACCGATATCACTAATGTGTTTTTCTCAGTCCCTTTGGCGGCAGAGTGCAGGCCACAGTTTGCTTTCGCTTGGAGGGGCGTCCAGTACACGTGGAATTGACTGCCCCAGGGGTGGAAACACAGCCCTACCATTTGCCATGGACTGATCCAGACTGCACTGGAACAGGGTGAGGCTCTGGACCACCTGCAATACATTGATGAAATCAATACATTGATGACATCATCATATGGGGCAATACAGCAGAAGAAGTTTTTGAGAAAGGGAAGAAAATAGTCCAAATCCTTCTGAAAGCCGGTTTTGCCATAAAACAAAGTGAGGTCAAAGGACCTGCACAGGAAACCCAGTTTTTAGGAATAAAATGGCAAGATGGACATCGTCAGATTCCAATGGATGTGATCAAAAAAATAACAGCAATGTCTCCACCAACTAGCAAAAAGGAAACACAAGCTTTCTGAGGCATTGTGGGGTTTTGGGGAATGGATATTCCAAACTACAGTCTTCTTGTAAGCCCTCTCTAACAAGTGACCCAGAAGAAGAACAATTTCAAATGGGGCCCTGAGCAACAACAAGCCTTTGAACAAATTAAACAGGAGATAGTTCATGCTGTAGCCCCTTGGGCCAGTCTGGGCAGAACAAGACATAAACAACGTGCTCTACACCGCAGCTGGGGAGAATGGCCCTACCTGGAGCCTCTGGCAGAAAGCACCAGGGGAGACCCGAGGTCGATCCCTAGGGTTCTGGAGTTGGGGATACAGAGGACCCGAGGCCCGCTATACTCCAACTGAGAAAGAGATATTGGCAGCATATGAAGGGGTTCGAGCTGCTTCGGAAGTGGTTGGTACTGAAGCACAGCTCCTCTTGGCACCCTGACTGCCGGTGCTGGGCTGGATGTTCAAAGGGAGGGTCCCCTCTACACATCATGCAACTGATGCTACGTGGAGTAAGTGGGTCACACTGATCACACAACGGGCTCGAACAGGAAACCCCAGTCACCCAGGAATCTTGGAAGTGATCATGGACTGGCCAGAAGGCAACGATTTTGGAATATCACCAGAGGAGGAGGTGACGCATGCTGAAGAGGCCCTACTGTATAATAAACTACCAGAAAATGAGAAGCAATATGCCCTGTTCACTGATGGGTCCTGTCGTATTGTGGGAAAACACCAAAGGTGGAAAGCTGCTGTGTGGAGCCCTACAGGACAAGTCACAGAAACTGTTGAAGGAGAAGGTGAATCAAGTCAGTTTGCAGAGGTGAAAGCCATCCAGCTGGCTTTAGATATTGCTGAGCGAGAAAAATGGCCAGTACTTTATCTCTGTACTGACTCATGGATGGTGGCAAATGCTCTGTGGGGGTGGCTACAACAATGGAAGCAGACTCACTGGCAGCGCAGAGGCAAACCCATCTGGGCTGCCGCGTTGTGGCAAGATACTGCTGCCCAGGTAGACAACCTGGTTGTAAAAGCATGTCATGTAGATGCTCACGTACCCAAGAGTGAGGCCACTGAAGAACATCAGAACAACCTGCAGGTGGATCAGGCTGCTAAGACTGAAGTGGCTCAAGTAGATCTGGACTGGCAACATCAGGGTGAATTATTAATAGCTCAGCGGGCCCATGACACCTCAGGCCATCAAGGAAGAGATGCAACACACAGATGGGCTCATGATCGAAGAGATGCAACACACAGATGGGCTCATGATCGAGGGGTGGACTTGACCATGGACACTATTGCACAGGTTATCCATGGATGTGAAACATGCGCTGCAATTGAACAGGCCAAGTGGTTAAAGCCTCTCTGGTATGGAGGATGATGGCTGAAATGTAAATATGGGGAGGCCTGGCAGACATTATATCACACTCCCACAAACCCTCCAAGGCAAGCGCCATGTGCTTACAATGGTGGAAGCAACCACCAGATGGCTGGGAATATATCCTGTGCCCCATGCCACCGCCCGGCACACTATCCTGGGCCTTGAAAAGCAAGTCCTATGGTGACATGGCACCCCAGAAAGAATTGAGTCAGACAACGGGACTCATTTCTGAAACAACCTCATAGACATCTGGGCCAAAGCGCATGGCATTGAGTGGGTATATCGCATCCCCTATCATGCACCAGCCTCCGGGAAAATCGAGTGATACAATGGACTGTTAAAGACGACACTGAGAGCAATGGGTGCTGGGACGTTCAAACATTGGGATACACATTTAGCAAAGGCCACCTGGTTAGTCAACACTAGGGTATGCCAATTGAGCTGGCCCTGCCCAGTCAAAACTTTTACATACTGTAGAAGGGGATAAAGTCCCTGTAGTGCATGTAAAAAATATGCTGGGGAAGACAGTCTGGGTTATTCCTGCCTTGGGCAAAGGCAAATGTATCCACGGGATTTCTTTTGCTCAAGGACCTGGGTGCACTTGATGAGTAATGCAGGAGGATGGGCAAGTCCGATGTGTACCTCAAGGGGATTTAATTTTGGGTGGGAATAGCCAATGAATTAATCTGTATGAGGTTAATTGCTTTATAACATTATATGTCATCACTTCTGTGGTGGCTGTATGCTATATCAATGGTATTACAGTAAAAATCACCCAGATTAATGAAGAATTAATTTTGATGAAAACCGAGCAAAGTGCAGTGATAATGGAACCAGAACTGGTTTCAGTATGCAACAATCCAACACCACACGCCATCTTACCTGCCCTGAAGGACTGTTACGACAGATGGAGCCCAAAGTCATGGACTAAATTAACACAATGAACATTTTAGAGGGATGGCCCATAGGCTAAGGGAATGATATCTCTGTGTTTATATCAAAAGACAAGGAAAGGTGGTGGTGATTAATTGGAATGTATTGGAAAGTGTGGGACCTGGGCATGACATAGATGGTATAGAATAAAGGGTGGATACTGTCCTGGTTTCAGCTGGGATAGAGTTAATTTTCTTCCTAGTAGCTGGTATAGTGCTGTGTTTTGGACTTAGTATGAGAATAATGTGATAACACACTGTTTTAGTTGTTGCTAAGTAGTGCTTACACTAAGTCAAGGACTTTTCAGCTTCTAATCGTCTACTGACTGAGAAGGCTGGAGATAGGCAAGAAGCTGGGAGGGGGCACAGCCAGGACAGCTGACCCCAACTGGCCAAAGGGCTATTCCATACCATATGGCGTCATGCTCAGTGTATAAACTAGGGGAAAGCTGGCCAGGGGGCCACTGCTCGGGGACTCGGATGGCATCAGTTGGTGGGTGGTGAGCAGTTGCATCATGCATCACTTGCTTTGTGTATTTTTACTTTGAAACAACCTCATAGACACCTGGGCCAAAGAGCATGGGAATGAGTGGTGGTATCACATCCCTTATCATGCACCAGCCTCTGGGAAAATCGAACGGTACAATGGTACAATTGTTATTACTATTTTATTTTATTTCAGTTATTAAACTGTTCTTATCTCAACCCACGAGTTTTGTCACTTTTACTCTTCCAATTCTCTCTCCCATCCCACTGGGGGGGTAGTGAGTGAGCATCTGCGTGGTGCTCAGTCACCGGCTGGGGTTAAACCATGACAGTTGATCACTTAGCTCTTTTGATATTTGAGAACATTGACAGTAGACTTACTTTTCCTTTTCCTTAGATTCATTTCAAACTAAACTTGTGATCACTGAATTCATGATAGTCTTGCATCTAGCTGTTCTGTAATGCCTCTATTACTTATGAAAATAAGCCTAAAATAGTATGAATTCTACTTGTTTCAGTGTTTGGTAGAGAAATTTGGCAGCTGTAACATCCAGGAATAACTACGTGCTTTTAGTGATACTTGCTTTTCATTTCATACCTAGGATGTAATTCTCCTGCAGCTGCCTGGTTCCCATTGCTGTCTGTTTCTGTTCATAATTTTAGGGTATTTGCACCTAAGTCTGATTTCTGGTATTCTGTTGAAGTTTGTCAGCAATACACTAACAGTGTATACAGGCCTTGTAAAGATCAGTGTCTTGATTTAAGCAGATCCTAGCTGTGTTGACTTCTGCTTCATGATGGCATTTTTAGCTCACAGTGCCACCTCTTGACTCTTCCCTGATCAAAGCTCATCTTTGAGGACCTGTATGCTAAATAGCATTGTTCTGTTTTTCTTATTACTGATGGGTAATGTCTCCTTCCCTTATCTGTTGTTTCATGTCTAAATGCTGCTTAAGGGTTTTAGTAAACTACTGCTCATCTGTTCTACAGAGTTTAACAAACCTTTATCTTGCCCAGTTGGTGGCAGTTTGTTACTCATAGGATTGCATAGATGAAGCTCAGACATACCTCCTATTCAATTTAACAGGACTATACTGCTTAGAGATTTATTCTTGTAGTTTCTTTCCCTCTGCAGTTGGTACTATCGAGTCTGTTATAGTATGTGACTGTTTCCTGAGGCCACAGTCAAACTTTGAGCCTGCAAAAGTGCGTGTCTCCCATCTTTCCACTTCAGTCCTTATCTTAGAGAAATTTTTAAAAAGCTGCAAGTATTGATTTAAGGGGAACATGGAAAAACTCTAGTCATGTTCATTAGAAGATAGCCTTAGGTATTTAAAATTGCTTGTATTCATTTATTTTATATAAATCTGAAATCTTGTCACTGGTCCGGAGTTGCGTGCTTTTGTTTGTTTTGTATTTATAGTTTACTCTATACTTGTCAGGGTTGGGTTTTGAGATAAGGTGAAAAACACTGCCACAGAATCATTGATTTACAAGTGAGGGCAGGGGGAGAGCTTGACCATTGTAATGATTCGGATTGCGACAAACAATTAAACTACCTGTTCCGTGCTTAAAAGATAAAACACTGTTTGGCTCAGAAGAGGAGACAAGTTGTAAAGGTGTGGGGAAAAAACTTGCACTGTTTTCTTTTTAAATACTGTAATTTTAGTGCCTGGTGTCTTAATTTTATTGGGAGTGGGAAGGAGGGTTGTACCTATGTTTTTAAATGCCCTCTGTCACCTGTAGTGTTTGTAATCTGCAGCTTCACTCTACTGTTCCTTTCAGGTTATTTCTAGTTACTAGCAACTGCATACTAGATCTCTTACAAGAAGCTTGTTTCCCTTTTGTAATAGGAGGCTTCGAAAACTGAAGTTTTCTCTTGCCTTTCCTCCTCTGGTACTTTTTTAACATGATTTGATTAAGCAGAACTGTTGTCCTAGCTCTTCAGGACATTTAAGGTGTACTTAATTTTGAAAGAAGGATGAACTGCGTTTGGAAGCAAATGGAGGAAAGAATACAACTTCACAGAAACTTACCTTGAAGTGTTACAAGTGGTGGTTTTTTTAAGATAATATAGTTAAAAATCTGAATTTAACCTTTCAGCTGTGCTGTGGTCTTTGCCAGCCTGCATAAATAAATACATATGCTAGAGAAAATGCATATCCTGCAGACTACTTTCATCCTTTCTTTTTTTAGGGGAAAGTAGTTCACCAGAACCTGAACATTATGAACTCCTTTTCTCAGAAAGTGAAAATACAACACGTACGCTCCCTGTCAGAAGATGTAAGGTTTTATTATAAGAGGCTAAGAAGTAATAAAGAAGATTTAGAGCCAGGAAAAAAATCAAAGGTTTGTTTATGCCTTATTTCTACATGTTTACAAGTTCTCTCTTATATATAGCATATATTAAGTTTCTGTGGTCATCAGAAATCTTCTTTTTTCTTTCGTCATTAGATTTACTGTGCTGTTTCTTAATTGGTCTGCTTTTATCTGTTTTGCAGATTGCAAATATTTACTTTGATCCTGGTTTACAATGCGGAGATCATTGTTATGTAGGATTGCCTTTTCTATCTAAATGTAAGTAACATTCAACTTTATAATGAAAATCTTTAAAAAAAAAAAATTTCTCCTTAAGCAATGATTTTACATGAAGAGTTTAAAAAACTTGTTTTCTTGAAGCGGAATCTAAAGTTCAGCACGGCATAGCAATGCAAGAAGATGCATGGGATTCTGACTGGGATTTGCATGAAAACTTATTCAAAGAATGGACAGAAATAAAAGAGAACTCAAGCCATAGGTATGTATTTTATCCCTGTTACTTTCTCAGGCCTTAAATCACCAGATAATTCTGTGTTATGTGTACTCTTATAAAATACAAGGTTTCTTAATATTGCAGTGCTCCTTAAGAGGGGGCCAAGAAGTTGTTACTTGGCTTTCTCTGCAAAACCTTTAAAGAGAACATTTTAAAAGTTAAAAAACAGTAATCATTTCCTCAAGTCAAACACAACACTGAAAGTTACTAATCGCTGGAGTATGCTGCAGTTCTTGAAAAGATGGCAACAGCAAGGCAGTGTCTACTCTGCAAAAATTTCCAAAACCAGATTATACTGTTTGTGCAATATCCCTGCTTAATCTGTTTTAAAGTAGCAGCCTCAATATCTCTCTAAGATTTCATAAGGTTTTCTATTGCTACTGTTCTGAGATTATTGCATTTCACTGAATTATCAAATTGTCTGGTATTTTTCCTTGAGATTTGCTAAATAGAAGGTGATTAATGATTGCTATTTAATATTTAGAAAAAAATCAAACTCTGTAGGCTGCTATATACATTTTAAACATCTGTCTTCTCATACATAAAGTGATTTTAATCTCCAAGAGACATAAGTTAGCATTAACAGCAAGTGCATGTGTCTTTTGTGATGCAGTCATCCAGACTACCATTTCAAAAAAGGTATGCACATTTGTGGAGAAACAAAATGACTGTATGTAGCTAAATAGAGTAACAAAAGCATACCTCCTTTATCACTCTTTTGTTATAATGCCGATTATATTAATAGCTTCTGAACAAATTTGATCTAAATAGAATCCTCTATTTAGCTACACTGGTAACTTTCAAGAATGTCCTATCATCTACAGTAAGAGGACAGTAAAGGAAAATTCTGTTAAAAACTACTTTTGAATAAGTAGCAGTTCTAGCTAGAGTATACAATGCTTTAATATTATTTAATATAATATATAATCCAGAATATGTAATGCTTTTAAAGAGAGTTAAAATTAACCAGCTATCCAAGGTAGCATTCAGCAAAGGAGAAACTTCTCCATCTGAATACAGAGGGGTTCTGCCTTGGGCATTTGGAGTCTCTCCAAAACACTTCTCTAGGTTTGAAGTCTAGCGTTTCATCTGTTTTGCTGACTGGAAAACTCAGTACTGGTAGTCTTGTTTCAGCTCATGGTGGAGAGCTTGTAGGAGAACAGGAATCAAGTCTGCTGCAGAGGTTGGTTAATAGCAAAGAACTTCATTCACTGGTGGAAACAGTAGCTGGCACCAAGTGTGACTAGTTCAGATTTGCTTTAGATTTGTTAGACAGGAGTATAGGCACATACTCCGTCTATCCATTGCAGCTAGAGTACATGTACAGATTTACTGTACATTACACATGTGCAGGCATAATACGTTTTCTGGACAGTGGATGTCTGGATGTTGTATTGGAAACAGACTGTAGCAGGACTGATGTTTTTCCTTTCTACTGTGTATACCTTTGCAATTATCACATATATTTTGGGTTAGTTTGAAATGAATCTAAGGAAAAGGAAAAGTAAGTCTGCTGTCAATGTTCTCAAATATCAAAAGAGCTAAGTGATCAACTGTCATGGTTTAACCCCAGCCGGTGACTGAGCACCACACAGGTGCTCGCTCACTCCCCCCTGGTGGGATGGGGGAGAGAATCGGAAGAGCAAAAGTCAGAAAACTCATGGGCTGAGATAAGAACAGCTTAATAATTGAAATAATAATAATAATAATAACTGTAATTAAAAGGAAAACAACAAGAGAGTGAGAGAGGAACAAAACCCAGGGAAAAAACAAAAAAACCAAGTGATGCAAACATTCGCCACCTGCTGACGGATGCCCAGCCAGTCCCCGAGCAGCGATCGCCGCTCCCTGGCCAACTCCCCGCAGTTTCTATACTGAGCATGATGCCATATGGTATGGAATAGCCCTTTGGCCAGTTGGGGTCAGCTGTCCTGGCTGTGCCCCCTCCCAGCTTCTTGTGCACCTGGCAGAGCATGGGAACCTGAAAAGTCCTTGACTAGTGTAACCACTACTTAGCAACAGCTAAAACATCAGTGTGTTATCAACATCATTCTCATCCTAAATCCACAACACAGCACTATACCAGCTACTAGGAAGAAAATTAACTCTATCCCAGCTGAAACCAGGACAGTTACTTTTCCTACTGATCTGAATCTCAGTTATATTCTCAAAATTTGTTTCTGCAGTAGTAAGAGCTAGGCACTTCCTAATGAAAGGTAAAATTGGTGTTTCACTGTTCAGAGAGCAGTGATTTGAGAAATGTGAATACCAAAAGATGAGTGATGCAGTGTGTAAGTCCTACCACACTTTTCTGCTCACCTTTACCCATAAATAGACCATAACAGAACTTGGAATGGATGCACGTTGACAACAATACTTAATAGAGAACATCTTTAGAATCTTTAGGTTGGTATCCTATAGCATGTTTTGGTGGTTTCTGTTGTGCTGTTTAATAGCAGTACATAAGGGCAGAGCTTAATGGGTTTTTTAAATTGCATATAAATATAATGTACCATGCTATTTCTCAAACTAATGTTGTTTTCGGGGTGCTTTTAAGCCCTCTGCTATTGCCAGGATTTTCCTGTTTTACTCCTGTAAAGTAAGTTTTATAACTGTTTTTCCAGACTGAATGCTGTATTTGAAGTAGACACAGATCTTCAGAAGGATGTCCAGTTGAAAATTACAGCAGAAATGGCCTGGCCTTCCATACTTAGTTCACCACGCCATCTAAGCTTCCCTCTTACCAATACAAACAGTTCATCAGTAAGTTCTTTTGTTGATAGTATCATTTTGTAGGGACTGCATTTTAATAGGTATTTCTAATTACGTTAATTCTAATATAAACTTTTAAAAAATTATGTTTCTGAATAGGAAGAAGAAATTTTTCTAGAAAACCCAGCTGACGTTCCTGTGTATGTTCAATTCCTTCCTGTAGCTCTGTATTCTAACCCATCTACCTTTGTTGACAAAATGTTAGAACGGTAAGTATTGTTTCAGAGTACTTAGGGCATTCTCTACAGCAAAATGCATTTTACAAAAAATGCATGCAGTATTTGGCAGCTGTGTTGGTAGTTACAGTGTTGGCCACTCCTAGAATTTGAATCCTTAGGCCAGTTGAGAACTGAATCTAGGCTGATTGCCATTGAATGCACATCTGTGTTTTTTGCTAAGTTAAAATGGTGTTTACGTTTCTTCCTTAACTTGATGTATGAGGGGGGGAAATAAGAAAAATCAAATGATCCTTTCAGCTGCATATTGTTTGAATCCTGTCATAAGTTCTTGATTTGTGCTAAAATCCATAAATGAAAGTATGTCTTTATCTTCCCTGATATGGGGGGAGAAAACAAATTGCATGTCTGTTTCAGGTTTAATTTGAGTAAGCCAACTAATTTCAACCTGAGGACTCTAGAGTTCCAGGTCTTCAGAAATTGCGTAAGTATTTCGATACGTTCTTTAGATTTTTAAATGTAGATATGTTAATGTTTTAATAAGAGTTCAGTCGTACATGTATTCAAATTTAGGTATGACTGTGTGTGAAAAATGTGATGCTTCTGTTGGATATTTTCAGGGAATTGGGAAAAGTAGTATTTCTTCAAATGTAACAGTTAAAATGTTGCTTTTTCTGTATGCTTATGTTATAATAGGATTGTGGAAGTTACAGGAAAACTGCATTTATTCATTTTCTTACTGATACAGGATTATTTTCTTCAGTGTAGTGGTTGTTAGTTCTAAAATTAGTAAAGTATTGAGTTTTCCATTGCTTTGTTCTTTATTTTAAATGACTCGAGTCTTGTGGACAACTTTAAGTGTGTGCTTTGTCATATAGAGCATGCCACATCCTGAACACTTTATTTTCTCATCCAATATATATGCCTTTTCCCCTCCATTTACAGTTTGTTTTAGACTAGTAATTTGATGCTTGCACAGTATCTAAAGGCAAACTTAGCAAAATACCCTTTTTTTCAGTAATTCTTCTATTTTAAGTTTGCTTTTTCCCCTTTATATATTCTAAAAATATTTTAACAAAGGAAAATTTTGAGGATAGAAAATGTTACATAATGACTAAATGCTGATTTAGTGCTCAAAAATGCACATTTAAGAACTTCTGAGCTCTTTCTTCTACTGGAGCTTTATGAACCCACATGGGTTTAGTTTAGCTCAGTTCTGTCTTGCTATGTTCTTCTGCTTCTTAATAAACACAGATGGTTTACTAAGTAGGGAAATTCTTGTGCTATCAGACTTTCTAGTTAAAAAAAAAAACAGTATATATCATTGGGTAGTACACTTCTTTATGACAAGACCAATTTTCTAGTTAAAATAATAGCATTTCTATCAAATATATGTAAGCATTTCCTATTTTTAAAAGTGTTACTTTGTTTTCCCCATTCTCTTAAGGTCCAGCCACTGCAGAGCACTGCAGGACTTACAAAGGGCCTGGCTCGTCATTCAGTTTTAAGCCTAATATTAAAACCTGGTGAGAGAAAGTCTGTCAAAGTAAAGTTCACTCCAGTTCTTAATAAAACTGTTTCATCACTAATTATTATCAGGTATGATGGATATTTCCAAAATTAGTGTGAGTTTTTTCTGACGTTTTTTGATTATATATAAGATCATACCTGTGATCAGCTGTCAATAAGATACTATTGCTTTTTACAAGAATAATTGTAGAATCATATATGTCTGGAGAAAGATTTAATTTAAATGTTATTGTGATATGTTTTGCAGCAGTAAAACTGTATTCAGTACGTACTTTCTAATATAAATATACTGTTACACTTATCATGGAATCACAGAATAGTTTGGATTGGAAGGGACCTTTACAGGCCATCTAGTCCAACCCCCCTGCAATGAGCAGGGACATCTTCAATCCGATCAGGTTGCTCAGAGCCCCGTCCAACCTGACCTTGAATGTTTCCAGGGATGGGGCATCTACCACCTCTCTGGGCAACCTGTTCCAGTGTCTCATCACCCTCATCCTGATATCTAGTCTGAATCTACCCTCTTTTAGTTTAAAACCATTACCCCTTGTCCTATCGCGAGAGGCCCTATTAAAAAGTCTGTCCCCATCTTTGTTATAAGCCCCCTTTAAGTATTGACAGGCCGCAATAAGGTCTCCCCGGAGCCTTCTTTTCTCCAGGCTGAACAACCCCAACTGTCTCAGCATTTCTTCAGAGGAGAGGTGTTCTGGCCCTCGGATCATTTTTGTGGCCCTCCTCTGGGCTCCCCAACAGGTCCCTGTCTTTCCTGTGCTGAGGACCCCAGGGCTGGACGCAGCACTGCAGGTGGGGTCTCACCAGAGCAGAGCAGAGGGGCAGAATCACCTCCCTCCACCTGCTGGCCACCCTGCTTTTGATGCAGCCCAGGGTATGGTTGGCCTCCTGGGCTGTGAGCGCACATTGCCGGCTCATGTCCAGCTTTTCATCCACCCAATACTTGGAGACTTGAATTCTCAAATACATATTACACTATCTTTAAAGTAGGGACTCTAGTTATAGATGCCATTTGCAAGATCAAGCTGTAATGCAAGTTCAGTCTTTCTAGTAAAGACCTCTGTAACTAGTACTTCATTGGGTTTTTTATTTGTATGCTATGTTGTGATTTCTTAGGTTTTTGTCTTGCAAACACTATGTTTGAGACCCCCACTATTTACTTCCATATTGTGGGGAATTATCTGTGAGACTGCTTATATTTCTGTCCTCCAGATTTGGGATATAACTTTGTAGTCTGTAGCAAAGCTTGCAGGAGCAATAGACTGCATAATCCTTTTATGAACGTTTCCCCTTTTTCTTTGTACACAGAAATAATTTGACTGTAATAGATGCCATAATGGTACAAGGACAAGGAACGACTGAGAGCTTGAAGGTTGCAGGCAAACCTCCTGGTGCAGGAAGTTCTTTACGCTTTAAAATCACAGAAGCATTATTAAAAGACTGTTCAGAAAGTGAGTACTTCTTGAGCTACTATGCTGAACAGAAAAGAAATTACATTTTACATGTGCAACTTGAAATGTGTGGAAATATTTTTTTCCCCTGTTCTAGTGCCCCAGAAATGTAATTCCTTTAAATACATAAAAATTGCTTCTTCATTTAGGCAGAAAATGAAATATTTTACCTTTTTCATTTTAATGTGAAAATTAGGAAAGATGAAACAAAAGCCCTTCATCCACTAAAATTCAAGATGGAGGAGGTGAAGATCCTAGTATATTTACTAGGATAATCTCTGATTCCTAAATTTAATCCAAATTGGATCACAGATGCAACTTTTTCTGTTTTTTTTTTTTTCCTCACACCTTCAGAATCTGTATGCACATAGCCAACAGGGAAAAAGTTAGGGTGTGTTCCTTGATGAAAATTAAATCCCAGCCAGATTCTGCTCTGGGGTCAGAGGTTTTCTGCTCTGTGGCCCCAGGCTTGCTTCCGAGAGGAGAGCGAAGAGTACCTATATTATCAAAGGAACTGGTAAAAGAGGTTTAGTTGTATCTGGTATTAAAATCTGCTTTGTTACTTTTGTAGTTTTCCAGACATATTTGTAAGGTGCCATGTTAATTATTAGCTGAGGTTATTCTGCTTTTTTTTGAGGGATGAGTAAGAGAACTTCAAGTAAAGCTTAGTCATTACCACTTACGTGTTGTGGTTTAGGGATTTTTTTTGCGAATAAGATATGTGTAGCTCAGCCATGGATTTTATTTTTAAGGCACAAAAAGATAAGCTTTAATTCGCCTCATGCTAGGACTTTTCACAGAATACCACAACACTAAGCAGTACATCAAAGAACTTTACAGCTTAGATGATTTTTTTTTTTTTTTGGTAAGGCAGCAATGGTATCAGAGGTTTGGAGGTTTATGGTTTTTTCCCTGATGAGTTAGAGTGCTCTGGAATTGTACGAGTGCCCTACCTTGACGGTGATGAGAATCTGGTTTCAGAGATCTGTTTCTGCAAGTTACACAAAGAATTCCATGGGCCTCGCTAGTCCCCTTTCCTGCTATGATACTGACAGAACTCTCTTCTACTGTGGAACATGGAGATAGAGAGGGATATCGGTTTAGCATAACACTAACCACTTTCTGCTCTTTGTTTCTAGAAATGAAATACAAAGAACCGAATTTCACACTGAGAAGAACATTCAAAGTGGAAAATACGGGACAGCTGCAGATAAATGTGAAAACTATGGAAATCAGTGGCTATACATGTGAAGGATATGGATTTAAAGTAGTTAACTGTCATGAGTTTGCACTAAGTGCCAATGCCTCTAAAGACATTGTCATATTGTAAGTGGTTTTTCTTACATCTAAATGGAGTCTTACATTAGGAATTCTGTATACCTAATTTTGTGTCAGAGGAAAACTCTGTTGGTTAAATTCCGAGGTTTTTTTACTTAAACTTTGAGTGTTTTGGGTTTTTTTTTATACAACATAAACCATGAAATTTTTCTCTCTTCTTGCAAACACTATTTGATTTTTAAATAACTTCAAGTTTTCATGACTGACTATAGTATTGCTTTTATTACTATCCAGCAAGTATAACTTACTGAGTTGGAATAGTGTTACTATATGGGGTTTTTATACATTTCCTTCATTTGGGTTGTGAATGCACATGAGATCTAGATTAACATATGGTTTTGGTGCATTGCAGTGTGTAGAAAAGAGCCTTTAGTCTAAGGATTATTACCATAATGCACAGCGCTTTAGTCTTGAATATTTTGTCTCTTGCCTCAATGATAGTGATTGTTTAACTCTGTCAGTTTTTATTGTAGAAGAGATCTGCACCAAAATCTGATCTTTTTAACACTGCTTGGATTTAAATTTAACCAGTCAGAATATGGTATCTAAAAAGTTCAGAAGATGCTTCTGTTCTGCAAGAGGACGTATGAGATATTGCAGGCAGTGAAACTTCACTAGTATTTCTGCAACAGTCTTAGTTTGTGATGAGATGGGAACATAGTGGTGATGTTTTTGAAAAGGCATGCAGTTGTGACTTAAAGGTGAAGTGTTTAAAATCTTTATAGCTCACATAATGGTCGGTTCCATCGTTTACTTACAGCTGCTGTTAATTTTTTACTGCATTCATAGCTTTCTTCTAACAGATTTGGTAAAACTCAATTTCAGTTGTTAGACCATATGAAGATGTAATGTATCAGACATGTTAGGCATAGGTGTTTATGAACTTAGTCAAACGCATCTTGAGGTATTTGAAAGATACTCATAAGTATTTTTAGGCTAATTACATGGATGATTATTAGTTGTACTACTAGGGCTATTTGTTATAAATGTTTGATTGGGATGCCAGTCATGGCAGTAATTGGTGAAGCTTGTGGTTTGTTTGTTTGGTTTGTTGGGGTTTTTTGTTGTTGTTTTGTTGTTTTTATTTTTAAATTTTTGAATAATATAAATTACCTCAAACTTTCATGCTGTTCATATGAGAAGTGCTAATGTGCTTTACTGTGTTTTCAGGTTTACGCCTGATTTCACTGCTTCCAGAGTCATACGTGAATTAAAATTCATCACTGCGGGAGGCTCTGAATTCATATTTATCTTGAATGCATCCCTTCCATATCACATGTTAGCAACGTGTGCAGAAGCGCTACCCAGGCCCAACTGGGAACTGGCACTGTACATAATCATCTCAGGAATAATGAGGTAGTGTGTATATGTTTGTTCTTATTGGTATATGTGCATGAACTACCACTGCTTGAATACAGGTCACAGAGAAGTATATAGGTATTCAGTACATGCTATAATTGGTGTAAAATAAAATAGGGTGAGGTGAAAAAGGAGAATAAATTAATAAATGCTCCTATGGATTGAGTGTGAACAGTTTAAGGCTGAGGAGTACTGACTTTCTGCTCGAACTGAGGACAAAATAGTATACTTCTTGCTTGGGCCTATTTCCTTAAGTGAGATACAGACTCCTGTTACCCTGGTAATGTGTAGTTTTTTGATAAATAATTAAGCCAAACTTGAATCAAATTAGGTATTAAAGCACTGCTAACCATGAATTCCCGTAGAAATTGAAGCATCCTTCTGGAGTATTGTGCTTTAGAGAGATACGAAGCAGTGACTAATGAGCTTAGCAGATGCCTTGGATGGATTTAACTTTCCTGCTGCTTGTATGTGACAGACAACTGGTGATACTAATAATGGGATTTCTGAGAACCTGAAGGGCATTGTTTGCAACACTGCACACTCAGAGGTTACGTAGTAGCATATTAATGCACTTTTTTTCTCAGCAAACAGATGTATGTTAGCTATGAGTGGTTGAAATATGAGTTGAAAATTCCACTGTGTCTTCCTAGTCTAACCTCTACCTATCTTTATTTATTTGAAATTTGAGGTTATAAGCAATGTGTCCCTGCTCACCTCTTGGATGTGAGACACTTTCCCCCACTGCCTTTATCCAGAGAAAACCCTGGCATAGAAACTCATCAGTACAAGTTGTTACCTATCAGTAACAACAAATGCTGTTTTCCTTTTTCATTAGAGTTAAGCTTGTATCTTAGTGTGAGGTGGGTTGCTGCTGTAGATGCCTATGATGAAAAAGTGGTCTTTCTGTGTGCCGCAAATCCAAAGCATTATCACAGATATGTAATATTCCTGCCTTTTTTTTTATATTAAGATACTGGCTCTTCCATTTTGCTGTACTATATTACATAAATGTTCGGTTAGGTTGTCTTTCCTTCTAAGGATCGATAAAATAAACAGAGAAGATAAAGTTACAGCCTGCTTCATTTTCTTTTTTGACTCTTCAGCACTTTCCTAAGTAATGCAGTGTTACTTAGGAAACTGCATTTTCCTAAGTAGCAGGAAAATTTCTGTTACTTAGGAAATTTAGTTTCCTAACTAACACTGCATTACTTAAGAAAGCGCTGAGTAAGTACTTAAGTGGTTTTCTTCTGTATATTTGCTAGAAAGGTATAAGCTTAGTTACTCTTTAGTTTATTGACAGAGTGAATAATGATCATCAGCTCATAAGTGTAGTTTGTATTTGTTAATTAGACTTTACAGAAGAATACAGAATACTAATCCTTTCCCTCACTATGTCTTTTTCCTACAAGTACAAACCATCCTTCTTGGCAGCAAACTAGAGAAGAGTCCTAATGTAACCGTTTCATAATATTCCAAGGATCCTGTGCATGGACAGCCTCTAACTTTTAGGATGCCATCACGCAGGGGTTTGCTAGTTGCCACTAAAACAATACTTCCATATTGTTGCAAAGCTATCCTTAATTTCTAGGAATGAACAACTCTAGGAGTTTGTCTAGTTCATGTTTTTAATTTAATAAGGTGGTGTTTATTGTTGCCTTCCCTAAATCACTATTGGTTCGGATTGTTACCGTACTTGTGGGTCCAAGTTTTGAAGTCCAACTTGACAGGATATGTACGAACATGACAAAGGAGCCAGTCCTTTTTGTGAAGAACTTACCAACTAGGCATATGTGTGCTCCAGGATAAACGCGTGAGGGAAAAGAGGGATGTACCAAGATCATTCTTGGGTGTCTAGACCATGTTACTCCCCACTATCTGGTGTTCCTCACACTAATTTGTTTTGTAATTTAAATGACATGACACCTTAGTTGTTTGGGATTTTAAATAATTTTTTAAAAAGCAAAAAACCCAAACCACCACTGCTCCCACCACCACACCAAAAACAGAAAGTGCAGTTAAAAAGACCACAAAACAAGATTTGTTCTGGGTTTCCTTTCAAAGCTGGTATTCGTTTATCAAAACACCAACGTTGGCTTACGTAGAGGGATTAGAGTCCTTACGCAGAGACTGGCAGAGGAGGAGAAGCCCTCAAGGTGACCTTTTGCTGCAGCCTCCCCTGTACAACCTCTGCAGAGCCCAGCATTGATACCATGAGGGGAGTGCTGTGGGGTTGAGGGGGAGGAGTGCCCACCCAGCCCACCAAAACCCTGTGTGCTCCATCCCAAGTTTGCGTAGCACCGTGGTGGTAGGGATGTGATGCTCTTGTTGGTATCAGTCGTGTGAAACTTTCAAATAGCATCATGGATTACAATTAACAGGTGAAGGAGATTATACCTTATTCCTTACATCCCAAAGATAATTCCATTTGTGATGGCATGGCACCCAAGGCAAGCATTACTCTTTTGAGTAACAGTTTGTGTAAGCTTGTCTGAAAAATTCCCCTATTTCTTTAACTTTTCTGCTGCTTTGTTAACATCTTGGATGAAAATTATCTTTCCTACCTTCTGCCATCTGGTTATGCATCTAGAATCCTTTTTAATACCTGGGGCAAGGAAAAAAGCACTGATAACCAGCTATCAACAGCTGAGTTGGTCTCTTGTATTTTTGGTGATAGGTAAAACTTAAAAGATGTTATCCAGACTAGATTCTTTTAGCTAAAATTAAGCTAGAGGTATCTCATCCTTTTGTGTGAATTGATGCTGGTTTTCATACAGTTGGCTTAGAAAAACTGGCAGTCAGAATAGGGAGGAAAACAGAAACTGAAGTTGCTAATTTAAAGTTCTTTTCTCATAAACTTTCTAGGGTAATAGGCAAGGCAAGCTTTAGTCATCGTCATTGTGTCTCTTCCCCCCGAAACTCCCACCTGTTAGAAGATGAAATCGATAGCAGTGCGGTGAAGGTCTCTGCAGTGGTTTTATTGCTCCATTCAAAAATATAGTTCACTGCAGTGCGTTATGTAAGTGGAGAACTCCTAAACACGGTATTGCAGCAGATGCAGTTAGTTGTAAACCTCCTTGAAATAATGCTCTTAAAATTTACATCTCTGAGCAGCAGTACAATTCTCTACAGAGGGTCTCTGCTTTTAAAATGGAATTGCACCAACGAGCTGAGAGCTGCTGACCACTTGGATGTCATTTTAATATTTTAATTATATCTCTTTTTTTTTTTTTCCTTTGGATTAATAT
This sequence comes from Ciconia boyciana, assembly GCF_034638445.1. Taxonomy (NCBI): domain Eukaryota; kingdom Metazoa; phylum Chordata; class Aves; order Ciconiiformes; family Ciconiidae; genus Ciconia; species Ciconia boyciana. The sequence goes on from NC_132934.1 coordinate 147,295,810, forward strand.
TGTTTGCAACTGCATGTCAGACTTGCATCTAATTTCCATTCTCAGTATTAGTGATGTATATATCATGCTAGACTTGCGTATTTTCTGTTTCTATCAGACAAAGTTGTGGTTTGGATGCAGTTTTCAGCTTTTCAGTACAAGATACAAACTTTTTGTCTTGTGTGATTAGATTCATTAACCTTAAAATGCTCAAAACTAAGAAGTACTTAGATGACTGCCTCTCTTCTCTGCAGTGTACTCTTCCTTCTGGTAATTGGAACAGCCTATCTAGAAGCTCAAGGAATATGGGAGCCATTTAGGAGACGCTTGTCCTTTGAGGCCTCAAACCCTCCCTTTGATATGGGAAGGCCACTTGATCTCAGGAGAATAGTTGGAATTTCATCTGACGGAAAGTAAGTATATGTTTGGGCTTTTTGTGGGATGTTTTCCCCTTTTTTTTTGCTTTAGTTATAAGGCCAGTAAGAAAGTAATACTGCTCTCTAGAGCAGGTGAATGGACGAAGATCCTCCCAGTTGATTATAAAAAGATGGATTTTGTGATTGTGAGGAATATTCATCTTTTTGGAAAAAAAATAAAAGAAAGAAAGAAAAACTGAACGAAAACCAAACCCTGTCAAGTTCCTGTTAATGTTCTCGAAAATGAAAGATACAGACTGCAGAAGAATTGCAGGCCAGAAGTTCCTACCCTTGGTGCCTTAAGTTAAAAAAAAAATCTCCTCCTTTCAGTGTTCCCTCCAAGATACATACTGGCTGCCATTTTACTGTGGTTTTGTTCATATGTACAGCAAGCGAGTGAACATGGCAAAGGCTACTGACTTGTCAAACAAGTTTTAGGCATTTTTGTTGGTTATATGCCCAGAACAGTGTAGTTCAAGGTTTCTTTTGGACATAGTGATTCTTTTTTCATGTGGAAGAATGGAAACATTGTAGAGTATATTTAAACACTTGTTCTTTCAGCTTGAATGCGCTTGGATCAGATTCTAATCACAGTTCATCCAGAGGGATCTGTGGAGCAGGCAGTTCGTCTTCACGATCCAGTGCAGGGAATCATAAACAATGCAATGCAACAGCACACCTTCACAGCAATAGAAATGCACCTGATGTTGAAAACATCAAATCCAAAAACAGTTCAAGCATACCTAATAGGACTTCAGCACAAGCAGCTTCCATGCAGCCAGTGAACAGAGCGGGCCCCTTTACCTTGGATGCAGGTGCCACAGCTCAGACTCATGCCGCAGGCAAAAGAGCCAAGGGGACAAGGCAGAACCAGCAGCCGACGCAGCAGCAGGCACCAGCTTTGGCAGAGCAGTCCCTCCAGCAGCCCCCAGCATCTGGGCCCCAGCAGCAAGAGCAACAGACTGAAAGTGCTTTGCCACAGCTACCACTTCTCAGCCCGCCTCATGGCGAATGTGCCAGCAGCAGAAGGCACAGCTCGGAGGATTCGGATCTCACGGGGCTCATAGAAACTATGGAAAAAGACTTTGACCACCCAGAATCCCCTTCCCCAGATGTGTTTACAGAGCAGCCCCCATCTCCACTAGCAAAAAACAAAGGTAATACAATTCTGCTTTTTTTAACAGGATGATTCATTATGTAAGCCACAGAACAAGATTTAATCAACTGTAAAGGTCATGTTTTCATAGCGTGGAAAGTGATAGCTTCTCAGCTGCTCCCTACCCTGCTCTATGTCCCTGTGTCTTGAACACTTCCTATATTCACTTTATGGCAGTGAAGTTCCCCATGCAATGCTAGATTGGAATTCTTCCTGCAAAATTTTTGGAACATGTTGATGAAAGCAAGTGTGAATATTTAGACATCTGACCTCCTGAAGAAGAAAGATGCTTTTGGTTGTTACTCCTTTGCCTTTGGGTTAGCATCCATCCCTCCCACCTCCATCATTTGTACTTGGGGCTGGGGGTTGAGGAAAGGAAAAGCAAGTTGTCCTAGTGTATTATGAAAACTGAGATGGAGAGAAAGGGAGGAGGGGAAGAGAGAGATGAGTAAACCCCTGTGGTATTGTTTGGGAATGGAATTCTTCATGTCCAGACTTGCAGTTGTAGAAAATCCTTTATGTCAGATGGTCAGCAAATTCGTATACAGCACCTGTGTTTATAAGTCGCATTCATCTTTGCATGAGGTTAGAGTTGAGTTTGAATTGTTTATGCATCTTTCCAATTGTCTAATGCTTAAAATAATGTATTGAATTTTGTACATTAGATACATTCAGACTTTTAAATGTCACTTATTTTCCTTCTTATAAACACTTGGTTAGAGTAGAACGTCTAGTCATGCTTTTTGTATTAGCCATTTCACGTGTCCCAGAGTTATGTGGTTAGAAATTTAATCTTAGTGTGTTTATTTCTAAATGATTTTTCACTTTTTTCTAACAACTCTGTTGTACAGAAACAGTACTGATACTGTGTTGCTTATTAGAGATTAAGAAAATGAATGGTGGGAATGCATATAAACGCTGAAGCATCTGTATGCTCACGCACCACCAAAGAGGAAAGCTTTGCTCTGTTAAGTAGTAATGAGCAGAAAGTTCTTAATTAGTTCAGAGTGGATGTGACGATGCATCTGGACTTTCAAAGTGGAGACTGAAGTGATGAGAGGTTTTGGGATCCTGCTGAAATATGCTACTTTATTTCTGGGCTGTTTCATTTTTAGTTTAGACAAGGGGATGTGGTTGGGGAAATTAAGAGAATTTTGACCCGTTTGTCAGGTATTAATTTCATAAAGGCTAAATGGTACTCCAGCAAATGACATGGCTGTAGGTAGGTTTCATGGGCAGCGTCTATGTTAGCAAATAGTGCAGTATTGGAGCTCTGGAACACAAAATGGCTGGTAGTGAGGATGCAACGTCCTCATGGGGCATGTCTGAGTGGATTTATGGTGGACTGATCCAGTCCATGTACTGAATGCCTGAAAGGGATGCGAGCGCTTCTGGTGTGCATCTTCCATTTGTAGTTCAACCTAAAAAGAAACCAGCTCTCTTGCACTCGAGTACTGCTGTACGATGTAGCTGCTACATAGTATGTGGGGACCATTGAGTTTGGTTTCAAAAGCATATTCCTGATCCAAATAATGTGGTGTACCTACGTTAACATTTCTGTACCTATAGCAATTTCTAGCAGTCTATGTATTGGGAGCTTGTCTTGGCAAATAGCTGCTTCTAAGTGTTGATAGACCTTTGATTACATTTTTTTCTACTATGTTTAAATGCATTTTCTTCAGACGGGTGCTTATATTGATTTGTCTATCAATTTCAAAAGCTGTTTAAATGATGATAAAATACTTGGTTCTTAATCACTTAAATGGGTTCCATTTTTTGGCATTACCTTCCTGTTTTGTAACTTTCTCCTGATTACAAATTCATTCGGGTAAATTCACATTTTCCCTCCTGTTACAGAGGCTTTGCACCATTTGTGCTTTGACATGGTGGTATACTGAATATTTAAACATATTCTGTATTGCAAAATGCGTTATGAATGTTACATTTTGCAATCCAGATAGTTTTCTTGACCTCTTCATCGTCTTAGATCAATAAATCAGATTTATGCATGCAGACTTCTTTTTGGACAAGCTTTATTAAAAAAAACCCCAAACATTATCTGTATACTGTAACTTGACTCACAAAAGCTCAGCACATCAAATAAAACTTCCCCATTTCCATTTGCCCTCTTTAAAAATGTAAAACCATAGGGGAAGTTCCATTCTCCATCTGGATCCACGTACACGCACTATTTGTCTTTAGATAAATAGCTAGTCACAAACATTTGCAGAAGCAGCGGCTTCTGGACTGAAACTGGCTGGCATAATATCCTGTGCAGGATTCCTGTCTTTATAGTCTACTGTTTCAGCTTCCTAATACTTGGGCCCTAGCAGACTGCTGCAGAGGCTACATTAGATTTTTGTTAAGCAGCTGCTTTAGGTTATATTTTTATGTCATGATAACCTTTTACGTAGATTTTCTAATGATGAACACTAAACTGTTTAGCAATCCTGAATGTAGACTAAATTGGAAGCAAATCTTAGAATGAGGCCTTCTGAGGCAAAACCAGAATATCCCCAATAAGCTGGAAGCCGACCTTTAGAAAATTTCCATACAAAGATCTACTTGTATTTACACTTCTGTTTGCATTCACACTAAAAAGAATATGTTACTCCCAATGTTTTTGTTGTTCTTGATACTGAAAACAGTGATATTAAGTCTGAAAAAAACAAAAGCTTGAAGGCGTTGCCCTTTGATAGGTATCTGGTATTTGCCAAAATACTGAAGGCAAATTTATGTTTTGGTGCAAACTTTCCCTGAGGAACATTTTGCTAAATGAAATATGACCGCTATCATTGTGCTTCCAGACTTAATTCTGACGTGAGCTGGTACAAATCCCAGTAGGGGCTGAATCCACTTACTCAGCACAGGTTAATTGAGTTACTTGTGAGAACTATCACGTCCATCCTGGAAGCTGTATGCAGGCACTGTGTGGCTTATAAATGAGAACGTTTAGTCTGAAGGGCAGTATCTAAGAAAGATCTTGTTGGTAAAGGTTTACCACATCTAATGAAAGACATAGGACTATTGTGAATGCTCTCATTCCATAAGAGAATAACAAGAGGCGTTGGTAAGATAATGATGACTCCACACACGTGCACGCACAGTTTCTCTGTATTGATGCTTTTTTTGATAACTTTTTTACTCCCCAGGAGCCTAATCCTGCCTATTTTGCAAGCCAGGACCTCTGGCTTGATTTTGAAGGTTCTTAAACCTCTACATTTTGAGCTTATACTATACCGCATTTCAGTTAGTCTGTAAAAATTGCAGGAAAAACATAATCAATTGTTCAAGTAGCATTATTTATTTATATGTGGATTGCTTCAAGGAAATTGATTAAACATCCCCTGGAGTGTTTAACGCATCGTTTTCCGTACTTTGAGATGCAGTAACACTTTAATGTGTCAAGCCAAGCTGTTTTACATTCAGCTTAGTCATACCTCTTAGAATTGTACATTCTGAAAGAATAAGGTATGTCAAGGGGAGAAAGTATACTTGGTGTGAGATTTCAGATTTTGGGGGTTTGGGTTTTTTACATCTTTGCTAGACAAATACTGTTAGTGATTTTTCTCATCCACTCTGGTGTTACTGCAAGCTGTTTGTGTGTTGTGTTTTGTTTTGGTTGGTTGGTGGGTTTTTTGGGTTTTTTTGTTTGGTTGGTTGGGTTTTTTTTAGTGGCAAGCGTGCTAATCATTTCTGTTCTTCTTTTGTTTGGATGATAAAGCTTATACCAACTTCTGAAGATCATGTTTAAATCTAGTCTTACATGGTGAAACTGTCAAATTGGATTCTAAGATGTTTAAAAGGAATGCCAGGAACAGAGCAGAGAAGAATTATAGGTAGCCAGGTGCCCACCATCTACAGAGAGGCAATGGAGGTAGGGCTCAGGAGCATAAAAGCGACGGTGAAGATCAGGGTTCTTCAGGTTTGATGCTATTGCTCACATTTGGTGTGAAGTGGCTGTAAATGGTTGGGGTATCATAACAGATGACAAACTTTAGAGGCTTAATCATGTGGGTTAGGCTAGTTCACTTCATTTTAGAGGCTATCTCACAGTACTGCTGCTGGGAATCTGAAGCATCCTTATCTCCCTAGGGAAAGGGAAAACACTTCAGCGTAAGGCTAAGCCACAGAAGAAGCGGGAAGAAAAGGATAGAAGAGGGAAAGGAAAGCAACAGGAGGATGAACTGAAGGATTCCTTGGCAGATGATGACAGTTCTTCAACCACAACTGAAACCTCCAACCCAGATACAGAACCACTTCTCAAAGAGGTACGGCACTGGTCATAAAAGGAGGCTCCTGTGTAGCTGGTGGGTCACCTGTTAGAGCAGGAATACAGTCTCTTCCCCCCACCCCACCCCCAGCTTTCATATACTATAATACCTAACAAAGGAAGAATGTTAATTAAAAACCATCTTTCCCAATCCTTGCCTTCACTTCTTCTCTATAAAATTTGCTCCTCTATGAGTGTGAACATGCTTGAATCATGTAGTCTCAGGACTGAAAGTGCCGAAGCAACTGTGGCTTTAATAAGCCACCAGTTGTCAGCAGCACTGTGGTAATTGTCTCTCTGCACACTCCAAGCCTATTGTATTTGCAGAATAAAACGCCATAAGTGTGGACACTAATTTTACTCAATAATTAAGGCGTATGCTAACCCCATGCATTTAATCAGTTAAAAGGGTCGGTTCACTGGTGGTAACTTGTCAGCAGGTAGCTAACTTAATTACTTTCAACAATACCCCTACCTTTACTTTACTCATTTGGCTTACATGCTTCTAGGTAATAAACTAAAGCTCTAACAATTTGTGTAGTGGTCAGGTTGTCTTAAATATTTTGTCCTAAAGCATGTGCTAGGGAACCAAACAAAGCAAAGGTAATTGCAAAGAGAAGAAAACCAAGCGTAAATTTTGACATGTCTTAAATTTGAACTTTGGAAAAGATAGGGATTCTAGCTGGCGGGGAGGGGGGAGAAAAGAAATCCATGTAAAATATTTTGAAAGTTATGGTTTAGTAAATTTTCATTTGAAAATCACCTTTGATTTTTCAGGATGGCTATTTGACAGTATACTTGTATTCTGAAAGTCTTAGAAGTGTGTTTAAAAAAACCAATAAATTGAATGGTGAAGTTGCTCACACTCTTTGCTTTGTTGAAGAGTCTGTTTTAGACGGCCTGGACTGCGTACAACAGATGCAGTATAGGTCTCAGTACAGAGCTAGCATCTTTTTAAGTAGACTCGGAGGCCGTCCCTGAGGAGCTGTGTATTTGCAAACATCAGATCTGCTTGAAGCACATGAATTGGCTAGGTATTTCGATTTCTACTTCTCCAAATAGGAAAAAATAGATACCATGTTTTAGAGGTATACTCACTAAGTAGTAAAAAGACACCTTCTATGCTGCAAAAATGCTTATGTTTCCAAATAGCATTATTTCCTCAGCCCTATTTATACTATGTATGTTGTGATGCAAGAAGGACTTTACTTTTCATGAATATTAACATGTTGTTATAATGTCTTTTACAGGAACCTGAAAAACAAAAGGGAAAAGTTATACCAGAAAAACCTGAAAATGAAATAGTCCAAGTAAAACAGAAAACTAAAAAACTGCTAACAAGTATCAAGAAAGAAATCTCTGTAGATGTGAAAGCCAGGTAAGCATAACAAAGGCTTTTTAGTAGAGAAGGCATCGTGCTTGAAGGGAAGATGGATTGATAAAAGTCTATGTGTTCGACTGTTGTGGCTGCCAGTCTGGCTATCGCCAACAGCAGATACCTTTAAGCAGTTTCCTCTTCCTCCCTGATATCAGGGAATATCTGAAGCTTGTAAATAATAAATTATTTAATGGGAATACAGTGCATAAATGAGAACTAAATCCAGAGAAGAAGATCAGGTTAAGCAATGTTAAGCTTTTTGTAACAGGTACCACATGCACAAAATAGGGTTAATGCTTCTACAGGAGCTTTGTGTGGCAGCGCAGTAAGCCAGCGCTAACGTGAGTACCTTTAGTTGCCCTTGGTGAAATTACAGCCATGCAATTTCCTTTTTTGTATCATAGAGTAAGATCAGAGTCTTGGATACATTATCAAAGGAGGCTGCTGCTGCTGCCAGTCCCTTTCCCTTACTGGCAGATGATAGAAAGGGGAAAAATGAAGAACCTTAGACTTACTGTATCTAGTTCATTCTGAAATAGTATTCTGAAATCAGATCGGTATCCAAGAGCCACAAAAGTAAACTTACCAAACTGAGGCATGGTCTATTGGCTTGTGTCTTCCCTGTTGCTGTAATTAATACTAGACTTAACTGGGATTAGTAGTTAGTAGAAATTGATTTTCTTCAAAATATTTCTGAAAACATTTCCTGGCAAAGTCTCCTCCTTACCTTGTTTATTCTTACCATTGTCTACTTTCCTTTATCATATAAATCACAAGTTCATTACATGTGACAGTATTCCAAGGCCACGATGAGAGCTGGTTTGGAATTCTTCTGCAAGAAATGGGTAAAATAGTTCTGCCCTAGAAAGTCTGAGACACATAATCAAACAGCTGGAGAAAAAGAACAGTATAGAGCCAATTGAATTTGGTGGTGGGTTTGAATAGTTTTATGTCATCGACTAAAAGATGATCCTGTACATTCAGGGCAATAACATATCAGGAGCATGTGATCTAAGAAGAGTGTGTAGGAGCAGAGTAGAAAAACGGCTGTTGCCATCTCTTGTTGCCTCTGTATAATCAAGCAGGTTTTGTAATCCTGGAGCTCCAGGATGAAAGCTTCTCCTGGAAGGTGAGTGAGCCCTAATAAATGTGTGGAGCGGTGTGGGTAGAAAATGAGCCAGGGCTAGGAAGGGTGGAGTTGCATATAGGAGAAATACAAAACTCTGCTTATGAATAGCTTTGAAGATGAGCACAAGTTTGACATAAGCAAGCCACAGGAGACCAGTCTTTTGTAAGACCATATGGCATGCATATATATATATATATTTTTATATATATATATATATATATAAAATCTCCTCTTCAGCACTTCAGAGAGCTTAAAAATAAATGGATCTCTGTTTTCATTTAGTTCCTTGGAATTGTCTTATACTCCCCCGCTGGAAAACAAGCAGCGCAAAACCTTTCCATCCAAGATATCTACACAGCACCTTTTGACGAATGGGTCTAAATCAAGAAACCTCCCCAAAACGAGAGGTAGTGTGAGGCTATTTTTTATAAATACCTCAGGAGTTTTATTCGGTTGTTTGTAACCTCTCTTGAGTGCTTAATTCTAAGTCTGGGGTGAGAAGAAAGCTGTTCAGTTTACTATCCATGGACTTGCTTTTCTTCTTTTGTTTTAATAGGTCCAAACAGTAAGTTAATGGAGAGCAGGCCATCAGTATTAGCAAAGTTTCTCCCCAGTGGTTCTGGACAGGAGCTAGGAAACACCAGCAGCTCAGAAGGGGAAAAGGATTCTCCACCACCGGAATGGGACTCTGTGCCTCTTCACAAAGCTGGCAGCTGTAAGTAATCACTAGAGGCTGACAGAATTAGTCTTCTGCAATGAGTATCTGTAGGTAGGCTTGGTCTGTTTATAGATCTTCCTGTCTTCTTCTCACTGTATAGTTGTGCTCCTGTTTTCTGCTGTAGGCCTCATATTGATAGCATCTGGTTTGATTCGGGAGGTTGGAAAAACTGCATGGGCAGAACATGGGCTGTTCCGCAGTTCTTCAGTGATGAACAGGATTCAGAATCTGCTGGGGAAATTGAGGAAATGAGAATTACTGCTCAAAAAAAAAAAAGTATTTTCTACAGCAGATGGGGTTTTGCTTGGTCAAGTCTGCTGCAGCCGAAGTCGAAACTAATTACATGACTTGTCCTTGAAACACTGAAAACCCCTTAATGCAGTGGTTAGCGTGGGGCACTGTTATAAGCTTTTTGGGTGCGTTAAGTCCCTTGCGTGGGAACCGAATCACCTTCCTCTTGGTTGCACGCAAACATAATCATCCCTCTCCACAGCGCTCACTTAGAAAGGTTCTTTCTTCTGTACAAATCATTTATCTTGGTGCTTTCATTGCAATACAATCTCTCTGAAAATAGGTAGTAAGCCTGAATAATGATAGGTGGATATACAGAAGGAGCTACTTCTTTGATGACTGGGAACAGCCTTTGTCATAATTCCTCAACTGGAACAGAAAGGATAGCAGAAGTTGAGAAGCCTTTGTTTTAAAGTAAATACTACACAAAAGTGTTTTGTGTTTCTCTTTATAGCTACGGACAACCTTTATAAACTCTCTCTACAAACCCTGAACGCAGATGCTTTCCTGAAACAGCGACAGCCCTCGCCAACACCCGCCTCTCCATCTCCTCCTCCTCCTCCTCCTGCATCTTTAGCTTTTGGGCCACGAGGAGGCACTTACAGCAGCATTGTGAACAGCAGCTGCAGCAAGTGAGTCCAAATCCGCACCTCCTACTGATTTCCCAAGCACAGAACACTTGTGGAACCCGTGTGCCTCATACAGGGCATCTCCCTTTTCTCAGACCCATTTCCTCTTCCCATGGAAACTGCTTTTTTGCAGATACTACTCTGCATATCTTACCATGCTATTTATATTTTTCTGGGGTTTCTTACGACTTGGTAGATTGGGAAAATGTGCAATTACATGAACTGTTGAGCTGTTGTTAACATATTGATGAATGCTAGCTTAAATTGCTGCTTTTTAAAATCAAACTGCTGAAGTCCAAAACCTTACTTTTTTTTTCCTTTTTTTTCTTTTTTTTCTCCTTTAAGTGAAACGAAAAGCAAGCAGCCTAATGGTACCAAACATAAGCTGGCAAAGGCAGCTTCTCTTCCAGGCAGGAATGGTAACCCCACTTTTGCTGCTGTAGCTGCAGGTTATGACAAGAGCCCAGGTACTAGAACCAGTTTGGAGTGCTAAATATTCCTGAATATTTCCAAAATATTCTGTTGTTTTGGTGGGGGTTTTTTTAATTTTACTTATTTTATGTACACACATATATATATATTCTTGCAGGCGGCAGTGGTTTACCAAAGGTTTCTCCAAGCAAGGTGGATGTTTCCAGCAGTATCGGCATTTCCCACGCAGTTGTTGACAGTGATGGCTCTGACAGGTAATTTTTATATTCTCTAAGGCAAATACCTAGGCCCGTAGAAAACAAGATTGTAACCTGTGAATGGCATTTTGAAGGTAGTGACAGAATTCATTCTGGTTCCTTCCCCCCCTCCTCCCCTTTTGTCCCCTTCCTCCCCGCTTTCCTTCTCCCCACCTTCCCCACCCCCTTTTTTTTTTTTCCTAACCTGTTTTAAAGTCTGGGCAGGGCATCTCTCACCTTGCAAAAACTTCAGAACTTACAAGTGACTCAAAAGTAGAGAGAAGGATGTTCTGGATGTGATGGTGACTCTCTCCCCCTCATTCTCAGTAACTCAACAATCTTGTGTTCTCCGGGCATCCAAACAATGAGAGGTCAGCTTGGCTCTTTCAGTATTGAGGAGCGTGAACCAAGGTCACTTGAAATAGTTTACAGGCAGAATATCTTGCTGTACAGCAGTATCTTTCATTCTCAGTTTTAATCCTGAGACCAGAACTATCACTGGGCTTTGCGTTATGCAGCAGCGCTCAGTCATGTTCCCCAAGGCACACTGTCTTTTCTGACATGTTTTGGCAGTGCACGTCCGTCTCGGTTGTAAAAAGCAGTGAGTGTCTGGTAACCTGTCTGGAATAGGAAAGAGACTTGAATTCAAGTTTCAGTATGCAAAGGAACTGCTTTTCTGAGCAAAGTTTGTGGGTGGAGTTTCAGTTTGTTTTTGAAAATGTTTATCCCTGGTTCCAGTTAACTCATCTGTATTTTCAAGAAGCTTGCCTACAAGCTAGTGTGAGCATTTGTATCCCTTCTGAGTGGTTCTAAATGTTGTTTGCTTGTCAAAAAAACTGTGCTATGGCTTGGACCCTATCCGTGTTCTGAAAAACTGAGCAAAAGACCTACTCAGGTTTGTGTTGGAGCTCAGTCTACAGATTGAAGAGCATTATACCTAGAGCAGTGTGTCACTCCAAAGTGGATGTATACACGGGAAAATGGTATTTCATTGAAATCTTTTGCTAAACAAAAAAAAGCTAATTTATTAAATATATAATCTTATATATACATATGTATAGATGTATGTACACATACATACATTTGTACGTATATATTTGTATATAGATTAGTAAGTCAATATTGGTGGTAGTACTGTGTTAATGAGTTACTTTCCTATTACTCCATAATATTTAGTTCGGGTTTGTGGAGTCCTATCAGCAATCCCAGCAGTCCCGACTTCACGCCTCTCAATTCATTCTCTGCATTTGGACATTCTTTTAACTTAACTGGAGGTGAGTTTTTGTTTTCAAATATTTTCCGTATTCAAATACCGGTAAAGAAAGGGATTGTCTCCATTCCACTGGTTCAGGCACTGTTCCCATCACTGCCCTCAAAAAGGATGACTACATAGGAAAGCGTGTTAAAAATTTGGTGGTGTATTCTGTGTTTCAGCCCAGAGAGAGTTAGTGGAAACTCTTAAGAGTGTTTGTTGGGTTGGAAATACTTGAAGTTTCTCAGTTTCAGTAAAACTTCTTGATATTTGTTTTTTCCTTAGTCTTCCTCTCCTCCATCCCTCCCCATGAAGCTTTATGGAGTCTCAAAAGTGTGCCACTGGGCCTGCCATTTCCTGAACACTTTACGCCTGCATAAAACCATTGCTCTATAAATGAGGCAATGGCCCATCCCTCGTGTTACTTTCCTCTTGTGTTTTCCTCTAGCGTTTGTATAGCTGCATGATGAGCTGATGCATACTAAAACCAGCCATTAATCCCTGTATTTAAATATTTAGGTAAACTTTCCGTAAGTGACTACTGAGATGGGCCTTGATGCAGGCAGGCTATACTGTAGGGCATGGATGCTCTGCGTACTTACTGTGGATTTGTATACTGTGTTTGGGAACACATGGTAATTTTTAAGGTGTCTGCAAAAGATAAGCAAAGCAACCTTCGTATGTGGCATTTGCAAAATGGATTGTACATCTACTGAAAAAATGCTGTCTACTGAAAAAATTGTATGTCTGCTGAAAAATGCTGGGGGTCTGCAGTCAATAGCAGCTGCTGCTGTGGGATTCTTTCATCTTCATTGGCAACACTTGGCACCAGACTTTGAGGGGCTGCAGTAAGATGCCCGAGATCAGTTCTGTGTGCAGGGACCAGGCGAACCATGAGCACTGGTGCTGCCCTCTCCTCATAGCAGAGACGGGGTCTGGGCTGGGGCACAGCCAGTGCCACCTCCCGTACCAGGGGCTACTTGGGAAGGGAGCGCTGCGAGGCAAATGAGTGCTGCGATTACGAGAGGCTCCTTCAGCCCCATCGCTTACTCCACCTGCAGCTCACTTGTTATGAGGAACTGCCAGGACTCTATTGCTGGGCTTACGCCCCGTTCCCTGACTGTTTGCTTTCGGGTAAATAATACCAGGAACCAAACAAATCCCATAGGCTGATACTGAATTATACACAGTAAGCATATAAATCCTTTCCCCACTATAATCGTGATTCTAACTTTGTAGCCACTGTCTGATGTAGGGGATGTGAGATGAGATCTGTATTACTGCGTGACCTTTTCTAATCGCAGTTCTTGCACCACAGCAGGCCCTGCTAGAAAGATATGAGAAATTACTGTGAAGAGTATTAGTCTGCTGTGGTTCTTTGAAAAAGAGGAAGAGTAATTTACTCAGTTTTGTTTCATTTTATTTTTAGAGGTTTTTAGCAAACTTGGTTTAGCTCGATCTGCTTATGGGCAGGATGTTCAGAGAAACTGGAGTGAATTCAATAATGTTCCATCATCCATCTGGGATCCTTCAGCTACAGATTCTGTACCCTCCTGGCCAACAAGCTCGAGTTCCCCGACTCATACAACTGCAGTAAGTATTCAGTTCAAATAGAGCATTTTAGTACTGTTACCAACCTGTTCTGTATCTGCCATCTAATTTCATTTAGAGGATTTTTAAATTTGGATGAAAAAAATCAACTGAAGAATAAAGGAAAAGGGAAGCTATACCTATTCATCATTCTGTGTAGTTAAGTTGACATGGCTGTTAGACAAACAGTGATAGCCCGCTCACTTGTGGATGATGAATCCATGTAAATTGCTTCACATAAAAGTATTGCTCACAAGAGCATCTTCCAGCACTTACAAAAGTGTGTTCCATTCCCATGCGCTTTGGGATTGTGGAAAGAGCCGTTCCGCTCCTGTGCCATGGCTGGACACTGCCTCTGCCACTTCCAGTTTGATGGACAGTTGCAAAGTAGCCAGTATGATAAATTTCAGACTTTGATTCTGCTTCCTGAATCCAGTGTTGCACCTACTTGTAAATTAACAAAAGGTCAAAAAAAACTTATCTAAAAGACCTCAAATGTATTCTTTTCAGCTGAGAAAAAACACTAAAGGACTGAGCATAAGGTGAAGCCTTTAAACTGACTACTAATTTTGATGGAGATTTTTAGTATAGCCAAAGAAGAAAAAAACCCAACTTTTACACAGATTGTAGCACTGGTCTCTTGTCCTTGTGCCTCTATCTGTCAGAATAAAACTTACACCACAACAGCTGTCTTCAGTGCCAGCTGAAATCGTTCTTCATCTTGTCTTCTGAAAATGTTTTTGTAGTGAGTAAGAAGCAGTGTTTACTTCACCTGGTAGCAGTTCAGATGGAGTGGGGGAAGGCAGGGGAAGCCGAAGAAGGTCACACAGCTTCTTACAGACACACACTCACTGATCCCGCCCTTGTCATGCAGTTACAACTGTAGCTGTAACCTCACTAAAACTATGTAAGGAGAGATTTTTGCTTTCTGGTCACATGAAAGGCAGATTTCTTAGCATTTGATGGAAGGAGGGATTGAGGACAACGAGAACAATCTCTCTAGCTCCTAACGTATTTCCTGGCTGCTTCTGAAAAATACCTGTAAGTGTGCTTCAGGAAGCATCGAGATGGAAGCCAGACAAATGGTATAGAAGAATTGTCAGTCTTTCCCTTTAAATACATTGATTGGGGGGGGTGCATTTTAGGAGCTTATTCAAGGAGAACATCACTTAATAAACAAGAAGCAGCAAACAGACTGAAATGTTCAAAGCCTTCTTAATGATGTGATTTTTTTCAAGTGCTTATGGTAAGCCAGAACAGGAAAACTTGGCTATTCCTGCCACTGAACCTCCTTGCTGTAAGTGCTAGGTGAGAGAGCAGGTACCAGGCCAGGGCCCTGTCCTTTTCTCCTTTCTGGCACAAGAACCAAAGCCATTTTTGCAAACAGCACTTACATAGTGGCTTCTCTGTTACCCTCTTTTCTGGGAAGGTTTCTGGGGAGTTGATTTTGATCATTCTCCTTCCTTATTCCTCTTGCTTTCCCATTTTATGCGTAACTCTTTGCTTCTGTACTAAATAGCATTTGACTTCTGGGTCCTGTCTCCCCTCAGGCCTTGCTGCGTTGCTGGTACTTCTTCCCAAGTTTCTTTCTAACCACAGTCCCTTACTTCTCTTTCCTCCATTTCCCTGCGTGTAATTCTGTCTGACTGCCACTTTGTACCTCCCTCCACCAGCCCTGAAAGGGAGTAGCAGTCTAATCTAAGGTACTGTTCTCTGCCACTCCTTTCCCAGTTGCTTCTACTTTATCAGCAATTGCCTTTCTATCAGGCTCTCCCAAACACCTTTGGGACATGTAGGAATCGTTCCTGGCTCTTGCCCACAGGAGGAAATAGAGTGGACTTTTAGTGTGTTCAGGGTGGTGTCTGAGCAGCAGAATGAGTGTTTCCTGCTGTAGGCTTAGTAGTCTAATGCTTGTATAGCTTAAATATAACCATTTAGTTATATAACAGTAATAAACTGTAGCCCTGGTTTGGCTCAACTTCTCAGTGACATTGGAGAGTCCTAATGACGTTGGCCCAGTTAACCCCTTAGTATGCTCAAAACTCCTGTCCAACCCTCGGTATCAAATTCTTTGAGGACCCTTTGGCAATGTGTTAGTGTCCAACCAAGTTCAGGTATGATTATACTGAGCATATCATCTTCATTCCAGGGGAGAAAATAAAAACCTGAAATGAAGACATTTTCAAAGTTTACCTTGTTTACTTTTTTAAAGGGATTTTTATTTTAATCGGAGTACACTGATACTGGTTAACCTTTAGTGTGCATTATCTGAGGGCTGAGATCTTGGGAAGGGATGCCCTTTCTCCACCCAGTAAATCCAAACATAAGGATGTTTGTACCTTACAGCACATACTCAACAAGTCCACTGCCTTTTGGATGTATCAAGTTTACTGTAGATTTGCAAATTGAATTTACAGCATATGTACATTAAATCTATTGGCCCTGAGGTATGTAGTGCGTTAAGCCTACATGTAGCAGGTTCTGTGCTAATATTAGCATGAAAGTTATGCTAACCTTTCTCATCTCCATCTTTGTCTGCTTCCGGGTATCACTTTCCACCACACCATGGGTTAGATTCCTCCGCTTGTGGCTTGCTACTGCTTGGGCTTTAATAAAACAGTTGACAAAACCTGGGCCTTGTCCATTTCTGCATGTGTTCTCTAGGCTTGCTGTACCTGTCCTATGCATTTGTGATGTGTTGCAGCACACCTGCATCTGCACCATGACCATTTGTCAGAGACTTCCAGATGTCTTGAGCCAGGCCAGACTTACTAGAACTCCATGAGAAATGGCCAGTTCTCCAATGCCCTCTCCCTTCATCTGGAGAAATTCTGGATGGGGGAAGAAAGTATATACTGGGAATATGGGGAGGTACAGTGGGGCTGAACACAGGTAGGTTCATCCAAAATGTACAGCTTAAAGCAGATATGTCTGAATACAAGGAGATTGCAAACAGCCAAAAAAGGATCAAGGAGTAGACTTCGCTGCTACCTTCCATTACAAGTTGAATTTTGTTGGGTTTTTTTTGAGACTTGAACCATGTGTATCTACCTCATTCTAACTAGTTTAATTAAGCTTGAGCTTTTTGGCCCTTGTGTGTTAAAGCTTGAATACTAGTAGTAGTGCTTAAATCGGTAATGGTATGGGGATGTATAAGCTAAAATGAAAAGCTTAAAAGCCTGTAATGTAATTGCACTCTGCAGCCCATTCAGTTACCAGACACGTTCGGTGACCGTTAGTAGTGGGGTTCCTCTGGGCAAGCTCTAGTAAAGGGAGTTCAAAACTCCATGTCGCAGTGAAGACGGAAGAGATTCCACAGCAGGCTTGCTGCTTCTTAGATACTTTTCTTTCAGGGGGGCTGTAAACAAGGTGAAAATAGAGGTTAGTGAGCTGCTACTTACCTGGCTCTGTCTTTACTGCAGTCGATCCTTGGCAACCCAAGTGGCCTGTGGTCCACCACTCCATTCAGCAGTTCCATTTGGTCAAGTAATCTCAACAGTGGCCTTCCCTTCACCACTCCAGCAAATGCATTGCCAGGCATTGATCTCATGGGTAGTGAAAACTCCTCCGCTGCTCCTCCTCCGCCCGCTGCTGCCACCGTTGCCAATCCTGCTGAAGACATGGGACAGACCTACAATCCTTGGAGAATTTGGAGCCCGACAATTGGAAGAAGAAGTTCAGATCCCTGGTCTAATTCACACTATCCTCACGAAAACTGAAGTTAAGCAAAAGGAAAGAACTCTTACCCAGGTCATGATACAATTCTGAATGCAAAGTTTTGAAACATCATTGTCAGGCTGTTGCTGGTCATTGCTTTCCCCTGCCCCCTGCCCGCCAGTCATGCTTTCATCACTTGCTCCTTTTTAAAGTCTGTCCTGCAATATGGTAGTGTGAGATTGCAGATAAGCTTGAAAAAGTCTGGGTGTGGTCACAAATCCCAACTACAGCTGAAGCCTGTAAACCTGAACAATTTCACTGGTTTCATATTTTACCATCTGCCATCTTATTTAGGAAACAATTTGAACTATAAAATGGTCCTGGCATGCAATACTTTTATGAGAAGTACCGGTTTGGGTTTTTAAATTTTTTCCAGTATTATCCTCCAAGTTCTAATTTAAAATCAAAAGGCACTTTGTGCTAAAATGCAGAGTATTTTTTTAAAATAAGGCTGTCTTTGTTAACACAGGTTCTAAGAATGTAAAAAAAAAAAAAAAAAAAAAAAAACACACAACAAAAAAAACCAACCAACACAAAACCTTAAGAGCAAAATGGCTGAATGTAAGAGCATTCTGGTGAGACTGTAATACACTTTCTGTGCTGTTTGTACATTTGTAAACCTGAATGCATTTTTAAGTTGAACTGAAATGCACACAGCCAAGACTTGTGGAAGAAACAAGATACCTTGTGCATTTCTTATGGATACAACTTTGGGTTGTACTTTAAAATAAATACTGCTTTTTTCAAGATCTGTCTGCTGTAATTCTCTTCTCCTGGTATTTCCTAAACTTGTGCGTGCATGAATCCACTTGGCAGTGGGAGCCTTCGGGCCAAAATCTACTGCGCATAGGGCCCATATTAACAGAAGTTTCACTGCAGTGAAACTTGGCTTCTCAACAGTGCGCGTTTGTATAGCAGTGGAGAATTAGAAATTGTTTTTAGGGTTACACAGTGCCACCCACTTGAAAATTTGCTGGATAGCAAAATGCTGGAAAAATGTCTACACTGTTTAAGTTTCCAACTATCAGGCATAGTAGCAGCTGCTGCTGTTTGTGCTACATCCATACCTCTGTAACACTGTTCCTGTATAGGTCTGAACAAGAACTTTACTATTTTTAGATACAATTTATCTGTCCCTTTAAGGTGCCTGTTTCCCTTCATTAACAGTAAGGCAAGCCCCAGTGACTACATATGCTCATCTAAGCTAAAGCCAGGTAAAAAGGAACCCTTCCATTACAAGAAAGCATTAACAGACACTAGCAATGTAATTTACTTAGGACTCAGTGGCACTGCTTAAAATTTACAGCAGCAGATTTTTATCAGAATCCATCTTTTAAAAGAGCAAGAACCCTGTATTTTAGTTAAAACCTTTATGCTACAAGGAATATTGTATGCAACAAACTATGAGGGTTAAATAAATAAGTGACCACTTTTCCAGCTTGCATTGTGTAAACAAAATCTCTGCAACCATCAGATCGCTGTCTTCTTTCTGCCACCTGCAGAAGCTTGAAGATAGAGATCTCTGAAATGGGAACTTGCTGGAACCCCTTTGTTCGTAAAATCTGGATATTTCTAGAACAATGCAAGGTCATGAAAGGTTCAACTTGGATTTGTATGCAATTTACTTCTGAGTAACTGGGCAAACAAGTCTCTTATTCTTTATTTTGCATGCAGTAAGTAGTTAAGCTACTGACATGCTAGGGCCTGCTTCGCTGTACGTGGAACTTGGGAAGATAACTAGCAGTAACTTCAAGGTGAAAGAAGCTGCTTAAGTTAATGTGCCACCTCTCTTTCCCAGCAGGTGTTTATATTAGAATTGATTCCATGGAGGATAGAAGCAGAAATGAGTACCGAGATACTAATAGTCCTCAGTGGTTTAAGCAGTTGTGAGGACAGGAAAAATTTCCTGCTTTAAAAACATTTCCCCTTGAACAAGACAAGGCAACACACAAGTAATTTAGACTTTTTTCCCCCCTAAATGTGAGCCATTCCCTGGTGTTATGCAAATAACCTCTGCCTCCTTTAGAATATTCTCAGTTCTTGCTTGTGAAGAGTTTCCTCTTGAGTACCAATTAAATATTACTTAAGTTCCAGTGGTGAAACAACCTGAACTATCAAGATCTTTGACACACAGTTTTCAGTTTCCTAAGAGAAGAAAAAGCATGTCCTTCTCCCCAAATGTATAAGGAAAATTTCCTAGGCCTAAAGACTTCCCTCTACTCAAAGGTTATTTTGGAGAGCACCTTCACTCTGTTCTGCCTAATTAAAGAAAGCAAATGAGCTGCCTTAAAAAGAAGTCTTAATTGTAATTTATAGAATTTAGGTGAAATAAAATCTGGGCAAAAGTTACGTATTTCTAAAGAAACCTCTGTGTAGGGTAAGTATATGTACAACACAGGTTTTGCTGCCTTCTACCTGAGGTGTCTACTTGACAGCTTTTATGATATAGTCACCCTTTACATGCATTGAAAACATTTTTAAAGTTGCTGAAAATTGGGGGTGGTATGTGATGAGCTACAAACATCCACAGGCATCACAGAATAATAGAGAGGACAGACTTCTTATGATGAGGTAAAAATAAAAGAACATGAGATTTTTGGCAAAGCACATGTAAACTCTTATATAAAAATCTGTACAGGGTTGAAAATGTTGCAGCCTGCTGGAAGGACAGCTTAAGATAAAAGAACACGGGGAGAAGTAAGGTCAAAAGCTCGGAAGCAAGGGCGGACTGTGTTTTCAAAAGCAGAATGAACAAGACTGAAGCTCGGACCATGAGGGAAGTTCCATCTTAAGTAAAAAGACCAGAGGAAAAAAAACAGTTTAAAGGCCTCGGCAGACAGGCTGTCGTGGAAACCAGGGAGCTCACAGCCCTTCTGATAAGTTAAACATTTCTTCAGAGTAGCATCAGGGCCAAGCTACCATGAGTCAGCTCTTCTCTTCCAGACCTGGAAGCTACTGGGAATACAAAGTTCCCAGCAAGGAAGAGAAGTAATTACTGTTAATTTTGGTAATTATTTTGGCGTTCCAGAAGGGCAGTTCTATTCTGCCAACTCTAACGAATAGACTTTAAAAGCCTGAAAAGTTTCTGGCCTGTTTTTAAAATCAGAAAGCCTGAAGTAGGTAAGTATGGCCCTAACATGTGAAATCAGTTTAATTAGCACTGGCTCTATTTCAAAAAGCTCTTGAAAGGCATTAGAGATTTTTGGTTAAGTCTAAGGCTGTACCAGAACAGGATATAAAATTCCAGTCAAAGGACAGTGTTTATTTCATGGATACAGACACTTGGAATGAACCAACATACCAGTGAAGAGGTCTGGGCCCAGTCCTGGCCACAGCTCTGTCAGCAGCGGTACGTACCATAGCTTGGCCACTGCCCTGCGAGACAAGTACCAAGCTGGGGAAAACTCCAGGATGACGTAGGATGCAGAATGTGAGTAAACAGCAGATTCTCAACACTGGAACGTCACAGTCAGATCATACTGAAGTTGCCCACTGGACTCCTCTAGCTGACCATGAACTGTCTGCCTGACCCAATGAGAGGTAAAATTAAGAGTGCACAAGTGTTTACCTTCATGGGGTAAGGAGCTATCTTTTATTGAAACTATTTCACCTGGAGTGATGTTTTACACTAAATATAGCTTTGACTTTGCCTTGTCTGTTTTCCCAACCTGTAATTATGAGCAAGTTTTCTGAGCTTCAGTGTTTCGGCCTCATGAAACAATGACGACTTCAGCTCACGATGAGTCAGTTTGTTAGAAGAGAGCCACGCGCTGGGATTGGAAGTAACCCAGCTTCTACTGTATGATTGCTGCAACTGGAAGAGCATTCAGTCACCTCATTTTAAACAGGTTCTGCTTCAAAATTGAGTCTTTTGCCCAGTGCCTGTTTTCATCTAACGCCTCTAATACCAGTCAAGGATGGACTTTATGTTCAACTAGTGCTTTATTCACATCAATACTAAAGCAGTCTTCAGGATGATGGGCTCAGCGTGCTCTTCAGCAGCCCTCTGACTGCAACTACTAGCCATATTTGGTACTACTAGTTTGCTATGTAGATGCCGTGTGATTCAGCAGCGAGTGGAGCATGACTTGTTTTTTGGTTTTGGGTTTTTTTTTTAGCAAAGAAGAAATCAACCAACCAGAAAGCAAAGCCACAAGCATCTGCAGGAGCCAGAGAAAATACAACACAGCGCTAGCCTAAACTCTGGGGGACTAATAAAAATTGAGAGTCTTAAGAAGCAATGAAAACCCTAATATCACTCTATTTGCTGGGATATGAGGACTGCCCTGAACAAAACTCTTTTATTTTTTTTCACAGAACTGTGTAAACGTAGCTGCTCGATCAGTTGGATCAGTTGACCTTAAACAGCAGATCACATTGCACCAAGAGAAATGCACCAAGTAGAGGGAAGTGTCAAGAAAGATATTATGGCCGCTTCCTAAGGAAACCCCCTTGAGGTGTTTTTTTCAAGCTAGGATCACCAAATAGTGGTCCTTCAGGAAGCACCCTATAGCTGAGACCTGACTTCACTCTATCTATCTGCCTACTGTGAAGCAAATGTTTGAGTTAGTTAGAGTGTCATTAACACTGGATAACACGGGATCTTCAAGGGGGTGTACGCTCAATCTCTCCTGAAGTTTTAGAAGATAACACTCAAGTAGTCCATGAGGCGCAATGGGAAGTGCCTAGCACTCCTAGCACTGCAATAACAGAATTCACATGGGATACATGCCTGAGAGTACTCACAGGAGGTGAAGCAAAGAGACTGTCCTGGAGTCTGAAAGGGACTCTCTTGCAAGCTGTGAAAAATTGCAGTTCAGTTACTTGCCCTAAACAAGACAAGGGATCTGGACTCGGGCATCCTGCAAGAGACAAAAGGTATTGGCTGGGCAGGCCATGGAGGGGGGGAGAGATCATTCTAGGAAGGCGGTACAGGCTGACCATTAAAATAAAATATTCCAAAGAAAAAAAAAAAAGCTATTCGGGAAAGTTGCCTGGGCGTTTTTTGGTATGGGTCCATGGCAGGATGAAGTCACTTGTGGTGGTTTGGCTTAGTTACAAGGAACTTGCTGGGAAGCAAGAGTACCAGGAAAGCGAGCACCTGGAGCAGCTTCTGCCTCTCCCAGTATCACTCAGGGGCCCATTCTGGAGTTATTTTCAGGGAAGACAATACTCACTAGAGAAAGGACGTTAATCTGCTTTCTGGCAATGTAGAAGATAACAGAAGCTAGGGAGGATGGGTTACTGCCTCTCAAGAGGGAAACAGAAGCTGGAATCAGCCGAGAGACTAAAATGCTCCTCAGTATGCTCCTTCACTGGCTGTTGTTGGCTTTCTGGAAGGGGAAAGGGCGTTTAGCCCCTTCAGCTTTACTTCGCCCATCTTCCTGGTATAGCCTGTCTTTAGCAGTCAAGTTAGTTACCAGCAAAATTCTGCCAACATTGAAGAGTATGGCAACAAAGAATGAAGAAAGTCCCTAAAAACTATGCAACATTCTACATTAAACAGGTATGACTCAGCTTACGGCTCCCAGGGAAATTCCTGTTGTGCTGTATAAACTAGGAATCTTTTGGACAAGAGTAATTTCAAGGAATATTCACTTATGTCTCATTCCAAACCAGCAACACAGAAGTTTCTTCATATGAGCTTCTGATGCAGGTCTAACTGCCAAGCCTTGCTCACATTTGCCTGGCTGTCAGATTCTATTCTGCGGCTGAAGACTTGGTCTCCAATTCAAGGGAGGGGTGGGGTGTAAAAATCAACAGAGCTTAAGAAAACATCAGCAATGCCTTAATGCTTCAGTTGTTAGTTAAACTAAGCAAAGGCCATGGCAGAATGGAGTATCTTAATACTTTTAAATACTGGGGGTGGGGTGGGAAGACACAAGGAATAAAACAGTTTAGCTACATTTGGAAAGTTAGTGACAAATTCGGATTTCATGTATATGTGAGGAAGGGAAGGAGGAAAGGCAGGATAAAAGAGGGTTCCTTCCTTTGAAGCAGCTGAATTCAACAGTCCAAATAAATGCTCCAAAAGGCTAACTCATCACAGCTCAAACAGAAAGCAAATGTCCATGCTACAAGTGGCACCCAGAGTGTCTCACTGTTACGCAGTGCTTCATCTCAGCTGCGCAAAAGTGGGACCTGGGCACTGGCCATGAGTTGAATCCATGGTTCCAGGTACGTGGAATGCGAATGAGGTGCATTGTGTGCTGACTTAGTGCCCTTGCATCGATCCACTGCATGCAAAAAATCTGTATGATGCAGGCATTAGAACAATAGAAATTGAATATTGCTGAAGTCAGCAGGTTCGACACCAGAGAGCTTCAGAAAATGGATAGTATTTAACTGTGCTGGCTTTGTTTTTAAATAGAGCCTCCTTGTGAAAAGTCACTGATTTGGTCTAGACAGCAATATTAACCCATGGGAAAAAAAATCCCAGTAGGCTTTCAAGAATTCTGATTAAATCGGCAAACTGGAACACACTTCCCCAAACTCAAAAAAATTTGACTAATGCAATTTCCTCTCTCTGCACAGTGAAGAATAAGAGTCCTACTATTTAGATAAACAGCACCCCTCTGTGGCTACAAACAGCATTCAGGCCACCACAGCAGCATCAGCTGGCCTTAAAATTTCCTCTACGATTTTTCCTGAAACCTTGAAAAAAAATCTCAGATATAGTAGTAGCATTTTCCTTTAACGAGTTGTATATTGGGAAAATTAACACTGCTTTCCCCACTGCCAGTCTATACATTCCTCAACAGTGATGTGCCAAAAATCCTAAACCAAGAGGAACTGGAAAGTTCTTGCAGTTCAGTGGTGAAACTCCACAAATCGGGGCACCCTGTTAGTCGTATCAGGCTTTTACTTCTCTTCAATCATAGTATCACAACATGCCAGACAAGCCTAATGCAATCAAACTATTTATTTCCTATATTTATTTTAATATTTCTTTAATCAAACTATCTACAAATGATAGAAAGTTCCCTTTCTACATGCTTTCAGTGCCTTTTCTTCTACAACTGCTCACCTAACAAAATTTCCCCAGTATTGAATCCTTTTAACCTGTGATGTTCTGTACATGTTCAAGAAACTCAGCTCCTCCAATTCACACAGAACTTTTTTACAACTCATTTCTACACCCCTACTTGAGGAATTTTATGCAGTTATTTTGTATTTTTGTTCAAATCCCCAACACATTGGTTTCTGCCCTCCCCCCCCCCCCCCCGTCTTTCAGTCCAGTTTATGCTTGTGAAGACCTTTACTGAGCTTTTTTCCAGGGCTCCACATTCTCTCCCCTCTGAGTATTTCAGTTCTTACTGTTTGTTCTGTCCCCCTAACTAGTCTCAATATCAAAGCCCTGCTGCAGCCCTGCTCTGTTCCAGGTTGTACTGGCAGCCTTGTGGAAGATGTTGTACTCGAGAAGTTAAGTGATCTTGGACAAGCCATGCCTGCCCTGCTGGGCCTCCTACTTCAGGCTTGAGAAGCCCATGGGTTAGCACAAGTAATCGCTGTATAATCCCATGTACGCAGCACTGTAAGGGGACGTGCTGGAATGTCCTGTGCCTGCTGGTGTTGCGCTCTGGTGAACATCATGAAAGAGAGGACAGGACACTCCTACCTGTCAGGAGGAGATAGATGGGTTTGTTCCTTAGGCAAGACAAAAGGCACCATGGTGCAGGAGGGGATCGAACCTTCCCAGGGACGGGATCTGCACAGCCTACTATGGGAATCCATCTGGGGTCTGTCCGATGCTGCATGAAAGCAGGGTTCCCAGCACCTGACAGGACATGAGATTTACTTGCTATCTATCTATATTCCTATTCCTATATTCCATCTTATTAAAATGGCAATGTTATTACACTATGTGCTGTTGTGCCTTTCTTCCTGAGACCTAAAAGAGCCTCATGCCTCACCCATGAAGAACACAGATCACCATAGGTCACCTGTATATCAAGATTGATGAATAAATATTGATTAAAGAGCAAATGTTTTAAAGCAAAAACCACCCTCAGTCTAAGCGCCTTCGAAGCTTCCGCCCTTCTAAAAGTACCACTTTTCTACTCAGTTTTAGCCCTGACTCCCAGGGCTTAGCTCTCCAAGAACCAACCAACAGCATTAACACAGTGCCCTGCACCTGCGGGACACTGAAGTGGCACTGGAGTACTGGCACTGGATGACCCTGCACTGCCCCTGCGTGCCCTCACACGGTCGTTCTCGGTCTCTGCAAGTACAGACTGGGCTGCATCAGGCTGGTAGCGTCAGTGGTGGGACCAGAACAGCAGTTGACTCCTCTTCTTTCAGTCTTTTGAAACCACCATGAGTTCAAAAGTTTTCCTTCCTTTGAAAAGCTGCTCACTTTTTTAGTAACACTATTCAACAGTTCTGTATTCTTTAAACAGCTATCAAACTTGATTTACAATATGAAAACAAGAATAATTACCAGATTACTGTCTATCTAGATCCATAGTCTGACAGTAGACAGGAATGTATCAGTAAAATGCAAAAAAACCCCAAACCAGCTACAGTTTATTGACAAGCCATCAACTTTCTAGTTAACAACCTCCACCATAAAGACAAACTCATGTTATAGGTTAATTCAGGTACTCCAGGCACAAACCTGCATAAACCCTGTAATCCTCATTCTCTGAGGACTCAAACAATAAGAGCCCAAAAAGAAATAAAGAAATGAATACCCAGAGAAGGGGAAGTAGTGATGATGTGACACAATAGAAAGCACCATAATGGCACTATATAAATCGATTCAGAGCTAACACTTCTGACACTGACACTTCTGAAAATGCAAGTAGCAAAAAAATTGTATGAATACACTTCGAAATCCCATGCTACGTTTATTCTGTCCTTTCACAGTTACAAGGTAGAAGCCACTGTCAAAGACAGGACATGAGGCTGGGCTGGTTTTTCCTATGACCAAGTACAGATGTTTTGGGGTTCCTAATATAGGTTGGTAAGCCTCCAATCTAGCTGGCTGCCCAATCTTACCTATTAACTGCCTGTTTAATTAAGTAATTCTCAAGACACCTAGAACTACTGCTGTGCCTGCCCAAGCCCAAGCAGGACTCAGAAAATGAGCGTTTCTCTGGCCCCTGGGGAGCCCCACCAGTATGCGTGTTCCCGGAGTAGACAAAACACCAGCAGGACGGCACTGCTCACAAAATGTAAGCCTAACTGCAAGAACCCTGTACCCAGGGAACATTTGGGCTGTGGACTTACAAACAAGAGGCTGCTTCTTGCATTCACCCCAAACTGCAAAAAATAGGTAGCTAACCTAGGTTAGGTTCACTCCAGGAAACAGTATGCAGCAGAAAATGCCCCATGGCACTCAGCCTGCCTGCCTTAGTGACAATCCCTCCTGGCGAGATGAGAAATCACTTTCCCAGATCTCCACTCGGTAAAATCCCCACTGAGTTCCCACCTAAACCAGCAGCACTTCACCGCCTTACTGGAAAGGGCCACACTGTATAACAATTCATGCACCGAAAAAACCTTCTGGTGCTCTTGGAGTTGTCTTCTGAGGATGACTGGGGGAAAGGGAGAGAAGCACAGAAGAGAAAAAGAAGCTCAGCTTCCAGCATCCTGTGCAACCAGCTGGTGCAGTGGAGCTGCAATAAGGATCCAAAGGGGAAGAGCAGTGCACGCTGGTGACTGGGTTCCTTGGGGCTGCAAGGCAACAGAGAGCAGAGGGTGCAGGCAGCAAACAAGGCCCTTGTTCACAAGCTGTGTTACTTAACTGGGTGTGCCAAATGCAGCTGGGGCAAGGCTGTGGCTGTGCCCGCGAAACTAGATGTACAAAGCCCTGTCTCTTCTCCCAGCACTGGGGTGGGAGAAGGAAGCCCAGGCCAAGGTGAGTCTCAATGATAAACTCTTCCTGATTAGCAATTCCCAATATAAAAAGCCTCAGGAAGCTCAACACCACATCAGGCAACAAAGATACCTACAAGTTAGGCAAGCTATGGGTGGCAAGCGTCCTTTGTAGATTTAGTCAAAGTGGCTCTTGCAAAGCTTTGCTAATGGCAGCAGCAGAGCCAGAATCTGTAATGTGTAACTCACTGCAGAACCAGCACACACAGCTGAGGGCGAAATGTGGATTTTGTGTGCTGAGTCAGCCCACATTACAGCACAGAACCAATTTAGATACACACAGCAAAACCAAACATTGGCCATTTTCCTTTTTTGCTCATGAGGGAAGAAGGCAGGACAAACGAATTTTCCATTTTCCTTTGACATGTCTTCCTCTTCCCCTTCGTAACATCTGGTAGTTCTCATTTCCCTGCGCTTTGCAGAGCATCTTAAGACAAGTGTTCTCAAGTGCAGAGGTACAAACACCTGGAACTGAGTCACACTAGCCTGACACAGGGGGAAAACAAATCCCACATATTCTCTTTGCATCAGCTCCTGGGGGCAAAAGTTGCAATTAGCTCTGCAGGCAGCCCCTGACACTGCTGCCATGGAAAAAGACAACTAAGGGGATGCCACTTTTCACGGTGACTTGGGAAATTCAACCAGTGCCTTGAGAAGCAGCTACCAGTCGGCTGCACTGTGCTGCTTTGCACCACACCACAGGCTGCTCCTGCACGCTGACCTCCCACAAGCGCTGCAGTGCCCACTGCCCCCTCATCAGATGAGGGAGTACGCCTGCGTTTTCTGAACTACTGCTGAGCTGATGAACCTTCTTAGAGGAAAGGGGCTGGGACTGAGGAAAATAAGCCAGATCAATTTTTAGGAGCACTGCCATATTTCAGCTCAATAATTAAGCACTTCTACTGGCTGATATTTCTCAATAAGCTTTATTCTAGCTCCTGCCATCAGCCATGTCTCACAGTGGTGTTGCAGAGTTACTGACTTCCAGAGACTACTCCCACATAGGTATTGTAAAGCCTTATTTTTGGTACAGGAAGTTCACTTTTTTGGAAGATCTAGAAGTTTCATGAAAACTTGTCTAAATCTGACAAGGAATTGAGAAAAGTCAAAGATGCTCATCTTCAGCCATTTGCCTACAGACCATTAAATTGTGGATACTGCCACAGCATTTCAAGGGATACCCACTCTCTCATACAACTTAAACTAAAGTTGATTGAAAATGTAACTTCATGTGCTGTAACTGAAAAGTCCTGTCAAGCTTATGGGAAATTTGGTCAAAACACAACGTGAAGAACATGCAATAAAATCTCACGGTTAGATGAACAAAATGGGGCAGGAATAACCCTGAATCAGAAAGTTCTGACGTCAGAAAGAATTTATGGAAAAAAAACATCGGAATGACTGTACCCTATTATCGCTAACAAATGCTATTCAAGACCTGATGGATCTCTCTCACATCTAGGCTAGATCACCTCATGTTTGTTACAAACCTGCAACACGAAGGGCATTTTTACAGACATCTTCAAACAGAGCATTTCTATAACAGCAAGTAATCTCCAGGATTTCAAAGTTAGATGCCAGAGCCATCATCTGCCCAATACCAACATCAATCAGTGGCAATTTAATAAACATCTTGAAATACCTAAAAAAAGAGTAAATTATTTCAGTTTTGGTTTTCAGGTCTTCTCAAACCTGCACTATTTGCAAACAGCAGTATTTCAAGACATGGCTACAGTTTAAGCAATTTGTAGTCAAATATTAAAAGCATTTAGCTATCTTTCCTTCATCTAAACATGTTTTATTGCTACAATATTTTATGAACTCTGAAGATCAACTTGCCTCTATTTCAAAATGGAAATTGCAAGTCACCAATAGGCCAAGCCAACAGAAATCTAAAAGATAAGCAGTTACCTGACTACGATTTTTAGGAAGTTTCATTTAAGCACAGGATGTATCAAATACTACATCAGGATTCTCAATTCTGTTGGCTTAAAGAATACCACATTACTAACATGTTTCTAGAAGAGATGCGACGGACTGGGGAAAGCAGATAGTCCACACGGACGAGCACTCCTTGCTTATGAGGAACGATTAATTTGGAGTAGCACGTATGTAAAGGGAGGGGGGGGGGGCTCTACAGCACCCGGCCGAAGGCATCAGCCAGGCTGCACCTTTCACAGCGGCCTCCCTCACCCGTGTCCTCCCCGAAAGGAAGACGGCAGCCACCGCTGCGGGTCCCCTCACTGGCTCTACCAACCGCCACCGCGCCCGAGCGGGCTACTTATTATTGCGCCGCAGACCGGCCGCCACCGGCGACCTGCCCGAGGCTGCCTCCCGCTCAGCTCGGCCCCGTCGGGTCGCTCCCCCCGCCAACCCCACCTGAGGTAACTTCCTCCCCCGCCCGCTTTCGGCCTCCTCGGGCGGGGACTTACGAGCGGGCCCGGTACGAGGCGGCGGCCGTTGGGGCAGGGGGTGACGTGCGCCCCGCCCCAACGGCGGCCCTTCTAGCCGGCCGCCGCGCGGCGGGAGGGTGGCGGTTGGGGCGCCTCGGGGGGCCCCCGTGGGGTGCGAGCCTGGCGGGGGTTGATGGAGGTGGAACGGGGGAGCTGCGGGCGGAGGGGGCCGTTAGAAGGGCGCTGGCAGGGTAACGGCGCGTTTCACCTC
Organism: Ciconia boyciana; assembly: GCF_034638445.1. Taxonomy (NCBI): domain Eukaryota; kingdom Metazoa; phylum Chordata; class Aves; order Ciconiiformes; family Ciconiidae; genus Ciconia; species Ciconia boyciana. Next base: position 147,325,549 of record NC_132934.1, read on the forward strand.
AGGCGTTGAGTGGCACGGTGCTCCCGAACCTCCCGCGTGGGCCTGCTCGTGTGTGCACACACACACACGTGGGCCCACGAGAGTTTTCTGTGGCTAACAGTGTTATGGTCATTCCTGGCTTTGGGGATGTATAAAATACCTGCCAGGCCTCCCTGCTGCAGAAACTGCCAAGGTACGGTTTTAAAGGTCTTTACTCCTGGTTAATCATATTGTTCTTATTAATTATGCCTGTTCTTACTTTTGTAAGAAGCCACTGATCGCAGCTAATTACATCATGAATAAATGGATAAATGGCATCCATCCTGACTTGATTTAAATGATGCGAGTTGAGCAGTTTTTCTCCACATCATCCTGGTACGTAAGCACAACTCGCGTCGGGCCTAGGCAGCGGTAAGGTTTTTATTGATGCTTTGACGTGCATGTTGAAAAAGCTTTATGAGCTTGTGTCAAGTAGCAGACTGCCACAATTAAGCACACATCATAGTTACCAGAATCAGGACTGATCTGGAGGTCATGTGGGTAACTGCTTTATATTCCAGTTCCATATTCCTTATCATTAAAACTTTAATTTTAGATTAGATTGAGACTTCTCTAAAACTGCTCCCCTTTTTCCCCCACCATCCAACTGGGATGTACGTCCAAACTCCCTCCCAAAGGTTTTTGACAGGTATCCCTGTGTAGTTTCAGCAGAAAAGATTTCCAATGAGCCTGATGGGAGCACTAAGCAAACAAAACCATTCCCATTCCAGATCACCAATTTCAGCCACAGTGTATAACTCACTCATATTGCAGATCATGCCTCTACCATTGGCCATTGTAATCTCTCTTCCTTTAGCTTTTCAACTGTATGGATAATTAAACGTTCAGTGAGCCTGATGGGCAGTGACAGACTCCGGGCTTAGTGATCTGCTCTGGGGTTACTACTGTTAGAGACACTGGGAAGGCTTCTCCACCCTGCTCCCTCAGGAACGGTCAACAAGGCTAGCGATTTGGGGTTAGGTACAAAATGATACACGTAAGTAATAAACAGCACATTATCTCAAGTATTTTGACTGCAAGGACCAAAACTTTACAATAAATTACATTAGGGGATGTACAGTATGTTCCTTATGCTTTAACATCTGTAAAATACAGAGTTGGAGGACTTCACATTTAGAATACTTCAGGTGTATGCACAAATACAATAGCCACCACAAAAAATAAGAACTACTTGATGCTGAAGTCTATGCAGAATACAGAAAACATCAGAAATTACAGGACCAGACTGGCAAATAACATACAACTTAATATTGGCATGACTTAAGAAAAAAATGGCATACTTGGCAGGGATACCAAGCTCTTACAAAGTGTGTTTTCATGCCATCAACTGATCATGTTGGACACTACTGAATAAAGTAGGACACAGATCCACGTGTCACCATCATGCTGCCAAAAGGAGTCAGTTGCAACGGGCAAAATAGTTCATTAATTGGGAGCAGAAAGTTTGCCTGACACTTAAAATAACGTGAGAAAAAGAGGTTGCTGTTGAGTTAAGCTTTCCCCTTTGTAGCCTGAAAGTCGTCATTCATTAGGGAGAATGACATTTAATGACATTAGGTATTTTAAACAAACCCACATACAGTCAGCAACAATATATAGATACAAAATTTCTGAGGTGGGTCTTAGAAATGTTTAGGAATTCACAAACTGAAAAACACTGAAAAGGCTTACTCTTGGTCACCAAAATTACCTACGGTTTCTTCTGATGAGGACTCTTCTGGTTTAAACAAGTGTTTCACTATTTTTTGTTGTATTCTTCTTGGTTTTGTATTATCTCATGCATTTTTTGTGTTGCATCTATTAAAATTTCCTCTCTTTTGTCAGAGTATATGTTTCAGACTTCAAGATGTTACATTTGCGACATCAGGTAAGCCTTTCTGAAGTGCAGTTAGTGCCCCATACATGGAAGGTTGTACCAGAGCTTCAAGTCCTGCCTGAAGGCTGTCGTACAGCAAAAGTCATGGCAAAGAAATGGAATGAGTTCTGGTTCCACACCAAAGCACACAGTCACTGCTGCTCCCAGCAGCTCCCCGCAGCATCATTTACAATCCCATGGACATGCATATACCCTTCATACAGCCACAGTTCCACAGGCAAGCCAGGTTCATGGTCACTTTGGGTTTTGAATGGAGCAATCTTTATGGAGACACGTACGTCAGCTTCAAACAAGTGACAATTTCTCCAAGAACTCAGAATGCCTTTTAAAGATGTTAAACTTTCAACCATCTTTTCAACACCTCACCTTTTTAAATTAAAAAGAGCACTGGTAGGTACTTTTTTGGCACCAATTTAAAAATTTTGAAATACAGGTATGTATATATACGCACATGTATGTATATGTATTTTGCATTTGCAATTTAGGAATTCCCACCTGTCGAGCATCTTCTCTTTCTGCATTTTGAATGAAAGCAGCATAGGTTTTCTTCTGGTACTGTTTTTCTTTCTGTGTAACTAGAAAAACTAACTCATTGAGCCCCACCTGTGGTCCTCAGTCCTCTTTCATGCAAATAAAATTGTATTTGGCAGTTCTCAAAAACTAGTGACAGTAGAATTACATTTTTATGTTCTATTCTTCAAATTTTACAGAATGCTCTGGATTACTGTCTGTTACACTATTATATAAAACTTATTTAACCTAAAATCAAAATGACAATCAACAATGACAACCTATCCCTGCTGAAAAATAGCATAACTACTAAAGCTGCTGGAGGGGTGAGTTGGCTGAAGAGGAAGCAGCAGCAGAGAAGGAATTCTATTAATGGAAGGAAGAGTGAAAAACACAGAATGAAGTTCAGGAAGGTCTTATAGAAGATTCATGGAGGAAGTATATAAAATTTAAAAAAAAAAAATCTCATACTGCTTCTTCGTTTAACTGCTGCTGAATGTATATAGCATGTGGGACAAACTGCTGCCTGACTTCACTACAGAAAATTGATAGCAGCTGTACTTTAGCAGTGTTTAGGAGCAACTACTTCCTGACTTGCATATCTGTGTACAATATCTCCATACACAACTTAGCTTAATCTATTCTCCAACAGATAAAGCGTGTCAAGTCAAGGAACCTGAAAGTGTTTATTTTAATTTACCCCAAACGCATGAAACGTAAGCCACCATTTGTTATTCTTGTCAGTTCTTTATTGGTTTTCATCCTAAAGACTAGCACATTTACAGCATACATGGATTGGATGAACTAGAATATATAAAACAGTAGCCATATGTTTATGATATATTAATACTGCCCAAAATCAAATAAATAAAAATATTTCAATGCACAAAGCTTGGCAAATACAGTTGTGTTGGGACAAAACAGTGTTGTATTATACAATAATTTTACATGTATAAATGAAACAAAAGGCAACTGTGCTGTAGGTACTTTCACAGAACATACACAGAACATACTTGGCAACAGTTTTTTTTACCTTTGTATGTTTTATAATTTAAAAAATGTACTCAAAAAAGAACATTAGACAGAACTTCATTTTACAGTAATCCTTAAATTCGCCTCTCCTGTGCAACAGAAAAGCCTACTTCACCCTTGTGAAGCATCCTATGTGGATTTCAAGTTTCACAGTTTTTCTTGTTTGATGAACTGCTCCAGATCTTACTGTTCATTACACCCTTTAAACAAGCCCGTCGATGTGCATGTACTGACACTGTCGTATATATATAATGTTAGCTGGACAACAATGTTTTACATGTAAGCATACTGAAATCAGAATATTTTAAACAAAATAAAGCAGTACTTGAGACTGGTATTCCACCACTTTAAAAAGGTGAGCAAAAACCATGCACATACAAAATTCGGCAACTTTTTTTGATTACATTGGTATACAAAATAAAGGATCACTAAGCTCTAGAGTAGATCTAACGATTGTTGGCCACGGTCTAAGAGTGGCTCTGCTAATTGTTACAATAGACCTCTTGTCATTTTCTTCTGAAGCTGAACATTGGAAGATTTTTAGTGTAACAATACAGGACTTAAAATATAATTAACTATGTTTGAAATATACAAAATAAAATTATCAACTCATAAAAACTAAGGGATATAAAGAGTATAGTTTATACAAAAATAAATGTAGCATTTAATAATGGGCCAGGGACTGAAGGTTGAGCAGAACTAATGGAGTAACATGTCTGAACAGACCCGTTGAAAAGTTTTTCACCGTATATTTGTTTACATGTTAGCAATAAAATAAAATAAACACTTATTAATTGGCGAACAGGGTTTGTAAAATTTCCAAGGGACTTTTCTACTGTAGATGATTTGTTCAGACCTGGGATAGGTACTACAATACATTGATTTTGCACAGAATTCAGTGTTTTGCTATCCTAGAGAGACTGCAATAATGGTAACAACCTAGCTCAGCAGAACTCTCTGACCTGGCTTTGTGACATGCTGCTCAGGGTTAAACTGCAAAAAGCAAAATGCAAAAACTGCTAGACCTGGAACCCCCAAACCTGCATGGGAGCAGAATGAACATGACTGATTGATAGAGCAGTGACAGCACAGACAAACATCAGTGAGAGGGAGAAAGCAATCAGAAAACAGCCATATACTTACCTGGCTGTTGCTAGTCTCACAAGAATAAATGAGCAGATTTTTCTATTCTAAAGCTTATATCCTTAGAAACCAAGAAGGAAAGGGCACGGCGTGCTGAACGAAGCTAGCTAGAGATGACTTAATCCCGTTAAAATTTGGAAATTAACGTTTAGCTGCTTTTTAAAAAGGTATCTTAACTTCAGAGGCATTCTTTGGGAGATTAATTCCGAGGAGATCTGTTGAACATTTTTTATCAAATGCTATCAAACTGATCACCTTAGTCATAAACTAGAACAGATCTGAGGTTCTCACGCATTAGCAGTAGCACGTGAGCAGTTCCTTTCTATCAACATGGGGCATCGCTACCTTCCTCAGAAATACCCTGAAAACAGTTATAGTTCCCCCCCCCCCAGGATTCTGAACATCTGCCCAGGTAAAATGCAAAGGTAAACGGAAGCCAATTTGGTTATGGAGTAACAGGGAAGCGTTGGGCACTTTGAGCATTTTTGTATTGAGATATAAAATTGATATGGGGAAAAAAAAAATCAAACACTAATCAAAACAATGTAACCGCCCGAGATACTAAAGTTTACAATCCAGAAGTGATATAAAAAGCTATGGGTAAAAATGTGTTAACATACAATACCATGGAACATACTGAACATGTCACGTGCAACATTAGCAACTTGCTTGTTGCACTTGCCTTATAGTTTGAAGGGGCAGGGGGAACTGTTGCTGGCATTAATGGTTAAGCATCATTATGTATTCCAAACATTTTTAAAAATCCGTTAAGATGTGTGCCCAAGTCCTTATCTGCTGAAGACAACAGGAATTTGTTTTATTTGGACAGAACTAGAAACTAGACCTCATATGCCTGGCCTTTAATGTATCATTAATTTCATCTATGAAGATGGCATCCTATATACAGTAAAAGAATTTATACTCCTGGCTTTTATTGTGCTGATTTTTTTTTTAAAGTTAAACTTCTGTTTCTTGATTGTAACAATGCATTCTACAGTTATTAGACTGTCTAGGATCCAACCCCTTTTTATTTACAACTTTTGAGTTTTACTCTCAGTTTTAAAAAGTTTATGAAAAGCTCAATCTCAAGTCAACTCAGTATAAAAAGATGTTATGTGAAACAGCTGCCTAAATGCCGTTCCTAGAGTCCTTGCCCATCCAGGAGGTACCTAGCTATTTGCATATAGGTAATCATTAAGTAGCACAATATCTGTTCATCTTACATACACTGAAGGCTATTTAAACGGGCAGAGAGTCATCACACTATTCTCAAGCTAAGGTGTCAGAATAATTGTTACTATAGATTCCAATTCTGTAAGTAACATGCTCTGTATAACCTAGCGAAACGTACAAAAAGGTTATTTATCTCTTCTGGATGACAAAATCATGTATTAATCTAGAGTGCATCCACATGTTTTAATGGAACAGCAATTAAAGGACAAAGTAAGCTTATGTTTCAACTTTTCCATAAGTTCCTTCTGGAGGCCTGTAATACTTTGGGAAAGCCTTCAGTTGCAGGGAATTAAATGCATACTTGCGACATCCAACATTCTTCATTGTATTTTCTCGCCGACAACCCTCACTGGGGAAAAAAAACAAGCACAAAAAATGACAGCAGTAAAAAGGAAAAAAAAAAAAGACTTAAACTAAGATGAAATGAACTGGTTATTTCATAGCATTAACAAAAAGTTGGTTATATTTAATGAGCGTTTAATTAATTTGCCACTGCAAATATTAAAAATGATGACTCATCATACAATGCTAGTAAGAAGCACACAGAATGGACACATGCTATGTCTGGTTGCTAGTTTTGCATTTCTAAAAAGCAGCAGTGCATCTACTGAAAAGGTTCTTTCACAATGGTTTCATGTATTTCAGCGTACACTGTTGTGGAGTTCACATGCCGCTTCATTGCACAAGGGATCCCAAGAGATTGCTTACAAGCAGTTCTGCTAATTTATTAGTACATTAAGCTGAAAAAGAAAAACTGCTGTTCTCTCAGTAAGAGCTTTAAAGTAATTTTATTGTTCCCTGTATGTCAGTATTATCAGTACTTACTTAAAGATTAGAGCTGATACAAAAATAATGACTTTCCAGTTATCTCTGCATGCATAAATTGACTTGAAAACCAACACAGTCTAAAAAAAAAAAAATCTTAATCATGAAATAACAGCTTTGTGTGGGTGCAAAAAAGATTGGCTGCGTTGACAGTCATCACCCTAATGAAACAAAGCTGTGCAGAATTTAATTTTTACCCAGTGTTTTGGTGCAACTGCCCCACATTACAAAGAGGTTCTGTGCTACAATAAAAAAGTACTCCAGTTTTAAGGCTTCTTTACACTTGTAAATCTACTTCAGACTTCCTTTGATTATATCCAAAACTGGATGTACAAAGAGGAAGCACTATCTTTCAAATATATAATATAAATCAATTTAGGCTTGCAGGAGAATGTCTTTCCCTGATAGAGAGCTGAAACCTAACCAATGATTTAATACTAGAACTTCATGGCAGAGTACAGTACACCATCTTATGGTGGAAATGTCACGTCATTCCCATCTTGGAGATGGCTGCAGCATCGATCAGGTAAACTGTGGTCATCTGATTCAAAAGGAGGGCTTGGATTCTGGTTCAGTTTGAAAGCTCTCTGCTCTTACTGACCTCACCGTTCTTCTAATTTTGGTTAATTAAACTGACTGTAACTATGTTCTGTATGTACCACCTAGTTTAACTTCATAAAACATTGTAACTTTTTGCTCTAAGTTTAAGTAAATTTGAAATTTGTCTCCGGAGCACATTCTGTGACTGCCTTTTATAGGATGGATCGTATGTGATGACACTATTTTTATGGCATTGTTTTGTGTTTTACAGACCCACCCCAAAGGCTGTTTTAGTCAAACAGATTCATCAAAAATTTGCACAAATTACAGTTCACAGTACTAATAAAAACAGTAAGTTTAAATAGCATATATGGGATGCCGGATGAGCATTTTCACTACGAAGTGAATCATTCTGTCATAATTCATTCCACTGCATCTGGTTATTGCACATGTCCCTCTATGGCACAGGTGGGCCACAGAGATGGTGACAAAGATGTATTTCACACACCATTTCGTGTGCCATGTTTCTTCTGCTGGAGGCACATGAGCAGTATGCACTACAGCATTTTAAATATGAATGCCTGAATGAAAGCACAGACCAAGCTAAAAAAGAAAAAAAAGATGAAAACTTGACCCCACCAAAGTTTAAGAAAAAAAGAAAAAAACTACATTGTTTTGAAAAAGCCTAGGCTTTCATTCTAGATGCATTTAAGGGTGGTCTTACTGCAAGCCTAATGATAGTCATGAGCAAAGCCTTCATACTTTATTTAAGCAGATTAATAATCTGGGGGAGTTCAGTGGAGATACTCCTACTAAAGTTACTTTCATATCTTCTTAGACAGAACCCAGGACACTCATCACATTGCAAAAACAAGGCCACAGTCCAACCTGACATTCCTTCACTTTGTAAAAAGGTAAATTTTGGAACCCATAGCAAATGAACCAGTGTTAATCAGAAAGAAGAGAGGATTTGTACGGAGACACAGTGGTACTACATATCAGCACAGGGCATGGATGTGTCCAATACCATCATACCATGATTTTAAATCTCATCGGCAGTAAGGCTTTACCTAAATTCATTGCAACTAAAAATAAATAGGATACATGCTTTTATATATATATATATATATATATATACACACACATAAAATATATATATGTCTTTCTGTTTTCTTTTTCTTTAAAAACAAAATTGGAAGAATAGTGAGGAAAAGTACCAGGAGATAGTGTACTGTACAGTCTGATTTCATGAAGACACAAATATAACCACATACTCTTTTTTTAGTTAGAATATTCACCAAATTTAGGATTTTATTCTAATTTTTATTCTAACTGTGCTTTTCTCTTTTTTTAAGCTTACCTCTCTCAGAAGCTTTCAAATTCCATTAAAATTGGTAATAAAAGCTATAGCTACCTATGTTTTTTGAGCAAGTTAATAATAGTAGAAAATAGAAATCACAGTACTAGAAGAGTTCTCCTCAGAAGCCCAATTTTCTGTCATCTCAGGCACCAAGCGAAGTAAATCCCTTTATGAATTCTAGCAAACTACATAAAATGAGGTTAGGTTTTTTGATCAGCTATTGCTATCGACAAGCTCTGCCAGACCACTGCATCAACAAAATCTTTCAGTTTAATAGGCCTCTCCCAGTTTGGTGTTATATATCAATGATGATCAAATTTCATCTGCAATTATTCTGTGTGACTAAATTAGGTAAGCTGCTTTAGTCTCACCGCTTAAATAAATGTTAACTTAGCATCATTCATTTATCTCTAAGTCACTATCGACATCATAATTTATTAAAGCTGTCCAACACTTAAAAATAGAAATAACAGTAATATTTAGTCTAGTGTAATTAAAACAAAGCCCAATGGAAAACCTCAAACCCACCTACTAAAGGAGCTAACTGATACCTCCCTCTTCTTGCCTGAAATATTAAAGACTGTATCTTTAACTTCTAGGATGATAATGACCCTGTTTCAGAATAAGTTCTATAACAGAGCACCTGAAACAGATAATGGATCATTAGCAGGCTAATGCCAATTACATCCTCTTCCTAACCACAAGTCATTCTCTTTATGTCTTTAATACATTACAAAATGCAGATCTACAAATAGAATTAAATAATTCTGCATGCAGCGCACCGCAAGTTGTTTTTTGAGTGGGTTCACTAGTCTATTGGAACATACTTAACCATGAGAAAGGAACAAGACTATGGTTCTACAAACTGTTCAGTAATGTAATTTGGATATTAAGCTTTGAAATGAAGTTAGAAATTTGTTTATTTCTTTAAATAAATTTCTTATAATTTCTTATAAACCCCACCCATGTTTTTATTTTTCTCTTCATACCTCGTAAAAATGAAAGGCAAGTTTAGCATACACCTTAAATATACAAAAAGATACAAATTCTTTTCAGACAGAGTTCCTTTCTCTGGAATACATGAAACAAGTAACACAAAACTATATTTGGTAAGAGATCTTCAGGCCAGCTAAAGTAACGAGGTAACAGGCCAATGTCAGACTATGTTACAAGCACTGAAAGCAGAACAATAATTTAAAGTTTCAATACAATTCTTTTTGATAAAATAATTTGATGTATATTTACAGTTTAGTACAATAGAAACGTAAAATTGTAAGGCATAATAATAATTCTTGGCAGACAATGCTATGACACATTCCTTTGTCCAGCAGGTACCAAGTGGCAACACACATTCAAGCACTTTTTTGATTTTGTTTTTTTAACCTTATCTTCACTTGCAACGTAATCTGGCCACCAGGTATGCTATGCTCAGAAACAGCCACACAATCAGTAAATTGGGGCTGAGAGCTAGTAAAGGAATAGAGTAGAGGAGGCTGGGATCTAGTCTGAAATCTCGGATGGGCACCAAGCCACTCAAGTTCTTCTGGGTCACTACCTCCCGTGTTCCAATGCTGTGAAAAGGAAGAAGGTTGGAAGGAGGGAAAATAAAACAGAAAGGAAGATGGACATGCAAATGAATGTATAAAAAGAGATGGCAACACAAGGTGGTCAAGAAAATGAAAAAACATGGAAGAAAGCACAACAAAACCAGAAGATGAAGTAAAGAAAGAGTGGAAAAACATCTCAAAAATATGTATCAGCACAATTACAGAAATAAGGAGAGGGAAAGAGAATAAAAGAGAAAAATAAGAAAGAAGTACTGTAGTCTACTGAAAATAAACACATGTAGGTTGAACATAAATGGTTTTCCATGTTCATTCTTTCAGATTACCAAGCAATAATATCCCATGCTGCTCTGCCATGCTTCCGCATGCTGCAAAGAAGTGGAGCTCTGAAAAGCAAGCTGAACATGAATAACCATTGTCATATTTGACCCTTTCAAACATCTTTCCATGTAGGCTGCAGTGAAATAATTTAACCTCTTAACTACCTGCTCAATATGTAAACAAAAGCCCCAAACCACCCACTTATTCTTCTGCTTCAACATGAATTCAAGTGTGTATCAATATGCTTTCCAAAATGCAGGTTTCTGAAGTGCCTCAATGTATGCATGTGAAGGCAAGACATGCTGCACAGCCCATCTCATTATGCCCCTGCTTCCCACGTTGCTTTGAGCACAGAAAGCCTGTAGTGGAGAATACCTCTTCAGGTAACCTGAGGCTTTGTAATGTGGCATTGCATTTTGGATCACTCTTATACCCTGTGCAGTCCAACTCTATTTTTAGTTTACAAAGCAACAACTAAATGCAACCTGTGAGCCTGATCCTGTTAGAACAAGTGCACTCACTCCATCCATAAAAGGTGATACATAACCAGCAAGGTTAGGTAACCAACAGACAATGTCTTGGAGGACATCAGAGATACTCTGGAGGTGGTGAAAGAGAAAAATAGCCTTCAGATGCTGGCGACACTTCAAGTCAAATGGAATTAGCTGGGCAGGGAACTAAACCAACTGTATTTCTGATCTGGATTAACACATCCAAATTGGTGATCAAAATATGTTTTCACTCCTGGTGCCTACACTGGATAAGGGCAGACTGAGTCTGTGATGCCTACAAATCCCAATTATCTTTGTAGTGGCAGGGGAGGAGGGGGAGATAAGTACCTTTGAGAAGAACCCACAATCACACATGGCAGTGAGAAGGGCAAGTAGGATACACTGCAATATCCAGGCTTGACTCATTTCCACCCTGAGAGGGGGGCAGCCCTGAGACTGCACTGAACTATAGTGTAGGTTTGAGTTTTCTCCATCAGTCGATACCTAATGCCCACCTAATCTGGATAAAAGGAGCACCTAAACTCAAGGCTGACCTGAGGACTGGACTTAGAAGTCGATGCAGCTGCAGTCTCCCACATATTTGAACAGCAAATACTCTCTTTCCTGCCCGGGCTACTGGTGAACAATGAGAGCACATACAGGAATGGATCTGGTACAGGTAAGAAAAAGCAAATGTATTTGTTGACAATTGCCTGAGCATAAGTATGCACTGAAAGGTATTAAAAATATAAAGACCTCTGAAGGAGATGGTGAAGGAATATTAAATGAACTGGGGTGTGATCTGTGAGCAGAAAGCTAATGTTAACTGGAAAGTGGTGGATAAAGGCTCAATGAAATACTCTGGAGGAAGAAAAGTGTTTTAGGATATAGATAAGGAAGTAAAACAATGAGGGAGAGAAAGAAGGCTCAAAATGATAAGATGACATTATGGACAACACATGCCACATCTCTCTCATTAAAAATTAGTATCAAGCTACTCAATTTTACACAAAGACATACGCACAGACACATACAGTGGGAATGCAGGCAAGAGCTGGAAAGTGCTTTCCCTGTCACTGCTGGCCCATGTAGATGCTTCCACCTGAGGGGTGAAAAGTCACCTTTTGGAAATACCAAATATACCAAATTGTACACTGTGTCTCACATCAAAACATTCACCGGCAGACTGCCTCTAGGAGAGGACCAGGGTAAAGAGACAAAGCAAATTCCATGCTAATCCAGCTTGTGTATGGGAATCCTCTCTGTGAGGAGCGGCTGGGGCTGCCCCATGCCGGACACAGCCAGCTCCAGCTGACTCCAATGGACCCAGCGCAGGGCACAGCCGAGCCCCTCAGCCATAATGGTGGTGCCTCGGGGAAAGCCTCTGTACGAAAAGGCAAAACACTGCATGGCAGTGAGGAATGACAGGAAAAGACGTGAGAAACAGCTCTGTGAGCATCAAAGTCTGAAAAGAAGGAGGGGAGGAGGTGCCCCAGCTGCTGGAGCAGGGATTCCCCTGCAGTGTGGAAAAGACCATGGTGGAGCAGATATCCACACTGCAGCCCGTGCAGGACCGCATGGTGGAGCAGGTGAATATTTCCTGAAGGAAACTGGAGCCCATGGAGAGCCCATGCAGGAGTACATTTATCCTGAAGGACTGCAGCCTGTGGGAAGTACCCACACTGGAGCAGGGGAAAAGTCCAAGGAAGAAGGAACAGCAGAGAGGAGCTGTTATGGACTGACCACAAACCCCCATCCCCTGGTGCACTGCTCAGTGTGGGGAAGAGGCAGAGGAGTTGGGAACGAAGGAGTGAAGTACTTGGGCCTGGGAAAAAAAGAGGTGGTGGAGAGAAGATATTTTAATTTTTGTCTTTGTTTCTTACCATCCAAATCTATTGGCAATAAATTAATTTTCTTTAAGTCAAGTCTGTTTTGCCTGTAACAGTAACTGGCAAGTGATCTCCCTGTCTTTATCTCAACCCATGAGCTTTTTCATCATCTTTTCTCCCCCTGTCCTGTTGAGGAGGGGGAGTGAGAGAGCAGCTGGGTGGGCACCTGACAGGTGGCCAAGGTCAACCCACCACAATTTTATTCTTAAAGCAGGTCAACCAGTGAAGAAATCCAACCAAACTTTTTATGGCTGTTTTATTGCCGTGAGTGGTCATATCCAAACATGACTGTCAGGGCTTTGTTACGTAGTCTTTTTAGTCAGCACCGTGGCAGCTGGAAGAGATTATCTCCCTCACCCCATTTCCAGCTGCTTTTCAAGAACCCCTATCAGAGACAGCTCTTCTCTGTTGGCTGAACTGCTTCTGTCACAACTTCCTAATTCGTTTAATGAAAATGAGCTGGGCTACCCAGGCTGCTTTTGACTGAAACTGGATTAGACTATATTCACACAAACAGCTCCACCGGCATATCTGACAGGACAGTAATCTGGTAGGAGGAGGGAAGGCAGGGAGACACAGATCTAGTGGAGAGTGTTGGCACTGCTGCAGATGAAAGAGGCTACGTGATCCAGTTGGACTTTGACTCTTGAGCTGCCTTTACTGGCCAGGTAGTCATCTACTCTGTAGCTTGGACTTCCAGACATACCATCATGATTTTACTATTTGTAGGCTGTGAGTTACTATGCATTTGATTTGGGACAGGAAAAGCTGCAACTTATTTACAGAAAAGCAAGTTTATTCTAATAGGTTATTTGTTTCTAAGGTGAAAGTCACAAACCTGTATCTGTGAATTTCTACAAGAATCTACAAGGAGCACTCAATGTTCTCTCCCTGATGTCCATGCTTACTGAACATAATTATCACAGATATGTAATTATCACAAGACTAGGAAGGAAAGGAAGTCCCCAAGGACAAGTAAATCGGAACTAACACCTCTGAAGACCAACATCACATGGAAGAAGAGGGTGCTTTCTTAATTTTTCAAGAACAGTGTAAGCGAGGATGCTGTTCTTCTCTGGAAAGTTACCAGTAGAGAAAAGATGAAATACTTTCTTTGACTCCCACAACTTAATAGTGCTCCTTCCTTGCTGTTCCAACTGCCCCAGAAACTTCAGAAGTCTTCAAGACTGAACCAAGCCTTCCTTTTCTAGTACAATTACACAAATAAAAGATCCAAGTTAAAAGAAAAAAGCAAGTTTTCTGAATGCCCTGGAAGTAATTTGCAACTCTCTCACTTCCAATGTCTGTCATCTAGGTCAGGTCATCCTGTCCAGGTTGAAATGGTTTCGGGTGGAGTTGGAATCCTACATATTTGTTCTGTAATCCTATCTCTCTCGTTAAGCTCTGTTAATTCTGTGCCATTGTTCCCAAGCAGAATTGGCAAATAATTTTAAAAACACAACAACCTACCCCAAAGAGCAATGAGATGTGAGCAAGAAAGAGTGATGGGCTTGAAGAATGGTCTGATCTTAGCATTCCTTCAGGACTAGTCAGTATTTGTTCTGCACAATCTCTCTTAGTCAAAGATTTAATAGGAGAAAGTCACGTCTTTCACCTGTTAGAGCAAGTCCCTGATGTTGCTAGAACACACTAGCCAAAGGTTTCGATTAAATTGGCCCTCTTTCAATATCCTTGCATAGGTCAACATAAAGCAATGTGTTTCTTGGGTCAATATTTTATCTGATCCTGTGTTATATTAAATTGATAGTCTGAAGGTCCAAAACAATGTTATTATTAAGCTCTGTCTCTACGGTATCCACGACTGCATTAAAAAAAACCATTAAGTCAGTAACTAATTTAAAGAAAATAACAAGATTCCTAGTAGTATACTTGTTCAGTTTTTATTCTTACTAAATAAACAACTGTGCAACAAAGCTTTTTTTCTTTCAGATGTCTAAGTTGACAAGTTGCATAATTTAAATAGATATATTTGAAAGCCACTTAGCTCCATTTTAAGTTAATAACTTCTCCCTCAAAAAGCGTTCCAACCTTTGTTTCTAATACCAAGGTTTAACTACTCTCTGAATGCAGTTTTCATGTACTGTACTAACTCTGTAACAATGTAGCAAAAAGTGCAGCAAAAAAGTGAAAATAAAAAAGTCCAGTGACATCCAATTAGATGTAGATACAAAAACCAAATTATTAGTGTAAGAGGTTGCCAGTCTTATTATATGAGACATTTTCCTTCTAGGTAACTGAAGAGTAAGAAAGGGTCAAACAGCAAAAACATACAGAAAGGATAAGAGAATTGAACACTCTAGAGAATTTGGTGAGAAGACACACAGTACAGTACATTCAGTAAGAGTGAATGTTGAAAAACAGGACTGAACAGCATTGTTGAACTACATTGATAAAGACTAAAGCTAGATTTCTTATCCTTTCTTTTGGTATGTGAGTTACAGAGTTTTCCAGCAGTGCTTGAAACAAGGCATTGAACAACAGTAAACAGATTTTCTTTTTTTTTTTTTTAGTACAGTATTTAATTCTGCAAACTTCTCTGCTGCTTCAGAATACAGAACATAATTATATTGATACGACAACAGCACACTGACACGTTGTGATGAAATTTGGTTGCTGTATTGTGAAACACTCATACTGACATTTTGCCCAGTGAGCAGTGTTTCTCTGCTAAAGAATACACGTGGCAAACCAGTGCAAACTGCAAGTGTCTGTTTCCAAGAACAAAAGACAGGTCATCCCTGAGAAATCTGCCTGATCTAGAACCAAGAAACCCAGTGCTATGACAGTTAGGTAACCTCATCATTAAACAACTTTCAAATAAGCACCAGTTTCCTGTTCTGTAAGCTCAGCATTAATTAATAACACATTTTTACATGCTCCTCTGAAAACTCCTGATTCGCTACTGAAAATTAATGCCCATCTGATCCAAATCTGGTAACCACCAGCTTTAGCATATGCAACTCACTAACACATGCAAGGGAGGGATGAATTCTAGCAGCCAGTTTTGCAGTTTTCTGGCTTTATTTTACTTTTTTTTCCTTTTGACAGAAA
This sequence comes from Ciconia boyciana, assembly GCF_034638445.1. Taxonomy (NCBI): domain Eukaryota; kingdom Metazoa; phylum Chordata; class Aves; order Ciconiiformes; family Ciconiidae; genus Ciconia; species Ciconia boyciana. The sequence continues at coordinate 147,341,445 of NC_132934.1, forward strand.
CAGAGACCACTGCTCCTCTGCAGTTTGCATGGTTCCTCATTTAGGAATAAGTGACACAGTCAAACTCTTACCTCCTCATACACTCCAGAGCCTGGGTGAAGACCTGTGGAGCCATTCCATGTTCATGCTGTAGGATCAAACACTGCTCTAGGGTGACGGACATGGCAGTCCTATCCTTGGCACTTTTACAGCTTGTAAATCGAACACCATTTAGTCTGCGGCATATCTAGAAATGGGATATAAAATTCATCATTCCTTCTTCATGCATAACCTTCTGTCAGAGAACACTCCTGTACTTCTCCTCTTTAGAGAGACACAAATGTGTAGGACACTGATGTCAAAAGTTGTCATTGTTGAGAGAGCAAAACTTTGTTACATGAGTTGTAGGGAAAATACTGATGTGGAAAATACATTTTATCTCCCCATGTCTCATTCTGGAGGAGGTTTAACCTGGCAGCATTTCCAAGCTACATGCAAGCAAATAAAGAAATTTGAACATAGCGGTAATAAAAAAGCGGAAAATACATATGCATACAGAAAATCAACAGAACTATGTAGAGATGCTTAGATTAATAAATACCTCAGCAGCTTGCCAAAGGATATCAACATTCTTATTTTTCCTTGCATGTACATTTTGTCCCAGAAATCTTAACAGTTCAGGCAGGCACGTCTGACTACGAGATCGAGGTAGACCTACAAAACAAACAAAACCAACTCCACTTATTTATCTGTATTCAACACTTTTACAAGATAAGTTACATGGAAAGTGTTCCTATATGCCTGTTGCAAACATAATCACATTTTCTTGAAACTATCAAAGCTTACAACAATTAATCCAATTCTTAATTACTTAGTACCACCAGCAAAACAAATTCAAGTTTAATTAAACTCAACTGGAAATACACATTCAGGTTATTTAAAACTTTGGAGGCTCAGAATCTGATAGCAATATAGTAAAAGAGTGATTGGTATAGTATCTTGGTTTGTGTGTCACAGACATACTTGCTTTCACACACTGTTCAGAACTGTATATAAACATGTAACTGCCTGTATTAGTGCCCCTCGGAGGTGACAGGATATCATGCATGTCTCCACAGAAACCCTGAAGATACCATTTTTTATTCTGCTCACATTTTCAATTTTAAATTTGTGAGCTGGTCAGTTTTCAGTTACAAGAAACACTCTTTCTGATAGGACACTGCACTCCCACGATCTGTTTATTAATATTTCACTAAGTGGAAATAAATCAGTTGAAATTTTTCAATATTGAGTGCTTTCAATAGTCATCCTACATGTTCAAAGTGTTACACATCATCTCTTACACATGTAGCAAGATACTCAAAGACAATCAACAACAAGTATTAAATAGGTTGTCTTTTTTTTTTTTAAGGGGTAACTACAGAGGACACCAACTAAGGCTGTGACTGGATAAATACGGCAGTATGCACTGTTAAAAAATGACTGTGACAAAAAGAACCCCACATGGGTGATATATGAGGTTTAAATTTTGGCCCACATCTCTTCTCACAGCAAATAGTATGTTAGCAATATTGTGCCTATCCTGGTCTGCTCTGCCTGAACTCTACACCTAGAAAGTAATACCTGTAAACAAAAAGAGGGCACAGACCATCTCCCCAAGTATTTCTAAAGACAAAGAAGAGCTAATGGAACAAGGACAAGGAGCTAATGAAGCTAAAACAGTAATTTACTACTTAGAAATTCTGCAGTACTTAGAATTAAGAGCACAGGGACAAGGACAGTGGATCAAGAATCAACTTCCCTTGTGTATTTTTCTTGAAGGGAACATTTCCTACAAGCTGCCAGCAGATACTTCACTGGGCCTCTTGTCCCCTAGAATGATCTGTTTGGTTTTCCTTTTGCCCGTACTTACCACAGACTACACCACTGGCTGGTCATAATAACCACTTGTTTTACAGTTAAATGTACAATGTTATTCTCTCTTGACAAGGGTTCATGGAAAAGTATGTTTCACTTTGTACATCCTAAATATCACCACAGAGGAGGTACAAAACACACCTTCAGACCTTCCTTACGACAAGCGCAGTCCCAGGTTTGTCCATATAGACTCAGCTTTTCACAGAGCATCTCTAACACATCTGCTGGGACACCCGCAAAATTTTTTTCACACTTCAAAACTTTTGCTTAATGTTTATAACCACAAACCATTTGTCCAAGCTGGATTGCAAAACCAGGTACGATACGTCTGGATTTACCCAGGACAAAGAGTGAAGCAGAAGAAAGTTTTGGCAGAGGGCAGACTTTCCCCCTTTGTGTTATTCATTTCATGTGGCAGGCATCAATGTAGTCACAAGTAACCAGAATAAGGGAGAAAAGGCAGGTGGACACAAGACTATTTTGTTTTCTTTCACTGTTAAGGTGCATGTTAATGCCACCTGTCCAACACTGCATGCCAACCTTATTCACAACTTCAAGTTACTTGAAGAAAAACCTCTGGTATAAGGAGTAAGTGCTACTGGTAAATGAGAAACTCAAGGTCGTGGCACCAGTGCTCTTTAAAAATAGAGGAGAATAAGTATAAAGTTAAAATAGAGTTCAAAAAACATGAAAAGAGAAGGAACAAATGACAGGACAGAAAACAGATTGCAGGATAACAAAGAAGTTTCAGGAAAAAAGGCAAAAGCTAAAAGATGATTGCATCAACATAAGAGGTTTGGGGACAAGGGAAGAAACTGAAGTAAAAAAAAAAAGTGAGCAAAATCTAAGAGGAGCAGAAGGAGCTGAATGGGAACTATTATTATGGAAGACTATGGACAGAGACATGAAGTAACAGGGAGAAAAGCAGAACAAAAATCACTTTAAATTGATTAACTTTTGAACTTTACAAGAAAGTCTGATGCTAGACTACTATATAATAAAAAAAAAACTTTGCAGCTAAAATTTCAGAGAATTAATTATGGAGGATTATGAATGCCTGGAAGGAGCCAAACAGCTTCTGCTCTCAGATGCAGCAAAAAAAATCCAGGGTAACCGAAACTACAATAACATAAACCAGACAGAATTCTTACTATCTTGTTGCATGTTGCTGCATTCGTATTTCTGCAATAAATCTGCAATTGTGGGATCATGAAATTAGATTACAAGAGATTTGATACTAATAATAACAAATCAATTAATTTTCACCATTTTTGTCATCACATGTAAATAACATTTATGCCACTGCCTCCCAAAAAAAACCAGTAGCAAGCAAGAAATTTTCCTATATAACCAGTAAAATTCAAGCTTGTATAGCTATTGTCTCTCTTCCAGGTGCTAGACTTCTCTGTTTCTGGCTGCAGATGCAACAATTATAGGAAAGTGCCAAAGAATAAACAGAAGGAAAGTGATTCAGTTCCTAAAAACTGGCAGTTGCTCTCTGTGCAGGTTATCATAAGTACAGAGAACGTGACCAAAAACTGCACATAAAAGTGCTGCTGCTATGACCTGTCACTTTTATGCCTTCCCCTCACGGCAATCCAACTGCCTAGCTGCATATTTATACAGTACATAATGCCACTTAGAAAGAGTGGCAAAGTAAATTAAAAAAGGAAAGTTAATCAGACTGACCTTTAAACCTCTTGAATCTGCTCTACTTAATACTAATGTATTAAAATAGAGTTGCATCATTTCTTGGAGGTTACTAATGCTGGCGTATCATTAACATTTAAACAACTAACATGAAGCAAACAAATTAAAAAATCAGCCTGAATTGTGCTGTTCAACCAAATTTGCCATTAATTACCAAATACTTACAATCATCAGGCAAAACTTCCTTGAACTGCTCAAAATACGAATTCAACCGCACTAAGCTTTCCATGTTAATTACTTCTTGCAGTGAGGTGTCTCCAAACCTTTAAAAGGCGAAGAAAGAACAGTTAAGCCCAAGGTAAAAGGTTTCTCCTCTTCTTTGAAACAACTCTACTTGGCAATATGACTATGAGAAAACAGTTTAAAGATTCATCATGAAGTTCTTAACCATTCAAATGCAGAGTAAAGCATAACAGAGAAGTGTTGTAGTGATTCATTACAGAAAAAGAAAACATATGAGTGTGAGGGGAAAAGTTGGAATGAAGGTGAAAGAAAAATCTTGCAGAAAATAGTACTTAAAATTCTTTGGCTTTTGTGTCTCTCTTTCAATATTAAATACCCATCTGGTAAATCATTTTGCCAAAATTCAAACTTTTAATAATAGATTTACTAGTTTAGTTCATCAGCTAATAACAACTGTAACATCAGTAGACAGGATTGAGAACTTTGACTTCGGATATGTATATGTGAAATATGGATCTAGGAGTAATAAACCATGACTGTAATAAATATTGTCAACAGTGCCGTGATTCATCTCATCTAACTGTATCTACGCACATAGATAGACACGCACACTGTTGATGTCTGTAACTATGCTAGTCACCTTGGGCTCCCTTTATAGGCAACAGAGGACAACAGTAACTGCTGGAATGCCTTTGTTAGACTTTTTCTAGTTGTCCACTATCATACTGCACACTCCACCTGGGTACCAAGGCTGCTGTCACAACACGCATGTGCCTGACTTCACTGGAGTCCTCCATTAGAGCAGTGCTCTGTCAATGTTTTCTTTACAGGATATGGCCATAACAGAGGGAAACTCTGGTGGCTTTTCCAAAACTGAACAGTTTCCCTAACAAATATAATTACATAATTATATTTTTCAGCTTTATAAGAACAGTGTTGCATTACATAAGTACTGCAACAATAGGTTAAAACAAAGGTCCGTCTAGCCCATTATCCTGGTTTTTGACAGTGGCCAGAAGAGGGAGTCTAAGGGAGCGTGCAAAACCAAGAGGGGAAATACACAGCAATACTCAGAATGATCTCTCAGCCTCCAGTGATCTGTCACTCACAGAGATCTCGACTCACAAGCAGCACCTCTGTGTTAAATAGCCCATGACAGATTTCCTCTTCTGTAAATTCACTTCTGAACTGCATAAGCCTGCACTAGACTCAAACCCATGAGGTAAGGAGCTCCACAGCTATGTGCCATATAAAGAAGGACCTCCTTTTGTTTGTTTTGCATTTGACAGTTTCATTTAGTATTCCCTTGTTTGCGTACTGGAGAAACTGAATCACTGTTAGTAATGCAACAGTGCAACTCCATAGAGACATACTTCCACGAGAACAGGAGATTGCTGAACTGCCATTAAGGTTGAGCTTGCATGACTGAATACATACTTCTCTGCTAGGGTTTGCTGCTCATTGATTCCCACATTGAAAAGAACAGGCTGAACCCTCAGTAACATGCCACTTTGAATCTCTCGTGGCAACAAATCAAACAAGGCGCTTGGCAAAGGGATCCTCACATTAAATCCATCACTGCAAATAAACAAACAGCTATTAGACATAAAGATCAAAAAGCTACATTCTGAGCATGTGTTACTTATGTAAAGAGGGATAACATCTAGAACATAATACGACTATTAAAAAATAAGTATGTGTCAAAACTGAGGACTTTAAGGAACTGTCATAGCTTGCTCTTAATCAGAAAAGTTATTTTAGTTCAAAAACAAACCTGCAGCAACCTGTAGTGCTGATTTTACATCTTCACAGACATTTCAATCAGATCTGCCAATTTCCTGACAAAAGCTGATTTTGCTCTGCTCATTAATACTGCAGCTCTTGTACAACTTGGGTGGAAAAAGCCAAATTTTGGCATGTCCCATCTCATCAAGAGTAAAGTATATTTGATTTTAAAGTGATAAAGGCTAGTGATGATGCACATGCATAAAAGGATACATTTTTGGATACAGTAAGTAGTACTGACATTTCTGACCAGAAGGATAGAGGCAATGATAGCAGCAACCCAAGCATAAATTGAAGGGGGAGCTAACAAAAGCACTGATACAGAATTTACGACTCAGACCTACAAGCTGTTCCTGCAGCACAACAGGTTACCTTGGGTCAGCTTGAGCTACAGCAAAGAGCACTGTGTATACTTTATCTCACGGCAAATGTGAGGTAAGGCAACTTATCCCATAACATCAGTGCAGACTACGGTATGTCATATTACCCCATGCTGGTACTGCCAAGACACAAGTTACCGTGGTTTGTGTGCTGTGTGTTAACCTATCAGCAGCAATACCTTGGTGTTACATCCAAGTCTTTACAGTGCGGAATTCTCAAGTACAGCATATACTCTCAGGTATAGCAAAAGAGTTTTGGGAAGAATATAATAAGGTAATCAAAACTGGTCTGTCCCACATATGCATTGGACCGACACACAAATCCTATGCTATGTCTGAAAGCAAAAAAACCTATTTTCACCTCTAAATGTAAAGCTTCCAATAGTTTGCACCAAAGTAAATATGCATTATTTCTTTCTTCTCTTTCTTGAGTAAAATCTAGACAGCAAAATAATAAGCAACGCTATCAGACCTGAAACTAATGAAGACTGGTTTCCTGCTGATTAGTGTCCTATAGCTGATGGCAAGTTTCATCTGAAGATTTTCTTTGAAAGGAATTTTCTGTCAGCTGTCAGCCATTTCCAGAGGTCTCAGCAATTTCCATAACATACATGATTGTACTGCAGACCTCCTTCAGCCAGGGCACTTTTCATTGCATGTGAACCTTAACTTAACAAAGTTCCTCTAAATGTTTTTATCTTTGAGAATTCTAGCTCTTTTTCAGATGTGGACGAAGCTGGGCAAAGCTTCAGTGGAGCTTGGTACAGCACACTGTAATCAAATAAGCCTTATTTCCTCCAGAAATCATATTCAAAATGAAAAGATTCTAAAGACTCTGAAATACAGAAACATTAAAACATGGACTTTGGTGAGGCCTCTGTCCTTCCACAGCTTCATCCCCCATCTGTGAACTGGCTCCCTCTGGGCAAGAACTCTGTTGCTAGGGCCCATCAGCCCCATGTCAGAAACCGGTACGAGGCCAGCTGATAAGCAGACTGAGGCATTCAAATTGAAGTGTGACTCTGTTTGCTGTAAATGCTTCCCATCATAATAAAGCTGCAACAGATCACTCCCACTCCATTTTACGTGAGGATGTGAATGTTTGTTACTTCAGACTTTTAAAACAAAAATTGCTTTTAAGCTCAAACTTGAAAATACCTTTTTCAGACAAGTGGCCAAAATGAGCAGCAGTCTGGTGCTTCACAAGCATCCGTAAGTTAAAGCCAGCTTGGCCCTAATATTTTGGGAATTGATCCTAAATAGGCCTCACCTCAGCAGCAGCCCATCGACTGCCTGATACACGTGCTGTGTCCCTTTGTGCTACCAGTGGCCCATAACTCAGTGCCACACAGTAAAGCACTGACCAACTGATCAACAGCAGTGAATTTCAGACAATGAGATCAGCCTCAAAAGTCAGTCTGAAATTTAAAAACAGCACAAGTGCTTAAGAAAAGATTGAATATTTCTGGCTTATGATTGTGGGAGACTAGGTCAAGATGATATTTATTCATAAAACAATATTGCCATGGTTTGAGCCTTGCCATATATCCCTTTTCAGCTTAGGTCCCTGTAAAATGAAACATCAGTAAAAATGAGTAAGTCTACTTCAAAACATTTCTTTGAAGTTCTGAGGGGAAAAACAGCAAAGTACAAAAGCACATAATTCATTTCAAGTGCATTATCACTGCTTCTCCATCTGCAGTCCCACCCTACTTCCTGCTCCTCCTATTTTTTTTTTACCGATTTCCAGTGATGACCGGCAGCATGTCAGTAGATGTATTTGATGTGGCCTGAGTTACTTTAAAGGTTACATTCCTCAAGTCCATGATTCCCAAACTCATGTCCTCCAGCATTGCCAGCTCCTCACCTAAATCACGGAAGAAAAAGTGAATCATAATCATTACTTGTTACGTACAACTTCCCTTTATCAATTTGATGATGACTGTAGGTCATCGCTCTCATAAAGAAGTTCTATGGACAAAGAGGCTCTGGAGCCCAGGCCTTCACCTTGACCTACAGACCGCAGACAATGTCATGACTGACTTTGAGTTCCGCAAGTTTAGAAAACACCAATTATCTAGCACAATCTAGACTACTGTTCTTCAAGTAGATTATATGCTGATTTTCCAATTTAGACAATGCTAGTAAGTGCTTCTCAGCATTGTCACAGCCATGATATCCCTTGTGCTGGAAAAGTTACAATGTATTCTGGATTTGCTCACTTCATACTGTAGGACTACAGGAGGTCAAGAAAATTAAAAAAGCATATTTTGGGCACAGTTTCTCCTAGCTTACCAGAATTTTAATCCATTTCTTTTCTGAAAAAATGATCAATATACTTTTTTTTTAAAACCTTTGACATTATATTATAAGGCAAGTACACTTTATCTTTTAGAAGTAATTCAATTAAATGTGAAGAAATTCAGAGTTGTTAGCTAATTAAGTACTCCAGATATAATCTGGTTTTGCATTTCAGCTTTCAAAATAATTTTGTAGCTGAGCTGCAGATTGTCCCAAACACTCATGTTCTGCTGCAGCCAATTTAAAGCAGAATTTGCTGACTCAACAGCTAATACCACCCACTTGCTCTGTGCGTTTACCATAAGTGCTCAGCGCCTTTACCATAAGTGCTCAGCAGGCTCTCAAACTGCGCCAGCAAGCCAATGGTGTAGAGTTGTCTTAGAAATCCATCATCATGCAGGCAGTTCCTCAGCTTGATAATGAAACCACAAATGAGAGCTGTCAGCTGTGGGAGAGAAAACAGACAAGAGTGAACTGATTCAAGACCAAAAAGGCTCTTCAGCCCCAAACAGAAACAATATCACACATAAGAGGTGCCATAAAATTTGTCAGACTGATGTTCTTTTCCCTTAAATTCACTCTTCTTTTCCTTGCAGCTGAAGAGAGACAACCAACCAACAAAAAGCCAAAACATTCATAAATCAGATTTAGGGAACACTGCCTTCATCTCACAAGCTGTCCCAAAATGGGACTGCCATTGATCCCCAATCTACTTGTTTTCTGGACACAATAACTTGTATTACGGTCTACCACTTACAAATTACAAAAGATTCTCCTTGAAGAATTGTTTTAGTTACAGATGGAAAAGCAACACAGCTAGTTCCAGGCCATGAATTTTGATAGTATGAATAAATGATTGGTTTTTTAAATGGCATTTTAAGAAAGCTTAAAAATGCAATACCTGTTTGCATTATGCAAAGATGCAAACTCTAGTGTTAGGAGATATTCAGGACAAGGTCCTGAAGACCTAGTACTAAGATCAGTACTAAGAGCTAAGATTAGTACTAGTCTTAATTCACTCTGTCAACAAAGGAAATTCCCAGGTGATTGCCATATGTACACAGGTGTAAGGCTTTGTTACAGAATTAAACAAGAGGGAATAAAGTTCTGTTTATGATGGGTGAACAGATTCAAAGCACTGAGTTTAAAAATTATCTGCAATATGAAGTGGGTTTTGTATAGAAAAATCCCCTTAATTTCTCTATGAGATATTACATTTTGGGACAACAGCCCTACCAAACAATGTCCAAGAGATAAGCTGTTTGAAATAAATGAGTGAGATACTGATTTCACAGGGAAGTAGACACACTACAGAAGTGTAGCAGGCAGAAGAAATGTGGAAGGTTTTTTAGTGCAGATACCTGCTAGTCAGTGGCTGACACAAGAGACCCCAGCAGGCTCAGAAACAGAACTTCTAGGAAAAAAAAAAACCCAAACCAGCTCTCATTTCTCTCCCTGTAGCTGGACTTCTCTCCTTAGGTACCGCAGGTCCTGTTGGTTTTCTCGATGCAGAAAACAACAAAAGGTAACTGAGGGAGTACACTTTCTGCTCATGGGCTTTTTTCCCCCCTCTTTCACATCTTACTTCTGGTTTTAGTTTGGTGGCAGTGGAAGGCAAAGGTTGTTTCTGTAGACAGCAGTATAGTTCTAGAATTTGGGGGTTTTTTAAATAGTGAATGTATATCCAAGGGGACACTTAAGTTATATATTGTCAAATGCATGTAAGTGACCAGTAAGGACAGGATAGCAGAGCCTGTGAGAGGAGATCACAGTGTTAAACCCAAGAACAGAACAGATCTGAAAAATTCTGAAAACAGTCATCTTTCATATTTCATATAAAACCCACCACATGTTGAAGTATAATCAAATCATGCATATTTGCTTGCTTACAGTTTGGCAGAAGACAACATCCCTGCGATACTGAAGGCTCAGGCAGAGCCCTATTGTCGGGGCGCTGTCTTGCATTAATAAAAAGACCATGGCTTTCTTTGCCTTGTCACTCATCATGGCTACACAGTCTGTAAGTGTTGTCAGCAAGGGATAAAGAGCTTCGCTCCATTCGCCTGGTTAAAAGAAAAAAAATAGCAGCACTGTAAGTACTTTATTTGAAACAAACACGCATTAAGAAGAAACTTCCTGTTGCAAGTCAAAGTTGTTGATAATTCACATTTAGGGCTTGTTTTATTTTGGCTGGCTGGTTACTCCCTGCTTGTTATTAATTAAGTAATCTTACAGAGTTGTTATCGCATGAGCAAAATATGGAGAATTTTACTCTGTAAGGATGTTATGACTTTCCCAACCATGTAATAGCTCCCAGATTTGTGCCCACAGAACAGGCTATACAATAGCTGATTTGGAAAGTATAACAGAAATATGAATATCTATATACAAAAGTGTATCACTGCATGTGCATGTTCAAACATACCCTTTCACAGTGCATACGTGGACAGACCGTATGGAGTCCACCATATAACAGAAATAGTGAACATCTGCTTAGCCATTTCTGCCAATGAGATTTCTCCCAAATATTTTGCCTTTGAATCTTTTGTGGACTCATATGCGTATCATTCAACTGCCTCACCATCTTATTGATCCTTGTTGCACCTCAGTGAGGCAAGACGATGCTTGTCTCCCATTTGCAGCATAGGAATAATAAGGCAGAGAGGCGAAAAATTCATGTAGGTACACTTTTTTTAAGTGTCCTCTGTTTGCTGAGTGGCTTTGAAGGCTTAGAGCTAGCTAGCAAGAAACACTAAGTATAGTGATTTAGGTGGGAGTTAGCCAGATCCTTGGAAGTAGTTTGGAGCTTGACTTCCACTGAAATACATGAGATATGTCCCACAGGGACTCTCCTCAAGGTCCTACACAGGAGCACAGAAATGAAACTGGGTTGCCAAAGTCCTATTTTAGTACCCCAAACATTGTGCCTTCCTTCTCCCCAAGAGATTGCTCTGCCTTAAAATGCCCCACAAGCTCAATTTATTTTCTTTCCTTCTTTCACCTTTTGCCTTAACCAACCACCAATTTTAAAAACCCGTTTCCATGACTGTACAAAAAATTATTCAGATGTTATACCAAAATCCATTCCCTCTGCGATATAAAAAGAAAATAGAACAGTGCTTTGGTTTTGCCCTCCTTAATGTAAGGTTGAAACAGAAGAACACTTCTTTTTTTTAAAGGGAAGGACAATGTGTTTTATTTTTAAAAAGCACCATAGCTCACAAACAGAACACACACAACCCCCAGCCCAGTTGGGTGTAGGAACAAGGCAACGTACAGACCAGAACCTGCGTGAATGGGGCACTTCAAGCCCCTGGAAGGAAGCTGTTCGGGATCTTGACTCAAAGGCAGGACTAAGAGCTAGTAGTAATAAAAGTTTCTTTGATAACCAGCCAAAGAGGGGAACTTTGGAAGTCTGCTAACAGAAACATAACTGACAAGATTAACAGAACTATCCTTTTTGCTTCTGTTCTATGTGGTAGATAGATAACCTAATAAACGACACAAAGGGGAAGTTGTTTGGCTCTTTTCCATTGCCATAAAAAAAGCAGGAAACATCAAAAGAACAGGCAAGGAATTACAGCTTGTCTTTTATATTCTATTAAGTATTTTCTCTCAAAATAAACCAGATGCCATGACATGGCCCTGTGAACACTTAAAAAGCAAAACACAGATGATACTAACAGTGTTTCTCTTACTGCGTTTAAGAGCTTTTCTATAAACAAATGAGAATGACAAGAAGAACGGAAAAGATCTTCCAGCACATCATCATCATCTCATTGCCTGGATATACATACATGTATATAGTTACTAACTCAGTGGAGATTTAAAATTGTAGTGTGTCTGGCAGCACTTCATTTGAACAGTATGTTTATCTGGGGTAATCACAAAGTATAATGGTGGTATACCAGCCTGCCTGAAGATAAAGCAATTATTAGATGTTTTTTCTCCCAATACTCACACGCAATGCAGTGGCTTGTCTGGGGTAATGAGCAAAAATCCTTTGTGCTGTGTATTCTCTTGGTTTAAAACTTTGGCCATGAAAAAACAAACCCTTGTCAGTCTGCAAAATTCTAAATGCTTTTTGCTACCTACTTCACAGAGGTGTCACCTGTGTTCTTTTAATTTTTTAGTCAATGTAGTTGCTATGAACAGGAATAAAAGGAATTGCACTCCCAGGCTCAAATCAGGTTGGAACATTTCACTGGTAGCGTTTAAACAAATGTGAAAGGGTTCTTAAGTGTTTGACTTTTGCCTGGATTTTCCTGTCCTTCTGTCTTCCTCTCATTAATTTTCCTAACAGACCTTTATTACTGAAAGTATATTTTCTATCACATTAATCAATGGCACCTTCAAACACCATGAGGCACTAATTCTAATGTGAAATCTACTCTGAGCTCTGCTCTTATGTTCTGTGAGGTGATCAGAAGTTTTTAAAACTATTATAGACTCCACTGGGCAGATTCATAGGTAGGATGATTGGGCGTAGGGCCTGAAACAATGGAGATGCAACAAGTTGTTACGGATTTACAACAGCCAGAGACCCAGTCCAAACTAGCTGTTGGTATGCCTGGGACACAAATCCCACTTTTTAAACAGAGGTTTCTAGTTCATGTTAAAAGTTATTCCGTGTAAAAACTGGCATTGTACAAACTGGCAGGATGCCTGTCATTTGCTTTAGGCACTTTATATTGTACAGCAAGAGACAAATCCTGCAGTCTCCACTCAGACAGCTACAACTGAATTCTGGCTGGTAGATAAGGGCCAGACTCGGCCCTGTAAGTCTTTGCTATTTTTCTTATGACTGCTGCTGACCAAAGTCATACCTTAATGTACACTTTGAAATGTGGCATTTTGTGTGCTGGGAAGGCCTATGAGTTCACATAGTGGACCTTCTCTCACCATACACTACTGACTATTTTATTAAAAAAAAGATGTCTTGTTAAGAGAACCTAATACATAAAGCCTGTATAAATCAAGGGTGTAATGACAGGTGGGAAAAGTTTTTGCTTTTCCCCCACTCAGAGTCTCTCTTCTCCAGAGCAATAAAAATATTATTAAAATAACTGTCCTCCAGAGCCTAATATATTTTTAGTCTTTTGGTATTAAAAAAAGCCCTAGCATCCATAAAACAGGGCACCCGCAGTTGCCCTTTGGTTTAGGTCAGGGTTGCAAGGACTCATGATCTCTAAAAAAGAGAATTATTAAATAAATGGTAGTTGCTTAGCCCTGATCCAGTAAAATACAATCAGCAACCCACTTAAGCACGAAGTCACATCATGTTTGGCTTCAGAGGGAAGCAAGCATTAAGCGCTTCACTACACTGCAGCTTCAGCCACTTAAACTTAAGATGCAGTTTTGGGTATATCTGGGTACCCAGTTGGGGTAACCTGACTGCTTTTAATTACTCTCATCTTAAAAACAATAAATAGCATTAATTTATGCACCGCATTCATATTTTGCAAAAACTAAGGGGATGTTCCAAGAATTAAAAACTTGTGGAGTCTTTTATTGATTAAAAACACCTTCTTAGTGATAGAAGGAAACAGGGTGGACAGCTGAGAAGAACATTAATATACTTTGTGAAGATAAAAATCATACCTGCACTGCAGCTTTATTTCCCATTGGTTTCACTAAACCCAGGAGCCCATGCTGTAACAGTTCAAAGACTGAACCCTCACTGAACTCAGATTAAACTACTCTCAAATGGGAGAAATTATAGCCATCTAGCTGGGAGAGAGTGGTATTACAAGAGGCATATTATTCAGACCTTGTAAATGCAACACCAGTGTGCAGGAAGTGCCAGGAGAGAGGAAAGAAGGCTAACAGTGGGATGAAAGTCTCCTGAATTCTGTATTCTGAAACATTAGACTTGCAGTGCCCAACAGTGCTTGGTGCGCACCCATAACATAGAGAGTCTCCATCAGCCTTGTTGACTGCTCCATGTTCTGCTCAAGGACTCATTCAGAAAGGCCAGCTCAACAGCACATATGAAAGGGCATGTCTGAAATGCCAGACTCCCAGACTTCAATGACATTTGGAACAGGCCTCAAATGATTCTCACCCACAAGAGTTTGCTAAAACACATCAACTGGAGAAACCGAAAAGACCACGAACAAGTGCTCTCCCATACCTGGACATGAGAAGTTACCAGATACCCCCTTGCACTATTATTTAGGAAAATAATAACTTCTCAATATGCTTAGGTAAGTCATGTGATATTGCAGAGCATTACCATTTGAAAATGGTCAACCTTAACAGCAAGGCACTTGTTCGGTCGTTAATTATGAACCAAACCCTGCAATTTTCAGAAGAAGCAGAAGCCATGAATGCACATACCTGGGCCAGATTCTTCCGGAGCAGGGCTGCAATCTGCACAGAAATGGAGGGGCAACATGCATGATTAAGGAGCAGCAACACAGTCTAAACATAAGCAACTCAAATGCTCAGTGCCAGGGTTCTCAAACACTTTCACCGAGGGAAGAGGAGCTCAGCAGAGATACTCCTTTGCCTGCGGGCACCGAGGGCATGGGCTGTCTCCGCCACTCCACTGTTTCTGATCAGATGAACACCTGGATGGGGACTTGGAGGAAAGCCAGTACCCGCTAGCTCAGGAGCTCTCTGTGGATTACCAGCAAGTACACTGTCAATCCCCAGCGATCCACAGGGCACAATTTGAGAACCCCTGGTTTAGTGCAGTTATAGAATAAGCTGGCAGTAAGGCTGCTAAACAGAATAGCAAAAGACTAGCAGTAAGTTCAATGCACTTAATAGAAAACAACGTTATGGCACCCACAACGCAAGAGTAATAAACAGTACTTTGCTATCTTAGCCAAATTTCTGTTATACAATTTCTGAGACAGTTAACACAAGCATTAGATTGTATATGAAGGGCTGAAACCTCACCAGTGAAGCCTGTGAGTGTTCCACACTCACTTCATTGGGAAGAGCAAGCTGTCAGATGAAAATACACTACAGTGCAATGCAAACAGTAAAAAGATAATACACGCCCTGTTATAGCAAGTCTTGCATTAATGAAAAGTAGTTTATTAAGCTAACAGGATTTAAACTTCTGTTGTTTATATCTAGATTCACTAGTCAATGAATTACGAATTTGAAAATAACAACAGAAAATATCAAATTCAATTGTATGCATTAGGACAATCAGCTGAGCTAGACAATCCAAGATAAAAACCTCTCAGTAAATTAAAACTCATCGTGTTCATTAAAGAAGCTATATGCCCCCATGCAATTTTAGTAATGAATACCTAAGCCTATAACAAAAATAAATTTTAAAATAATTTCTTAAGTCTCCCTTCTAGTATTTCAGGCAGTATTTTCTTTCACAAGCATTCATTTCTAGAGAGATCCTCTAAAGTCCTTCAATAACATTCTACTGTCTCTCTCTTACCAATTCTGGAACTATCTTGGTTTGCTAGTTTTTACATTGCTTTCAGAAAAACTTCTGGCTGCTCTCTGCTCAGTGTCATTTATTCAAAACTCAGAATTACTAACAGAAAAAGTGTTAGTTCTTTGAACACATGACAAGGAAAAACTTTAAAATGTTGTGATTCTGCACTTAGAGACAGGATCTTCTTTGTCCTTCAATTATTCCCATGATCAGTTGTGGAAAGTGACAGTGAAAGGGAATTAACAGGCCAGATTTGGCGTGGAGTCAAGGAAAGTAACTCAATGGGAAAATTCCCATTAATTTCAGTAAGACCAGGTTTTTTCATAGTATTGAAACTGCTCCTCCGTCAAAAATAGTGACCATTAATTAGGAACTACATCTGATGAGAATGTGATCAAGTATTCGGCTTGCCCTGGCTTATAATAAACTTCCCAAGTGTAATTCAAATTGCTGATTAAGACCTACGAACAGTGTTTGCACCAGATACCTAAGAAACAGGATTCCCTCTCCAGGATTTTTAAGTTAAATTCACCCAATGTTGGTTGACAGTCAGACTTCAGATCTAGTCCTTACAATTAGTTAGCACTGGGAAATGGCAGCAAGCCCCTTAGCTTTAAAGCTTGTGACACTTCTTGATTTAATGTTTCTGTCCCAGGTTCTGTGGATTAAATGAAAAGATTTTTTCCTATTTTGGACAAAGAGCAGGGAAAGGTTACAGAAACTCTTGGCACAAACAAACCCTTTGGTAGGTAAGGCCAGCTAATTCCACTTTTATATGGCATAAGCGTCAAGATCCAGAGCAGATTTAAAAGAGTGACTGAAAAATGAAAAAAAATTATTGTTTTAAGATGCTTTCAGCATCGAACTGGCTTGTGAAAAGCTTCTGATATCACCCACCACAGATTTTTCCTATTGTTTTTAATATTAAAAATCCACAACTTCTAATCATTAATATGAAGCTGCATTGAATTTTACTGATAAAACCTTCATGTAAATACACAGAAAACTTGATTTAAACTAGCTAGCAAATAAAAACATTTAAAGGTAAACTGGCAGAAGAAATGTAGTCAAAGATTAATAGAGAACACATTCTGAAACAAGAACCAACTCTCCTATTCCTTTATAATACACAAAAATGTCAGTCTAATCTAGAAAAACATGATCATTTAAGATACTAAGCAAATCATATGTAACATGTACAAAGCTACACAAAAATATATTAACATTTATTTTAGCTTCTTTCTTGCTTTCTTTTTCTCAAGGCACTGCCTCCCACTGCAACATTAACAATGGGATGGACAGGAAGTCACAGACACACGTGAGGGACAAAGGGCCATCAAATGATAAGACAGAACAGGAAAAAGGAAATGAAAACACAAATCAATCTTTCTAGAGCTTAACTTGGCACACCTGCTCTATTAAGTGGCCAAATCATAGTGACCACATGTAAAGAATGTGAGAATAAGTGAAATAAGTACATATGTAAATGAAATAATTCTGAAATTTAATGCACGGCTGCAAAACTGTCAACCTAAACTGGTAAGGATATCTTTCATTCACATGCTCATGGCATTATGCTGGATTCAATCCAGCACCCACTTGACCTCACATTTTGACAGGATTATTCCACTGAGAGCTTGCACTGACCAATTCCTACCTTCCAGCTACAAGAAGTCTAACTAATTGAGTACCTCAGCACCACAGCTTTTGACAATTTGGGTTGAAATTTGCTTTAAACTCCAGTAGGTTCATCCAAGTTCAGCTCAGTCTAATGGGGCTGCTTGGCTCCTCTCCTATGCTTTGGCAGCCCAGCTGGGACCCTTAGTGTTGCAGTAGCACCTGCACTTCTCTCATGTTTTATTTATTTATTTATAGAGTTTTGATTGCTGCAAAGAAGCTGAAGCCAACAGGAAAGCTACCAGAGGTGGTGTTTGACATATGCTAACCCAAACACCTGTTTTACCAGCTTAAAACACCCAGCATGAAAACCAAATGCCACTGTCATCAATGGATTCGGCAATGATTTCAGTGGGATCAGGATTTCAAAATAAGTAATGGGCTTAGCAGCTCGCGGTAGCTGCAGCACCAGTCCTTTCTGCCTGACATCAGTGCTTAACACCACCACTGAACTAGGAACACATGGAAGGATGTAACAGAGGCTTAGGAATGATGCCAGCGCACAGGAAGAGAGCAGCAGTGAGAAGCAGTGTTTGCCATACGCACTTGTCTTTCTGAGAGAATGGCATGCACAGGATGGTGTGGATGAAGGTGGTGGTGAGGATGATGAAGGTGGTGAGGATGATGAGGTCTCATTTAAATCTTCTGGATTTATCCAGTAGGCACGAGTGTCCCGATTACCTTTCTTACTAGTACAGCTGATGTCACACTGGAAAACATCTTCACAGCTGTCACTTTGCAAGCGCTCCTTCTGGAGAAGTTTGTCCACTCTCTGTATAATACACTCCAGACTTTTGTCAACATTCAACCAAACTTTCTCCTTAAAAGAAAACATTTCTTTCTCAATTTAAAAAGAAAAGAGAAGTTGGGTAACAAATCCCGTGGCAATGTATTTCCTCCTGCGATTCTTGTCACAATATTCTGCAAAGTTTCCTCTGGGCTACTGTGTTTACATTTGTGCACACACAAGTTCTGGATATATAAATAATGTATACCAGCATGTCAACAATATGTAGCGACATGATGTGTGTGGTAAATTGCAAAGCTATTTTCTAAATAAATTTGCTGAACAATTTTAAGTGCCTCTTCCTGCACTATTATTCCAATTTCCAGTTGGTGCTATTGTTTATTCTTGAAACTCATGTTTGACATAATAATTGTATGCAATCACACATCTTTTTTCCTATATTACTCAGTGAATAACAGAAAAAATTACTGTATTGTATTACTATCTAAATAACTGAATTGGCTTTATTCGTATCTCATTACTCTGAGTTTGACTATAAGTCAAAGTATGCCAAAACAATTAAAACTAGCAAGGATCCATTTCCAAAATGAATTGGACCTCATTTCACAATTGATATTTCACAATATTAATAATTGTTTTAATTAATCTCGACTATTTTTGAGATTTCATTAACTTCTGTTTATGTTACACTATGACAGAATTTACACAGCCCAATTCTCATTTCAATTGGCAGTGTGGTAAGGAAAACCATTTAAATGCTTTGTACAAACAGTTTTAAAATGCTGTTCATAATCAAAACAGAGATGGACTGCAAGTTCTAAATATTTAGATGAGAATGAAAAACAGGAAGGCTGAATTGTATAGCTAACACACACAAAACATGCTTTATTTTAGAGAAGTGTAAAAGCCCTTTGTAGTACGGTCAGTTTTTTAATTTAAAAGCTATTTACTTTCCCTTGGAACCAACTTGAGAAAAGCCATGCACCTACTGTAACGATCTCCGCTGTTTAGAAGAACCAGAAATATTTATTAAGGCCTGTTTGTATCCCCATGCCAAGGAGTAACTGAGCATAGGATAGAGGCAACGTCTTTGCTAGTTGACCAATACCTCCAAAGTACTCATCCTATGCATATCTGGTGAGCAGTTACAGAGCTTATAAACAAAAGAACACAGCAAACAAAAACTAAAAAGAATAAAATAATCATAACTCCACTGAGCAAACGTACCCATTCCTCTTCATGCCAATCCACCTGCAGAGAAGATCGGCTATTTCTTCCTGTCCATCTGGCCACAAGTGTATCTTGATCATTCCTCAGCATCACTTGCTCCCCTTCTCCAGAGGTTGGAGATGCTTTTGAAGCTATATAGTCTGGCCTTGCAGCATTCAGTCCATGTATTGAATTTGCCAACAGCTT
The DNA here is from genome assembly GCF_034638445.1 of Ciconia boyciana. Taxonomy (NCBI): domain Eukaryota; kingdom Metazoa; phylum Chordata; class Aves; order Ciconiiformes; family Ciconiidae; genus Ciconia; species Ciconia boyciana. Next base: position 147,360,952 of record NC_132934.1, read on the forward strand.
GCAGTCACAGACTGTGACAAGTTGCCGGGTCTAAAAAGCAATAACCCCCCCACATTTTAACAACTTTTCATTATTCCGTACACAACTTATACTATATTTTTTGCAGAAAAAAAAAAGAACTAGTATTCTGTAAAAGAAATTAATCGTTGTTTAGGAGTCTCTAAGCTGCTTTCAAATTAATTTTACAGAATGGCCCTAAAAAGCAATATAGGATACCAAAACACAAATGGTACGTTTCCAAAGTCTGTACTACTATATTAGCCTTGCAATTGTTGAAAATTTCACTAATAAATGTGCAATTCACCTTTATTTGCACTTCACTTTCCATTTGATGAAAGCTTAGAACACTGTGCAGACATTTGTATACCCCGCACAATAGTTGCCACGCCAGAGAGACCATGCTTAACCTCCACCATCCTGTCTCAAATCATAACAAAACTTAACAGGCGGGCTTAAGATATAATCCTCTAATCAATGCAACTTGTTCCCTGTCTTATTTAGTGGTGTTGTATTAAAGGATTTCTATAAGTTATGTGAATATGAAAAGTATCTGGCCTGTGCGTCTATTAAAAAAAGAAAACAACAAGCCCTTACGATGGTATATATACACGTTGTCCAGCTGTAGAAAATCCCACAGATCAGTTATACACACTATACTCATTTAGAGTGAACATTATAATAAACAATACATTTACATGGGGTCACATTATTTTTTGCACTCTACAAAGTTGTATGCATATCCTCTCCACTGGGACAATTTATGGCAAGCTGATTGGCCATTACTCCCATTTACAATCTTCAGATGTGCTTCAGGGACAGAAGTCATCAATAAAAGTGTATTTGGGTATTTTGTCCCTGTAAATAAGATTATGTTCAGCTGTGGGCCCAGTCTGGTTTCTGTTAGCACCCATCAAGAAATAACTGATTCACATCACTATAATTCAAGCAAAGGCTGTGTCACCATTACTCCTTATTTCACCAGTGGAAAAATACAGAATTGTTTCATTAACTTTTACCCAGTTGCTGCTGCTTGACAGATGACTCAGAGGAACATTAAAAAAAAAGCAGGTGGTTATGGAGAAAAGGGTGTAAAAGAAAGTGAAGAATGCACATTTCTGGAATATGATGAATGAATGGAGGGAAGCAGAGGACATTGCTCTCCACTGCACTCTCAAGAGGAGGCGAAGACAAGACTATGAAGAGTAAGAGACAACCTAAATAAAAAGCAGCAAATTTTAAAGGCTGGTCTGATTTTGCTTTTTCTTTAGGACTGTACACATTACAATACACTACTGAACAAGGTAAAATAGATGTTTCAAAAAAACCTACTAAAGAGACAGACAGAGAAAAAAAAATACACTGTGCTTCAGTGTGGCAATGTATTATTCTCCTACCTTGTCTGCTAGGATGGCAAGTGTTCTTTCAAGGCCATTAGCTGATCTATCCTTGGCAGCTCTTGAGAGCCTTTCTGCATAGTAACTGACTTGCGTTTTCAGGGTGTTGATTTGTGCAATAATTTCCTTTGCTCTAACAATATCCTGTGGGATGTATATTATAGACTGGGAACTTGTTGAAGTGCTGAAAAAGAAAGACTGATTTTAGGGGGAAAATTGATCTAGAGGTACACGCATTACAGAGACATGCTGGGGAATTAATGGCAGACAACAAAAATTTACCTAAGCTAGCAATCAACAGTGAAAGGCCAGTGGGCAATTGCACAGTAGGAACATGATCCTAGAGCCTTCTCTGCCTTTACTGAAAGCATTCAGATGCAGATTTACTAATCCCTTATGCCAAGGGGCTGTGGGCAGAGCTTGTATACCAGAGGGACAGTTTTGCTGAGGAGAATGTGTGTGATAGATTTTGCCATCAGATACAGAACCACTGTTAGCAGAGAGAGCTTGCCCCACTCTCCCTCTCCTTACGACACAGACACTTCACTGAGGCCTGGTTTACAAAACTGTTTTACCACATAGCTACTAGCACCATGAAAAGAAAATCTGCACTCCTTCCAACACAGAAATGCTACCCAGATCCATAATGCAAACACTGTGCTATTAACAAAAAATCCGACTAGCATATCCTTTCCTCTGTTGCAGGCCTGGTTCAAGTTACACCACCAAAAGCAATCTTATGACATATAAAAAACAAAGTATATCTCCAGACTAATCCAAGGACTCTGTCCTTGGTGTAGCTTCTGTTAGCACACACTTACTATACTAAACTAGGGACATGATACAACTCTCCCTATTATAAACTCAGCTGTAACTATATAAAGCAATACCAGATTTTGGCCTTTTCCAAATAATAAGGGAATATACCAATATACCAAATACCAATAAAACATATCTTTATATTGGGATACTGCAGCTCCACTAAGACTGCTTACTTGGCAGTGGAGGAGAATAGTTTATGTCCTCTAAGTTTAGATGTCTACACAAGTTGCTTATCCAGTCCAAGACAGATGCCTGGACTCTGTCTGGAACTGCTGGAGAGAGATTAGCACTTCCTAAAAGGTGATTTAATCCTACCTGAGAAGAGCCGTTCACAAAAGCTGCCTTTTAGCTTAGAAAATTACTTTAAGCTGAAGTTGTGCTCTTAGTTAACTATTTGGAACCAACCCACCACTACTCCCTTTGGCAGGCAATATGCTGGCTTTTTTCCTCCCAGTAGGAAAGCTGTGCAAAGATCAGGCCTTTACATCAGCTCCAGCTGTGACAAGTGTGATGCCCATTCACGACGTGGCATCAAGCATGAGGTGACACCAATTGTACGTTATTTTATTTGTATTCATTTTTTCCAGTCATGACAGGCTTCAGTGTAGTAACAGCACAGAAGAACCTACTGTTTGCACCAATCTCAGCACTGTTTGATGGACACGGCTACACTGAGAGACTACATAGATAGGAGTTTCTCTTCCAGGCATGGTTACCTCAGATCACGACCTCCAAGGAGTGTGAATTCCTCTGCCACCCCTAGAGCAATGCTGTTAATTTCTGCAGCGTGTCTGTGAGGTAAGACAGGAGGGTTGCATGGGGCACGCTTTAAAATCATTGCCACAAATACCAGTTCTTGTCCCTTAACTAGTATTAAGGCAAGGGGGGAGCCTAATCCCAGTGTCTGTCTGAGCTCTATTTTTTACAAGAAAAGACGGGGGATTTGTTTTCAAAGGATATAATGCAGAAGTGATTCTTGAAAGAGTTTCCTTATTTGTGTCCCTCTGGTCACACACCTGAGTGGAGCAGAGAACAGCCACTCCCCAGTACTGCTACGCCATACAGCAAATTAATCTCAGCCTTTAGGACTTTCCCTGTACATGATTTGTGCTCTCTATTGACCAGTGATGTTAGTGACAATTCCTCTGAGCAATTTCTTTCCACGACAGTGTGGTTAACATGCATAAAGACGTATTTGGCAGGAAAGGCCATGCAGCATATTGAGATTTGATTTAGAATTATTGCATTTTTAATCACAAACATTTGCTGGGATGATCAGGGGGGAAAATTTATGGTGTAAAGTTCACATATATTTACTTTCCAACCTGCAATTGCTTTTTCAAATGAACAGCACTCCTTGTACTATATCAGCAAACTGTAACACAGCCTTAAACTCTCAGTGAATTAGAGGTTCAACCTTTAATATGAGTAATTTAGAGCAGAACTTCTGCACTGTTGAACCATCAAGTAATGTTTCCTTTTCAAAGTACTGAACACCACAACATGAAGAAAAATAAACAAAAGTTAAGTGAAAATGTTTAAATGAAGACATGGGTTACAAAAATATAAACCATGCCCAATCTATCACAATAAAGACTTAAAAATACGGAGAGTTATCTTAATTATCTTCCACCTCTGGCAGAACGTTTCTCTCTCCAGGCAGTTTTCACTGGAAATAACAGAGGAGAAGATATAAAATCCTTGCATTCTGATCTTCAGCTTTCTAACTTCTTATGATCAGAGAGAGCCAGGAAGCTAGCTGTTCATTACAAACAAACATTGCAGATGAAATGAAATTCATTCACACATCATGTTCTACAAAGCAGCTACAATTACTTAGAGCACAATTAGGGATGCCATGATGCATGACATTAAAAAGCCCTGCACACTTTAAAACACACCAGATCTTTGCCAAAGAAAAGAAAGAAAACAAAAATAAAACAACCCAAAGAACAGAAACCCTCTCTACAGAACTCTCAGAAACAGAAAACTCACCAACACTCCTCATAACTGCTAAAAAAACAAAAAACCAAAATAAAATTAGCAGATTGTTAGCAAATACCAAAAGCAGAAAACAAAACAAAGGATGTTTGGGGAAATAACTTATTTGAGTTATATTTTCAACAAGGTGGGTACATAACGATTAAACTTGTAAGCAAAAAGCACAGATTGCCAGATGCCCACATGTTGTTCTGGGGAAATGCTGTGGATGCACCAAGCACAGTTTTGCCAATGAAAGGAGAAAGAACTGAACAGTATCTATGTAACGGTGAAACTGAGGAGATGGATCCCAGTTCTACTATACTGGCTTTTATGATAACATAGAAGTACTTGAAAGGAAAGTTATTCTTCAAATGTTGAACCTGCAGTTTTCATGGACCCAGAAAGAACAGTTCTGTAAAGCTTAGAGGAAAAGTACTGGATAGAAATTAAGCTCTCTGATCACTTAATTATTGGGGGCGGGGGGGAACCACAAACCAAAATCAAAAGACATAGGAACTTAGATACTGCAGGAGTGAGGCCCACTCCAGTAGCTAAGGTGACAGAAGGAGGTTATTTCAGAAGCAATAATGGCATCAAAAGAACAGGAAGGGTGAGCCTAGCGTATCAGTGTTTCCAGTTTCCTCTAGTCCCATCCTAGCACACTCTGTAATTCAGGAATAATTACACCAGGCATATTTTTGCACCAATCTTTTTATCAGTACATATCTGACTGATGTTCACAAGATGCTGCTATTCACTTCTCCACTGCCAAAACTAATTCTGCAATTGGCAGAGCCTGGTTGCCACGTCACTCTCTTCTCCCATCAGCTCCAAATCCTACAAATCCTTTCTTTGGAAGGGGATTATCAAGGTCTCATTTTCCCTGGCTACAATGACTCCTTGTCCTGCTGCTCTCATTGTTCCTTAAATTCTCCGTACTGCAGCAAAAGTAATGCAGACCCAGACAGCATTATCTCTTCCTAGGGAGCTGGAGTGGGTGCCATGCAGGTTTCTCCCTTTAGCATATGTGACTTTCCCAATTTCTGCCTCTTCCTCTCTACATACGGTTGCACTTCCAGAGAGGTCACTAGACAATCCCTGAAGACAGGACTGTGGAGGTCAAGTAACCTGCCTGTAGAGCAGAGTGAGGCCAGATTCAGAATTCTAATCTGTGCATAAACCTTGAGGCAGTCCAGAAAAGCCTCCAGCAGCAGTCCCAGAACTAAACCCAAGCTGCCAACAAGGAATTTGCCTATCAGTCACAGCTGTTCTGTACTAAAGAGAGCTCAGCAACAGGACCTTGAAGCTATGAGAGGGGTGAAAGTCTCCTGAAAATAATGGGTTGAAAGCATGATGTAGTGCAGCTGAGGAGGTTCTACAGACAAATATTCTAATCCACAATTAGGCAGAACCCAAACCCAACACCTAAAATAGCTAAACTAAATGAACTAACAAGTATTCAGGAAAATTAAAGATTTCACTAAACAGACTATTAGAAAAGGCCCATCAGTAAACAAACAAATATGGTAATATAAAGGGGAAACTGTTTTCCCTCTCCTTCTTTGGAAAAAAACCATGGAATAATCTTCACATTGTATAGTAGAACTATTGAATGAAGTGCAACAAAAACAGAGAATGGAATGATTTTCCAAATCACTGAGCATGGACCAGGAGGAAAAGGCATGATAACAGCTGACAACATTTCTACTTACTGTTTCTTTGCCTCTTCAAATTTATGCAGCTTTTTCCGCAAGCCACCTGATTTAAAGCCTTGACAATGAGCTGCTGGTGCTCCTATGGTGACTATGTCGTAGTTCTGATCTGGGATGGACAAAAAGGACTTACAAATGAAAGCTTGTCATCTTTACTATGGACAAACAATTGTGGAAATTCAAAAACTACTCTGAAAGTAATTTTTTTAAAGCTTTGTGCCAGCGTTTTGAAGAACACGGAAAACCGAATTGTTTTAGAGGGCCTGGAAATCCATCAAGTACTTCTGAGCTGAAAGAACCATACTTGAATGCAGGTCCTCTGTTTCTTAATCTAGAAGACTGACAGTGAAAAAGAAGCCTTGAACATTGGTCTTTACACAAAGCCTGCCATTACTGGAATCCCTCACATGGATACATGGGACAAGTGTCTGTCCATGGTTAGTGGGAATTACTGTTAAAAGGAGGGAAAACCTAGGTTATTTATGAAGAAACAAGCTTGATGTGAACGAACTAGTATGATTTTGCATAACTGTACATGATGGTTCCAGAGAAAAAGCGTACAAGCTCAACCAACAAAAAACAGACAGAACTTTTGCTATTCTGCTACAATCCAAAATGACTGGAAGGCACACAGCAGCTTAATCCAATACATTCCCTAGTACAAAGGCTGACTTGTGTCACCTAGGGTCCAGTTAACTCCAGAACCTAGTTTTGCCACCTGTAGAATAATGATAACTATACTTACACCCCTTCTTTTGCACAGAGATTTGGAATCCGAGGACAGAAGGTGCTACAAAAATGCCAAGTAGCATTAGTACTACAGACCAGTAGTTTGTAGAAACTTGGCTATATGGTTGAGGATGGAAATAAAAAAATGGAGAGAAAAGCAACAGAATAAGGTGAAGAAAGAGAAAAAGAAACAAATACCTGATCCTCCATCATCCTGGACTCTCATTCTCTGTATATGTAAATTCGTAGGAACAAATTCCAATTTTTTATCAGCTTTCAAGCTACTGGCTTTAAATGAAGGACCTGAGAAATACAGGAGAAAAGTAAGCATAAAAACCTTCTGCTTACGCTAAAATATTCAAGGAGTTTCATTCATCATTTGCTACATGCTGAAAGTAAAGCAGAGGGGAAAAAAATGGTATCTTTCTGTTACTGTTCATCATTGTTTTCTACTTTCAGGGTAAAATAAGAGAATGAATAAAGCAGACAAATATTCCCAGATCATTAGCAAACTTAAAATAAATGTTAATAAAGAAAAGAAATCTAAAAATAATATTTTTCACTCATCAAACTAAAACATTCTGGGTTCCCAATTTCAGAGAACCACTAACAATCACGGTTGAGAAGTATCATGTTATTATGAAAAAGAAATCACCTTTATACTGGTGCAGGTCAGTTAGATTTTCCTGATAAGTTAAAATAATTGTTTGGTACTGAGTAACTATTTGTCGACGAAGGCTTTCCCAACAAGGAGACAGTTCTCCCAATTCTTCTAGTTCACAAACCCTAGGGAAAAAGAAAGAAAAGGAAAAAAGAGAGGTGTTTAGCTCCATTGTCCACTTGACCAAGAACGAGTTTCACATTTTATCAGTGTAGCACCATCCTCAGCTGACACATTCTCAATTCACTCTGGTCTAACCTAGTCACCGGACTGGAATGCTTCCAAACGCATGTCCCAAAGCACAGCTGTTGAGCTCTACCCCAAGGTACATAGGTTCCTCACAAGCAGAATACACTGTGTTCCCTCCCACGAGCCTCACGTGTTGGTCAAAACCAAAGCTTCCCACCTTTCTGCAGGAGCTCCCAAACTACATGATGATTTGCAAATGACAGGCGCTGTCATCATGTCAGGTGACTTGGGACAATGAAGACCTTTCTAGGCTACTCTACTGAACTTTGGTGGGTTTCAAATTAAATCAGAACTGTGACAGAGCTTAAGTAGGAGATTAGCACCTATGTGACATTAGGTACAAGGAGTATCTGCAGTGGCCAGGTATCTACACTACAGTTTTCAAGGCCAGGCAGGGAAGGTCTCAGAAGTGTAAGCATTAATAAGGGTTTGGAGAGACAAAAGATGAGCCAACAAAACCTGGATCAAAGATTCTGGATTTTAGGCACTCCAGTTTCACTGTAGGTGGAATAAAGGACGACTGGGTACCCCCAGATACGAACAGGAAAACCCCTGGCTTTCCCATTGCACCCTGACTGCTGGGTTTTCAGTCACACATGGCAATCCTGCGTTACATACTGTTTCCCAACAGTGCTGCTGACAAAATATTCAGTGTATTTCATGTCATGCTTGTATTACTGTCTTCTTGGATTAAGATATTATTTAGAATAAAGGAAGAAGGGAAAAAGTAAACAAGTCAACACCAGACACAATTCAACAGCACATTACCCCAGAAAAGGCAGAACAATCATCTGTCAAAAGGATGCAGCAGTTCTTTTTGCAGTTCTCTCAATATCCCTAAGCCACAGTTTTAATCAATTGTCAGTATATAATTTAAGACAGCATTTCACAGAACAATTTCTACTCCACAGTATTTAGGATGTTATCAAAAGGAAGCAAATTTCCAAGAAAAACAGCAGACTGATTTGCCAATAGGCAACAGGGTCAACTATATTTATCAGTGACTTGGAAAAAGACATTTCCAGTTTCATCTTGTAAACTGCTTCTGCATAAGATGCTATTATGACCACCTTGTCAACCTCCCTGCTCAAAACAAGCCATGCATTTGAGCCCATGTCTTCCTGAAGTAAATTCACAGCTTAACACTTTAAGTTTACTTGTTTGTCCCATAGGGCTAAGACAGCAGGGGATGTGCATGCCATAAATAATTACGTAGCCAAAATATCCCCCTGGTTAGATGTTTCCTTTCAAAGAGCTCTCTCCCAGAAGGGCTTTATGTAAAAGACAGCAGTTGTGATTACCCAAGGACATTTTAAAAGTCAGCAGGATGTTAAGACAGAAGCAGCTGTGCTTGTGTAGCTGTCTGGCACTCCTCTGGGCTGCAGCACAGAGAATGGAGAAAAGAGCACTTGGCCAAATCTGAGAGATCCTATAAATACGAAGTGTGATCATGCTATTTCCCACACTGTAACAAAACAGGGCACTAATTCAAAATGAACATGACAGTAACCCACCTTACAGAAAAATAATCATTCATTAGAAATATAAAAGCACTGACAGAAAAGAATTCTGCACGTCATTGAGGGTCACCTCAACTGAACAGAGAGAAGGGAGTCTTTCTCGCTAATTACCCAAAAGTCATATTTACCTTTGAGCCACACAATTCAGAGCATACAAAGTTGTATTAGCAATTACCTGGGCTGTTATTAACCTGCAACTGTGTACAATATGCATACATCGATCTCTATATGATTTTAGCAAGACCCTCTGAGCAGTCATATTTCATGGCTAACACCTTAAGAAACTTCACTGCCCACAATCTTACAGGAAGCCACATCTTTTTTCCCCATTCACCCTAAATTCTCCTCTTCACGTCCTTAAACTACATCCATCAGAGATGACACCTTATGGGTAAGCCTGCCAACTCTTTACAATATTATAGCTGTACCTTGTAATGAATAGGTGCTTTTAAATGTAGTGTGAGGAAAGCTGTAGAGAACCAAAGATATAAAATAAACTATGAATAACCCATGTCTAAATGTGTAATGGCATATACCAAGCCCCTTCCATCAAGGTTATAGCAGGACAGCTACGCAAGACACAGCATTCATTCTCTAGAATCTAAAATGTGACAATTCTTACTAAGTGTACGTCACTAAAAACCAAAACTCAACAGCAGAAAAAAAAAAACCCACCAATGTGAACTTTGGAAACTCAAACAGTCATGTCATGCATTAGTTCTTCCATACATTACAAAAATTCATTGCCGCCTTCTTGTGAGAATTTATCATTTTTGCAAAATATGAAATTACTTGAAAACACCATAGACTAATTCAGCCTGCTCATATGGATTAACACATTATTTTCTTCCACAATATCCCGAAGGAATTGAAATGTATCAATACAGGATACTGAGAGTACTAGATAGTTTTAATTAAGGTCAGACTTAATTAGGCCTCTAGGAGTGGACTCAAACACAGCCAAAATAAAAACCCAGTACTCAGAAATACAGCTAAAATTCTTTTACCATCCCAACCCTGGCTTTTATAAAGAATACATAAACCATTATGTTTGCAAACCACAGCCTACAAATGTAGGGAAGTAAAAGTCATAAATGGGTATGTTGCCTGGAAAAGGGTTAATTACTTCAAAAAGAAGCAAATTCAGAATAAACCTACAAAATGCTTAACAGATTTCCTTCTCCCTCCCACCTCCTAAAATGGGAAAAAGTCATTACTGTCCTACAGTGTCTCATTTTACTTGCTTTTATTCTGTTTGTTTTCCATTCAAAACTACTCTTCTGACTCTCAAAGCCATCTCAGCTCACTAAGAGGAGTCAGTGCTCCTGTCATTTATCTTTGCTTTGCTTTCATAGCACAGAAGTCAACTGACTTTTTCAAAGTTCACCTTCAAAGTGATTCTGATTTTTCTTCTCTGTCTGCTACTCTAATTACTCATTCCTCCTCAGCTGGTTTCTATGTTGTCTCTGTTCCTTTCTCAAAATTCTCAGCAGCTGGAGTTATTACTCTTTCATTTATGCTGTGTCATCTATCCAGAATCCCCCCCACCTATGAAACATTGAGATATGTTTTATTTTTAATTCAAATTCATTTTTCTCTTTATATTAAAAATAAACTATGTTAAAAAACCAAAGTCTATTGAAGTATATAAATGATTGTATATATAAAAAGATAATGTATTCTAACGTGCTGGTCCTAATACAGTCACACGACTACGGAATAATATATTCTGTGGCTTTATCAATACTTTTGTGAGAGGAACAGATAACCCCTAAGTGCAGATAACTGCAGTATGATCCTAAGTGTTCACTCTGCCAACAATTCTCTCCCATCATAACCTCTGCATGTTCAAGTTACCATACACTCAAGTCCAAACTCTATACTCTGACATGAAATCTCATTCACTGTAACTGTACAGTCAGCAAGTTGCTGCTTTTACTATTTTTTCTTCACTGCCTCTGTGCATTAACACAGATACATTCCTTGGTAACTCAGTAACAGCCATATCACTGCTGTATAACTGCACGTGCACACCGGTCCAAACTCACCTTGCTGCATCTTCTTCTAGAAGAAGCTTCACAAATTGCCTAGGGATATGCAGCGACAGGATGCTCTCAGCCATCTGCTCCAAGATTCTCAAGTGGTTTCCATCAGTGGTTGGGAAGCGATACATTCGGCAAATGGCGCCACCAAACACTAAAGAATTAAAATCATGTTATTTTAGCATAGGGTTTGAGTTAGAAATGTACAAATTCTCTCCTTTTTTAAAGTAAATGGCTTTGATTCACTAACATGCTGTTAACACACTGCCATAAAGATCTGGTTTAACCAGGCATCAGTCTAGCTTTTGCAAGCACAGTCATTCTGCAATGACCATTCTTCCACCATTGGCAGGAAAAGCCTCCAAAAGATTTAAAACACTGGTAAGGAAATAAAATACATATTCAACTTTTGAACTACTTTTTTTTTTTTTTAACATGCTGTGCATTTTCTTCTCATGCAATAATTTGCTAGAAAACAAATCTTTCCCCCCCCAAAAAAGAAATTTTTTTTAAAGCCACTGCTTTCCTCTGTCCCTCCCCTCACCTCCCAATGATTGCTTTTGAATAGACTAGAAAATTGCATGGAAAATTTTATACTATAGTCAACTTAATGACAAAAGTTTGCTTCTGCTGTTTTTACTATACAGATGATAAAATAAAATATGCAGATAATAAAATAATTTATTCTTTTATGACCCTCGGAGGGCTGCTCAATCAGCAGCCTGTTCCTATTCAAATGAAACATCTGCTTAAACGCCCTGGGGCCACAGGCAGACAGCAAGAGATTAGCTTTTCCTGATGCCTAAAGCTTACTTGTTACAGACCACAACAGCTTACCAGATTTCAGGAGTGCATCTTTCCGTAATGAAGCATATTTGGATCTGATTCCTAAAGATTCTGTTAAACTTTCATCAACTGGCAACACAGTCTAAACAAAAACAAAAAACTCAAATAGTAAAGAATAAAACTTCAGTGCTAGGGCAACATGCAGTGATGACCCTATTATACAGACTTGAAAGGAATATTCAGCACAACACATGTTTAAAATAAATATTTCAAATACGTTTATTGTGGACAAAAAATACTGCAGCCTGAAATAAATCCACTTCAACCCTCCAATCTAAGCATTCCTATTTATTTCTACCGCACAGTTCAAAATTCTGTAAAAATTTTCATCCAGCCCTTCAACTACTTTATGTTAGCACAGCTCCAGAGCTCATAAAGGTACCGCAGCAATACGTGCCAACTACAGGTCTGGCCGGATACAAAGTGATACTAATCCACATTGTGACTGTGATACAGGTATGAGTGCAATTACCACCAGGATATTCGGAACACAAGGTTTACAGAGTTAGATATATGTCTAGGCTGAGAAAGCACTATAAATATCTGCTCTCAGACAAATATTTGGGGATCACAAAAAAAGAATAATAATCCAAGATTCAAGTACTGTGCTCAGTTTCACTAAAATCTTTTAAGGTATTTCTTTTTAAAAAGTTGCCTGGGAAAATTCTGGAAATTCCCTGAGCATCCCCATCACAGCTTTGCTTTGATGCCACCTTCCAATTCACAGGTGTGCAATCCACATCTTTGTGAAACTGGTTATCAATGCACCAAGTGCACCAACGTACAGTACCGCAAGCCTATTCTGATGAAAGGCATGAGAACTTGAAGCTAAAGCTTAATCACTGTAAACTAAAATTTTCCCCAAGACTTTTAACAAACATTAGTACCAAGAGCTCTGCAAAATACAAAACTGCTTCATCACAACTAGGCTGCTTTTTACAGTATTTTGAAATTGTAAAGCACTACTAAATACCAAGATGGACAGGAAAGTTGACAGCAGATCTCAACCTATTTCTACTATTTAACACTACCAATAAATCTGCATCGTTCTGAAGCCAATACAGTGCTCATACTCACCCTTCCATTAATCGTATCAGGTGACCTTGTCACTGGAGGCCTTTGGTCAGTTTTTTCCTCCATTTGCCATCCAATAACTGTAATGTTACCTACACGGTCACTTTCAGCCGACCTGCAACAAACACTCTGCGTTGAGATTTTTTTGGAGGTGGACCTGTTTATCAACAAGGGAACACTTATAAAAGGCTATTAATCTTCAAACTTAATGAACATTTTAAATAGGAAGCATTTCAACTACATGTTTTTATAATGCGTTATTCCAACAGGAAAATGCTCCCCTCTTTCTGCAGGGATGCTGTACAGACCTAATTGAAGGCAACCTAGAACCATGCATGCGTTTCAATACTTCTGTAAAACCAGAAAGAGTTCAGATTTTACAATTAGCCTGTGGTAGGCAAAAGCAGCTTAAATTGTGAACATTAACAGGCAGCAGATAATTGGATGTACATGCACACGTGTGTGTGTGTGTGTGCCTGGGCATATGAATGTCTGAAACTGAACCTTTTAACTCTCAGTCAGAAGCCTGCTACTTGCTAGGTGCAACTGGTACAGTTGCAACTGGTAAATTTTGATAATACGTGGACTAAACAGAAGTAGCACATCTCAAATCTTCCACTTAATAGAGAAGTCAGTGAAGGCCACCAGTGAGGAGGCTGATCACATCTTGTGCTTCTGCAGATAGACTATTTAGATTGGGAAAACTGGGGGCCTGACATTCCAGAAAGAAAAGCTGATGCTAAAAAGAAGGATCCTGAAAAGAAGTGGTCTAGGGAAGAAGAAGGTGAAGATTCTCAATGGAGAAAAGATCCCTGAGGTGGAGGAAGATCCTGGAGATCAGGGAGTTGTGTGGAAACAAATGCCAGAGATCCCCAGGGACCTGGCCACTATCAGCTGAGACAGGTCACTAACAGCTGGGGAGCTGCACAGCACAAACTGACACAACCTTCTGTCCCACCTTCCCAGACCAGCAGCCACCTCCCTGCTGGGGAGGGACGCTGAGACCACATGAACACACGACTGAGAGGGGAGGGAATGAGTGAGTCAGAGACAGAGAATCAAGTGGGGTAAAAGCTCTGATCTTGCTGGTTTTTAAATATACACCAGGGACCCAGATGTACCATGGCTGTTATTTATTTTGTCTCACCCATGACACAGAGTAATTTTGGCAGAGACTTTATGCTAGTATTTTAAGATAGATTCTAAATGGTATTTTAAGATTGTTGTTTACACGTAAAAATATGCTGGGACAACTAAGACAAAAAAAAAAGTCTCTGGAACAGACAATACTGGGGAGGCAAAAGAAATAAGCACACAAAATGACTACAAGAAAAGGTTTAAGTATTGAAGTCATGCAGCATGTTTATAGACGTTACTCAATATCCAGCTTATAGATCCAAGGGGTAATGTGACAATGAGAAGACATGCATGTATTCACACACTTTGCTGATAATCAGTATACAGTTTATATCAAAACAAGAGAGTTTAATAAAGTCCATTTTCAACTTAGTCATGAAAGAATAAACCTAACAGTATAACCATGTCTAACACAACCATGAAACTCCTGCCATCACATTCCTCCCCTTTTTCATCTCCCTCAAAACACCCTCATCTTCACACCTGTGATAAATTAGACTATTTTACCCACCATCATTGTCATACTTTTGGTGTCTTTTCTGACTCATTTCCCTCATCTGCTCCCCCCCGTTAAATCATGTCAATTTTTTCTTTACAATACATTGTGGAAAAGCCAAAAACTTCACCCATCTCTTCTCTTAGCATGAAAAGCTTTGCCCATGTTTTGTTAGTTGTGTCTGGGCTAAGAAAATTCTGCAAGTTTTCACAGTCACTGCTTCTAGTGCTGATTATGCCGATAATACCAACACCATCATCCTCAGACTCTCTGATTATGCTTCCCCGCTTCAACTGACTTCTCTCGCCTTCTCTGACAGGGATGCCTGTCCTACTTTCAACACGCACTACTACAATGTGCGTTTATACATCAGAGCTCTCTTTTCTTAGTCTTACTTTGTTTTCTTCATTCTTCCCCAACCCTGCACTTAACGTCGTCCCACACCAGCTTTCACGAGCATGGTTTGATTCCGATGATTAGAACTACTACCTTAAGGATTGGTATTAGACTCGCGCCCTCTTTTTCATTCCCTCCTGAGTCACGTTCCTTCCGTGAAAGTTTCCAATTAAACTAGAAAATTACATCAATCAATGTTGCTGTAATGTGACTCCTCCTATTCCTAGTGTGTTATATTGATAAGTAGACTACTTAGCAACAAATACACAATTTATCAACAGGCAGGCACTGAAATAGTAAATAGAGCCTAGATTTATCTAAGCTAAGGTATTCCAAACAGCTAACATAAGTCTCTGTTTTGATGCGTTTCATTCTCCCCATCACAGGCTCTTTATACATCAGCACAGTTACAAATACTGTTTTGCCACTCTCCACAGACACATACGCTGAGATGATAGGATGAAATGCACAAAATGAAATTGGTCTTGACAATACTTTCTTGACTTGTAGAACTAGAACCGATGTCTAACATTATTTACCATGGTCTTGTTCTACATGTTTTAATTGTCATGCAATATAAAACAGTTTTTCGTTAATAGTGGCCTGGAACTTAAAAAACAAACAAACAAACAAACAGGTTTTCATCACATCTCACGGACAGCTTTCATCACATCTTAAGCATGCTTTCAAGAATTAAGACTGTTAATTCCTAAATGAAGGAGAAGATTACAAACCTTAGTGTTAAGTGCAACCTGTGATTCTTCTCCTGAAGAAGTTCTTTTACCGTGAACATCCCAGAACCCAACAAATACATCTGGAAGAAGAGTACTGGAATTGTAATTATTTACCTTTACAATGAACAAAGGCTTTGTCCGCAGCACCAAAGCCCAAAATACAATTATTATGCACAAAAGTTTGAGAACAAAAATATAATTACATATGCCCATGCATAACTAATTAAACCCCTTTAAAATGTAATAAATTTGGTAATTTATCAAAAATCCTTTTTCTACCAGAGGACAATAAGCCCTTTTCTTTCTCTAGGATTTGAGGGGAGGCACCTCATTATATACAAGCTTAGGCCCAGCAATACAGGAACACTGAAAGAAATGACTGAATGGGACTCAGACTGACTAGGTTGACTTCATAGTCTCTCCCTGACCCAAACTTGGCTCTTCGTGAAGAATGCACCTCCTCAAGAGGTACTCCTTTTTCCCCAGAGCTTCCCCATGATGCACTCTACAGACATGCCCTGCTAGCCCTGAGGAAGCCATGGGAAAGCAGGCATCTGGGACCTGAAACAGCAATCTGGGCAACAGTCCAGAGTGAGTTGCCCACAGATCCAAGTAGCTACCTGGGAGAGCTGGCACTTAGACTTTTTTCAGTAAGGGAATAAATCTTACACCTGAACAAAACCACTACGGGATCAGGGCAGGGGGATTTCTGAGAGCAATGCAAAAAAATTCTATGAGCAAAATAATAGCCCAGAGAATCTGTGTGTCAGGAAGCCAAGTGCATGGATGCTCTCCTGAAAGCAACCTTCAGAAACAACCTCCTGTTTTGTAAAAACATTCACAAATTTTTGGTATTGTGGAATTCTAGATACTGGTAGTAATAAGTGCCTCTGAGACAACAAATAACCATTTTTCATAATGAATTAGAAAGCGCTCCAAAATACTTAAGTTTCCTCTGATGTTTTTCACATTGAATTTGAACTCATGTCCCCTGCTGAGAAAAAGGTGGCTTTAGTGTGGGTCCATTTTTTACTAAATTAAGTTTTGGACACTGAAACTGATTTTTCCATTATTTTGGATTAAAAACATTTAGTGGCAAGTTCTATCTTACAATTTGTGATCCTCTGCAAAAATACTACAGAAGCTCCCAGGACTCCAGGGGACTTTTGTTTTCTCTTCCTTCCATTTCACACAACATGGATTAGAGGCCAGTAGCACCCTCTGGTAAAATCTAATCTGTCTGACTTCATCACCAGCTTGCATCTAAATTTTAAGCAGTGAGAGAAGTAGACTTCTAAGGTCCTGAAACAGACTTCTAAAGTCCCTAAACTTAGACAGACATGATTGCTCCCTGTGGAAACTTCCACCAGACCATGCCTACTACATATGGAATTTAGCAACTCCGTTTATAAGGATGTTATAAGGACGTCATTACAGGCCCAACATTTTGGCACAGGTTAGAGGCCTCAGTTAGGGGTAGTGGATCCCATTTGTTACCTAGTTCAGTAAAGAGGTCCACAAGAAGAGGACGAGTGACAGAAACTCTTAATTTAAATCAGTGGTTCCCAAACTTGCTGCCAACAAGCCTTGTTTGAGAAAACTGTCAATGCTCCCCACTCTGCCAAGTCCATCTCGCAGCATTTGTCCCTCCTTCCCCTACCCGTGTTGCTTTCTCTAGGATAGGTGCTGCTACCCCTTTGCTTTCTTCCACAAAAGTTACTAATTTTATCTCCTTGCCTCTTGTTTCTTTGCTCCACACTAACTGGGGAGGCAACAGAATAAAGAAAACTTACTGTTCCCTGAGATCTATCTTTGACGTCGTACACGGAGAGTTTGATTTGTGTCATTTGATTGATAAGAGAGTCTTGGAAAAAGGCAATGCTGCTTAGAAAGATAGGATTACTTGTTCCCTGTAATCATAAACAAAAAAGGCAAAAATTAATGCAAGGTGATATTTGTCAGGAAGAAATGCTTCTTGTGTTAGCTTCAATTTTAAATCTAATCCAGGAGTACCTCACCACTTACCTCAATAATTTCTGTCTGTGCATGCTTCGTCCAGAACGCCTGAGGAGGTGTAGTTACACTCACTGCTACAAAACTATTTGGTTTTCGATCTAGCGATGGAGTTAGCAGCTCACTGCAAGCTTTAGGTATGCAATAGATAAATAAATTTAGATTCAGGATCTTTTTCATACCGCTGTAAGGCTCTACGTTTTTATAAAAGCATATTATATACCCTGAGCAATAAAGCCATGAAGGGCCTAATATTCATTCTACTGCCACACTATAAAGGCAGACATCACTCACCTTTGTGCATGCAAACAGTAAACATGCAATCAGATCAGGCTGGCTCCAAGCTGTAGAGCTGTAATTTAAACTTGTTCTCTTCTAACACCTGCCTATCCATCCCCCGGCACAGCTCATTAGAACAGTGTACATGCATAGGTTTCCCTCTGGGAATTTCATGAGCATGGCTGCATTTGATTTGAAGTCACGCTCCATTAAGCCCATTACCAAATGGCATTTTGCCATGGAGGACCAATAGAAGTGCTTGAACGTTGATCAAGCAGCAAAACTGAGGACAACTAGCTTATAATTGTAAAAGGACGGCAATTTATTTCCTCTAAAATGTTATTGTGAATTAAACTGCTGGGAAGGGACTATGGTGAGTAGGAAACAACTACCAAAAATTTCAGTGAGTGACTCTACACAATCACATTAAACTTCAGAGCCAAATTCTATCTAACTAGATACAGGTAACTACAGTGTGGTCTGACTCTGCTTCAGCCAGGTGCAGAAAGTTAATTCAAAAATTTACCTGTGCATGCAAACGTTCAAATGTACACTAAACAGCTTTGTAGTTCTAGATATTTTTAATTTATCTGAAAATATTTGAAGTACCTTATTCAGCTCTAAGGAGTTCTTAAGATTATTATTCATAACACAATTACATACATCTGAGAAAATTTTCTAATTTTTCATTTCAAACATACTGTTAAAAGCATAACTTTCCAAACATTATTCCACTATTAAGCCAAGAAAACCATGCTGCAGTTGAAAATGTAGACTTAATTTTCACAAATAAAATATTTTTCACTTATTTTTCAAGTGAGGTCACAAGCTTCTTATCCAAATTTAACCATCCCAGAAATTAGGTCACCTCTGCATCTCACATTATCACTTGACAGCAAAGACCACAGGAAAGAAGGTATGTGTAATAGTTGGAAACTCTTAGAAAATATTCTGTCCTAAAATGGTGTTTCCCACAAATCTTCAGTTTGTTTGAAGACCTGAATTGCTGATATACCGAGACTGAAGCCAGTTTCACTGTATCTTCACATACACAAAATAAACATTTAAAAATAACATTCACATAGTAAACATCTAAAATTTTATAGGACAGATGTTTTAATTACAGAGTTTTAAAAACACCACAAAATCAAACTGCTGTCTGCTTATCAAAAGATACTGTACAGGCAGCAAGAAAACTGTACCACAGCTCCATAAAAATCAAAGCAAAGTTTCAATCCTTACTATATGAAAGGCACTTCAAAATCAACAATTAAAAAACTGCATACATACTCAATAGCACTTATCATCAAAATTAGCACAAAAATCACTAAGCCTACCTAAACTGAACTCTAAAATTGGCTCATCTGGATCCTGAATGTTTCCTGTAAATCAGAAAAATTAACACAAGATTAGCCAAACATTGCTGTCATGTGAATCCTTTCCTGAAGTTGCAGTCATACAGAGAAAGAAATTAAATTTTATAGAAAAAAATTAATATTTTAAATTCAATAAGCCATGACTAGTATTTAAAATATTAATTAGTTAATCTTTGGTAACTAAAAATTATTTGAAAAACCTGAGATTATCTCATTTTATAAAACATGTTAAAATATGTAAAACTATGCAAGATTATATGGAATATGGGAATATAAAATGCCCAATCTCAGTAGAAAACAACAGGATTAAAGCCACTTAATTTCTGAGCCGCTATTAACTCCAAATTATTAAATCAGATATGTCTCCTCTGTGGTCAGTGAATAGGGAGAAGTTTGAAAGCACCTGTCTCTCTCACTAATCACAGAAAGCCTCTGGGGATTACAATCCTAATTTACTAACCATAAAAGATGAGGGAGATAATTCTCAGTTCCCTGAACTCTCTTGAAAATTTTATACAATGTCAAAACAAGGAGGTTGCCAAGACTCTTCCTTGACCGTGACATTCTTTTGTTCTTTTTTCCCCTGTTGCTTATTTTTGACTGAAAAACATAACTGCACAAAATCTAGTTTAATTTCTTTTTTTTCCCCTCTCCATTTTTAATGTTTTGTCTATTTTAAAAATGGTAAGTTTAAGATTTTTTAATTTTTAGTATAATTCCTTTATCTCATTCCCTCCAGATAACCAGACACATCTAAATCTTCTACCAATTAAAAGAAAAAAGCAATGTTAGTACAAGGTAGATTCTGAAAGGACCAACAGAGCAATAGCTGGCACGAAGGTACATACCTGCCAGAGAAAGGCCTAACATGTCAGAAGTGACATCAATGGTGGAGGCCCGTTGCACAGTGCGGGATTTTGCACCATGGCGGGGACTGTGTTCTCTTGCTGTCATTTTGTCATGAAGAACCCTTCTTTTCTTGCTGCTTGGCTTTACTGATGTTTGTCTTAGAGAGTAGCAGAGTGCAGCAGGTTGTCTCCAATTGCTATTCCTCTAACATTACCACACTAAGCAATAAAGAGAGGAAAAACATACACCAAAATTTTAGGCCACTATCAGCTACTGTTCTTCTTAACAGCAGCAAACCTACTGCCATAAAATTGCCTCATGTCATTCAAATAAAATGCTCAAGGCAGATCCAATGCACAGTAACTCAATTTGCACAAACCGTACATCTGTAGCGTTTTACTGCAAATTGTCGAAGACTGTACCACATGTAAGAAAGGCTCTTCTGTCAGAGAATGGGGGTTGAGAGAGACTTGTTAACAGACCAGCTGCTCTTCTCCTTTGTCTAAGTTATTAAACCATCCTTAATGAAGTTTCCTGGTTTTCATAATCCCTGGGGAGCACAAGTAAATTCGTCAGATGGGGCCTCTGTCTGCAGACGTAGGACAAGGGATAAGGACAAAGGGACAATGAGTCAGTGGAACGCAGAACAGAAGGGCAGGAAATGTTGTTAGTGTCAGCACACTGTGTCATTCCAGGCTCTTCTGCCATGAGAAAGGGATATTGAAAACTATAAATAAAACCTACTGGGTCAGAGCGAGGCTGAAATTCTGGGATGGTGATGGAAAGAAAAAGCAAAAGGGGATGCCTGCTGATGTGGCACACGGCAGCATCTGGGCTTTTCCTTCACCCTACACTTCATTGGTCTACAGACATCCGTGACAGCTGTTCTTCCCCTCATGATGCCTATGAAGTGAAATGTTATGCTAGGAAAAAAGCACACAGCCTACAGAAAATTTGGTTATGTTGTTAAATGTGGTGCTTTTGGTTTGGCTGACAAATTTGAATGTTCCTTCCGTCAGCCATATTAGCACTGCAGTTATGGAACTTCTGTATTTGTTTCATACTATTATGACAAACTCCATTCATTTAGGAGTGAGATTAGGAACAAAGTTCGATAAACCTGAAAGTTAGTAATAGAGTCACTAATTCCTCTTAGGCTGAGGGACCTAACAATGGGCAAGATGCATTCTAATTAAATAAAACACCTAGCTTTTACTTGTGCTTTAAATAGGCATTTTAAAACTGTCTGAAGGCCTCCAAAGGAACATTCAATCTGCCTAACTTAAGTCTCTAAATTTAACTAGTCAGCATCTCCCTCTGGAGGATTTCAAAAGAAATTCCCTCTCTCCACAGGGAACTCAAGCATCTTCTTAACTAGCACTGGTTCACTGGACATCTAAAATTCAGACGCAAGTTAAGCATCTAAGACAACTGAATTGAACACAACCCTGGTCATCTACATGAGCTTAGGAATGAGATTTTAAATGGGGAGCTCATTCTAGGGAGGAAGGAATTTGGGCCGTGTCCACCAGACGAGCCAGTCTGTTGCTACTCAGAACTAATAATTTGCCTCAGTGATTCAACTCAGGTTTATACAATATGTCATAAGCCAATTCCAAACAGGAAAAAAGTAAATTCTTGGGCGGAAGAAACAGAAACTGAGAGGTCTGAACATCCTATCCCCAAAAGCTTTGAAACTCAGTGACAGCATACAACAGAACATTCTGCTTATAGACACAATTTATGACAGCCAAAAATTAAAGCAGGCAGTTTTCCAATTCATATGGAATCACAAAATAGTTGAAGCTGGAAGGGACCTCTGGAGTTCATCTAATCCAACCCCCCTGCTCAAAAGCAGGGTCACCTAGAGCAAGCTGCTCAGGACTGTCCAGTTGGTTTTGTACAAGTGGTTAAGTGGCTAGTGAATCACCAAGTTAATTTCTCAAATAGTACTGAATGTCCTAAGATTTAGTCAAATAAAACTTCCACCAAAATTCTTTGCCAGTTTCCAAGTCTTTCCATTCTACTAATTTTTTCTCCCTTCTTTTAGCAATAGGTTTTCCTTGGTTTATTCTTTATGTAATGGGACATTTAATGGTTTGTAAGTCCATTAAACATAACTGCCTAATGAAACAGAACACCTACACAATGTGCTTGCAGAGATTTAGGCAGGATGCCATAGCCCCTTCCCCCAAATCCTACAAATACCTTATTAGAGAATAACTAACATGTTCATATAGGTACAGTTAGGTTAAAGAGTCCAGTTGTTTTTCAGCTAAAATCTCTGTAGTTGCTGACATCCTTCATGGTCAATCTTGAGGTAAAGGCTTGAGGACCTTCTCAAGGTCAATCCTTGAGAAGTTAAATAGGGTCAGGTATTTTCTTTTGGTTTGAACCTATTTCTATTTAAATATTACTCAGCGTAATAATTTTCCAAGGCTCTCTAAGTTCTCAACTATTCATTTAAATTGCAATATTAATGAATTTCTCACCTAATGATACATTTTTAATTTACTTACACTGATCATACTTACAGAGGGCTCTTTTCCTCATGTGTGGAGGGATTTTGCATATCATAATATCAGTTAAGTCCACATCTAAAAAATTAACAAAATAATCAGCATAATAAGCAATCTTTTTATACAGCATAAATCACAAACAACGGGCAGGTACCATTCTCAGATTAACTGTAAATTTAACTTCTGATTGCTAGCTCTCACATTAAAGTTTACTGAAAATAGAAAAAGAGAATGATCCTCTGCTAGACCTCACCGAGTCATAGCAATTGCCAGTCAAAGCAGGAGCACAAAGAAATAAGCTTATGCTGAAAAGGACTGACTTCAGGTCAGCATTTGACGAGTGGGTGGAAAGGCTGTAAGAAACATATGTTAACATGTTTACTGAAAGGCTCGGTGCTATTAAGAAAAAGGAATGTATATGATATATTGAGTATGAGACAGCATTTTTTACTATGCTTGCTTTTCTACAGTTAAACTTTCAAAATTTTGCTGTTTGGAAGAGTTACAACCGCAACTGTCAGGAGAAAAGATCCTGTGTCAAAACACAGAAGTTCAAAAGATCAGGATGTAGGGCTCTTTCTCCATTGGGTGAAATTACTATGTGAGGTAGGCTTCTATGAACAACTAGCCATAAGCATACAGGAAAAGTGAATTATTTTTAAATCTACTACAGGTTAACTGAAGGTTTGTATTTGCTAGTGGTACCATCTCATTCAAGTACATTTGCATTAATAGGATATGCCTTTTAAGACCTCCCATGTATGCCATACTACAATAAAAGAGATGGGGAAGTCCAGTCTGAGCTTTTTGATTTAATTGCCAGCCCTACCAATGGCCCAAGACTGCTTAAGAACATAGGTATGAGCTCTTATCACTTACGGAAAGGGTTGTATCTCACCTAAACTGCATAGGAGGCAGATATCTGATCTCAGCTCACTGCCTAGGTTCTCTATATAGTCAATGGTGAGACACAGGCACTTCCAGAGAATGAGTCACCATTTTCCAAGGTAGGTGGGATGAATCACCCCATGAAGATACCTCTCTCTTTAATTATAAAAAGAATTTAGATGACTAGCTTAGGCCTGATGCTGCAGCTGGGCAAACTGAATCCCTCCCACAGTTGTGCTAGCTCAGGCAGGGATGACTTTGCTCTACTCATTGCATAGCCTGACAGACCCAAACAACAGGTGCTCTGATCACTCTTGAATTACAACCTTTTCAACCATTACAACTTTATGATAATGTTTTTGATAGAAATCAATGGAGGTAGGATTCCTACCAAATTAAAGGTAGTATTAACACACCAGATAACTTCCTTAGATGGTACGAAAGACTGGTACCACTCCTGCAGCCAGCAATCCCAAAGGCTGATGTAATTCATGTCCAGGCAAACCCCATCTTGAAGGTGGCATGACGCATCTACACATAGCCTTTGTCTTTGCCCTTACTAATCCTGCAGACAATGGATGCTGGCAATATGTGCAGCTTTGCACTTCATAAAGTTTTGCTGCAAGTCCAGTTTTCAACTGTGGCTTCAATGGAAGTATGGAAAGCTGTTGTTGACCCCCAATACCAGTAATGGTCATTTCCATTGTGCAAAAAAGGCTTCTGAACAAGCCTCCCTTCTGTTATGTGAATATTTATTTGGTACTCTATTAGCACAAAAGCACATGACCAGAAGAAAAGATCTTCATCAGATGCCACTTCTGGCCTGCTATCTTCAGTCCTGGCAGTTGGCCGTGGGAAGCAAATGCCACTCTGCTCAGCTGCATGGCCTCACATCCTGTGGGCTTGAAACTTTCAGACATTTGGTCTCACTCTGATTGCTTGCAAGATCTCAAGCAAAAACAATTATGATCTTGGCCCCAAAATAATCCCTTGATGATTAGCTTGTACAACTACAAGCTAATATTCTCCTTATCTCCACAATTGTTTTGGCAAAGTGCTTTGGTCTGTTCCCTTCTTGGGAAAAAAAAAATCTCCTACCAAATTACTTCTTGGAACAAACGTGTCAGCTGAGATCAAATCTTTTTTCACCCTAACACCTACTTTTTTGACAGTCATTATACAATTGTAAGAAACAGGGTTTTCCCACACATTTCACACATCAAGAAGCAGGAGAAAGAGGCTACTCCAGTTACAGTCCAAAAGAAAATCTACTTTGAGACTGTATTTTTCTACAGCTATATTGCTCTGGGCTTATGGCATTTATCAGGTAAAGAGGCATGCCAAAGCAGAAAATGCAACAGCTGTGGAACGCTAAATGTTACTGATACATCTAGACGAAGACAGTAATAGTGACAGGCAGAGTATGACAGCTTCTTAAATGCATTAAAGAAAATGCCTGGGAATGCAATCCTGCTAAAAGTTTACCATCATCTCCAAGGGGGAGTGAAAAACTAGTTGTGGGGTACTTACTGAACTACAATTAGTTTTACCACTCTCTGGACTGTGAGGTCCACTCTCTGGACCTTACAAATTAGGGTTCCTGTTCCTGAACAATCCATTTTGAAATACCAAAAAAGGCTCCTCCAGCCAACTGGATACTTCAGATAACATCTTTGTAAAAAGTTTATTGTATTCAGCTTGAAAATGTTTTAGCAATACAATGAGTGATCAAAAAAGTGGAAATGAATTCTGCCTGAAACAGTATTTTGCCTCTGGAACATGGCCAAGTTTCCAACTAACATCTTATTAACTATATCATTGTGGACAAAATAATGGAAAAGATGAAATACCAGACTCTGCTAAGTTATGACTATGTTGCCTTCCATATAAGAGTACCATCTCCAGTATACCTGCCAAATAGATTTTTTATCTTTTTTTTCTTCTTTTTTACCTCCAACCATAGAAGACCTTAGTAGTGAAACAAGATTTGCCATGCTGGCTCAAGACCAATCTTCCAGCAATCCCAGCATCCCATCTCCAACAGTTGTTTCAAAGAAGATGCAAGGAACTTTACTGACCCTGCTTCAGGGCCTGAGGTGAAGGTCTGGACCAACCCTATCATTCATGGCTGCAGAGGCAGACCAGGAGCAGAACATCAGCTCAAGGACAGCAGCTCCTAGCAAAAGCCTGCTAAGACCGACACTGATTAAGAGCTATTTTTTTTACAGTCTCATGTGCACTTCGCTCTTCTGTCTCATTTAATTAATGTCCTGAATCTCACACAGATCAAAACAACAGGAAAACTCAGAGCCATGAACTTGACACCTTGAGCCAGATTCTTCCTTCTGGCCAAACTCGTGGGGGCAGCAACACACACTATGTCTACTGCAGATCCATTGGCTGACAACAGAGTTTCACTCCTCTTTAGTTACCTCATGGTCTAGGACATCCTGCTTACCATGGCCCTTGGGAAGGCAAAAGAAAGTAAGTGCTGCCAGCATCCATTATGGACCTTTGCCTCCGATTGAAATGACTTCTCCTCCAAGAACACGCTTGGCAGGTGCTAGTCCGTCAGCTCCACAAAGAGGCTGTATTTCCCCCTCTCAGTCTGCCCCTTAAGTCTAGGTTCCCCTCTCAAGCTGGTTCAATGTCTTCCTCTCCCACTGACCAGAATCTTGATTACCAAGGACAAAAAAGTAAGTTTGTCCTGAAGAGTCTTCTTGTCACTCTCTGAAGCCCTCCTCAGGATTCTGAGCAAGTGGGTGACCTCAGCAAGAACAGGGAAAAGTCTTCCACAAGAAAATAAACTAAACTACTGCAAGATACAATGAATATATTTGTGCAGCGTGGAAATCTCCAAATGCAACCTTTCAGTGATATTTAGATAAAAGGCCATTTCAGCAGCAGAAAGTAGCTTTCTTTCTCTTTGATTTCCTGTCCACCCTCTCCCACTTACTTATAGACAAATCTGTAAGTCACAAACTTTCTTCTTGATCCTTCCCCCCATGAACTTCAGCAAACTCAATTAATCTAAAAACCTAATTTTATCTCTTTAATATATTTGAATACTTTTAATAGAAAACTGCAATTTAGGCCACTTAGTTCTTTGTGCAAATTAAGACTATTTGTCTACATTCACAACTGAAATACAATTAGCATTCTTCTTAACTTAATGAGATATTGTTTTAATTTCACTTGTCATCACAACACTTCTATTTCTTCAGTACTCCTTCTATGAGCACAAAAATATGCACACCCACAGGTGGAAGCGAGCATTTGTAACACATATGTTTGCTAAATAAAAAAGAAAAAGCACAGCTCTGTTTCACTTTGCAGAACAGCTTTTATGAAGTTGGGCACAGCATAATGCCATGGAAAATGATGAGCTTTGCTACAGAGCAGTTTGAAGTCCAACCCTCTCAGCCTCCTCCATTGTTTTACCAACAGAAACTGAAACAGCTTACAAATGGTCTTTACTCTAAATTAACCTTTACCCTCTTCACAAGAAGTGTGCTGGGTACATTGTGGTGAAGTTTCCTGTGCATGGGATGACTTTTCTCCTCGTGACCTGGGGTTCTCACACTACCCATACAGACATGGAAAAGCCCATGAGAACAGGGGACATATTTTCTGTTGAGGAGTTTGGACTGGAAACACATTGCTGAATTAGATGGTCCTTTGGACACCCTCCTAAAGCCTACCTCTTCTAAAGCCTGCTTTCATCATAACCATGATGCTCACAATGCAGAAACAGCATTGCTCTAACTGGAAAAAACAAAGAGTTTAACTCCCTCTCTGAGCTCCTCCTGCTGCAGGAAAGGGTGGGGTAGGGGAACAAAGGCAGAAAAACCAAGAAAAAACCCAACAGTTTATGACCTGAAATGGAGATAAACTAGACACACTTTAACATTTGCTAAAGATTTCATATTGCTGTTGATTACAGACAGATGGCAGTAAAATATCCTCCAACATACAGGCAATGAGAGAGGGGGACCACAGAAGACACGGAAGGATAAAAGCACTGAAATTAGATCTGTAATCAGAAGTTTTGGTCAAGCTTGGATTACAAGAAAAAGTCTAGGGAATTATCTGACCTATCTGCCTATAACACTCATCCACTTCACAGACTAATGTAGCACTAGTCAAAGCCAGTGTATTCTGATCAAAACAACCAGCAGTTAGCACTGTCCTCTATGTGTTTGACGGGATCGCTCATTCTGCAATGAAACCATTGGGTTACAATGAGCTTCACCTGTGCAACGGGACAGCACTCCAGGGTCACAGACTAACCATTCATTTACTTTCCTTACACTACATTTTCCCATGTGGAAGGAAAGCTCCATTAGGTCATAGATGCATCGGAAAAATCTCCCAAGCACTCTTCATTTTTACATGGCATTGCTCTGACTTGCTGTGATTCCTACGCTTACTGTTTAAAACGTTTATATAAATTAAAAATACATAGCAGCATCAGAGGACAAACTAGAAATGCATGAATTCTTTCCCTAACATATGTGTTTTCAACAAGACATAACTAATTGACTCAGAAAATGAAACAGTGTCAAGTATTTAGAAAATTTAAAATAAATGTTAGTGTGGGAGTAATATTGCACAAAGGTTATTACCAGGATTTAGGCAGCGTAGCAAAACTGGAGTCTTATGCTACTAATACATATTTCTCCATCAACATTTGTTTTGTACTCCTGAACGGTGTTTTGTGTTTGTATTTCTGATTCTTTTTTTTTTTTTTTTTTTTTTTTTTTTTTACATGGTGCATGCCAAGACTATGCCTAATGGCCACGATACTGGATGTCTTTTCAAATGAAATGATTCTTTTTTGGTTCCATATATCTGATTGCTTTGTGCTGCTTTCATTTCTTCTTCCTGGAAAATAAAATGATTTGTTTGTTTGTTTACCCTGATCTTTCTAAATCAATGGGAGAGAGGGTTGCTGTGGGCCATGATGCTGACTGCAGGGCTCTTTCCTGGATTCCTTTCTAGAGTCATGTAAACAAGTGGTGGGATTCGGGCAATTTGGAAGCATAAGCATCCAGCTCCACACAGGTCAACAACAGTGTATGCTTCCCACCACTGCTCCCATTTCAACGCCTTGGTGAAAGGAATCCTTTTTCATGCCAGTCCTACCCTGTCGGTTAACATTAAGATCACCCTGTAAGATACAATGGAGTGTGTGTGTGCTGCTTCAGTGTCTTGCCAGTTTCTGAAAATATTGTACTTGAAAATCTATTTAGACAGCATGCAGACCCCACTTTGCTGGCCCTGTCAAAGACTTCAAACTCATCCAGAAAACCCTGTCCCGATTCCTAAGATCTGGACCAAAGACCCCCAACATTTGGTTTGCTTTCTTGCCCAAGTTGTGAGGAGAAACTGCGGAGTTTCACACAGGGTTCTCCACCATCCAGATAAAGGCAGATGTGAGCTGAGATGATAGCCAGAAGGGAGTAGGACTGGTAGGCTTGAGGAAGGATGGATTGCTGAGCTGCTTCTCAAGAAGTGATAGGACTCAGGACTAAAAGGAGCAACAGATACTGCTCATCACCTGTCAGCCATTAGCTATGCCTCAAGACAAACACTGAAAGAAGAAATAAACCTATTTCTGAGTGGGTCTTGAGCAAGATGCAGCCTTTATATACTCAACAATGTTTATACATTCAAAAATTATTCAGGAGCACAAGCACTGGGACGGAGCAAGAGGAGACTCAGGGATGACTAAAGGGACCATGTTATCCTGTGTTTGCACTGCCCTATGCAGCAGGTGCACTCTGGGTTGGCGGCTGCAGATGTCCTGTCCCAGTTCCTCCCTGAGACCCGTACCTCCCTCCCACATGCACGCACACACACGCACACACACATCCTCCCTGCCCTTCGCAATGCGGTTACAACAGCTGTAGTCTCATGAAGGCCAACGAGAAGGGGAAGTGGGAAATGAAGCGACAGGGTCCGAGATACACCAGTTTGTCCAACCTTTTCTGCTATAGGCAAGGAACTGCTGCAGACACCTCTCTTTCAGAGAAGGAAACCACAATTTCATTTCCCCACAAAGCCAGAAAACATTAAAAAGTAATTTTTCAGAAGTCTCAGAATGTCACCCATCTGCCCATTGCAGGTCATAAGGAAGGACACTACTGATGCTCTTCAGAAAAAACAGGTTAAGGTGGTAACTTCAGAGAAACCAACCTTTCTACACTTCAGCATCAATAACAATAGTTTTATTTTAGTGACTGTGCTGATGAGAATTAGCAGCAGCAGACAGTAAGTCTAGAATTTAGGTAAAAAAGAAATAGGAAGATGTAAGCAAGGCCCAGTGAAATAGTTCATAGAAAGCTGTAATTTTACCAGGAACATAATTAAATTTTCTGACCAACATATCTGCCTATGTATTTTTAACATGGAATAAACTGCACCTGGATTTTAAAAGAAAGTACATTTCAGCACATTTGCAAAAAGCAAAGTCCATGTCAAGTACAAACTGAACTGTTGCTAACAGGACCTGACAATATCATTTACTAAATGGATTCTTAACTTGGAGCAGAGTGTGGGTTTACATGTATTTACAAGATTACATGTATGGACAGACATGGGTCATCTTGAAATATATTGGAAAAATATTTGGAATATATTGAAAGTTGCCATATTTGATTGCTGAATTTAAAAGGCCTAAATCAATAACAGAAAAATGGAACAAATAAAGTATGCGACCTACAAAAAAAATAGACCATAAGTGGCTTGCGTGTCTTTGAAGTGACCTCATAAGAGGAAATCAGACCAAATACCACTGAAACATTTCTACGAATTTGATTACAAATCACTCTCCAATGTAAGATCAGCAGCTTTCTATTAGAATATTATATTTCAACAATTGTCCCCTACTTGTGAAAATTTCCATGAGGTTTCCCAGATTTGACTATCAGCCTTACTGAAATACTATATTCTTTGTTGAGGTGTGACTGAACAAAGGAGCTATTATAGAATATAAATGTCTTGTAGTGGACATTATGATGCTACCTCTAAGACAGAAAAGACAAAGATCAAATAAAGTTTTGAAAGAGTAACTAAAGGCATTTCTACTACTCTGATTGGTTTAATGCATAAAATGAGCAAACATAGGAACACCCATGGACAAATAAAAATGTTGCAGGTACTTACTTAGAAGGTTCATGTCTCCTCACTCCAGCATATTACAGATTAAAGTGGTCTGTTCAGACAGAGAAGGTGGAAAGTACTTCTGTAGCTGCAGTATGCATTGTGCAACACTTTATTCTGCTATAACAACATTCTTTTCTTTCACTCTCCTCTACTAACAGACCAAACGTAATAAACATTTCAGTCCAAAATTCAGAGAAAAATTAAGACTCCTATAGGGTATGGCCATGGATTTCTGGAGCCCAGGGCTTTTAAAAACAATTTTCAAATAATTGTAACCACAATCTACTGGTTTGTTTTCAGCAACTAGTACTGATCAATCTTTAGAACTGACGTACTCTAGTGGGCTTCAAAAGTTTATTTAAAAAAATAACAACTGCAGCAGGGATGGTAGCAATGACCACAAAAAGATATAAATGCTATGCAAGGACAAAGGGCAAATAGTAGTGCTGAGTTCCTTGCAGCACTCAGTGCTCAAAAATATGAGCTTAAATGTCAGAGTTTTGTCAATTCTCCAAGCACTGACATGCCTTATAAAACTGGTGTGTTACTACAGGTCAAGTTTATCTGAATCTCACTTTTTTTAAAAGCAAATTTCACATGGATACAGAAAGGCCTGAAAATGTGAAGGATGCATCCCAAATTACGTTCCTTTCTTAAAGTTCATGACTAACTCACTCTCATGACTGATATATTTGACTCAATTTTTGCATGCTGAAGGCAAGCAACAGTGACGCCAGCTTCTACGAACTCCTGGTGCCTCCCACCACACCCTCTCAGAAATTCATAAGCTTGCTGCCTACCTCCCTAGTCAGACCTCCAAGGCAAGGCAGCAGAAATGATGTTTCTGCCCATAGCTACCTATCTTGCTCTTCTGGCCCAGATGAGAACAGGTACCTGCATTTCAGCCACACAAGTTTATAGTCCACCATCTCATCAAAGCCACTTTCAGCAACAGGTTAAACTAAGATACTGAACCGCATCTGAATGTGGGCACACATTCCTACATCTGCTGTCTCTGCTAGAGAGGCAGTACCCTCTGGCAAAAGGACAAGACCAAAAGCTGAATATAAAGACTGGGTCAGAGCAAAAGGTTAATCAAGCCTGGAGTCCTCTCTGAGAGTGGGCAGCACTAGAGACTGAGAAAAACAGTATAATGTGCAGTACTGGTATTTTGTGAGGCATCTCCAGGTTTGCACTCCCAGATTCAGCTGACAAGCACCCTAGGAACTTTCTGACCTGGGCATCACACCCAGACCTCCGTATTTAACAGCTGGTGGTAGCATGACAGCTAATGTGTTACCAGAGCTCATTGTCAGCCCTTGCAGCACTGTTACCCTATAGTCCTGTAATACCATATCGCCATCACTAGTGACTGGCCATAAGCCTCCTAGAGGGGCTTGCAAACCCTGAGTACTTAGGCTTTTCAGGCTTGCTTTGAACTTTTCCTGACCTGCCTGCAACTTTGTTTTAGCCTGCAATTAAACTTGGTTTAGTTGTAACAACAATTTTTCAAACTGCCCAGATGTTTGTGGTTAATTTGTTTTTACTTTTGTTTATCTTCGCATGGTACCATCATCATTTTACAACTCTAACACAATGATGCAGTGTAGAAAAATACAGGCCTGGTATGATAGCAGAGGCCTTGCGAAGTGGAGACACTGGATGCAGAGGAGAGGAGTACAAGCACAGGATAAAAAGAGATAGGGTATAGCATTGACACTTGGAGACATGGTGGCTATAGACAGCTCATGCATGGTCACTTAAAGAACTGCAGACTTGAGGCTGGACAAAACGGGTTTTAGGGGTAATAAACAGAACAAAGAAATAGTATCAAACATATATGTAAGGTACCACATACAGTAAATTTGGATGTAATGTGGAGCTGCAGATCAATGAAGAAAGAGCCAAGTTTAAAGGCTTGTTAGCAAACATAAAAATGACCCCAAGTGGATCTTAGAGTGAAGAAGAAACTGTCAACATGAACACCATATTCCTCCTGTCAGCATCTGAAGTCCTTTAGATGCTGACAACTGCTGAAACACCTCCACATACCCACCGCCAGAAGGAAACCACCTTAGGACCCAGAGGAGCACGGGAAGGGTGAGCATTACAGCAGGATAAAGAGGTAGACACTTTGTGTGTACAATGATTTTAACTGTATTGTTATTTATTGAGACTTTCCCCATTCTTTCTTTTGCTGTAATTATTAGATCTGAACAAGTAATGATTCCTGGATTAGACTGTAAACACTTTAATTGTAACAACAACAACTTCTTGCCTTTAGATACAAGGTGTGTTTCATCTTTGCCCATAAAAAAGTTTTTGAGCATAACGGCACAGATGTGGAATTTAGTGCCATTCTTCACTGTTTACTTGTACCAGCAGATGCTGTTGTCATCCCGTGTTTTAGGAAAGAAATTTTTGAACAGTTGGGAGCACTAATTTTACTGTTTCCAGCTTTTTAAGGTCATGCAGATCTCATCTCTACTGCTTCATTTAGAGAGTTTTTATAGACTAAAGATGCAAGAAAGAGAGCTAGACATAACATTTGTCAGGACAGTTTGTGATCACTGGGATAACATCTTTGCTCCAAGCACAATCTATTTGCTTCCACTGAAAACATAAAATGATCGTCTGCCCACAGTGATATCACTGTGAATCACAGACATCAGCATAATGCATCTTTGTCAAATAATTATTTTAGAACAGTGAATGTCATAAAACTAAACTTTTTAACTGTTCGAAGTGAAACGAGCTAGAACTATGGCAAAATTAAATGGGACATTATTAAACTCTTATATCAATAGTTTTTAATCTTTTCTGATTTGAAAACTCCCTGAAAATTTTCCAGAATAACCCTTTGGTACAAGCTAATTTAAAACTACTGATCGTAGGCTTGCTTTCCCCAGTCACTTCCCACCAACTTATTTGCATAGTTCATGGACAATTTAAAACCACCAACTTAAACATAAGAACCAAACAGCTATGGTTGTCGACTAACTTTTTTTTCATTTTACATTGTTTCTATCTGCTCAGAACTACACAAATTATTCACCTAACATTCTAAATTTTTCCATGTTTGGTCTCAATTTAGAAGTAAATTTGTATTCGGAAAGTGTGAGCAAAAGCCTTTCTGGGAATTTTCCAGTTCTGAAAAGGGAAAGTCTATTAATAACTTCTTTATCCAATTAAGAAAAAAAAAAGTAATCTTTTTCAACAAAGAAAATAAAAACAAACTATAAATAAAACCGTACAGGGCAAACAGTTCTTTATGAGGTATATACTCACAAAAAAACCCAAACAAGCAATTTGCTAACCCCAATAAAAGTGAGTTAAAGAAAAATGAGAGTCTGGCATTACCTATGGGGAATGAAGCCAGGGACCACTGGCTGAAATGCAGGAGATTAGCACTCAACCCAAGCCCTGCAGCTCTTTTAATACTGAAGCAACAACAGTGTCAAATCCCTATGAAAATTCAGGCTACTAAAGGATGATGCAGAAACAGCGGTATCAGTGTGTATTCAACAAGGACTTTGTTAACTTTCCATTCTGAACAGCTCTGTGGCTAAGTATCTGAGGGGTGGCTCTGTGGTAATACAGACACAGAATTTAAGGAGAACTCCATGCGCAAAGAGCTACCAAATTGCATCCTTATCTTGGCTATGAAATTATCCGAGTGCTAGACAACCTCAGGTATGCAGCCTCAGTTCACAATAGGGACTGTGAAAGCCACAAAAATACTGTTCTCTACACTTCTGCTGTACTACAAGTTTTCATATGACCTAAGCCCACAAGTAGTTTAGCTAATTTAAATGATTGGTACGGTAAACTCCAATCTTACAAATGGATGGGTGTTTTCAGAGATCCAGAGGGGGTGAGAAGGTATAAAAGTTTGACTTTACAGTCAGGTAGAAGATGCAAAAGTTAACATATTTATTAACATTTCCATTTTTAAAATATGACCTCTACACAAATGGACAGTTTTGCCTGCAGTTAAACTGGCATAAAAGCAAATGTAATGAAACTGCGGCTGTATCTGCCTTTTACAACTGTAGATAAAATTACATTGCCTGGGAGTGAACAACAGTGGCATCCAAATAACTAGTGTTAAAACATATTCTATTTTCCTGCCCAGTGACACCCCCCAGGTCACTCCTGCATAAGTGAGAGTAGAGTTTGCAAACACTTATCCAACTGGATTTTCCTAATGTGATCTGTCATATTATAAAAGGACTCTAATCTGCCAAGATTAGAAATCAGACTGCAGGAGTCAATAGTGAAAAATATACTATGAATTTCTCCTCAGTTCTGGGAAAGCCATGACCCATGTAGTAATTGCTCTGTGTGTTTTTCAGGCACATTTATAACCACAATCTTTTCAGCTCTCATGTTCAGATTTTCCTTTTTGATCACTAATATGGAAACTGACCTTGGGACAGAAGGTATCTTACTCTTTTTTGTGCTATATGATTTCAAAGCCAAAACATTAAGTTACAATATGCCAGTGCTGTCTCTGTAGTGATGGATGCAGCTGGACATAGAAGGGATCTTTCCTATTCTGTGAGGCTCTCATTTAGCATACTGATTTTGTCCAGTCTAATGAAAGATGTTTTGTAATGGATGCCAAGTACTTATTGGTACTTATTGGTGCTCCTGGGGAAGGAGAAAAAGGACAGTTTTTAAACAAGACCCAGAAGAGCAGCTCCAGATGACTGGAGCTGCACTGGGAAAGTTACAAGCTGCTTTAAGACTTGAAGAAAAATCATGAGAAATTTTTTGTCTGTGCTTGCCTCTTCCCTTCCCTGCATAGCAAGATATCCAAGCTCTCAATTACAGACAATCTGGAGTACCACCAAGTGCATTTCTCCATAAAGCTGAATAAATATCAAAAATAAATGAACAAACATATATGTTAAAATACAGTCACTTGAAACCACTCATTCCCAATGGTCTGGGTGTCTGTTTTGTCCATGGGGATCCACAACCACTGCTCCCCGAGTGACTTTTGCTCCCAGCAGTGCCTTCTTGAAAAATTAGTTCTCAAGAACTTTTTATTTCCATTTTTCCTCCTTCTGCATCAAATACTATCTGAAAGCACTGCTCTCCCAACTTTCCTTCTCAAAGAAATAAAAGCCTGTTTGGCAGGGTTATTTCACTTTATAACAATTACTTAACCCATCAAAGCAAAGGGGTTAACACATATAACCCATTGTTTGTCTGAGGATAAAATGTACCAACAGGCACCATACAAAACAAAGCTGATTTGTAATACTTACGAATCCAAAATAGAAAAGGCTTTTCTTCCTGTTATACTATATGGATTTCAAAGCTGATTCACAGAGTAATATCAGGGAAATGAACCAGAAAATATTAAAGTTTGTAATTCAGAAACGAAATGCTACCTTTCAAGCTACGTGCTACATGTGTCTGAAATGCATACAGAAGACATTTTTTCAGAATCTCTCTTCAACAGCCATTTAAGTATACTGTTAAAGAACTCACCCTTGAACTAGCAAAGAACTCATCTGTTTGGCAGTGCATCAGTTGACCTAGAATATTTTGTATTATCTCCTACCTTATTGTTCAAGATTTAAAATCCCCCTAAACTCTAATTTCTCTTTTTACCTAGTTCTTATTTCTATTGCTTCTGAACTATAAAACAATAACAAACAAAGGCAGTGACAACATTTTTTTCCACTAACAATGAAAACACCAAAATCAGTTAATCACTTAATCACATAAATAACTGCAATTCTATGCCAAGCTTAATCCTTCATAGACTGGCATGTGAAAATACTCATAGTTCTTCTGCTAAAATGTTCAAAAAAAATCACAAAATATTCCAGAGAACCAAACTAATCTATTTATATGTACACATAACTAGAAAGCAAGAAATTCGTCTCCCAGTAACAGTGGATAGAAGGAGGATAACATTAAAAATTGGCTTTTGCTGCAGAATATGGTATTGAGCCAAACAGAACGGAGTCTGATTGTTTACCATCTTTTCTGTATTCCCATTACCAACAGATTATTACCATAATATTGCAATCACTAATTTGACACGCTTTCAACTTGGTTTTTACCAGTCGTCTTCCCTAATGCTGATACTTTATTTCTGTAAGGAAGGTGTTAATTTTTTTCCTTTCCTAAAGGTTATTAATTTTCTTCATAGTAGAATCATAGAGTTCCTGTATTAACCTGGGCTCATGCATTAAAAGAAACAGAATACAGGGAGTCCCAGTTACTTAAGGAATAAAGGAGTTGAAAAATATTTCAAGAGCGTTTTCCTTTAGTTTCTCTGGCAGTTTAGCTAGAGGAGTTCCCTCTCTCTCTAGACTGAAAACAAGATCTTTACCGCACACCTTAAAGCACAATGAAGACCTTCAAAAAAGGAAAATCAGCAAAAGGTAGCTCACATTGGCTGCTTTCCCTCCCACCACCCATAAAAATCATAGCTGGTGCCTTAGTTCAAACAGGTTTAGCTTCTAAAGTCAGGCTTTGTTCATCTAGTGCTAACAGTCTTTACTGAAGACCAAGGTACTTGTCTGTTTTAACAGGCATGTTTATTAAATGGAGCCTGAGTCACTTTATTGGATGGGATTAACAAACATGAGAGTGCCAGCTGAATAACAAGAAAAACACCTCAAGGTGGAGATCTCAAAGTTTCTGGAATGAAAATTCCAGTTGAAGCAGTGGAAATCCCACTATCCAAGATACTTCCAGGACACTATACCAAACCTGTAGGTTTACACAGCTGGAGTTTCCTCCACACAACAGGTTTTCTCTACACTCCCACTTTGAATGTTTGAGAATATTTGGCAGCTGCCTGGGACAGCTCCAAAAATCACCTCATCACAAATCACAGCAGATTTGCCTAAAGGAAAGTTGCTAACGTGAACATGCACAACAACAGCCAAAATACCCCCTTTCAGAAACACGAGATCAATGTTCAAACGTCCCACTAAAAATAGCTCAGTGTTAACAGCTGAGCAGCACTTTTTAATTCTTTTTCTTTTTTTGCTCATATTAACGTGGGCAAAAAGTCAACAATAAAGTACAATTTCAGACAGCAAATTTTTTAAGTGCTTTTAAGGAGAGTATTCAAGCGCTCACAAGGGCCTGAGTCACAATATATCTTTTAGACCATCTTACCTTTGTGTTCTAGGCATTTCTGGGGTTAAAGTCTAGCAGGAGCTGCACTAAGATTTTTTTTTTAATATGAAAATTACAGAAAAATCTTGAACATACATATTCCCAAATGGATATATTTTCATCTCAAAGCAAAATTAGCATAAACACATTTGAAGAAGAAATTAATATTCTGTCATGCTTGCCTACAAACCCCCAAAATACCTTGGCACGTTTTATTTTTAGCTTTTATAGCATATAATCTATCCAAACAGAAAACATACTATTAGAAGTATCATGACAGAAAAATCCAAATAAGTTGGAATAACCTTCTCTGTTGTACAGCATACAGTTCAGCAGAGATACAGTTCACATAGACCCTATTTAATTGTACAAAAATATTTCATTTTTTATTACTGTTTAAGAATCTGTGTGAACAAACCATGAGGACAGTGTTTACCTTGACTAAACACCACACTAGGATAAGGTTAAGCAAGGTGTATACTCTTTGGATGGGATTCACTTCACTGAACTGTACTTAAGTTAAGCAAAATAGACAACTAGTTAGAACTGATTAGAGAGGGATAGGAACCTTCAAAACGTAATTCTTTCTGACTTTTAAATAGCTATCTTAAAGACGATGAAACAAGATTAAATTTGCATTCCAACATCTCATGTTTAATAATGATTTATAACAGTTCTTGGGCAGACCAGGGAAGTATTCCAAACCTGACAATACTCTGGTTTGCCTCTTCATTTGTGCTTCTTTCATCCATCTCCCCCAAAAAGAATTGTAATGGGAAGGAAAGGTTTGCTAGAAATTCCTCTATTTCTTTTTCTTCCTCAATAGGAGTATGAGATGCCTTTTTCCTGAAACTTAGAGGAGGAAGTCCCTCAGACCTGATCATCTTTTCTCCTCCAGAAATCTCCTCAAGTGATGTTCTTCCAGTTTTTCTGGGCATCCTTATAAGTGACAGCCATGCAGGCCTGAGTTGCTCCAAGTGTTGTCTCTCAGGAAGAGGCTTAGACAGATTTTTCAAATTAAAACCCCACTTTACTAGCCAAAAAACCATGACTTGGAGTTAAATAAAACCTAGAATATAGAAAAAAGGCCAGACCTAAACTGGGACAGATTCTAAATCTAAGGGAGTTGACCATGACTCTAATAAATAATAAACCTGAAAAAACACTGGCACGTTTTCACTCTCATCTTCTCAGTCCTCCCTCCTTGCCATCCATCCTCTCAGACTGTCACTTAAAGCACTGTGCTTCCAATAGAACACCCCCCTTCCAAGCTATTGACAATTCAGTCCATAAACAGTGTTCTTGCTTTACTGTGGCAATATTCCAAGTAAGGACTGTGAGATCATCACACAATTGTTTTTACCACAGAACAATAACGACTTAGTACCACTATGTAATAATTAATTAGGAAGCAGAAAAAAAAAAAAAAAAAAAAAAAAGAGAAGCCATACTATTCTCTCCTGGTATTCTTCTATGCACTTAAAAACCTCAGAAACACAGGCTAAGCACTTATTAATAAACAAATAACTAGAGAACTAAATATAGCATTGCCAAAAGTACGTTAAAAAGGTTTCTTGCTGTGGTGTTTTCATCCTGTTATTTTATGGATAATTCTGCTAAAGAACGACCTGATCAATGTCTTAATAGCTGACAAAGCCAATTAGAGCAACTCAGGATTTGCAACAGAGCAGAAAGCACACTACTCACCCTTGTTCAAAGAATTCAGCTCCTTTTCAAACCTGGTGTTGGGACAAACCAGCATCCAGGCAAACGGCAGTTCTTCACCAACATACAGTTACAAGTTCAAGTATTTGTCAAACTAGGGAGATATCTGGGGCAAGGGCTGTCACTGTCTGTAAGTACTGCACCCATCATTTGTCACTACAGGCACATCAGGGATCTTCAACCACTATTTTCACTTCAGAGAAAGCTTTTCTCTCACTGGTCATGAGCTTGCTGCTCAGCAGTCTGCTTCTAAACGTATCTTTGTCACAGGCTAAAGTTAACACGCCTTTGTCCAGCCCTACAAATTCACTTGATGCCTGATTTATCACACAGCTTTCTCTGTGCAGTGCAAGGAAACTTGCTGTCTACTGTATTGCCTGCAAACTGCAGGGCAATACAGTAGACAGCAGGTATCACACTGTATAGGAGTGATCAAAAAGCACAAGCTGCCAAACAGCCTAAGTCCAAAGAATCCAAGCAATCATTGCCCTTCATAAATCTTTAAGCTCTTCCTTAAACATACATCAACCATTCTCCTACTGACTACTATCATATATGATGGGATTATCACTACACACTTCTATACTGGTTTAATATTTTATCCATACGCTAGGTACACACACAAACTCCAATCGCTAAGAAGTGCCACATATTCAGTTCATGTCACCTCTAAATCATACGTCTGGACACCTCTGTTTCTGTATCATAACCGTCCTACAATACCATACTGTTACACATTGGTCTTCTGATGGACTACAGACATCCTGCTTGTTAGCTATCACCTAGCTGATACCAGCCACATTCCAAAGCTCCCCAGGACTCCCGCAGCATAGCTGCAGCAATCACATTTCCCATTTTGCTAGTCTTCCTGACATATCCAACACAGCTGTTTCAGATTCCTCTTGTAACATAATTCCTTTGATCATCCCTGCAGCTCTTCTCTGCATCTGTTTACATACCGAGCTGAAGTTTCTTGGATATTGCAAGAAGTGTTGCACTCTTACTCTAGATCAGGTCCCTGCCCAGGTGCACCCAGCTGAGGTGCCCTCCCTCAACTGGAAATACCTCTCATGACACTTCCCTGGATTTGCATGATGGTATCAAATTGACAGACTAGAGACAAACTTGAACCCACTTACCATCACATAGGCCTTTCTCCTCCAAAGTCTTCCGTTGCTGAACTCCCTGTTCATAGGAAAAGTTGTTGCATTACTTCCTAAGCTGAGGCTGTAGCACCATCCAACTTAAGGCATTCAGCACAGATGCCAGTGAGGTGCCTAGGCTCTGTTAACAGCCAAGAGAGAAAGGCAGGAGTTGGATGCCTAATTAAAAATCTGCCTCTTTCCACTGATTATATAAGAGCTTAGACTGCTAATTTTGACACCAAGGTTAAACTCAGTAAGTCCTGCCAGTGTGTGGCCTGACACTTTGCTGTGTTGAATTCCATCCCTTTAGTATTACCTAATTGTAAAATTTAATTGCACAGTCATTCCATCTAAAACTGTGTAGTGGAAATTAATGTCCTCCTCCCATCACTAAGTTTCAACAGCCTGCTTCTAATACACCATGACAACAAAATCAACTCAACCAAAAAAAAAAGCCTCAAGAAACTAAACAAGTCAACTCCCAAAGAATAATTAATCTCATATATCTACCTCCTGCTCTCTCCCCTTGTGCCAGTTCTTTGCCTGAGTTGACAGTTCTTACACTGACCTAATCTTCCTCCACCTTGAACAGTAATTTTGATGCAGCACCATGTTAAATGGTTCAGTAGAATCCAGAGAGACCAGATCTAGCACATTTTTGCTTTTTCTAGAAAACCTACTTTCTTATTAAAAAAAGATACTAGGTCAGTCTGACATGACCTATCTTAGCAAAATAGATCGTGTTTCATCCTCCTTCCACTCAACTCCCATGTCTTTAATTATTCATTCCTTCAAAAAATTTTCTAAGGTTATTAAGGTCAAATTAACAAGCCTGAAGTTGCCTAGATCACATTTTCCATTTCCTTAGAGATATATATAACATTCAACAGTATCAAGTAATAAAAATCCTTTAAAAAAACCTTAGTAACAGATCTATATTTTAATTACACATTAAAAAAAGGTACCTTCAAGAAATTCCCAATTTGGAAATTACCTATACAGCAACTTAAAAAGTCACTCTGACAGCCAGAAAGTCTGATTGCTTTTAAAATATGAGAGATGCAAAAACTGGATGCTTCTTCTGAGATTACAAAAAGCTATGTGAAACAATAAGTAAAATACCTAAGACTTCCTGAAAGCTCCCGAGACCCCAAAATCAGAAGATACACAGCTAGGGCCCTTGTTTAACTTGATATGGCAAATCCCATTGCGAATCTGACATGCTTCTGGGCTTTGTGTTACACAAGCCTCTTTAAGAGCTGCACAATACCTTAAACTCCCACCATTCAGTACAATTTATTGTATTCACAAACTGTTGAATATGTTCATGTAGACTTTCCAATCCATTGGGTCACTCAAGCATGCTACATCTGGAAAAGTTTTTGTTCCAAGGCATGATTTTCTTGATAAAATTTAAAGGCTTTTTGAAAGGTTAAATACCTTATCCAGTTCAAGAAAACTGTTCCATACAATGCAAGAACCTTTTTTTTCCCCTTTTCTTGTTGTTTTAGCACTTTCGTACCTCTATCTGCTTGCCATACACATGCAAAAAGTTTGCAAAAAAAATCTTAAAAGCACACAAAACATTCCTTAGTCTGCAATCTTAAGCTCTTTTTTTGACCCAAATTGGCATTTCTATGCCTTAAGCTGAAAGCAAGCATCTTGTTAAAAGGTGATATTTGTGTATGTTGCTTCCTTCAGACAAACTGGGCGTAAATTTTAAGACAGCTACTTATTGATTCATTCTTCAAACAGCAGAAGTGTGAGTTGTGCATCTTGGTGCTTTAGAAGTAGGTTTGTAGCTGTCTGTACATGTCACACAATGTTCAAAACAGGCAGCCAGTTAAGATTCCTTCTGAATATCATGGCTATAAACTTCTACTTGGGCTCTGCCTAAATTAACACTTCTGGGGTACCACAATAAACTCTGCTTCAGCAAGGCAACTCAGCTTAGGGATAGCACATGAGCACATGCGTAACTATAAGCTTCAGTCCTACTGAAATGAGCAGAAAAGTTAAGATTTCTCCTGATGTAGACTCTAAGACTGAGCTGACTTCCTGGGAGACCTTGGATCACTGACAACTGCTCCTGACTTCACTAAGGGCTGCAGGTGCTCAGTGTCTACAAAGGACTTTTACTGCGATGTCTGAGTTCAGATTAAGGATACGTATTTGAAAATGTGACCTCAGATATTTAAAGCCCATCTGCCCTGCTCTCCCAAAAGTTATGAAAAACCATAAAGCTAAAAATAACTAGGAGCTTTTTCTGCTATTTATTCTGCAGA
The DNA here is from genome assembly GCF_034638445.1 of Ciconia boyciana. Lineage (NCBI taxonomy): Eukaryota > Metazoa > Chordata > Aves > Ciconiiformes > Ciconiidae > Ciconia > Ciconia boyciana. The sequence continues at coordinate 147,404,145 of NC_132934.1, forward strand.
GATCAGCATGCTAGCAATGCCCCGGTCTGAGGCATACTACCACTGCAGATTACACTTTCACTACAGTGCTTCAAGCTGTTGTATTCCACCTAGCCTTAGAGGCCAAACAGAGAGTTGGCAAGTGTTTGTACTGCATAGTCCAGACCTTTTGATGTATGGAGGTCTGGACTTGAGGACCCACATGGTCACTTCATATCTTATTTTCCTAGCTATATGGAAAATACCACTGGAAGTAGGAAATGATCCATATGCAAAGTTTCCAAGAATGAAAGTAGTATGGTAGACAGGTGATTTTGAGGGTTGGTTTACATGGTTTGGATTAAGTGTTAATTCTCTCAGTATGTTTTAGTGAAACAACTATTCCCAAAATCTTCCTAATGATTCTGTGGCAGTTCATCTATGTATCTCCCAAGGATAATGCTGAGATTATTAACAATTAGGTACTGGACATTTTGTAATTTAAACACTGTAACAGCTTTATAATTAAAATGCAAACACAGGAGTAAAATGAATATGTTATTGAATTGAATGTAAGCTTGGAGAGGAAAATGTTCCACTTTATCTGCCTTGATGTTCCACTTGATGTGCCAACACTGTAAATGCCTTGATGTAAGAGTAGCATTTAATTCCAGAAAACCCTTAATTTCCTTTTGTGCTTGCGCAGAACATAATGTAGGGTAAATACTTGTAAAAAGAGACAGAAGTCATCATAGTAAAGAAACAAAGTAATAACCCACAGATCACTGTAGTCTCCCAACACTTAAAACATCTGAAATTCTGCTGATGCCTTCTCCCTGACTCTGTGCCCTCTACAGCTGTTCTCATTAGCTATGTATCATCATGTCCCCTTACCCTTCTTTCTGTCCCTCTCCCTGCATCCAGGCTCTACTCAATCTGACTATGCCTTCATTTAAGATATTATTCAAACTCAGTCCTTCATCTCTGTCTTAACTGCTGAAGTCATGGTTAACTCTGCAGACTAGAATCAACAGAGTCAGGAAAACACCTAATGTAATATAGAACATTATTGAAAGATCAGGTTCCTCACATTATGCAGTAACTGCACATGTAGTTACTGCAATTATACATACCAATCTGGCATGGTGCACACAATTGATCTAGCACTAACAAGAGGATGATGAACATGATGGTCTAAGAAACAGGATCACTGCACATTTAGCACAGCCATGCATTCACATGTGGCCTACTCTGCATTTTAATACACTTTACAAACTGGCAAGAAGGGAAGAGCAAGAGGGGAAGGAACAAACTAGCAAATGCTGGGTTTGGGTAAAAAACAAATTGTAAAAGCAGACAGTAAACGCAGTAAAAGCCAACAACAACAATCATAAAGCAGCTTGTTGTGCTAATAACAACTACCTCTCCTTAGTCAGTCACTCACACAGTTTGTCCATTCATCACCTATATCAGTATGTGCTTTAGCAGGGCACATTTTCTGGAAATGTCACCCAGAGAACTGACTGAAGAGAAAGCAGGGACTGCTACTTAAAAAGGGTGCCACTGGAGATAAACTCTGTTTTATACACACATGTTAAGGAGCCTCAATCAAAAAAGCTATGTGGAGCTTTATATATGCAACAATGAGTTTGACTCTTAATGAAGAAGCCACTAAATCCAAATCGGTGACAGGAAAACATCCACCAAAATACCAAGCAAGTAGGCAAACAGAAATGGGTGGCATTCTCTTTCTTTCCTATTTTCTCTCCAGACCTAACCTAACACAAAGCTTCAAACGAGTAGTGGGATCTGTCTACGTGGAGTTGATTGTCCCTGCACAGGCAGGGCCATATTTGAGAAACACTTAATTAGGATGATATGCTGTCCCTGCAGGGGAGCCCCAAATGCTGTTTTTTTCCTCTATTGTTATGTATTTCTTTGAAAGTGTGGAGACAGACCCCACAGGAGAGAAGACATAGCTGTCTTGGAGAAGAATGACAGTCCTTTTTTAATTTCTTCAGCAAGAAGCAGCACTGAACTGGATGGAGATGCAAGATTGCCCCTGGCATATCTTTTCCAATGCAGACAATGACTAATAGAAGAAAGAAAGATGATATAAACTACAGTAACTGCAATTCCTTTTAAGTCACAGTAAAGCTAGCTACAGGGTCTGGCAATGCTTATTTGCTGCTGGCAACTTCATCCCTGCCTTCTTGGGATCAAGAAAGATCTGTAAGTGCATGCCTGATTCTCAAGTTATTCTTCACTGAATGGTTCAAGATAGTTAAAGGAAAAAATTACACATAAGCCCCTGGAGCATCCCGTTGTGCACTGCATTCCATTCTGCCCCAGTTAAATAGCCCAGTCTATGGTATTGACCGCTTGCTTTAATTCCAGATGTAGGCACAATCGTGGTAACATACCTCTCTTTTCACTTTTCAGTAATTGATCCTCAGTCTGCATTAAGACACACATCTGACACAAGAAAAGCAATGTTGCATGAGAAAGTGCATTTGCTGACTCTGTCTGCTTGATCTTGTTCTCCCTTAGCAGGAGTTGGGGAAAAACTTCTCTGAGAAGTCACTACTGTTCACCACTGACTCTACTCCAACATTCATTCTTTGCTGAACTCTGTAAAAGGGCACTGGGGGCACTACATCAGAGATGAGGAGACGGAGGGTTCCGATTTCTGCACATGATTACCCACATGACCGTTAGCATCACATGTGCCCATGAGCATCATGTTTCGTCTCTCGCTGCCTCCTATTCCCAGACCAGCAAAACCTCCTGCCTCTACCAGAAGACTCATTTGACTGGTGTCTGCTTCACACCGCCTTGCGGTTAAGGCCATATCCCACGCATCACCAGCACGTGTGCCACAACTTCTCTTATCCTCTGAAATCCCAGAAGCCAGGTGCAGCTGGTCAGCCCAACATACAGCCCACCAACAGCTGCTCTTGCCCACAGGAAGCAAGAGGAGTCCTATGACTGAACTTTGCTTTGAAACAAGGGGGCAAGAGTCTTCTTGCAAGAGTCTTCTGCTAACAGGAACCCCACCAGGACACACATTCACCTCTCAAGGCCTAGTAATGTGACCATCAGCCTCTGCCCCCTGCCATATCACAGAACATAAAGTAGCTGTTTCACTGTGGAGAAGTAAATACTCAACAAGTGTTTGTGAAGTGCCCAGCAGGATTCTGTTCCCATCCTGAAGGATATTGCTCTATGCTATAGCAATATTCACTGACAAAAAAGGTAGATCTGCCTTCTTCCATCTCTGTTGACTGAGGATGTTCAAGGAGGAAAATTAAAGAACCACTGGTTTGTTCTTATGGTGGAAACAGGTGACAAATACTGGCCTTTCAGCATAGGCTGTACTTTAAATCTCACAAATTTCCAGAAACACATCACTTGTTCAAAGATGAATAAATTATACTGCCACTAGCTAATGACCTACCTGAGCTTCTGTGAACAACGCACCCAACGATAACAGAACACCACTAGCCAATATACTGAATTACCCACAGTACAAAACATAGGGTAAGCATGCCACTGATACCAGAACACAGGATCTTGTCAGCACTTCATTATTTCTGAGGCTGAAGTTCCTTTTGCTTTGTCTGCCTCGAATTTATTTCATCTTTGAACCTTTGCATTCAGTGGCCACAGATCATCACCCGTTATAGTAGCAATCACTAAAATTATATTACCTTACTCCATCTTTCACAGATGAAATTCGGTATGTGCATCCACATCCAGTTCTTTTTTAATAAAGTCTGAAAGACACAAAAAGAACAAACTGTTTCTGACTGAATGGATCCAAATAAACAGGCTAGTAGTATAGGAAAAATTTTTTTGGGGAAAGCAATAAATATAGGAACATTTTAAAAAAAATAATCACTAAACACTTGTAAAAAATGCAGAGTGTTAACATTTTATAATATAGCTCCTTTACCATTTGAAACAGAATCTGGACTGGGGATGAGTTCTAGGATAAGAAAACATAAGAATAAAGCCGAAAGAGAAATTTCAGAATCAAGTACTGTTACTGTAACATTTTACACTTAGGGACTCTGATGTATATCTCCCTTCTACTATATGAATGAAAATACAATGCATTTAACTAAAACAACTTCTCTATTAAGTCTGTAAAAGACTCAATGCAGTTAGGGTCTAAGAAGCTCAATAAAGTAGCTACTTCATGCCACCAGCAACAATCGAGCTCTCCCAGCATAGCTTCTCAACTCAGCTACCTTGTCCCGTCTGCTCATTCCAGCTGTAGTCAGTCACCACATGGCACTGCAACTACTTCTGCAAGAGCATGCTCCGCAAAACAGAAATACTAACAACTGAAGCCATCCCCTGAAGCAATGTTTACTTCCAGCAGGTCCAGACTGAATTCAGATGCCACTGGCAGAGAGATTCAAGAGTTTCATTTCTTGCTGCCAACACCCACAGCTCTTCCATTGTGACAAGGAACATACTGTCCTTGGCCATACCAACATCACTCACCACACCTAAGCAACAGGCATCTTAATGGGGTTTTCTCCCTTAAGAAGTATAATCAAGACATTTCCTAGCATGTTTTATCCCATAAATCAATCAGTCCAGAATCCTTACCCAAGTGCCTTGTCAAACAGATACACAATACACACTGCAGGAAAGTAAGGCAGTTAGGCACGAAGGTTAACTTTAACCTGAGAAAGCCTGTTAGCCAGCTGAATCCAACATCCACCCTGCTTAATCCACCAGCTATTGGGGTTAGCCCCTGAGTGAGGCCCTGAGCTGCAGGGGAGGCTCCCCGTCACACTGCCCAGGGCTGCTTCTGTTCTGCTCAACACAGTTGTCACACAGTATCCTAACATTTCACCCATGGTCTCTTCTCAGCCTCCATGGTGATCTTAAGACGATCATTATTTTGTGAGGGTACCGTTCTGAATTTTCAGGTTTACAGTTTCCAAAATGATGCAAGAGCTGTGTTGCAACCCAACAGAACGCTACTTTATAGTGGTAAACTAGGAGCAGGTGCCTCACATCCTGGCATGAGTGCGGCTGGGGTGCTGGATAGTGCAAAACCTGGTGGGATGGAGAGCGAGGTGAGGTACATAGACAAACCTGGCACAGTGCTGTCTGTACGGGGAGCAGCCCATGGGGTGAATTATCTCTACCAACTCACTCACTCCAGAAGCAAACCCAGAAGTAAAGTAACACGCAGTATAAAAAAGCGGCTGATCAGGATGAGAGAGCAAACTGGAGAGCAAAGTGCAGATGAATCTAATGGGAAATGGGCTGGGCTACAGGACAGTCCAAGACAGCAGCCAGTTCAATACTTTAGCTCACCTTCTCAGTCTTTTACCTTGAAGGCAAGAAAGAGACAGGCTTCCTCTAATGTAGTCCTACTGAAGTTACTATCTCCTGCTATAGCCCAGACATGACCACCTCAAATATATCCTTTTCTTTTCTTCTTTTTTTCTAATTAAATTAAAATCCTGTCAGAATGAAAGAGATTTTATGTGAATCCATGCAGGCTAGCTGCATGATTGCCCCTTTGCAGCATCACAGCATCTTGCAGGCTGAGACATTACAGAAGAGCAGAGGCCAAACCCAGCAAAGCGTCACTAGTGCATTCAGCACACTCTGCTGAATGATCACTCCACTGCACATTTCTTTCCAAGAGGGAACCCGTTCCTCAGCAAGAGGTAGTGGAATCTGCCTTTACAGAATAATTCAGGCTGTAAAGGGTAGTCCAGCTTTCTGCTCCAAGCAGGGTCACCTCTCAGCTCAGACAAGGTTGCTCAGGGCTTTATCCAGTTGGGTCTTAAAAACCTCCAAGGATGGAAACTGTTCAACCTCTCTCGGCAAACCGTTCCACTGCTGGACTACCTGTTGTTACAGGTGCCACCGGAACCAGTAGTACAGTTATTTCACATTTCTGAAAGTGAAAGCAAAATAATAATTTATAAGCAATTGCTTACTGCAAAACTGAAGCACCACACAAATTGATCTTTCAGTTTCACACCTTCACCTGTCTATTTACACTCAGAATTACAGGACAAAGACATTAACTATGTACCTGGGAGTCAGCAAATAACTCTATGGATTAAATTTTTTATCTTAAGGCCAAAACAAAAGCTCTTCAACTAGTATGCTCTCCAGGACAAGAACAAGTATGATTTTTAACCTGAAATATCTGCCATTTTGCTACAACAGTGCATGTTAGAAATCTTTGACTGTGGTACCACAAAACTGTGGCAACAGGTTCCTATGTAGAGAAGATACTGCTCTAGTAAAATATATAGATGGGGCAAATATATAAATATATACAGTAGGATTAAGAAAGCCAAAACTGTAATTCACAGAAAAATATACTGACCAGTTTAAGCAGTTTTATTGCTTAAAACATTAAATTCAGGGAAGATTCATACATAAAGCAAACATTGTTCAGATTTGTGATGCAGTAATTAAGATGCAATTCATCAGTTTACAGTGCTGTATGTAAATATTAGGAAAATCAAAACTATCAAAGAAGAACCAGGACTGAAGTAAAAGAAATAAGACGAAGTTAAAAAGCACTAAGACAAAACAACACACTGCAGACTAACAAGAAGAACTTCTGCTACAAATTGGGAGTTTATCAGTTGAGAAAAACCAAGAAGAAGGAAGAACTCAGTGTCAGACAATGCAGCCACAAAAAGGGCAGATACTGTGTCAGGGTGTACCAGCCAATCTGCTCTTGTCACTACAAAAAGCAGCAATGAGACCAAGCCAGGAACACTGGCTACAAGAAGTTAAACACTGCCCACCTCAGTCTGTAATACATGTAGAGAAAGGCTTATGAGAACAACAGAGAGTCAGCCTCCCCAGAGCAGACCAAAAATTCTTAAGCTTGGCAAAGTGGAGGCTGAGTTAAAATTTGCTCTCCAGAAATACATGGCAAGGGCTAAACACCAGAGAGGTGAAAAAAAGTGTTAAGATAAATAGGATGTTAACAAAATAACTAACCTAACTGGAATAACAGCAACTAAGAAAGCTAGTTAGCCAAGGAAAAACTTGGTTTCCATATAAAAGTAGCATTATGCCACTGTTAAGACTAGATTCAACAGTTCAGGAAACTCCATCCAGCCCTATGCTTCTATGCACTCTTCAGCAAAGCATCCAAAATTTCTTACAAAATTATACCTTTCCACAGAAGTAGCCTATAAGGCAGCTCAAGTTTTCTTCTCTTTTCATTGTCCAGGGTGAAGGCAGAACAAACTTGAACTTCACTTCTATGACTGTTAGTTCAGATGAGAAGTTACAAAGCATTTTACTTACTCTGGCTTTTGGAGAGTTCCTCAGTGAGGACAGACACATCTGACATTATGTGGAGCTCTTTTCAGGGTTAAATGTGATATGCAGTAGTTTTTGGAAAAGTAATTTACCATTTTAAATAATTTTTATTTTGGTAAATTCAGTGCAGGCACACAAAGTTCCAATTTGGTATCCTTTATAAGTTCAACTGTATTTATTTAGTATAGTTAGTTATTTTTTCTTTTTCCATTCTAAAAGCAGAGCACGTACTGTGAAAGCTCCTAGACAGCATGAAAGCTACTCATGAAGCAAGTCACAGCCAGCCACAGTCACAAGATCAAGGGCTGATACAATGGACCTGCTACATTAAAACCCTGTAATATACTGTACCACCATTCACCTTCAGGACATTTAATATAAATACTTGAACCTGGTCAGTTATTATTCATTTCAATTAAAATGAAGAAATAAAAATGGCAGAGATGATAAAGGAAACAAAAAATCCTATTTACAATACTATGACAAAAAATGAGTAGTTCTGTGGCCACAGGCAAATCCCTTTCATCTCTGCAGCTGAGCTCACACATCTGCAAAACAGAGACAATGCGACCTAGTAACTACATCAAGTTTCTCTGCTGGCAAGTTATATTCGTACCTTGCTCGCTACCATCAGGAAGTTACACCCATTTTGCAGAGCAACATTGGAAATCACACATTCTAGAGTGACGTGTTTTAAAATCAGTCCATCAGTGAGATTTTTAGAAAAATACTGCAACTTCTGCAGAGAAGGCAAGTCCTACCCACTGATCTCCCAGCATGTTCTGACCCTTGTACAGGTGCCCTCCTACTCTCCACCCCATTCTAAAAGCAACTTTGGTTCTTCAACTACATTTCTAGAGTCTGCCTGTAAGTTCTCCTCTTTGACACAATCACATTTTTAACTGCACTCCAATTGTCTTGTGCTTTGGTACCTGATTAAGAACCACTAAAGTGCTAGCTTTAGCCATAACAACTAAATTGAACATCAGTAGTACATGCCCAGGTAGTAAGCCCAGAGAGTCCAATGTCACTTGCATATGAAAGATTCTAACTGGGCACTGACTCAAGCCCCTCTTTTTCACCCTACGTTGTACAGTTTTTAAATTACATTGCCCTGTAATAGCAGTAAGACCACAGCAGAGTGTGGTAATGTGCTACTGCAGACCACACCAAAGCACCTGCCTCTGGCCTTCTACATTAAGAAATGATGATGACAGAAAAAAAGATTCTTCAAAGACTGCAGCATGTTTTTGCTTAATTAAAACCATATAGAAATTGTTTTGCAATCGACTAATGACGGCAGTTCAAGCCTTAGTGCTTGCTGCCAGATTTTAAAAGCCGTTCAGATCCTTCTCTGTAAGCAAATTATATACAGTGAGATTTCCCCCCTCCCAATCGCTTGTACTTCGAACCAGGGTTACCACACAAACTGAGGAGAACACCAGTTCTCAATTAAATCTGCCACATCATTATTCCTAAATACTGAGGAAAGTGAAGCACATGGCACCACTCCCTGTAGAGAAACCTGAAAGTGTGATGCAAAACAAACATAAAAACGACAGGGTGTGTACATGCTCCTATTGAAAATCCCTCACTTTCTCCTCCTCCCTCCTTTCTTTTCCCTTTCTCACTCACTGGACAGCAGCTAAATCACTCCAGGGGGGAACGAAGGACTAAGCTTTTCCTTTGCAATTAAATGTGCTGTCAACATCTCTGAAGGGTACCTGCAAATCCATGACACCAGGTGTGATTTTGTCCATTAGTTAAACAGAGAAAAACAGGGTTACTTTGCCTGGAGGCTAGTTTTGATAGTTCTTATCCAGGCCCAGTCCAACAGACATGCTATTCCCATGGGGGTTGAGCCAATCTGTGCTACTGTATCCTATTGCTTGTCCTCACTTTTCCCCTCCTCCTGTCAGCAAGACTGCACATGTTGATACAAACTAAACTTCTTAAAAAAAAAAAAAAACCAACAAAAAAACACCCAAAAAATCTAGACTACTTGGGACAGAAAAAAAGAGCAAAACAGAACAGTTTGCAAAAGGTACAATTTAAACTAAAGCACTTTGACAGAACCAAGCTGGGGAAGGACTATATTTGCTGTTTACACTGGCAAATTTGAGGAGCAGGGACCTCTGCAGCAGACAAGCAGCTGAGGATGAACCACACGACAGTAGAGCTGCAAACAAATGCTCATTCAAAGCAAGTTGTCAGAGCCAACGTAGCTCAGAAGACATTTCCTGTAAACATATTGTAAAAGCTCAAGTTTCCAATAATCAACCTACAAACCTAGGCAGCATGTTCTTTTTCTAGGTCAAGATGGTTATGACCCCTGCTACAAGCCTCAAGCACACAGAAGGTAGAATATACTGTGCATCCTACTGTGCTCTGTCTGATCTTCTCCTTTGCCTTGCAGCAAATACAATGCTGTGTTCTTCGAACTCTTTTACAAATGAACTATGTATGATTTCCTGAAGTCTTTCCTCATATTCCCCATTTTGAAATACTAGTCTTCAGGATTTGAAAGAACATAAACTCTCTTCATTCTGAGCAAATTATTATTGGGATCAGTGTGGCAACTCTTTCTGCAGTACTAACTTACACGAGATTCTATCACCATTATATCAAAATATGCATTCAGAAAAAGAGGAAACTTGCCTTGTCTTGATCTGACTTCCCCAGAATTATTTCAGATTTGCTTGCATTATGTATGCAACCTGTACTTTCACAACATTAACGTTTCAGCTATTTTCAGATCCCAGTTGGGAAGAAATAAAACACACATCTGTGACTGTATCTGTATCACTAGCTGCAGCAGTGCTTTAGAATTCCTAATGCTAGGCTGTGTTCCAGAACGAGTCACAACTTCTTGTCGGGCAGAAACACAGTCACAATTTACCTTGCTCTGCACCTGATTTTCATGGAAAGAAAATCATAGTACATGCCAATACCTCCCCAGGTTGAATAAACATGGAGCCAGAACCCACAGCATGCCCCAACATCAGGTCTGTTCCTCAATGTTGTCACATACACACCTCCACAAGTCAGTCTAGCTAAAGAGAGCTGTCCTGCAAAATGCGAAGCGAGGAAAAGAAGATTGCAAAATACACTCTCAAGGTCAAACTGGTTTGCACAAGTGGATCCTGTATTTCACATTCTATTTTCAATATTAAAGAGAAGCCCCGGTTTGCTATTACAAGCATGATCAATCCCACCATTTACTACATGCTTATGCAGAAGAGATGAGGTGTATGAAGAACACCCAGGACCATGGTGAATCAACTTGAAGTTTTGTAATATTGTTGACAGTAAATAAATGGTGTCCAGTACCTAAGATTCTCACTCCCTTCTTTCATTTATTATATTAGCGTCACAGTAAGGCACATTTTTCTTAGCTACCGAATGCCCACATGCCTGTCTCTTTTTTATCACAGGAGGCTATGCTTTCAGGATAAATAATATCCCATTGTAAAACTAAACATCCAAGTAGTAATGGGTGGAAATGATCTTCATGCAGTGTAACCAAATGATAATTTTCTGAGGGTGTTCAGTTTTACACAAATCGCTGAGATGTCGACATTAAGATGGGTTTTCCTTCCAGGGTAATCCATTGCACTGACCTTGTCATGCAGACATATTTTACGGACACCCAAATGCAACTTGAGAGCTGATGCAAATTGGAACATTGGGCACTCCAGCCATGAAATGCGCAGCACAATATGGAAAAATCTAGGCTGCATTATTATTTTTTGCATATAAATAGTCACACTTTTACTGTGAAGTCGTCGTTTTCTTGGGTCCCAGAAATATGAATCACAGAGGAATGGGGGAAAAAAGTGCAAGTTGTAGGGAAGTTGGGAAAGTTGTAAAGAAGTTGGGAAAGATGTCATACTTTCAAAAAATAAATGCTGCAAAATATTACACTCTCCAGCAGCTACCACAGCCCTCCCAAATGCCTATTTGCCACCTCCCTTCTTTCTCTTAGAAGCCTTTTAGAGGTTGCAAATGTTGTTAGTGACAAGTAAGCACTGTGCTAGGAAGGAACTACTCTTCCCATTTATTCTGGATGTCTTGCTCATGACAGGAAGGGGTATCAAATCTTCACACAAATTCAGCCAAATTACTAGTGAGTTCTTGTCTGCTACTTACCACAAATATAACATCAGCTAAGCAGATCTTCACACTGATACATGTTCTGCCCTCCACTTGTCTTTCTGCTAAATTTTACATAAAATTGGTATTTAAAGACACCCCCAGTTTTTAAAGAGACAATTGTTACATGTGCCAAATTGTTTTGAGTCCTCAATAAAATCCTACCAGTGGCCCCTTGTGACATTTTTTTATTTTCCATTAAATTAAAGGCTGTGGGGATGTTTACATATCTGAAATATAAATCCCAGTAACGAGCACAGAAAAGAATGTTCAGTTCTTCTTGAGCTGTTAGGAAATACTTGCATCCCTCAAAAAAGGCAAAGCATTTACAAGGTAGTCAAAATTCAGACACTGTGGGTGTTGAAGCCATGCCCCTCCCTTCCTCAGTTCACACACACGCTGGCAGCCTCCAGTCACTTCCATGCACAAAAGCAGCTGCTTCCTTCAAGCACTCCCTGTGCAAATGGAAGTTTATCCTTCCACATGTCCAACCAGGTCCCCCTCTCACTGCTCTCTGTACCCTGAGGGTGCTCAAGTCCTTCCACTACCCCCATGCAGTGGAAGGACATGGCATCTTTGAAAGGATCCTGTGAGAGAGCTCTTCTTCAAAGGGAAAACCAAAATACAACAACTGCCCCATGCAAACTGCCAGCACCTCCACCTCCCTCTCTGGGGCACAGAGCAGCTGGCAGAAACGGGGCTTTCATGGCAGAAGGGGAGGAGAAGGCAGCTGGATGGCAGGAGCCAGGAGGACTGTTGCCTCCTCAGCCTCCCGCCCGCAGGCATCTCTTCCCTTCACAATCCAGCCTGCCCCATGGGCAGCAAAGCCATGTCTCACTCTGCCCACTCAGGCCCACAGGAGCTGACTGCTGGGCAGCATCTGCAGTTTCACTATAGGGGAGCCCTCAGATAACTCATTCAGTCTGTCTCAGATCATATCAGTTGAAAGGGCAATAATACTTGTGTGCATTCAGTTGCAAAAGATGCTGGTAAAAGGGAGGCAACAATAAAGGATATAATTTCACCATATAGCAATAAACGTGACAAATTAAGGTCATGGCACAGGAAGACAATTCTGACTGTATTTCACTGTGATCCCTCCAGCCATGGCTTTGTGGAGGTCAATAAAACAAGCCTCTTGAGCACCTCTAGCAATGGTGGTCATGGCTTTCCTCCAGAAACCACAGGTCTGGATCCTTGAACCACGGATTAAACACTGTCAAACACAACTCCCTTCAATTCAACTCTCATTTCTTACTTTACCCACACCCTTAAGTGGCTGCTTTCATTCACCATGCATTTTAGTGAAACTGCTATAGATAGACTGATTGTACAAACTGTTTGTCGACCAGCAGGTCGAGGGAGGTGATTCTGCCCCTCTGCTCCGCTCTGGTGAGACCCCACCTGCAGTACTGCATCCAACTCTGGAGCCCTCAGCACAAGAAGGACATGGACCTGTTGGAGCGGGTCCAGAAGAGGGCCACAAAAATGGTCACAGGGCTGGAGCACCTCTCCTACAAGGACAGGCTGAGAGAGTTGGGGTTGTTCAGCCTGGAGAAGAGAAGGCTGCAGGGAGACCTTATAGCAGCCTTCCAGTCCTTAAAGGGGGCCTATAGGAAAGACGGGGACAGACTTTTTAGCAAGGCCTGTTGTGACAGGACAAGGAGCAATGGTTTTAAACTAAGGGAGGGCAGATTTAGACTGGATTTAAGAAATAAATTTTTTACAATGAGGGTGGTGAGGCACTGGAACAGGTTGCCCAGAGAGGTGGCAGATGCCCCGTCCCTGGAAACATTCAAGGTCAGGTTGGATGGGGCTTTGAGCAAGTTGATCTAGTGAAAGATGTCCCTGCTCTTGCAGGTGGCTTGGACTAGATGACCTGTAAAGGTCCCTTCCAATCCAAAGCATTCTATGATTCTATGATTTGTGAACATTCAGTAAAGATGGCAAAGCCCTGTAGGGTCTCTCATAGGATCCTCTGTAAGACACCACATCACTTCAAGAAAAACTTAGGCCTAAAACTTCATTTAATTTGCTTCTGCCCAGTAACAAGCAATACCTAGTGTTAGAAAAAAGCAAATTACATGACAGTATGAATGCTTACTCACACTACGTTAATTCTAAAAATGGCCAATCTGCAAATATAAGCACTCTCAACTTACTTTCTGAGATAAAATCACAAGCAATTTCTCCAAAATTCATAAAGTTGAGAGCAAACTTGTCCTGGTTCCCTTCTATTCCCCAGCTGAACTGCAGACTTCATAGGAGGGCAGCCGAGAAGAAGATGGCCCTCTAATTTCCCATTAGTCTTTCTTTCCAAAGGTCACTTCTGGTCTAGTTTGCAAGTCTGCCTCACCGCATATGTACCGGCAAAACAGTAGTAACTTTTCCACGCAACTTTTCTGTGTAAAATCACTGTCCTGTAAAAGTATCAGGTTTTTTTAATATCGTGTTCTCACCAATGAGTTTACAAAGCTATGGGATAATGATTAGAAATCTTTCTTATGCAGGCAAAACCACAAAGGCCATATTCTTCCTATGACTATAACTACCTCCTGTTTACCAAAATACAACTGAAAGTCATCCACTTATCTCAGGAACAGAGAATAATTTAATGAACTCTTCCCAGGCACCCACATTTGAGACAGAGTTTATAACAGAAAGACCTCATTCTAGCCAGCTCAGCTGCATACATTTTAATGTCATGTATTCACAGCCACAATACTAATATTTAGTGATAGTAATACTCAGGATGCAATCCATTTCATACAAATCCTCCATACTAATGTACAGAGCTCAGAAGAGCTCTTCTTGCAAGTTTTCCTGAAACAGGACACTGTCAGCATGGTATTTTTTTTTTCATGTCCTTCTACATGCATTAAAAGAATCAACATTTTACCATGTTGGTCTGTATGTCCTCAGGAGAAGCCCTCCCAGTTTCCCAACAGAAATAATATTGATGCCAGGGAAAAAATAAATCTTTGCTTTGAAGTCAGACGGCTAATGTCCATTTCTGAAATGAGACAGAAGAAATCTTTTATAGCAGCTTGTACTTCAGGAATCTGGGGCTTAAAATATACTTACCTATCACACAGGAAACCTGATGAAGTTACTGGCTTTTTAGTGCAATCTAGAATATTGCAGTGTCATCTTCCTTTTCTTTTATTTTTAAATCAGATTTGCTGCCCAAATAACCTGCAGAAATTGACATGCTCTGTTATTCATCTCTGTACCAGCTCTGCCATCTGGCACTAGCAAGTATTTATTTAAAAAGTAAATCTAAATTAAGGATCATGAACCCATTTCTTTAAAACTGTGTTTCACCTGAACACAGAATGCCAATTCATAGTCATGTGAGACATCAAACCTACCAATTCACTACTGTTTATTTAAGCCCACACAGCAAACTCAGAGGTACTCTGCTGCTTTAAAAGATGAAGCACCAAACTGAAATGAAAAGTGAGCTAATCCTGGATTTATGCATCCCTATAAAATGCAAGGAGAATTCAGCACAGAAATAACGTCATCATAATCCAGGCCATAATCTCATTTAACCAGAGCAAAACGGACTATACTCATCCTTACGCTGGCTCCGACTCCAGAGCAGGGCAGGGGGACTACAGTCATGAAGGACTGGTCAAGTGGAAACTCAGACCTTGAAGGCAAATGAAAGGACCATCATTGCTATATTCACGGTATAGGCTGCACCTTTCACTCTATTTAAAGTAGCACATGCTCAAGAATACACAAAGCTTTCAACAGATAAAAATTGAGACTGTGACTTTTTCTGTGCAATACAAAAACCTCACGCAATGCAATGAAGTGGGAGCTCCTCTAACAGTTTGGGCCTTCCAGGGCAAACAGGACGTGTTCACTACCTCCCTCTGTGTCCCTCTGCTTGAACTGCTCCAGGATTAAGTGAAGAGCTTTTCAGGACACAGTATAAACAAAGATTTAACAGTTCTTTCCCCCTCTTCTTTAAAACCAGGCAACAAATCTAATCCAAACAAGAAGACTTACTCAGAAAACAGGAAAAGGGACAAAGCAGATACCCTCTAGACGCATACACATATACAAATAAAAGACCCCCAAAACAACTGATGTAAAAATTGTCATTTTTAAAAATTATGCAAATAAAAAGATGAGTTCTCCAACAAACAAGATGGTTCAGTATTCACAGAATCACAGAATAGTTTGGGTTGGAAGGGACCTTTACAGGTCATCTAGTCCAACCCCCCTGCAATAAGCAGGGACATCTTCAACTAGAACAGGTTGCTCAGAGCCCCATCCAGCCTGACCTTGAATGTTTCCAGGGACGGGGCATCTACCACCTCTCTGGGCAACCTGTTCCAGTGCCTCACCACCCTCATTGTAAAAAATGTCTTCCTTATATCTAGTCTAAATCTACCCTCTTTTAGTTTAAAACCATTACCCCTTGTCCCATAGCAAGAGGCCCTATTAAAAAGTCTGTCCCCATCTTTCTGATAAGCCCTCTTCAAGTATTGAAAGGCTGCAATAAGGTCTCCCTGGAGCCTTCTCTTCTCCAGGCTGAACAACCCCAACTCTCTCAGCCTTTCCTCATAAGAGAGATGCTCCAGCCCTCGCATCATTTTCATGGCCCTCCTCTGGACCCGCTCCAACAGCTCCATGTCCTTCCTGTGCTGAGGAACCCAGAGCTGGACGCAGTACTCCAGGTGGGGGTCTCATCAGAGCGGAGCAGAGGGGCAGAATCACCTCCCTCGACCTGCTGGCCACACTGCTTTTGATGCAGCCCAGGACATGGTTGGCTTTCTAGGCTGCGAGCACACATTGTCGGCTCATGTCCAGCTTTTCATCCACCAGTACCCCCAAGTCCTTCTCCACAGGGCTGCTCTCAATCCCTTCATCCCCCAGCCTGTACTGAGACCAGACCAGGGATTGCCCCGACCCAGGTGCAGGACCCTGCACTTGGCCTTGTTGAACCTCATGAGGTTCACACAGGCCCACTTCTTGAGTTTGTCCAGGTCCCTCTGAAAGGCATCCCATCCCTCAGGCGTGTCAACCGCACCACTCAGCTTGGTGTCATCTGCAAACTTGCTGAGGGTGCACTTGATCCCACTGTCTACGTCACTGATGAAGATATTAAACAGTACTGGTCCCAATATGGACCCAATAGGGACGCCACTTGTCACTGATCTCCATCTGGAGATTGAGTCATTGACCACTACCGTCTAGATGCAACCATCCAACCAATTCCTCATCCACCGAACAATCCACCCATCAAATCCGTATCTCTCCAATTTAGAGAGAAGGATGTTGTGGGGGACCGTGTCAAAGGCCTTACAGAAGTCCAGATAAATTACATCAAACAATGCTATTCATACTGCTCACATGCAAGGATTTTATTCCAATATAACTCCAGTTTCTAGGGGCTTATTTCTAACACGCAAAAAAAGAAACCAAAACTTGTAAAAAAAAAACCTCAAACTTTTTCCCTCCCTCTTTTTCAAATTTAGAGTTGAAAACAGAAATGCTGTGCTGTTCTGTGACACAAGGATGTACTACGTAAACACCAATTTACTGCTGGTTTTTCATATACTGCAGAGTCCTCTTTCAGAAAGTCTGATGTCAAATAGCAAATCACCATAGAAAATATGGCAACCATTTTTTGTGAAAAAAAATCATTATTACGTGCATGGACCATCTTCTACTCTGTGTAAAACTCAGCATCTGATACAGCAGTGCTCCAGTTTGGGTTGATCACTAGGTAAAACTGTAATACAATCCAAAAATCACCCATATTAAAGAAGATTCACATAAATTTGTTTCGATAATAAGACTGGATTTCCCCTAAGTTCTTCATGAGCCATTTAGGAAGGCTGGCTATAAATCATTGCTGATGTAGCTTTTGTGTAAAATAAGAGAGTAAGTGCTTCCTCCCACTGTAGGTCTCAGAGCTTCAAGAATTTTGGAGAAATGTTTTATTTTCTCCATGCCCCTCATTTCTCCACTTACTACTCATAGCAACAGCTGTGTTTCCTGCAGAGTCATTTCCCCCTGCCACAGCAGGGAGAGGTAGAACAGAATGCACAAGGATGATGCCACTGCTCAGTTCGAAACTTCTGCTCAAGGACTAAGGAAGCAGAACGTGTAAGAGATCAGAGCTAATCCAGTAGCGTTGCTTCCCACGTGCCAGGAAGGCAGATGAAGGGCTCAGAATAACACAGTTAGGGCATGGCCACAAAGGAAGACAAGAAAAAAGCAGCAGGTTTTATGAAGGAAGAAACAAATAAAAGCACAGCTGAACACCCCACCTGTTGTTCACAACACAAGCGGCACAGCAGCAAAGGGGAAGAGCTGAATTACATGAGGTTTGCAGCTTTGCACCATGTAAAGCTTGCCTAGGTGGAAAACCTACCAAGGGAAGAGAATCATTAAACAGGTTACAGTAGAGCAGTACAGAATCGAAAAAGGGGGCTTAAATTTCAGCAGGAAGTCAGCAAAAGCTTCAGGGAGGGCAGAGGTAACAGAACATGGCTCTAGAGTAACATAGAGATGAGAAAACCAGCCACGCAAGCACCAGTGATGTCCTATAGGTTAGGAACAGGAGGGGAGAACAGTGAGCTGGGACCTTCTGCTTGGGTTCACTGGAGATACCAAACCTTTACTACAGAAAAGAAAGGCCATGGAGATCATGAACTCTCACACCAAAGTCCTACCAAAAGTACAGGTGAAATGGTCCCAACAGCCATTTGTTGCCTTTACAGCCTGATGCAAAGCCAACTCAAAGCAACAAAAACTAACTTTCAGGGTGCCTAGAGGGCAGATTCTGACAAGCCCTATTATACTTACTACAAAATCCCTGCATAGAAGGATGAAATGCAGCTGCTTCCTTTGCACTTAACACAAATTATGATCACTTCCCTGCACAAATCTCTCCTACCTTGGATATTTATGTTTTAGCTGTGACTTGTTAATATACCCAAAAGAAGGCATGTAATTATCAAGATAGTATCACAACAAACACCACTAAAACTGCTATAGTTCTTCCCAGAAGCTTTCCAACTCACATAAAGCAAACTGTCTAGCTATCTTGTGAGGCTGGACTTTTTGTTCTTTTTTCAGCTGACGCTCTTTTTCACTTAGTGGCATTCCAGCAGCAGACAGAGGGACACAGCAGGCAACACAAGAATGACATGAATCACAGGAAGTTCTCTCTGGTGGTCAGCACTTGCACAAAGAGTTTATAGACAAGTAGGAAGGAGAGGCTGTCTTCAGGGTTGTGTTGACTCAGGGGCTGTCATCCTGGTTTAAATTACAAGCATGTTCTTGTAATTTCTTTTCAAAATGTTAACTGTTAATTATTTAACTGCACCCACAATGCATTAATAATGAAATTATGTAAACTTAATTGAAGATAATTGAGTTTTATTGTAATAAATTATTTGTTCTGGTTTGACAATACAGAATTCATACTCTAAATGCATGCATACTTAACGGCAAATATGAAGGCAAACACAATTCTGACACACAATCTCAGAAAACAATAATTCAGATATAAATCAGTGGAAAAATTAAGACTGTAAAGACTGTTTTATTTGGACTTGTTTGGATTTGTGAGGGGAAGGAAAGACTGACACGTGCCAGAACTTTGTTAGCGAGCAGCCCTAAAACCAACCCTAACATTGTTTAAACTATCTGGCATTTATAATGCTGTAACATGAGAAATATTTTATATCAAAACCATAAATCATTCAAATTAGTCACCAAAATTTTGCTCTAGGAGATAGGCATCCATAAGTGACATTGTTTAAAAGGTTCTCTCACACGATAGTTTTCTATGTTGTGTACCACAAGAAGCGTAAAGATACTACAAATGCACTAACAAACCTTACTTTCCATTTTATTAAGAAACCTGATTTTTTTTAAGAGAGGAACACCAAATCTAGTTAATTCATAGCAATGAAAACACTGTACATCAGCGAATGCTATAAATTAGCAAATAGAAGAAGAACCTAAAGTATGCTGTCATTTTTACATGACCTTACTACAGCACCGTATTTCTTTGAGAGGAGAAGACAGTGCTCATTTTTATGTAAATTCTACAAGGAAATGAGTGGTAGTTTCAAGTAGCCAAAAGTAAGCTAGTAAATGATCTGTTTTTGAAAATATCCTCATTCTCTCATTCTGAAAATAATACACAGAAATGACCAGGCTCCCTTGTTACTAAGAGCAGCTGCCAACCTCACTGTAAGATGCACTTTAAAAGGACACTACCTTGCAAATCCAAAATAAGGGGGGGACGAAAGGAAAGAAAAGAAAAAAGACATTAAGATGAATTCATTATTGCAGTTCATAAACAGAGTCCCTAACTTAGAAAATCTCTTGTGAGGAATACAGCAAAGGCTCAAGACTCAGTGGATTCCACATGAGGATAATTAGCAATACCAGTCTAGACTACATTAAAATTATAGCACTAGAGTGAATAAAATAGCAGTAAAGCCACTACAAAAAACTGTTTTACCCAGTCTGCATGTCAACACTAACTAGAATATGTCCCACTTTTTGCATATAACCAATTATCAGAACAGGACATATATATATGGGCTTTTAATGGCACAAAAGGAAAACCACCCTAATATCTGGAAGTATCATTTAAAGTATTTGAAGAAACTGTTTACATCCAGGCACTGCACAGATCACAGCGTGCGCACACTCCCAGCCTGAATGCTGAAGGCAAAACAACACTGTGATTCTAAAGGTAAACAATTATTTTGCTATTTCTAATGCCGCTGTTTGTTATTCTATTACCACAGAAATTCAGAAGTCAGTAAATTTAGTTTTAAGCAAGAACTACAGAACTGCACCGCTCTCCAAAGAACAGAGGGCTGCTTAAAAACTAGTTGTTTCCTACCGTCTAGCAGCACTGTTTCTTCGAAAGAGGTCTTCTGTCCTTAACATGGCTGCCATGCCTTACATAACATCTATGAATGAGAATATAGTTATTTTGTTTCCTAGGACATGCACTGCCCATTAGCCATATGATTCTCCATATGGCACTGCAAACAGTCGAGACAAAGCTTTGCAGTAACGCAGCTCCAAAGATCAGCATCCTCTGAGAATAAGCAGCAGCAGAAAGAGACTCAGCCTTCACAAGCTCTAAATTCCCCTTCATATCTTTCTCTAGTAAATAACAGGCATTCTTACCTTAAGAAAACAATAATAATAATGGTACTCAGTAGAGCCTCCTCTGTTTCATCTGCGCTCGTAAAAAAAAATCTTGGCGCAACTGTCTGCTGCAGCAGGTAATCAGTAATAGAACCTGCTTCTTCTGTTGCCAGAGCTGCTCCATCTGAACGCTAGCTAACGTGAACACTGTCAGTGTGAGTCATACCAGTGACTCAGAGCAGATGCAGAGCTGCAGGAGGAGTTTAAGTTTCAGGGCTTCCTCTCGCTTGCTCTCTCCTGCTCTCTGTCGCACAGGCACGCACGCACTTGCCGCCCCTGTGTCTGTATATGCCTGCAGACTGCCCCAGCTTTTTCTTTCAGCAGCAAGTTTGATTCCATCCTCTATATAATCTTGTTTGGTTGGTTTTTTCCCAGGATGGCAATTCTGGTTCTTTCTTCACTGTAAACATTTATCTCAAATGCAAAAGCTTGCTCTGCAAGCGAGGTCAATACTGTGGTATGCCAGGTGGTGTGCTACTACAAGATATCTGTGGGCTCACACCTCTCACCAAGACTAGGGGAAGAACTCACATACCCCAGGAAAGATTCTAAAACAAAAGTATTGAGTTAGGGCAATATGCATTTATTCATCACAAGTTTATAGCAAAGTGCCTCTGATTTCATTAAGTGCTCTGTGGAGGACAAATTTGGTCTCAAATGCAGTGAGATAAAAGAACTGTAGGAAGGACTATGGGATGCACGTGAGCAGAAATCCTATGTGCCTGACACCAGTTTAGCAGGGAGAAGTGCCTATAGGAAAAGAGCATAGCTGCATTATAGACAGGGGCAGCGGGTTTAGGGTTGAATTCCGGCAGCCTCCCCCACAGCCATCCATCTCACTAGGCACTGATCGCCACAGTCAAAGAAGCAATTTGATCACCTATTTATTTCCCAGGCCTGCCAGACTCCCCACCACAAACAACTGAGAACAGGTATCATGAAGCCAAAGTTAGGCACTTAATGCCAGATAGTGTTGATATGCACTGCTGTACTGATTATGCTTCATTTCTGAAAGGCAGATGACACTAAGCAGTTGCAGTGTTGAGCAAATCCATGCTTCAGAAGAGGCAGATGAAGCTCTCTACTGAGCCAGCAGTTCAACCACATGGAAACAAATCATGGTGGGATGAATCAAGAGAGTATTGTCAAAAGAAGCTGCTGGCCCAAGGAACAATGCCATTAAAATGTGTAGACCTGCTTAACAGCCATTCATATAAACATCCCAGATAGTCTGGGAAAAAGGAACTTGGTTTATGTCAAAGCGTTTACAGCAGAACATCTTTCCTCATACTTAGCAAATGTCCAGCTGGCTATCGCCCAGATAAACAGATTTGTGTTGAGATTTCTCTTGGAAAAGCTAGTATCAAAGCATGACTTTCATAGTTCTGCGGTTTTTGTCTTTTTAAAGAATTCCTTCTTTTGCAAAGCCCAATCAAGTGAAAGGTAAGCCCATACATCCAATCCAAGTACGTGCACGGCACTGTTCAGTACTGTATCTGGTTGTTATTAAAGCCACTGAACAAACTTCGTACTATTGATGGAGAATGTTTACTCTCTCCGTGTATCTCAAAGCAGCCAAGAACACTGGCTTGGCAGGGATCAAGAGATGAGAAGGAACCAAGCTGAGCAAAACAATCCTTGAAGCATGGTCATGGAGATAACAAACAAGGGGGATAAAGAATAGCTGGTGTCTACGAAGATACACTGAACTAAACTCTTCCCTTAAAACCACTAGTATTCTATCTATCGCTTGGAACTTCTGTTGAATCCCATCCTTTCCGTCAATTTATTAATGACAGTGAATCTTTGCTCCTGTCAAGCTTTCAAGGGTTTATTTTCTTGTCTTAAATGGTTGAATAGGCAAGAGAATGCTAAAATCCACAGCATGCCTGGGAAAAAAAAAAAACCCAAACCCCAAGAACAAGAACAACAGCAACAAAAAAACAAACCAAGACCCCTGAGGTTTTAAACAGGAAAACTAACAGGACAGCCACAGTCCAAATGGCATCTATGACACTATGACATGGCAGAGAGGAAGACAAAACTGAAGACAAAACTGGAAGGTATTTCAAATGTTTGGGGTTTGGTTTGTTTGGGGTTGTTGTTTTTTTTTTTTTTTTTTGGGGGGGGGGGTGTTATTTGTTTGTCTGATTTTAAACGTATGGCACACAATTATGTATCTGCATTCAATTTTGTGCTGCTGTCCACCTAAAAGCATAGATTAGGATCAAAGATGACTCAAAGGAAAGAGCTGTTAAAGGCCTCAAAGAGATAAAACATACCAAGAGCAAGCATGTGCTGTGTAAAACGCACATACTTGCCTCAGCTGCAAATGACGTCCTCTACAAATCCAAAGTGATCTAGCTTCTGTAGGCAACAGTTCCATGTTGCCTAATTTAGCAGTCTCCTTAGCTGGGCCTTCTGCATTAGAAAGGGTTTGGATCCTGGGTCTAAAAATGGGAAAACCTGAAGCTTCTTACCTCAGCAGAGGTAAAACCCCAAAAACTTACACACTGATGTGGATGAAATCTTGAACAGGAATTGAGTACAGCCTGCTAAACTAAACAGTTCTGCAAGAGATTTTGCATTAAAAGGCAGTGTAGACTATTATACAATCTTTAAAGACTAGAGATTAATGGTTTTTCCTTTTTCTCCTTTAGGAAACAAGCAAGCAAAGGCTTTTCTATAGTACCTATTCAACATGGTACCCCAGAACATGCTAGGCTAAAGAATCCTGTTCCTCCTCATCATCTCCCTGTCTCTGGGAATTTGTTTGTTTGTGATTTCTTTTTTTAAAGTCATCATTATGCCAACGATGGTGGAAATGGTTTCCCACAGCCTCTTCCAGGTTGTCAGATTCCATATTAACCTGCTTTCTCGTGAAAGCTCAGTCTACAGTCAGATTGTCCTTACTGAGAACACCAACCTCTCTACTCTTGTTCTTGAGCCTTTTTTCTTCTTAGCTATACTGTCCCAGGACAGGGGGAGCATTCACTTTTTTCAAGGACAGAGCTGGCTCCCAATGCAATAGAGTAACAGAAGCAGATTGAGGACCACTGCCAGTATCCACAGTGATGCCTCCCTTCGTCCTCCCCCCCCCCCCCCCCCCCAGCCTTCCAGTCATCTTTCCATTAGCTGCATACTCTGCTGCATCGTAATGTTTTGTAGCCTTGTTTTTCTGAGCCCTGTGGAAAGGTGGGAGTTCAGAGACACTAGTTTTTGAGGAGCCCTGACACACATCTTCAAGACGAAAAGCAGAGCACATTTTCTGTACAGGCTCACACTCCCTTTATCATTGTTATGGGCATTACGGTACTTTCCAAAGGCCCTCACCAGTGAGCAGCCACACATGGAGATGAGTACTATGCACACACACAGCAGAAGAGACCCACTGCAGAAGGAGCATGTATTTTGAAAAGACATACAGGCAAAAAGCTGAGAAGGGAAATATTTTTGCATCATCTTACAAAGCACAGCTAACTGACTTGACCAAGGCTGCTCCACATGTCCACAGAAAAGCCAAATGCAGAAACTAGATTTCCGTGTCTTGCTCACTGGACCATCAGACTTCCCTTTCGGTGCATCTCAGTAGTAGGTTAATTTTTTCCACCTAATTACCTTTCATGGGTATTTTGATATGCTATGACAAAAGCACTGTTTGCTTATGAGGAAAATTAAAACTCCTGCTGGGAAAAGCATCAGCACCAGAACCTTTATGCTGCACAGACAATGAACAGAGGAAGCCACACATGAAAGGAGAGCTTTAGCAACTGAGTATGGGAGGAGGGAAGAGGATACACTTACCACATTTATCTCAAGGCTTCTGAAGAGAAATAACAGGACACACGCTATAGCGGCTGAACTTTTTACCGTCACTACATCATCCACCAATGTCTCAGTAGTACCTTGCACTCATCTCTACAAAAGCAATCAGCAAAGCAACCCGCAAGAGGCTGTGGGAAACCATTTCCACCATACCACACAAGTGCATCTCTTCGCTGAGATCACCTCCTCAAGTTACTGCTATAGCTATGAACCAAGTAAAATAAATTTTTTATTTCTCTCGTAACAATCCAAAGCTACATATCCTGCACTGGAAAGAGACTAAAAAGTGACAAGCTGCTTGCCACAGATCTCAGAGGGAAGTACTTTTGCACATCTAGTGAAAATGCACAAGATGACCTAAATGCCCATTTCCTCTTTATGGTCTGTTGTCAGCAGATGAAACAAGAGACTCTCAGAGACTAAGATCAGAGAAATCAGCCAAAACAAGGCAGGAAAAATATATCTCATAGCAACAAAGACGTAATGACCAGATAAGAGACTAGTTTACAGACACTGCTGTGGATCCTGCGTATACAGACATCGATACATGCGACGGCTTGCTTGGATAAGAAGGACTCCCCAGATTGCACTTGATGTCAGCATAGGGTCAGCTGATCTTTTGGCAGCTGGCCTGCTCATATCTATCCACTTCTGTTCTCTTTTCCTCTTTAATGCCAACATCTGCCCATGTTTTCCATTGGCAGAAAAGGTCAGCAAGACCCTAATGATACATTAAACCTGGTAATCAAGTGATGCACCATTTGAAATTACCGTGTGCCCAATCTCATTCTCCTTATATTCACAGCTCTGCTTTTTTCCCTAAAAACGATACAGTGCAAGTGCGGAAGCATCTCTAATCTCAAATTTTACCTACATGCCTTATAGATCATTTTGGACACCAGAGAAAGCATGTCAGAAAACACCTTGTTTCTCCAGGCTTCCAAGAATATTGTAATTTGTTCTATCAACATAGACACAATTTTCTGATTCCAAACAATCTTTATTTTTCTCTACAATGTACAACTACCACTCCATTTCAAACCCCATTTTCTGCACTCATACAATAATTTCAACTGAATATTGATGTCTGAATCCTAACAAAAGAGACACCCAAACCCAGGCATAAACTCATTTTGAGGCAACCATATGTTACTGCATGACTTAACCATCACGGGTCCTTGCCCTGTCTAACAAAATGCTGTTCTCTGATGGAAATTGTCTACGTCCACTCATTTTGCTCATTCAATACACTCTATACATTTTCTGAGTGAAGTTTTTCCTGTTGTCTTCACAATGCAGGACTTGCAGATCTCATGCTGGTCTTCATGACCTATGACTGGTAGGTTCTTCAAATGTCTCAGAAAGAACAATTGTCAATGCTGGAGAAAGTCAATGCAAAGACTCATTGTTTTCTTACGTACCATCTGCTGCACTGGGTAAACTAAATCAAAAACCAGTAAAACTGAATGCAAAGCTGGAAAATTTTGATGACTATTCTGCAATATTTCTCCTAAAATTTACACCTCCTCATGTGCATGAAGAAAGAGCAGCTGTAATGCAAGATTTCTGTGTTTGCACAACAGATTTCTAATGCTTTGTCTTGTCTTTTCAACTCATCTGTATTCCTTTGTAAGTTAACCAGCCCCTATTTTTAGCAGGGAAATCATCTTCTGATATGTTCCTCATTAGTAAGGTCATGAAAAGGAACTGCCTACATAGACACATTTAAGGGCCTTGTTCTCTTATTCCTATTCTTGACATTCTTTGCCTTTGCCATGCAAAAGAATTCCTGTTGTTAGTATAGTATACAGCACTTCACAAAAAGCTAAGAGGGTCCCCAAATGTATGTTGACCAGTAACAGATCTAATAAAAAGAAAAGCCATGGTTAAACCATTTTTCTTCTTTCTCTCTCGAAATTCTTTATTTCTCCTTTCAAAATAAATTAGTTAACAATCCAATCAGAAAGTTATCTGCAAGCTCAGCAATTTGTCGCTACATGTGAATCCAACCTTTACTTGTGGTGCGCTGTAAATTATTCCCCAGATTAATGCCACCAAATATCAATGGCACCATTCAAAGATTAAGGTACCGTACACATTGGATTGTGCATCAGAATCCAGACCAGCAGGAGCCCAAGGTGGAAAAGCTTATTATAAGTGTTGATAATGGAAGTGTTTCTTTCATGATTAATATAAATTTTGACATTCAGAGCTTAATTGACTTCAGATCATTTGGGATTTTTCCTAAAATTAGGCCATGGAAAATGCTCACAAAAAGTAGCACCTCAGTGTTTTAATGTGGTTTCAAAAAATCTTCAAGTCAAAGGCTCCATGTCTTATTCTAAGAACAGCCAAACTACAAACCAGCAAACCTACATAGATAATAAGAGAAGGCAAAAAAATAAAAAAGTAAGAACAGGTTCAGAATCTCCTTATTAAATAAACCATTTTCTTTTTCTTCAGGGACATAAAAATACAGACTGCCCCAAACAGACCCCTGTGCACCATTTGTTGGCACTTCCACCAGTTACGTCTTTTTCCATGTATCTGTTGGAAGATCAGGTGGTATATCAGAGCTGTGAGTGGTTGCTTTGTTTTTTTAAAATCAGTTTCATTTGTTTATGTATAATCCAGAAGTACGCATTGATATATTGCTACATATATTTCTAGATTATTTTCAATTCCTAGTATGGTAAAAGGTCTCATTGCATGGGATGTCTCAGGCACTAAAGGGAAACCAGAGATTACAGATGTTTGCATCATACAGTGTTTTGGGAAAAGACTTTTGAGTCCTTGAATTTACAGGGAATTAGACTGGGCAGATAATAATTGAAGACATTGCATCATTTGATTACCAGGTTTAATGCGTTATTAGAGTCTCATCGACCTTCTCTAACAATGTTTACATGTCTGTATTAAGGAAGCATGATTAGTATTAAGGAACTATGATTAAGTGGAAAACACTGGTAGCTGTGCTACTTAAAGGTAATTTTTTGACATCTATATCCTATGGTTCTACAAAGCCTTCGTCCACTCAGTTTCCCACCAAATGTATGGCATATGTTCCTTCAGTTGTTGAACAGATCCATCTAAGTCACCAAACAATTCCAACTATGCAGAAAAAAAAAGTGATGTGCATAGTTCCACATACAACCTCTTGTTTATAGTTCGGTTCCACCAGCCTAAACCGGTGAGATTACTGGCACCATCCTTTTATATTCTAAAGGCAGTAAAACATATATTTTCTATTACCCTGCCCTCCCCTACTTCCACCTTCTTCTAATTCTGTCTCTGATGTACTTCAGCTGTCTGGAATTGATAGCTACTCATGCACTTGCCTGATGAGGCTCACAGTGGTCACAGACCACGAGTCCTGCCGCCCTGCAGCACTGGGAGCTGCAGCTGCCCTTCCCAGCCCCGCCTGGGCCACAGACCCAAGGTTTCCTTGACATGGAGATTAGTTTGGTGAAAAGCACAGGTCTGTTGGCATGCATTTTGCACCTGAGACAGAGTCAGGATAGAGACAAAGCATGCACCCGGAGATCTGGGAAACAACAGGTCACCTCCCAGTTTTTAACCCAAAACAGAGGAAGGCAAGGTTTCCCTCCCCTCAGCTTGTCAGTTTTGGGGGGGCGTGGGGCTGGGTGGTTGTGTTTTGGTTTTTTTCAAATGGAAGAATGAAGCAGATAGAGTCTGAGGCTCAGAGGCACAAGTTTCTAGGGCCCACCTCACTTAGGTTGTAATGATGTTATTCATTACTTGCCTGACATTACCCAAAGAGTCTTGGGAACTGAATTAAGCTCTGATTAGTGTACTAAATATTGGACAAGCTTTCTTTCTTGTATTAAGTAATTTTGGGATAATGCTTAGTTTTGGAAGGAAGATATCCATTTATCCCATCCAGATCTTGTGAGGTTGATTCTAATCAATGTAGAACTGTTTAAAGAACTACTTAATAAATGACAGTCACATTCCTAGAAAGGTGCACTCCAAAATACATTCACTTTTGCAAGCTGAGGATTTCAAACACTCATTAAATAATTTTAGAGATAAAGATGACATATTGAAGAGAGCTGGCTATAAATACAAAACACCAATACAAGCGTAAGTCAGCAAGAGTCATAAAGACAGGTAGTGTAAAAATACAGTATTGATTGCTATAGTCCAAAATAGCATTTATTCTCCGTTAATTTCTCTTGGGAAAAACAATTCTAATAAGCCTCCATGAAAAGGCTTCTGAAATAGAATACAGTATGTTCATTTTTGCTGATTACATCAAGATTGAACGGAGACACCAAACTGAGCAAAGAGAAAGAAGACAGAGCCTTTATCTCTGTCAGTTCTTCAACACAATCCGAGCATGCAATTCTCTCTACAATACAAAGAATAATCATTTATAGCTTTGGAACCATCCATTTTGCTTGAGAACCACTGACCTATCTCAGCTCGGTTAACTACTGCACAGTACTGGTTCAGTGAGGAAATCACAAGTAAGGGCAAATACCAGCACGGTATTTGCTTGAGAACCACTGAACTATCTCCAGCTTGGTTAACTACTGCACAGTACTGGTTCAGTGAGGAAATCACAAGTAAGGGCAAATACCAGCACGGTATTTGCTTGAGAACCACTGAACTATCTCCAGCTTGGTTAACTACTGCACAGTACTGGTTCAGTGAGGAAATCACAAGTAAGGGCAAATACCACCACGGAGCTGCAGTTGCCTTGAGCCAGGCACAGCAGAGTATGGAAACTATGGGATCTACACCCGTAACTATGGAAGGGCTCTTAAAATACACAAGCTGTAATTCAGTGTAACAGCTGTAGTTA
This sequence comes from Ciconia boyciana, assembly GCF_034638445.1. NCBI lineage: Eukaryota > Metazoa > Chordata > Aves > Ciconiiformes > Ciconiidae > Ciconia > Ciconia boyciana. The sequence continues at coordinate 147,433,444 of NC_132934.1, forward strand.
AGACAGAAAAGGAAACGGACACATTAAAGCTAAAGGAAGACAAGTAGAAGCTGTCCTCACATTAAAGCAGTTTCAAAAGTACGGGTGTCTGTCTTTCTACAGTGGGTCTAAAAAAGGGTAAGATGCAAGCAGGACCTGTTAGGCAGTGTTTCTAAATAGCCTGCCTTTTTTAGGAATTCATGTAATAGGCTGAAACCACACAAATACTGGCCAAACACTATTTCAAAAGGACCTGATGCTTTGTCAGCTTCATATAAATGAGCTTAAAGTTTATTTTTATAGACTATAATTTAGATAGCAGCTAATCAGTACAAGCCTTTTTTTGTACAAAATCGGTGCACATTTCTTCTACCCACTCTTTCCCCCTCAGTTCTTCCTCCCAAAAAATAATTGATTGCAGGTTCAAAAAACATCATGGAGACCTGCCTGAGCCTTTTTACAAATAGTAACAAACTTTGCATGAAATTGGTAGCAATTATAGCTTATATAAGAGAGTGAGAAGGAAATAATCATTTTTTAACCCACATAAAAAGCTTTCCACACAGGAAAGCAACATATTTTTGGTGTCTTTCTTGTGATCTTTTGATTTTTTTGTTTTTAAGAGAAGCCTTTTCAGCTTTATTACTCCTATGTTCCATATCACTATGGCCTAAAAACCTGTAATTTAGGTACTAAAAAGAGGAAATACATAGTCTGTAGAGTTAAGTTTTTCATTGAAAAATCTCCCATTAAGGGGAAAAAAAAAAGAACAAGGAAAAGTGGGAACTTCAAAAATTGCATTAAAGAAACAAATCTATTGATTCCTCCTACAGATGCAGCGTGCTAACCTGGAATAAAGGAATATTTAAGAACATAAATTAAAAAGTCGTAGTTTAAAAGTCCGTAATGCCTCTGATCTCTTTAATAGGTTGAAAACGACTACAATCCATGCACACCCCTTATATGCAATGTGGTGAAGAGACTAAATTAACAAGAATGTCCAGGAGAGTCAGAAAATGCACTGAATTCTCTGCTTTCTCAGAAACAAGACAGGCAGAGTGCAACTCAGAGCACCTAAGCTAAGCAGGAGCTAAGTTGCTAACTTAGGTGTCAGGAATCGCCTCTCTGAAGGCACTCACTTCCCTCTAAAACTGCAGAGGGGACGCAGTCCACTGGTGCTAATATGCCCCAATCAGGCCTACAAACAAATAAAAAAATCCCCAGAAGATATACAGAAATCCTGCAGCGGCTTAAGTGCTAAAGTTAAATAGGGAAACTATCCAGTAAAAGCAGAGCTCAAAATAGAATACAGATGGGAAGAATTTGGCTGTGAGGTATGAGATGTTTTTAGAAGATGACAGACAGAAACAGAGGAAATGTCAGAGCTGGGGAATCAAGACTCTCAGTAAGGCAAAGATCAATGTTAACATCAAGACGATACGAGTTTCAGTTAATACACCAACCCGAGAGCAGTTCCTAGTGTATGGTCTTGAAAGGAGAGAAGTTAATGGCACTGTGGTGGCTTGCTAATGGAGCAAACTGGTTTACAGAACAGGAAATGGAGAAGTGATGGCAAAACTGCACGGCAAGTCATTGTAGGGGAAAGCGTGGCAGGGCAAGTTAAACAGCACAGTTAACTATACAATGGACAAAGATCCAAGGAGGTAGATTCAGGAGAGGAGTGATTCAGGCAGAGACACAGGCACACATTTGTAAGCTGCGAGAGTGAGTTGCCTGCCTGACACACTGCTCAGAAGCAAACACAAGAAAACAAGATGCCTGGATGTCGTGGTTTAACCCCAGCTGGCAACTAAGCACTACGCAGCTGCTCGCTCACCCTCCCCCCCACCCCCCGTGGGATGGGGGAGAGAATCGGAAGAGCAAAGTAAGAAAACTCATGGGTTGAGATAAGAACAGTTTAATAATTGAAATAATAATGAAATAATAATGAGATAATAATGAAATAATAATAATAATAATAATAATAATAATAATAATAATAACAACAAGAAGAAGAAGAAGAAGAAGAAGAAGAAGAAGAAGAAGAAGAAGAAGAAGAAGTAATGAAAAGGAAAACAACGAGAGAGAGAGAAACAAAACCCAGGAAAAAAACCCAAGTGATGCAACTGCTCACCACCCGCCGACCAACACTCAGCAGCGGTCCCTGCCCCCCAACCAACTCCCCGCAGTTTCTATACTGAGCATGCCGTCATATGGTATGGAATAGCCCTTTGGCCAGTTGGGGTCAGCTGTCCTGGCTGTGCCCCCTCCCAGCTTTTTCTGCACCTCATCGCTGGCAGAGTATGGGAAGCTGAAAAGTCCTTGACTTAGTATAAGCACTGCTTAGCAACAACTGAAACATCAGTGTGTTAGCACATTATTCTCATACTAAATCCAAAACACAGCACTATACCAGCTACTAGGAAGAAAATCAACTCTATCCCAGCTGAAACCAGGACACTGGGGAAGCTATGACAGTAAAGGGAGAGAGAGGAGACAAAAGGACTTGGGAAGAGATCATCAGGAAAGCTTTATAAAAGCATTATTAGGAAAGAAAAACAATGTTTGTCAAGTCTCTGGAAAAAAACACGAAACTTTTTTCAGCTCTGTTTCCCCTGTTTTGAATCTAGGCAGAAGAGTTTTAAGGCTGTTAAGACTTTGCTGTACTTAACTGCGCTCATTCACAGCAGTAAGGCTTCTTCCACTGACACAGGTGTCTGAAGAGCCGTGCAGACCTCCACAGGTTTCAGCCTGGAAAAAGGTCCTAATCACATCTTGACCAATGGCATTTTCCGATGTGTACCTATCACTGCCTGAATGTTCAAGTCTGGCAGGAACTCAAATAAGACACTAAACGATACAACTCTATTATCAGAGGCTTCAAAAGTCATTCCCTGAATCAAGCCTTCCTTGTTCAGTGGACTAACCATTCACCATCATGCAAAAAATGCTTCCATGAAAGCAAGTGCTACTTAACATGAAGTATTTAAGGTCTGCTTAGCCTCTTTAATGCAATAAAGGCAATAATAATGAATAAAGGGAAAGCGATACCATGCAAGTTTCCACTGCTTCATGGACCACAGAGCAGAAACTCCTGGCCTGCCATTAAGCAATGCTCAAAGGTTGGGCTACTGAAGCTGCAATACAGAGCTATGCAAATCCTCCATGATCACTGAGCATGCTGTAGCTCAGTTACACAAAACACATGACACGTTGAGCTTGGATGTTGTTTTGGGCCACCCATCCCTGAAATTCCTGGGCTTTTGGCTCATGACAGAAATACTCCTTTATAGTCACTACAGCTTTCTCCAAGTGTCGCATTGCCGATTGGTTCTAGTGGCATTTTTCAGAATTGTGTGGCACTGACAGAAAAGCCGACAAGAAGAAAAATATCAGTAACTCCAGAAGAACTGTGGTGCAGAGCCTCCACAGGATATTTTACTGCACAGGCTGCAGGCCTGGAACGGTACCATGACAGGTTTGGCCTCTAATACTGCAGAAGCCACACATCCACGGAAAAAGGCAAAACCGTACTGCAAAGTTTAAGCCTCCTATGATACTCTATTATCAACACTCTGAAATTTATAATACAGCTGCCTGAAGCAGTTGCCTTTTATTGTCTTTAAGTCCACACATTGCTTTTTGTACTGTAAGGAGGAGCTACCAAGCACAGGGTCTTCTTGAGGAGATGGATGACAAATACAGGAGGAAGAGATAACTAACAGGACTGCTTCTTTACATCTTGGAAGTTTTGGGGGCTGCTCACCCTCCTTTTTCTTCAGAAATCTCTTACTCGTCAGTTTTCTCACAGTACAAAGAGCAGTGGAGGAAGGTGGGGAAAAAGTAGATAGATAGCAGTATTATGGTATTCCAGTCTCAGCCTAGTTACTAAAATCTAAAGGCAGTTAACAGCTGAAGTACAAGAAAAATCTGGTTTAGACGCAGCATTGTGGAGAATAAAGCACCAGTCAGAATGAAAAACTGCCTTTAGCTCGCATAACACTCAACATAGCTCGCATAACACTCAACATACCCCAATTTGTGTACCAAAGCAGACCAGCCCTAGTTTTTCAAAACAGCCTAAAAGTAATCCCAGCAAGATGTGAGCCACTGGATAGCATCCTAAGCATTCAATTTGGGAGAGCATTGAGAGCAGCTGGTGCAGAGCAGAATGTCTCTAAAATAATCTCTAAACTGCTACCAAGTCCCAGAGTGCTCCTATGATCATCTGCAAGCACAAAAATGAGACAATTCAGGAAATGACTGTTTTTCCTTTTTCTCTCCTCAATCTCTCAAGCCTGAGAGCTAACTCAGGGTTCAGTATTGGGGCCAATTCTGTTTAATATCTTTATCAATGATCTGGAGGAGGGGATCGAGTGCACCCTCAGTAAGTTTGCAGATGACACCAAGTTGGGTGGGAGTGTTGATCTGATTGAGGGTAAAAAGGCTCTACAGAGGGATGTGGACAGGCTGGATCAATGGGCCAAGGCCAATCGTAGGAGATTCAACAAGACCAAGTGCCAGGTCCTGCACTTGGGTCACAATAGACCCATGCAACACTACAGGCTTGGGGAAGGGTGCCTGGAAAGCTGCCTGGCAGAAAATGATCTGGAGGTGCTGGTCGATAGCTGGCTGAATATGAGCCAGCAGCATGCCCAGGTGGCCAAGAAGGCCAATAGCATCCTGCCTTGTATCAGAAATAGTGTGGTCAGCAGGACTAGGGAAGTGATCGTCCCCCTGTGCTCAGCACTGGTGAGGCCGCACCTCGAATACTGTGTTCAGTTTTGGGCCCCTCACTACAAGAAGGACATTGAGGTGCTGAAGCGTGTCCAGAGAAGGGCAACGAAGCTGGTGAAGGGTCTAGAGCAGAAGTCTTATGAGGAGCAGCTGAGGGAACTGGGGTTGTTTAGCCTGGAGAAAAGGAGGCTTGGGAGACCTTATCACTCTCTACAACTACCTGAAAGGAGGTTGTAGCGAGGTGGGTGTCGGTCTCTTCTCCCAAGTAACAAGCCATAGGACCAGAGGAAATGGCCTCAAGTTGCACCAGGGGAGGTTTAGACTGGATATTAGGAAATTTTACTTCACTGAAAGGGTCATCAAGCATTGGAACAGGCTGCCCAGGGAAGTGGTTGAGTGACCATCCCTGGAGGTATTTAGAAGACGTTTGGATGTGGTGCTTAGGGACATGGTTTAGCGGTGGACTTGGCAGTGCTAGGTTAATAGTTGGACTTGATGATCTTAAAGGGCTTTTCCAACCTAAACGATTCTATGATTCTAACAACCCTAATAAGAAAAAGAAAGAAAAAGAAAAAAAAAAGACAAAAACATTTTTCAGATAAGTAATTAAACTGGTATGTCTTATTTTAGACAGAGATTACATAGTTAAACATCCAAAGAGTATTCAATCTCCTGGAAAATTTTTATCACGTTGCCAGTTTGAACAAACAAAACATAATGTATTTTTGCAGCATACAGACTGACATATGTGTGCTAAAGAAGGGTGAGACTTGTAGGGGGGCTGTAAGGGGCTGATTAAAGGTAATGTCCCACTCATGCACACATGCATCACCATCAAGCACTTGCCTTTCTTTGCAGGTGAAAACACAAAATCAATCAGCTAGTTTTTTAGCCATTTTGCTCTATTTTGCCAAGTCTATTTGCTTTCTCACTCTTCAAACGATTAAAACAGAGTTGCCACAAAATCATTCAAAGCTAATTACCTACTTGAAAAATATGCCTATAGGCAGGTGTAATTTTTAAAAGTAAAAGGCAGGAAAGGTTTTCTCCTGGCATTCTTTTAAGCAATGTAAAATTTGTGCCAAAGCAGTAACTCTTGTATTTACAAGAAATCCTTTAATATATTTCTTGAAGAAATGTCACTTAGAACATGAAGCTACACAGACTACAAAACTTGAATCCGTTTAGATTAAGTTCAGCAAATAAAGTGAATCCATTAAGATGGATTCACTCCAGTACAGAGGTACAGACCTACCCATCTTACTGCACAGGTCCATATTCATCCACATCTGGCTTAATGCTGCACTGGGAGACTGAACCAAGAAAGGTACGCTTGCAAAGAAAATTAAGGCATGTTTGCAAAGAAAATTAAGGCAAAAAACCACCTTAGGATGAAACTACTGGGAGAAACATTACATTGACAAGATATACCTTCTGTCATTGTGTTGTCCCAAGGCTGGGGCAGGGTGGTAAGTCTAAAGCAGCTGTGGACCTGTATAGCGTATCAGGAATTATAAACTGTGTGATATTCAATGTTTTCCTTAAATGCCCAATTGCTAACATTGTAAGACTAGGCGAAAGCCTCAGGTCTGACTTCTAAAACTAAGAAACCATCACTGCAGATCTCTGCTCTTTCATGATTTAGCAGAGGGAAGTTTGACGACATAAACCACAAAAGTTCAAGTGCTGGAACTCAATTAGGAGGACCTCCATCTTAAGATTATTTAAAATTTCATCAATGTTTAAACCTAGTTTGAATAGTGAGTTTTGACCACTGGCAGCAAGGCAGCTGCACCCAAACCAGCTTCCAGTTGCTTGGACTGAAATAACGCAGAAATATTTAGCCCAGGTTCAGTAGCAGAAAGGAGAATCCATATTGCCACAAAACACAACCAAATATTCTGTTCCTTTTGAAAGGAAATGGAGAGGAAATGCAGAATAGCAGACACAGAGTAGCTGCCACAGGTAGCTGCTAGCTATCCTTCATGAACTGCCAGGAGACCCAGGAAACCTGTAGCCACAGCATTTCAGCCATGGGACCAGAACAACCAGCTAGCCCAGTGAAAGACCATGACTGCTACTTGTCTGTTGTGAACCCCTTCAACAAGGCCATAATGTCTGAAACAAGCTTGCATCTTGAGACACAAGAAAGTTAAGAACTCCTAACACTGCAGCTTGCTCTTCACATGAAAATGCACGTAACAACTGAAACAAGCATATAAAGACTTGCTCCTGCAGTGTGTCAGACTAGGGCCTAACCACAGAAATATATTCTCTAATTTTTTTAAATCCAGCAACCAAATAAAAGTAAGGCTTAGTTGAGTGTAGTAATACTGTAGTATTAACCTTGTGTATGGGGCAGAATGAATTGCAGCTTATTCTTTCTAAATATGTGATGCCTTTTAAAAGACTAGTAAGATTAAGGGACTGATCAAGAATAGCAAGTGTCAGAGCAGATACAACTCGTACTTTCTATCCAATCTAAATATTATTCTACAAAAACAAAACTTTTAAAACAGTTGGGGGGGGGGGGGTGGTTGGTTGGTTGGTTTTTTTAAACAGAATACTGGTTAGAATCAAAATAGCATAAGACAATCTTAGACACATAAAGAGCGCTGATGCAAAAGACAGAAATGCCATTCTTGGGCTCAGAAGACCTGACTGTCATAATCAGATATTCTACATTTATGGCTATAAAGACAAAAGCTCAGTATCAAAGTACTTTAGTTTAACAAGTTATAACACATCAGGTGAACCACAGCAAGCACAAAGCAAAGTCACTTAGCTTAACCTCATTCCACTGTGAACTACACAGATAAATAACCTACATTTGCAGCGAGCTAAGAACATGCCTGTGTAAGATTACTACTATATGCTGGCCTGTTAAACATCAGTAACAGGATAAGGAGTCTGGTCCTCAAGTCACTGACCTGAATAGACAAAATCAGTCCAAATACATCTTTGACAAGCTAGATTGTTTGCAGATCAAGGGCTGCTGAAGCCATGAAGGAAGAACACCTTCTGACATATCAGACCATCCCTGCGAGAGACTGTTGCATGGTGAATATGAATATAACAGTAACACATGCAAAGAAGTAAGTCAGGAGATAGGTCAGTCAAGAATAAAAATCAGGACTTACTACTCAAAGTTTTTCTTAAGAAAATTATTATTGTTGTTCATTTCCACTAATCTACCACTAACACTAGGATCAGAGAGTTATCAAGATGACAGCTACATAAATAAGGTAGAAATTTTCCCAATTAATAGTTCTGCAGACTTATCCATGATTCTTTGGGCTTCTCAAGTGGTTGCATTAGGTAAATTTCCTATGCTAAACATTAGTAGATACTGTAACAAAAATCAGAGCAAGTACTGCTAACTTATAACATAGTTTTAGGCAGTCTATATGGGACACCACCCTAAATTTTCTGTATGTCGTAAGTTCTACTAATTTTTTTTGGCTCTTGGCAATTAATTTCTGCTTTTTCTTTTCCACAACCATGGAAAAAGTGAGCTCGTTCCCTTCATCAGGACAGTGCTTTTCTCTCAGGACAGCACCAGCGTGAGACTTCCCCCTAAAAAGACACAGGCATCTCCTGTGCATTGCTACATCGCAGGGTGTTCTCTACTCAATTACTCCTGCCCTCTGACTCTATAGCCATACATCCACAAGGAAAGCCACCTACCCTTCTCCCTCTAGGAACTCCTTTCAATTTGTTTGTGAAAAATGCTCAAGGACAAGCTGGTTTTCCCTATGGTTATAGGTAATTTCTTTAACAGAAGTTATTTAAAACACTGACTCCAGTCAGGTAACTCCTTATTCTGCAAGTAACTTCCCCGATGTCAGTAAAACTTACTCAGCACAACAAAAGCACTAATGCTTGACTTTAAGCTGTTTTTGATATGTAGGACTGGGTGACACACAGAAACAATGCAGTTTCCCAAGGCAGGAGTTTTATGCCTCTGAGCAGAGCTGCCAAACGAAGAGGACAAATCCAATAAGCATTATCAATCATGAGTGTCTCAAGTGTCTTGTGCAAATTTGTCCCCTTTAGAAAATGGCTAGGAAGCACTAATCAATAACTATACATAACTCTGAATTGCTTCACTTTGTGTATGACTGAAATATTCCATTTAGCAATGAATAAAAAAAAAATGCCAGAGAATCTGTGGGGACACAAGGCACATCAACACAAGAGATTAGCAAAGCCTAACACATCCGTGATCCACATTTCTGATTTTTTTGACAGATATAAGCAAAAGTGACAACAAAAGTGGAGAACCTCTACTGTAAAATGTAGACTAACTGAAGAAATGCTTCCTAGCAACTGTTTCCTTGTTTCATGCTTAATACAGCAAAACCACTTTAAATATCTTAGTGACAAAAATTAAAAGCATTCAGAAAACAAAAAGTATTTCTCTTTGCTGAGACCTCAGGTTTCTCTGTTCCATCTGTTGCCTTCAGATAGCAATCCTCAAGTCCCATCTGAAAATCTGTCAGTGTTTTAGACCTCAACTTGCCTCTGCCTTGCACCTGTTATCCCCATAACCTTTCATCAGAAAGAACTCATGCCACCAATACATCATATAATTTTTCACCTCTTTGCTACAAGACTTTCTAACATGCCTACGTGTAGAGGCCCAAGCAAGTTGGTTCAAGGCAGACTGGTGCTGGTTTCACCAGTAAAAACTGCAGAAACAAACAATCTGAGTCAGTCCTTCACTCCCACCCTACTTCCAACAGTGGGCTTGGTCCCTCAGAGTGCAGACGACTGGGTTGAAGCCCAGACAAATATAAGTGCACTTACAGACTTTACAAAAACAGTAATACTGATGCAAACGAGCACATCCTGTTTCATCTGGTTTCCAACAGTTACCTAAAAACCTCTTAACCTTGCTTGAACTATGCTTAACTACCAGCCTTGTATTTTGTCTTCCAATTAATTGTTTCTCAGTTCCAAATGTCTGCAAGTAGAAAGGAGACACTGAAGCTAAAGTAGGCCTTTTCTGTTCCCCAAAGAAGAAACATGCAGCCACCTCAACTCTCAGCTGCAAGAGCTGAACCTTTCAGACTTTGTTGATGAACCAGAACATTATGCCATTTTGTTTAAAAGAAATTACTTTTTTCATCTAAAACCAAAGAGCTACAAGTTTGAGTAGAATTTCTGTTTTCTGTACATTGCTTCTTATCCTTCCTCATGTTTACTTGTCCTATTTCAAACTTCTAGGGATTTACATTCCAGGAGGGAAGAATGGCTCAGTTAAAAATTACTTTCAGTGGTCCACTAGATTTTTTTTTTCATTTACGCACACTATAAGAGACAAATACACATTTTTTTATAATTGTGAACAACGTGTCCTCTGTCTGTTCACATGATTAATTACAAATTATTTCCCTCCTCCTCAGTCTGTTTCACCTTGAAGTTCTACCTTTGCAGGAGCAGTTAATTACACAGTAAAATCATCCAGATGAGAAATTCATGTAAAATGCAAATCCTGCAAGAAAACACTGTACTTAAACAGCAAAATGGGTATAAACAAGTACTATGACTTTTCATCATTAATAGCTGTGGAGGTCTAAACACACACTCCAAGGGTCAGATGTTCACTGTATATTTTTGTTAGATTGCATGGTTTTAGAGGCAGAAATGTAAGGCTACAGAACTGTGACTTAACGCAAGAAGGTGGCCTTTTCCTGTACAACAGATGACATCTGTCTCCACCTAAAACTACAGCAAGTGTTGATCATGAGACTTTCAGGTTTAATTGCCTGTAACCACAAGCAGTACAAACCACAGTAGGAAGTCAGTTAATGAACTTGCAACAAATGTAACAATTGCTACCAAGACAAAATTATGAGGCTGTTTTAAATAACAGTACTCCTTCCTTCCTGCATTACTTATATTTTCTCCTACTACAAAAATTTACAGATGCTTTTTTCATTTCCAGTCTCAAAGATTTTCACAGAAGTAAAGGTTTGGTCCAACACCACTGATGTCAGAGGAAGAGAAAAATCAGACCATAAAGACAGGAAAATATCCAGGTTGTAAAAGGTCTGTTCTGACCAATTTAGTGTCTGGCTTTAGCAGTTTTTAATGACACGAACAAGAGCCAAGATCAAAGACTCCTGAGCTAGAGACTTGGCAAGTATCATAAGCAAAGACGAGGATGGGTTTTGTGTAGTCTTCAGTCTCTGTGTATGTATCATCATGAACTCTGTTCACACGCTGCGACCTGTTTATGCTCCTGCAACAAAACAGAACTTGAAATTCTTTTTTAAAAAAGGAAAAAAAAAAATCAGACAATATTACATCACTTCATCCTATCTTCTCTTACCTACAGAAGTTTCTAGTTTGTTGTCCCTACTTACCTGAATACACACCCTGTACAGCCATAAAGCCAAATTTAGGATTTTGCGTGTATATGAAATTTACATGCATATGTAAGTTTGCATATCTGTAAACGTTTCTCACCTACAGATGTGTATATAAACACCTATTTCTGAGGAGAAAACCATCTACAGATGTCTCATTTATTTGCGCTCTCTGTGCCCATAGCCAAAAAGTAATAAATGTAGGTTCCCAGAACTTTATCTTAAGCAAATCTGTCATTATTAGGTCAAGTTCAAAGAGGAAAGCAGCCAACAGGTCAAAAGAAAAACCCATAATATTTTGATTGGCCTTTTCATTGTTTTTGGAGAGCTCCCGAATAACACACTGTGCAAGAGACAGCTACCAATCGTTTTCTGTTTCACTGAAATTAAAAGCCAATTTCAAGGGTAGCAATAATTCTGTCCAGCAAATAAATTATCATAATAATTTACTGTCACGAGTTGTCTCCTTTTTTATACTTCATTTTCCTTGAGCGATAAGAAAGCACTCATTTTAATTTCTTATGCATTAAGAAAATTCTGTCTTAAAGCCTACATTCACATTGCATGGGAAAGAACACACACTTTTTCCAAAGCAAGATCATCATTGATCTCACTGTAACAATCAGCAACTGCCATACACTTCATATCCCTCTGTAAAACCAAACTTACATTCAAAACATACCTATCAAATTCAGGACCCCAGCCTCATTCAACTGTCCAAAAAGAGACAGCTGACTAAAAAAGCACCCAGCATAACAATCTAAGAAACCCACAGTCCATACGCAGCACAAGTTCATACACATGTGCTGCAGACATTAAGAACCAGAACTATGGGAAATGCTGAACACTCAGCCCAGTACCACAGCACTTTCTTGATGAAGCTGACAAGTCTCCTCTCCCACTGCAGGGGGTCCCAGACTGGGTTCTGTCCACCCACAGCCAGCCGCTCACCCCTGCTATCAGCGATCACTTCGGACAAAACCAGAGGTAGTAAAGGACAGGAAAGCCTGCAGATTCTAATACAGGTAGTGACTTGTACCAAAAAAATCAACAAAACCACCCCAAAACCTAAAGAACTACTATGACGTTTGTGCTTATACTTTTTCTTGGGATATTCTAAAAGGTCTGGAACTCTCACCAGTCAACAGCCGCATATAGCCTTTTATGTCACCCTCCTATGAGCCATGTCGCATTTTTTCCCCTATGATGCAAGCAGCCATAAATAGATGTGGGAATCCAAAAATATTAAATTAGTTTTGTGGGATTTGTTTTCTTTACTTAAAAAGGAAGGAAGGATGAAAAAAAAAAAAAAAAAGAAATCATACAGTGCAATACATTTAATTACATTAGAATTGTCAGGGGAAAAAAAAGAGAATGATCGTAACAAATTTAGCATCTGAAATAAAATCCAGAGTTTTACAGCACACCAAAATAAAAACACACAGAAATACAGAACTGTCCCAAAGCCAGACTACAGGATGTGTGTTTACTTTATGTAGAAACCATCATTGCACACAATAGACATTGATATCTATTAATTAGACATGAGAATATAGTTTTTCCCTTTTATTTGATCTACCGTCACTTGGAAGAAAAAAAACCAAAGAATTTGACTAGCTTACAGATGCTGTTGCTCCGTGCATGGTCTGAAATGGTTTTCTTTTCCTTCATCAAGAAAACATCCCAAAGTCAAATAAAAATACATTTTAGGGAGATATATATGAACTCCAAAAACTTACTGTTTTTCTTGAATATTTTGTTTTTCACTAACTATAAAGTCAAAGAAGATCTGAAACCACAATCTGAAAAACAAAGATTCAGGAAATTTCTAAAAATATCTGTGAAAATGGTAACTTAAATCATGAACAGAAATCTCTCCAGACAAATATTTTCTTCACAAAATAGAAATATGCATCCTGCCATATTTACTATTGGTTTGTTTGTTTTATAACTATAAATTTGAGCAGTGAAAATACCAAATACAAAGCTTCCTACATCTGCTTTGTGAAGAAAGCCCCAGAGAGAAATAAAGATTCTTTCCATCTTGAGATCTCCAAGTATTTCTATTGTCCAAGACATTATACTTTGACTTAACAATTAGTGATTTTACAGAATTTTTACTAAGTAGATGATTTTTACTACTGTAACACAGGCAAAATAGTATTGAACTTTCATTTATTGGAGGTATGTTAGAAAACAGAATTGGTAACACCCATGTCACCACTTAGATTTCAAGCTTTGCTAAAATTTTAGTTGAGAAAACACTTTTCTCCAAAATCGGGAGCATACAATTGCTAAAGAATTTGGAAAGTGTATGAGATCACAGGTATCACTGAAACTTTGAATCAATGAAATATTGATATTTCATTGATATTGAAACTTTGTCATACAAATGTAAAATTCTGTTTCTAACAATAAGACTATTAGCTATCAGAAAAGTGAAACATTAAAAAAAAATCCTAGAAAATACATGTCTGCACATATAAAAGCAATCACTATTTAAAGTTTCCAGACAAAATGCAAGGTGAAAAATAAGTGATGCATCATTGCTGCTAAAAGTAAAGCCTATTATATCATTTCTCTTACAACTTGAGTACATGTCCAGAAAAAAAATGTACAGAATTTGTTTCATGCAAATGTTTTCAAGTAGGATTAAACACTGCACATTTCACTTTCCTGTTTCTTGTTTAGTGAGCAGAAATAGACTGCTTTAAAAGCACAAGCATTCAATCCAAGCAGAAGACAAGTGCTTCATGTTCTTCAAACAAAGCTCTTAGTCTGAATAAAGGAGAAAGTTTAATCACTTTGCTCAGTTAAGCCTGTACATTTAACAAATATTTCTGGACAGAAGCTTTGAAAATGATCTTTTTAATGTTTGTATGAAACAAAGGTGATCTAAACAAAGACGCCTTTTTTCTCTGTAGGCATCTTTTTTCATTAAAAACAGGCCTTCCCGTTCAAGACCTGCAGTGTGAAGGAAAATATGCTGCTGTTGCTCAAACTTTATACATTGTTTGTTTAAGACTTAATTCCTCCGAGCTGTCAAAACACAACCTTTAAGCAGCTCAAACCTTCAACCAAAAAAAAGACAACATTCCCAAACACCTTTGGGCTCACAAGTGGAGACCCGGTTCGCATCAGAGCTGGCACAAAAGCCTTTTGCAAAGGACAATTCCCTTACACAGTTAATAGCCAGCCTAAAAACAACAACAACGTCCCCCAAGATACTCATTATGGAGATAACACTGCAAGTTTGAAAGTCCTTGCGGATGAGCATTTTTGGTTTGGTTTAGTATCAAACATTTCTACTGTGCACTTCGGCTAGGGCCCATCACTGCCCTGGTACCTGTTCACGCTGTGTGTGGCAGAGAGGGGCTCTCCACTCCAAGCAGGCGGTATCCTGCAATGCCTCAATGCACAAACAGCCCTTGCCCTTGCCCTCTTATTCTCAGCAAAGGAGGGACAGGGAAGATGACAGTCCCCAGTACTGACTCCTACAACTAAAACGTGTGTGCACACACAATCCAGGCCCACGCGCTCCCTCCCTGCCACACAGGTTGCCTTGTTCAGCTGGTGTCAGTGGGACCCCACAGTTGTCCAATTACCACCTCACCAGGATGTTGGGCTAAGTCATATTTCTCCACTCAGCTCTAGTCACACAACTCAAATGGCTGATGCAACAACAGAAAAACAGCACGTGTCCCGAGTTATAAATTGTTTTCAGCAGAGAGCATGGCATTCTAGATCCCAGCTACAAAGTACTAAGTTGAGCAAATTACGTGAGAAGTTTCTTCTCATACATGCCCAAGAACCTAAAAATGGCTCTACCTAAACTATACCATAGCAGTTCCGCTTTTGCCCTGCACTGGCCCATTTGTGTCTGTAAAAAGTATCTTTTACAATCAGATCTAGATAACCACTGCTAATGATTCACTGAAGCACCATTACTAATCTGGGATTTATGCCATCATTTTTCAGTCAAGACTGATTAAAGAGATTTGGCAATACTGCAAACATAATTCAGCATCTCTGGCACTGTTTAGAAAACTGTGATCACAGCTTCACATGTATTAAGACTGGTGGCCATCTGCAAAATTTCATGCTGATGTATCCAAAGACCATATATTCAGCCAGCCATTTGAACTGTGGGTGAAAAAGATGGGTGGGAAAAGAAGAAGATAAGATCCAACAGAGTATGATTAAGCAAGTACCCTTTTCTAGAGAGGCTAAAACTCTAGCATCAAAAATAGACACTCTGTGCAACGCTGTCTCAAGTGTTGCATACACATTTTATAAAACCAAAATATTTTTCTATTAACAACAAATTAAAAACCAACACTTCTATTAAAAATATAGACAACTGATTTTGATACATCACACCTTAAACCAATAATTATTTAAATGTGTTCTCAAACTGCAACAATGTTTCTCCCCCACATTTCCTCTTTCCTTTTGACTTCGCCTGAAATCAGTACCCCAACGACAGGAGCAAACCCACATTGCTTCAAACATTCTTCTGGCACCAAGAAATGGAAGCAAGGTATAAAGTTAATTAAGACTGCGATGTTAAAATCTGTGGTATCAGCAAAGCGAAGGTGCAGAGAGCAGCAGATTTTCTGTGACTCTTTACCAGATAACTTGTCTCCACTTCTATCTGAAAGCCAACATCTAGTGCTCTGAATATGGAAATTCAGTTAAAGCCTGGAGGTCGAACTGCTGCCAGCAACAGATTTCAGATTCAAGCAGATGGAAAAGAGAAACTCCAGCTCCGACAGGTAGGGACTACTGCTGCTATGTGGGGCTACGCCTTCACCTTTGTTTGGAGGGTTTTCACACAGTTGTTAGCATATCCTTTTCAGAGGGAAATGAGGCAAGTCAGTCTGACAGGGCAAACAAATGACAGTATCACATTTCCAAAGCCTTGCAATGTGTTGCACGTCCCTCGGATCATCCCCCACCACCACATTTCCAGTAAAAATAATCTTCATGGGGACATCACACACCTCCCACTCCAGCTTCATGCCCCTCCTGTTCTCCACAGGAGACCACTCCCTTCCTACTCATCTTAGAAACTTTGCTCATCATGTGTGTCATTTCAAGGATTTCCACACTGGCCATCGCTGCCAGGGACACTTCTCTTCTTGGGTCTAAACCCTGCCCTCATTTCCACCCCTGCTAGCACCAAATACTGAATGTTGCAGGGGAATTAAGCATCCAACAAATGCAATGTCATACACACGCATCAGTACCAAAATATCACTTTCAAACGTGAATGTGACAGAAGAGGAGGTCTCTGGGAAAGGACTTTTTTGAGCACCTGAAGCACACTGGACCAGAATATGAGGCCTGAACAGCATATGGCAGAGTTTCTTAGTGTAAAATCAGAGGGACAAGAGCAGGACACGTGTCCAAAAGGCAACATGGAAAATGGCTTTAGCTGGGCTGCCACAAGAACAGAAGGGTTATGAACCATTCTGGTATTTTGGTAAATATGGGCACATGCTATCTACACATACAGGCACAGTCTCTTTTTCTCACAATGCCCAAAACCATGCAAAAACCAACAAAACAAAACTACCCAGCCATAAAAAGGAAACATGTAGCTTTATCTTCCTTTTCAACCTCCAGCTACCTCCCCATTATCTTACTCACAGTGCCTGCTCTCAGACCTGTGCAACATGTAATTTAGGAGAAAACCAGGTCTACGCCCAGATTACTTCCAACCGCACGTACCACAACAGGAAAGGACAAATATATCCTGCATCGTTATATCATCTCATCCTTGTCTGCAAACACTAACCTCAGACACATGCCAGACTCTATTACAAAGTACCTCCACTAAAAACAGCAAACAAACAAAAAAATCTTTTCCCTACAGCTACCCACCTGCACAATGCATTTAAACACTATTAACTAAACCCTTTCTCAGGGCACACCCACTCACCTTGTAAAGGGGTGCAACAGCTGTTCAAAAGTAAACAGGGAGGCAGGTGAAGGGATGGAGAAGGGGGCTGACTTCCATTTGATGGTCTGGGAAGGCTTACACTTTAGGAAGGGCAGGAAGCAGCTCTTCAGAGGCAGAGGCTGTTCCTCTGCCCCGAACCAGCTTTCATGCTGCCTAGTCTGGAGGAGGATGGAGTTGTTTCTTACTCGTGGGATGTGACCCTCTTAATTTTGGTTCAGTAGGAAACAAACCCCTTTACATCCAATATGCCATGGTACTCAGAGCTACCTGACAGAAAGGACTACAAAGCCAACATTTTAGTAATGCATCAACGTTGCAGCTTCAACACACAACAGCCACAAGAGTCCAACCTTAAAAAATATCCTAACCAAGCATCTGGTCAGAAGTAAAAAGCTGGTCATTTGGGCCAAGAGAGAAGAAATTGGTATGTATCTTGCAGCTGATGGAAATGGGAAAGATGGGATCATGACTGCGGATTACTGATGACAGGATAACACGCCATTTCCTTGGTGCCAATGGCTTGTTGAAGACATAGTCAATTGAGTAACCATGGTTTTATTTTTAAGACATCTTTCTTCCTCTCTGGAAATTAACTACATTTGCATATTTCTTTCTACCCACAGGGTAACCATTAAAGAAGTTTTAATATTAGTAATCATCATCACTAAAAATCAAAGCATCTGAGACAGAGTATTTTAGGATAACCATGCAAAGTGAAAGATTAATTTCTATATGCATCAACTGCAATCAATAGTTTTCTTTGATTTAGGTATCTGTATTAGTCAACGTGGGAACCTCATGTTTCACTTTTTTTTCCTGTTATGCTTTAGGAGGCTGATTCTGAAAGTACAGGAAATTCTTATCACTTAAAAATTCTACATGGCCTCTGTACTGGACCTTCTAACTTACACAGTGCCTTGAAGGTACTCCTTTCAAGCATTAGTTCAGTATTTTGAAAATGTACTGTGCAGAGAGCTGCTTCTCCTTTCATTTTCTTTCTGAGAAATACAAATCTCCCAATTTTTAGACTTTTGGGTGCTTTCACTTTCTGACTGCTAATTCTGTTAATTCAGTAGTACCAAAGTTCCCTCAGAGTTCATAGTTCCCCTTCCTTGTTTTTTTTCTTTTTTTTTTCTTTTTTCAAGTCTTGCTTCTTGCAGTTCTCCAAGTTATGTTCTCATGACCTTCAATCATAATTCTAGAGGGTCTTTCATTATCTCCTTCCCACCAACTACATCATAAAAATAATGACAGATGAATTATATTTTCCCTATCTTCTCCATAAATTCATGTCAAGGTCTTTTAAAGTCTGTTTGCCTAGAACTCATACATATGGCTTTTCCTAATCCTGTCAAACTTTCACAGACAGCCCATGCCTCTCAACTTGTGCTCTGCAAGTACCCTTTCTGTTCAGGTATATCTCTTGCTACTCTCATGGCTTCAATGTTTCAAATGGTCTCATTTCTAGTCTAATCCTAACCTGCAAGCATAACTGCAGCAATGAGGAAAAAGGGGCCACCGAAAAAAAGTCACCACTTCCTTCTACTTACAGAACTAACACTTATATTTTCTTTTTTATGCCCCAAACTCTTGACACTTTTTAGGTGAACCGAAGCTCTCCTCCTTCCAGAGCCACACAACATTACCTCCCCTAGAGGCACATGTCTTCATGGGCTCTCCAACATAGCTGCTAAACAATAATCCAAAAAAAGGGCAAGAATATAGATAGATTTTGACCACTTCTTGTCTCCTCCAATGCTTAGACGTCACAGTTTAAATTAGATCAACTGTTCGCAAGCTCTAATTTATAAATCTCAGTAGCAGGTCCCAGATGGAAATTACCAGGGTACGCTGTGCTCTCAGAACCTTAGAATGCTTCTGGGAGGGCACTCGTCATAACAGCGAGGGTCACAATACAGGCTAGAGGAGCAGCCTGAAATTAAATGCTTCCCGTAAAACACCTGGCTCAAAACCTCTAGTTCAGAGGCTGTGTAGCTCCTGATACTGCTCTGCTGCAGAAATACTACAAAATGGACTTGTTTGCATTTCACTAATTCGTCAATCTGTAAAAGTTCCAGGTAGATGCAACACATATAGATACTGATGTTGGCATCAAACTGGCTTCCTATGCATAATTTTGCACCATGAATCCCTAAGACATTGAACCATATACAATTACACAAATCCAGATATATTTAGAAGCCCATATAAAAGTGGGTTTTACCCATCCTCATAACCACTGTGATGGGCCTCAGAGAAACCCAGAAACACAGAGATTTTGTAGAACCTCCAACAATTATTCCCTCAGGAATCACTGTCCCTTCTCATTATTTTACCCAAGTCTCACTATACTCAGCCTTTTCCTGGAAGTCTCAGGTCCTTGAAGCATGTATTACACATTGGAAAGACAAAACCTTTCACCTTATCAGTATCAGAATAGAGCTTGCAAACTTGCCTTACAAGTCAACTCGTAAAGAGGGCAGGACGCATGTTAGTTCTTCAACACCATTCACAGGCACAAAAAATTTAAAGACATGAGGGTTTTCAGGAAGAGCGGAATATGAGTGACCACACAGCATGCTATTTTACTCAATATTATTGAACGTGGGCCATCAAGATTGGGAGCTACCTAAAAGCTCCCAAAGCTGGGAGACAAATATGAAATCTATGGCAAGGATTATTTCAACAACCCTCACAATTTTGAAGGCTTCCTGTGATTTCCAAATGCCCAAGGTTGATAATACTACTGCCACATACATTCCCTGACACCCTTTTTTAACTGCTGCATGTAAAAGTTAGGCCTCACAACCTCCTTTGTTCAAGGGAGAATTACTCATGACGTTACTTTACTTGAGACGTGACCACCACGCCTTCTCCTAGAAGAACCTTTCACTGGATTCTCACAACCAGTTTCAAAGAACTGTTTCCCTTCCCCTCCTATCAACCTCACCCATAAAGCTCACCAGGTGCCTGTCCCAAATGCAAATTTCCAGAGTAGGAAGTAGGAAATGGGAGAAGGAAAAAGGTGCACTTACAGAAAAATAAATTTCCACCCTCAGACTGAAAGCTCTCAGGAGCACCTTTGTAGAAGAGCTACTGTACCACTGTGCCTCTCTCCAGCCTCTACGTGTCAGACATGGTGTGGAAGGGAAGACGGGTTCCAATGATAACTCCTGGGATGAATTATCCTGCTTATTTACACATGTCAGTGGAGAGGACTATGTTGTTTGCCGCCTTTCTTCAAACAGCAGCAGACAGCCCAGGAGCAAACACCTTCTGGGGATTTTAACACTCCAAAGCTAGACAGAAGATGTTCAAAGCAACTCTGGACTGCTACAGCAAGATGGTAATACAACAGCACTCTGCTGTTCCAAGAGTAAAAACTAATATGTTACTTTGCGAGCTGCAGTATCCTGAGTTAACTCTGAGGTAAGGGAAACCAGGGTGAAAACATGCTTTTGTCCCTTCAGAGCAACAGGAGGGAAACATAACAAGGAGGCAACATAAGAGAACCACAGAAATAAAGAATTTCTATTCCTATACAGGTCTTTAGCCCCTGAAACACGTATGTGAGACATGACATTTACGTAACAAAGCACTAGAATTTTTCACTGCTCTTCGTGAGAAGGGAAATCTCACTAGAAAAACACTGATCCTCACAATTTGTTCCCCACTAATTGTCTCCCCACGTACCTGCTTTCTGCTAGGACTGGAGAGCAGTGTTTTTAGAGCAGCTCTCAAAGTCTCCCTGTGCACAGCAGCTAGTCTAATTGCTGAGCTGCTTCTACACAGCAGAGCAGAAGCCTCCACTCCACCACCGTCTCTTCTCCCAGGGCAATATTATCCTGCTGAAAAGTAACAGGCATTATGCATTCAGTGAAAAGCAGCACAGTACACATACAAAGAGCCAACAGTGAGCCCGTGATGACTTCTAATGGCTTTATTTACACCTCACCAGTCCATGTTTAGCAGTGTGCTCGTTTTACCTATGAGATTTTAATACAATTGCTCAGTTCACATCCAAGCCTGCAGGGTGCTGAAGTTCCCAGTTTCTAACAGCACCTGGACACTTACTGCTCTACTGTAACTGGGCTACTTATGCTATACAACAGAACTGCTAAATATTTTATATAGGCATGTTCATTCAATATGTTAATTAGATATTTAATCTGAAATGTTCTCAAAATTGAATAGAGCGCACACATCCAAAACTCTCATTGCAGATTCACTTACTATAGGAGCTTTCACATAGATTTCTCGACTGACTGTATTTTGCTGTGCTCTCTTTTTATAGAGTATATAACATTCTGGTCATAACAGATTGCTTGCTCCCAGCTGGAAAGCCTCTTGGGAACACAGAACTGTAACCTACCATTAATATATTAAGTACAGAACATTTCAGACACCATGACGCAGAAATCACAAACAAAGATAGAAAGCTATGTGAGAACCTGATGTAGAATTAACAAGGCTTGTTCCATATCCATCTCTAGCTCAAGTGAAGCAGTAAACCTACAGCTCATGTTGGAAGCCTGTGTCTCAGGCACTGCTACTGTAGCCATTAGTACTTCCAGCAGAAATACAGTTCTTACTGATACTTCTTGGAAGAGGTAACTTTACTAAAATATAAACTGGGTCAAACTAACAGGACAAAACAACTATACTTGGGTAATCTGTTCTTGCCAAAAGAAACATATTGTAGAAAAGATTCAATCAGAGCATATGTAGTTTTCTCAAGTCTTACAAACTTGGTAAGATAAAGTCTGTCTATTAGTTGATGAAAAAAACCTAAGTAATGCAGACAACTTAGATGGCAGCACCCATACATTTTGAGTTAGTGCTCAACAAATGCTTCCTCGCAGTTGTTTGGGAAAGGTACATTGCCTGGGGAGATAAAGAGTTTTGGTATACATCAAAGCAAAGATGCACTTCAACATTTCCACCATTCTTACCAAAAGGGAAGAGTAGGAAAGTCTCTGTTTACACTGAAAGCAGTTCCTTGCTACACATGATTTCCCCCATTTTCTAACTGACAAGTCATTTACATGCCATCACTAGTCCCACATTGCTTTAAAAACCTCTTATATGCCACTGCATGCCAAACATTATGCTGTTGTGTCACTGCACAATAGCTGAGATACATAGGTTCACACGAAGTGAATGAACAGTTTGTAAAGCACTTTCTAATCCTTCAGCAAGAGAAGAACAATCAGAAGGTGGGATCGGTAGCATCGCTACCTGTAACTATGGCTGCTCAACACCCTTCTTAAAAGACTGCTGTTTTCAGTTGCTTACATTTTCCCAAAGTGTGTGCCCAGAAATTTTTCATGCTGAGCGTTTGTCTCAGACTGATTTTTAAAGAATAATCATGAGTTTCAGCTAAAACAGTTCAACTACTGCCAAGAGTAAGGGCTAAAGGAAAAATGTTTTGCATAAATTTAAAAAACAACAAAAACTGGCAGTCTTTTCTTTCTATCCTAATCCTTTAAAAAGTCACAGTAAACACAGATCCAGTAGAGATTAACTCACAACTAAAATCTCCAAAGATGCCAAAAAACTGAGTACTCTTGATTTCCACAGGTGACCTAACTGCACATGCACTGCCCTTCAGGCAGTCACTGCTCCAGCCCAAGGAGTTTGGAAAACAGTTCCTTTTAATAATCATTCAACATCAGTTTGACTGAACATTGAACTGGGCCAACAGAACCTGTATCTCTAGGACAAGCCTTCAGGAATAAAAAAGAAATATCAAATTCAAAAGCATGGGGAAAAAATGGCCAAACGGAATGAGTAGGAGAAGTAGTAATAGATTTGAAGAGCAATACTGGCAAAGTTGGCTTAAAAAAATGAAGCTGTCAGAAGACTGAGGTCTGGGGGTAGAAATTACTTGGCTGGGAGGAATCATTGCAATAAAGAGCTGGGGAGCAGACAGGTATGGGCAGACCAAAGAGACTGGATAAGTACCATAAAGAGGAAAGCCAAGGGGGCCAGCCTAAGCTGCCGCGAGGAGTCTGGGAACCAGCTGTGGGAACGGGAGAGATACTGGACACAGACTTCAAGGGAGAACCAGCCTTCTTCTGCAGAAAGAATAAAGTATCAACTAGTTTGGGGTGTCCGACTCAAGACACCCATGATTTAACTTCGGAAGTATACAGTCTTTTACATAATATATGCAGAAATAGCTGGGAGGGCTTAGCAGTTCTGTAAAACTGAGACTAGATCTTAAATCAGGCACCCAAAAACTGAGAAACATTGTATTGACCAATGGCAAAAGGACAGTTTTTAAAGACTTGCCTTGCATGACACAGAAACTGTGGGGAGTGGTAAGGTTGCGTCCCAGGCCTCTGGAAGGATGCAGCTCTCAATTAGAAAACAATCTTGTCCTCCTCTTCCTTCAATCCCCTGCTTTGATCGCTTTGATCCAATTCCTGCAACAAATAAAGCTGTTACACTCATCGATGTCCTTTACTGCACAGTTCATGCCCAGGTTAGGCCCCTCCTGTGCATTAAATACAACACAGAGAAGTAGATCATCTAACTAAAGATTTAGCATAATTGGAATCCATGAGGCCAAACGGTGGTTACATGGATCGCTCTTTTAAGACAGCTATTTTGTCAGCTGTGTAGGTCATTTGTGGTTTAAAATGTTACCTTCATGCCTATAACTGCCTTGTTTGTACGGGGCAGCATTGCTTTCCATTCAGCATGGAACCAATAGTGCCAAACGTTTCCCCCAGCCCCAGAAATGATGACAGATAATCCACCCACACTTTGGGAGCAAAAGTTATGATCACTAGAAAACCTCAAGGACCATGTTCATCCATGTTTCTAGAAGTATGCGACTGGACAGTACAGCAAGTTCACGAGTCCACAGACAGTTAAGTGTCACACGACACTACCTCCTAGCTTCCAGTTGTGACACCGACTTTTAAACATGGCTAGACATACATGACTTTTCTACTGATATTATTATCTACTCATCTCCTATTAATTGTTTCTATATCTGTCTGTGTGATACTGCACAATTCTGAACTTAAAAAAGTGACCCATAAAAACTGGAACGGATAAGATACCCACGATAGAATTCTCTTGTGCAGATAATGTCCATACTCACAAAGCACCTAAGAAATGCTCTACAAACTGCTTGACCTAGACAGGAAGACTTATCCCAGATTTTACATTTTATAAGTAGCATCTTCCACAAGAAAATACACAAGAACCTTTTTTTAAACAAATGCTGTAATGTTCAATAAATTCTGATATTTACAGAACTGCTATCAGAATTAACAATGCACTAATACTTACCACTTTATGGTAAAAATTTAACAGAAAAATGGCACACAGAGCTTGGCAAGTAGCTCTGTTGACTGAAGATATTACCACGCTGCTGTTCAAGTTTACGGCCTCCCAAGCAAAGTCAATGGACCAGATCAAGTGAACACTCTTCAGAAATGTCAAACCAGCAGTTTAAATTAAGCCGCTGAACTTTGCACTAAAGTTGCTGAAGCGCAGGCACACATTTCGTTCCACCTGCCCTCCTGTGGGAGGCAGTAATTTCCAGCCTAGTGAATGTAAAAAGTAGCTGAATCCAAGCTTTGGACTGCCAAGGGTTAAGGTTTTAAACAAACACAAACCGGAATTACAGAAAAGATCCAATGCCTAACCCTAGCAGTAAGCCCAGCACTGCACTTTCCCCAACACAATAGATTTAAAGACAGAGAACGAGTGGAAGAAAAAATTCTCAGCAAATCTCGTATCCCCTGTGCCTCCACTGTTAGCCATAATTTCTACCTTAGAGACTTGTCCTACTCATTGCAAAGAGAAATTCCAGGCATCAAATTCTTTCTAAGCACAGTTCATTTTACTTTACGTGCTTCTGTAGCAGGAAGGAAGTTACAGAACACTCAGCAATACAGCAGGGCACCGCCAGGTAGAGCAGCTATTCAAGCACAGAGTTAATCTGGACTTCTTAGCCTTGTAAGAAAGGAATGGACTGAGCATGTGCAGAGGCATTCGCAGGCACTGATTTTATTTGTAGAATTCTGTACAGTTTGCAACACTGCAGTAAGGGTACCTTAGCTATAAACTAGGAACCAACAAATTGCAGTGTGCCGTTTCCAAAGATTTGCAACATCTGTACATGTATGCTTCCTATAATTAGTCATCTGGTAGAAAGAATAATTATTCTTATAAAAGTTTAGAGGGGTGGCAAAACATATTATCTTCTTAAGCAAGATGAAAACAGCCGTGCTTGCGAGAGCAGACGACCCCAACTTCTTTAAAGCATCTTACCTAGCAATGGGTGTTAGCAGCACACAAACCCTGTATCAGGCCTTTGTCTGCAGGTTCTTATACAGATCAGAAACACACTGGATGCATTTTTCTATCACTCTCTCTCCTCTTTCCTGTATGAGCCATCTACTCTCTCATCCTTCCCGCTCTTTTCCCTTCACTTTCACCCCCTATATCCACACTCCTTTTCTGCCATGCTATTCCCTTTCACCTCGCTCAGTTATCTCCCCCACAAAACCTGTTCTGTCTGCAACAAACTGGAAGAACAGACCTGTATTTAGAGAGCGTCATCTCTCACACAACAGGCTTCTCTGTTAGCATGGCAGAGCAGCAGACCACAAACAAGATGCAGGCCTTCATGAGAAATACAAGAACATCGAAGGGTTACACTCTCATGAGTGGGCCAGGTCTACTCTCTCATATTTCATCAAGATGGTTTTAGCTAAGTTAGGACGTACCTTGGTACTTCCATTTCCCTATTTACTATTTATTGCATATTTGGTAAAAATATAATAAATTCAAGAAATCCACACTCCGTGGAAGTATAAACACCCAGGGACAGCCTTCTTGCTGAGGGAATACACTTTATTGCAGCTTTCAAATGTTTTTTTCAAGAAGTGCTAACATATTTCTGCAGAGCTGGCACCTCCCTTTCCCCTGTGAGAGACAGAAGAGTGGCTGGCTCAACAAGCTGACAGAAGCAGAAGCACAATGTCCACCTGTGCTGGCTGATACAACATCTTTAACCCCAGTTTCTGAAACAGGGAAAATACAGCAATAACTGCCAGGGAAGTCTGGGGAGTTTGCCTTCCACTATCTCATGCACACCTCCCTCACCGCGTGCCATACAAACCACAAAAACCAGGTATGACCCTACCACTCCCCTGTGCAGCCGAGACACACACTCTCCTCTCAGTCACATCCTTAATTTACAAATGTCCCTGCTATTTTCCTTACTACACCTGCTCCACACTTCATTCTCAACCTGCTCTGCCTTGGCTCTTCTTTGGTGTTGCCTCGCATGCTGCCCTCTGTGGCGACACTTCCCTCACAGTAAGCAGACCACGACAGAGAACAGAACATGGGAAGCAAAGGAAGGAGAGCAGTGGCAGCGGGAAGTGGCTGTGAAGCAGGAAAGGGAAAATTCTCCTTCTACCTGAAAGCCAGAAGAATCAACTTCATCTACAGTAAAGAGCTTATCATATTAGGTTAAGCAGCAATAGGCGTGATTTACACACATTTGAGGCTATGCCCATCTGCCTGACCCATGTGGATGAGGTAGATAGAACCCAAAGCTTTCTTCTTCCAAGGTCAACAACATTTTCCAACAATGTTTCTGCAAAGGATGTCTGTTTGAGATTTAGGCAGATAATACAACAATAGAGAGGAAATTCAGTCTGTCAGAAAAGAAACAGGAAGGGAAGTGACAAGCAGAAGCAAAGAGCGCGTAAGATAGAGCTCTGAGCTATGCTGCCTGTGTTATTTGACCTCCTGTCTCTCTTCATGGACAACAGGTACAGGTGTCAAACTTTATCTCCAAGCAAGGCAATTGCTCTCCATATCCAGGCAAGAATTGGGGAAGTTTTTCCAACAAAGTAATCTACAAAGGGGGTCCAAGAGTTATTCTTATATTCTAAAGGTGCATCTTATGTACTAGCAATTAGGCAATTAAAATTTGCTGTAACGAAGCACATGCCAGAAGCCTGAATTAAATCTTAACAAGGAAACAAGAACCAAAAGGGGATCCTTGGCCGCCTTATTTTCCTTCCTAGTTCCAGTACAATAATATGGAGATTAAGGCACCCAGAACGTATAGGAAACACAACAGCCATTTCTCCTAGCAGTCATTTCACTCCACAGGGAGAACTTCTTCCATTTAATACAGCACCTGTGCAACCACACTGGACTTGAACAGGTCTAAGACATGGCTGAGGATGTCCACCCTTCAATATATCCGAGACCTTAACACCGAAAATTCCACTACCCTAGTAGGGGTACAGCCTTCTGTCTCAGCTGACAGCAAGCGAGACAGAAATAAATAAGTTTCTGCAGGGGTGTGATCACTGCCTTCAGTAACAGAGACAATCACCCTCTGAAGATCACATGGCTCCTTTGCCACACTTTGGCAGGGTTCTTTGTTTCTCTGTGGGTCCCTACAAGCTACCACCCACTATAGATTAAGTTAAAATTAGCTCATTCAAAATAAATTAAATAACAGGCAAAGTTGTCATGTATCAAGAAAGATGCATAAAGCCTAGATACAGATACTTGAAAACAGCACTGAAATCATGATTTGCTAACAACTTGGTACTGCCAGCAGGGAGCAGTGAATAAAAGAGGTCACATCCACCTCAAAGTTTGGAAAGTGCCAGAACTTCTAAATTTAAGACTACTGAATTTCAAGTTCTTGCCAAAAATACATATGTTCCCCCCCATTTGCTCCCACCTAACATTTGCATTGAGAGTCAGAGAGACTTGTGAAAAAATTGGCAAGATACCGCATTCCCTGTGAGGGCCCTCTGAGTTCCTAGAAGCAAGGCAGCCCACTGAATTAAAATCTTCAGAAGCAAGAAAAACTTTAATAAGTTTTTAAATTAAGAACTTTTGAAAAAAGCATTAGCAAACGGTGGCTCCTCAAGGGGAAACAAATAATCTTGTCTCCAGGACAACAGGGTTCTGCTAGCTCATCTCCCTTGCTTTAGAGTTTGAGGGCATGCAAACACACAAGAGCCTCTGCTTCTGTTGCTTAAAAAGTAATCCAGGAAGACCTTCCCAGCTAGCTCTCTACTGTCAAGGTAGACAAGCTCGATACTACAGACTTCTGCAGAAATAATATTGGCTTGCAGATGGAAAGCTACTGTCAACACAGAGTGCTTAACTGCCCAGGCAAAAGCCCCTCCACCGTCTATGCAGCACATGCAGTCCATACTGAGCTCTGACCAGCATATATTGACTTTGCTCATTGTATAGGGGAAAATGTATGCCACTGGGACAAAGCTACAACTTCATTCTTACACTGCTCCATCAAAGCCACATGAAACGGATGATGGTGCATCATTTCTGCAAAGGCAGTGCAAAGGCATTTCTACTATATTTCACAACCATATTCTAGCCTAATAAATGAGCAAAAATCTGAAACATGCACCAAACTAAACATACAATCTGTTTCCTTTTAAGGCTTCTCTACATGGGAAAGGAATCATAAAAGCTGGTCTGGAATAAATTAAGCGAGGTTAAATGTTCTTAAACATCCTATCGCTTTTCACAGCACACTCTGCTCGCTAAGCTCTGCTCTTCAATTCCTGTTCCCTGAATGACGGCATCGCTGCCAAAAAAGCAGAGCTCACCGAAGAGCACGGGTGCACCACACATCATCAGACAGCAATCACGAACCGACCCTCTGATCTTCAGTTTTTCAAAGTCCTGCTAGCAACGCTGAAGGGACAATCCCACCTCAGGACGGGGCTTTCTGCACACACCAGTGTTTCCGTGACTCTTTTTGAGTGACAAAGCGTGCAGGTGTGGAGGGTGTAGCGCTACTTGCGGTCCCAACCACACTACCTCGCCCTGGGGTCACCCCACCACCGCAACAACAAACGCAGCAGATCAGAAATGTCTCAGGGACGCGGGGCCTGCCAGCCCGCTGTTCTACAAACCCAGGCTGCGGCACAAAGCCATTAAACAAGCGTCCGGGATAATATCGAGAAGCACAGATCTCATAAAAATACCTGGAAACCGAAATGCACAGGAGCTTTCAGCAACCACTTAAATAACAAATTAAAAGCAACATCATCCTTCTATTTTTTGATGTCTGACTCTTGCATCTTTTCCCGAGACAGCTGCTTACAGTTCATACGCCCTTATTTATACACGGCAGTCCGGCACGGTTCACGCGGATGCTCAGGACGAACCTTAATAAAAGACAAACGCGTAAGAACACACCGAATAACGCCGTCAAACACAGCAGCGCGCTGCAGATGACAACAACGATGACCCAAACGGCGACGCGGCACGAAGCAAACCCCGGGTGCCAGGGCCTCCCCAAGATGGGGGCTCGGCGGTACGCGCCCGGGACGGAGGGCGGGCGGGCGGGCCGGCCGGCCGCCCTCAGCGGCGGCAGGCGATGAGGCGCGGCGGAGCTGCCCCCCGCCCAACGGCCGCCCCCCGCGCGCGCTGCCACCGCTCCTGCGGCGGAGCGCCGCGCCGCCCCCACCCCCCGGAGCTGTCAGCGGCGCCTCCCGCCTCAGCCGTACGAGACCCGCCGGCGCCAGCGAGGCCCGGCCCCCGGCCCGGAGGCGCACCTTCTGCCTCCGGCCCCCTCCTCAGAGCGCGGCGGGGCAGCTCCCGGGCTGCCCTCGGAGCCGGGCAAGCGCCCCTCGCTTACCTCCGCAGCCCCGGCTCTGCCAGGCACCGCCCCGCGGCAGCCGCCGGCCCCACACCCCCAGCGGCTCCGGCGGCCCGACGCCCGCCCGCTCGTGACGGCACCGGGAGCCGCGGCCCCGCCCCGCCGCTGGGCCCGGCCCCCTGCGGCCGCCCGCCGCCGCCGGGCCCCGCTGCTCCGCGCCGCGGGAGGCGGGCAGGTGGGGAAGGCGAGGGCGGTAAGCAACGGGGGCGGAAAGCGCGGCCACGGCAGGGCTGGCATCGCCCTCCCGCCAGGGCTGAAATCCGCCTGGTTTCAGTATGCCTCCAGTTACCCGGGGCTCGCCTTCCGGCCTCCGAGCGAGCCGGCTGCTGTTTCGTGCTTTGTCATCTCCGACTGCAAAGGATCCGAAAATACAGAAACCGGGGTTCTCTTGCATCATCATCTGCAGTCAGGGATTGGGGATTTTGAGAAAGAAAATGTCACGGGACAGATGTACCCGCATCACAGCTATGACGTTTGGGCCAAATAATTTGAGATAATAATCCAGGTTTTTTTCTTTTCTAATGAAAACACCAGCATGTTTCCTCCATTCATCCTTACTCATTGTCCACACTTGAAGCTGCTTGACAGCTGGCTCAACCAGCTACAGTTGTTGAAACTGCAGTACAGCTGGAGTCTGGGCTCATTTCTTAATCAATTTCTGTACCACGCTGCTATCAATGAGGGATTTAACTTGCTCAAGCAGTGTTGAGTGTCATTTGAAAGAAGGTTAAGAGGAAGTCACAGTCCAGCTCTGGCTCATTCTATTATTTTTACAGTGCGCAAATGCCAAGGAGAAGACGGGTTACTCAGAAGCCGCCCCGTGGGAACTCCCAGGAGGTACGCGAGGGGCTCATGCGCAGGAAACGTGCTGAGTGGGGAATTAGTGAGACGCACACACACACACACTTGTCTGGATGCCTCCAGCCAACTGTGCAGGATCTGCCGAGGACCACTGCCAACTACCAGTTGAGTCAGTCCCAACACCACTCCAGTGTAAGAATTTTAATTTGCTTGTTGCAGTTTCCTGGTGCTGGAAGCTGCCAGCTCAAGTCCTCAATATGATCTGAATTTGGATGGAGAAGCGAGGAGATGCAGCTCGAATTTTTCCACTTTTCTTTCCACCTGTCATTGGTGAAATTCCATGCAAGCACTTCTGCTTCAAAATCACACAGAACTTACAAAGAGGCATTTTCAATGCCTAGTCAAACACAGGGGATTTTTAACATTTATCTTTGGTCATAGTTTAGCACAAAGCTAATGAACACTGCCATGTTTTTAAACAAAAAGGAGACAGAAAATAGGAGTTCCTCTGCATACCATGCAAGTTTAAAGCCATCCTCTCATAAAAATATTAAATATACTTTGTCAGAACAGGCTAGAAAGCAAGTAGACATTGGCACTAGCACCCTTCAATTTTAATACGGAGCCTGACAGTGCTAAGAAGCACAAAACATTGTAGTTTATTTGTAGCTGATGACAATTTTCATCATCATCAACCAAAAAATGACCTTTTAAAAACAGCAGACTTGAACAACTCCCTACCAAGGATCCTGGAAGAACAGTGTTTACTACTGATGTTCACTTCACATCAGTAAATCGAAACAGCACTATAACCCAACAGACCAGAAGGGCACTTGTGTTGCACCAGAATCGAGGAAGGACACAGAGAACAACCAGGTTTACTTATAGGCAGAACAGTCCAACTCATCCAGGGCAAAAACAGAGAAAAGCCAACAAGGTGGGAACAGATAGGGTAGGCAGGTTTTTAACTTTCCTCATTTTTTGGTAAGATTATAGATTTGTTTGATTAAGAGAACCCTAAGTAACAAACCTCAAAAACTAATTGTCAGAGGGGAGCTGTATTTGAGCAGAGGTACTTGGAAAGCTGCCCTGGGTCCATTACCAGGTTTAAGACTATGCAACATTTTCCTCAAAGATGTGGAAGCATGTATAAACTCACTGCTGATTATATTTGTGGACCACACAAAAGCTGGCGCTATGCTGAACAGAAGAACTGGGCCATCAAGTAAGAGTTCTGGAACAGCTGATAAAGCATACTGTTCAAAATTTACTTTTTTTTTTTTAAAGCCAAATCTCAGGTTATACATCCAGGAAAAGAATACAAAGCTGTACCTTGAACACTAGGAAAACAGCAGACTGAAAAACTATTGACTCTGAAAAAGGCATCAGGGTCATAACGGACAAGGAATTGAACACAAGATCCCAACTTAACACTGTGACAAAATGTGACCCGCATCTTGGAAGCACAATCAATAGTGTACAAAGAAAGAAGAGGGGATTTTACCCGTATATAGATCCCTGAAAAAACCCGTAACAGGGGTTTATCTCCTTCTTAAAAGAATATTACAAATTTGTGAGGGGACTAAGGAAGACAGGCATAACACAAGATTTTAGGACATCAATCCATACATTTCACAAAAAAATACTGAGTGTTTTTTTAGTTTTTAATGCATTCCCAGCAAGAAAATACAAAATACTACTGACCTCTTCCACAGAGCCACCCCCTCCCCCCCTTTTCGTGTAAGTGGAAGCTGAAGTAAAATTCTAGTCACAAGACAGACATGCACTTTTAACAGAGGGATTACTAGCTATTGCACTATACTATCAAATGAAGATATAGATTACATTTTATGCCTTTTTCAAGAGTCAATGCCTTTCTCTAGCATAAAAACTTAACCTTCACAGGAAGTCAGACTAGATGAAGGGTGTTAAACTCTCTTAACTTAACTGCTAATATAAAGCAGGAAGAAAGGGACACTTCACTGGATGTCCAGTCCCATCTGATAAAGGGCTTTATGTAGTCTCTGTCTTTATATCGAGCAATGCAAAATTTTAGACAACTGATAATCAGTTTCTATTTACCCTCATCTTCCTCAGTATGCTAGTGATCCAATGACCTATAACACATTTCTTCTCACCCAGCTTTCCAGAAACCATCCCGCTATAGCCATTAGGGAGGTACGGCTGATACAGAATCAAAAGCCCAAGACAAGCAATATCTAACAAATATTAGACCTCTGTGACCTACATACCAGAAAGACTTCAAAACTTCCCCCACCAAAAAAGCCTTAAAAATTCCTGCCATAAATTGACAGAAAAATTCTATATTCCTCATCCTTCATGATAATGAGGGACAACACAATTTTACAGTAGCACAGTTTATCATTGGAACTTAGGAATTACAAACCAATTTCTATATTCACTATTTTTTCCCTAGCTCCTTTTAAAGTAACAGTAGCAATATTGCAACAACAGTTCTGGATATCTTGTTCTAAGTCACAGAGATTCGCTTGTATCATTTCTTCTGTTACTAAAATCTTTAAGAAATTATTCCCTTCCATTTCAGTGCAGCCCATTAGTACCTACATGAAAAGAAAGAATACGGCACACGAAAGCTTTCATCAGGACAAACCAACCTCAACTTGATGTAAAAAATAATTTCAATGTTTATCTACTGAAATACATTATTATTTGAAATATATCACCTGCTACTGACATCATTAAGCAGCTATTAAAATGCTAATCTTGTTGCTTCTTCTCCTTTCAATGTTTAAGGACATCATTAATCAACCTACTGTAAATCCTGAAAATAAAGCATAGTCCACTTCAAGAAGCTGCTCTCTATGTTTACAGAATTTTCTTCCTATAGAGAGTCAGCCAAGTCATCATGGAGTGTACCACTTACAGAAATAACTCGTTAATAATTTTCTGAAGATATCTGCAGCAAAACCATGCCAGAGACAAACAATTCAGCATGCGCATTTGGAAAAAAAGAAAAAGGAGAAAGGATCTTAAGGTTTCTGGTTACTATTCTGTCAACTACAGTTTATGATGGAAATTAAACTGTCATGCTCTTCAGCTTTAGACAATGCGATATATAGCTAGAATAAATACACATATTCTAAATGACCACATATCAAGTGCTAAGGCAGCATGAGTACTTGTGCAATTCATCATGTCAACAAAGCTGCTACAGTTCTGTATTTCTAAGTTTTCCAGCCAAAGGCTTAAACAACAGATACTGCTTACCACCTACATTCTGTGCCTGCCTTTTTAGGGGATGATTTCACTTAGTGCTCTTCTTTGAGCAGAAGGTGTCAGTCTAGTTTGTTCCGGGCTTCCACTGAAATAATAATAATATTCTTTTAAAGATTTGCTTTGAATAAAAGCACATCATCCAACCTGCTACTCCCCAGAAACTTAAAAGTGAAGAGAGAATACACAACCAATTTCTTATGCCAACCAGTGAATAAGGAAGCTCTTTGTAATACAAATGCACACATTCTGGAAGCAGAAAGCTTTCAAAAGTGATTTATTTTTTTTTTAAAGATGCTTTGTCTTTCCTTTTAAGTGGCATAACTTAAATAATAAATGCATGCATACTTGTTAAACTCCAACCCCTTTCTCTCACTTTTCAATATATGTACACATGGGCCTTCATTAAACACATTCTGCTTAAACAATATGCTTATCACTTCATACTAACTTGAAAGAACAGAGCTAATGACCTAAAGGATTTTCCAACCAGAGTAAATGACTATGGCCTATTTTTTATCATAATAAACATGTGAGTCGTTCTGCAATGTGTTTACAGCTATGTAAATACAAACGTGTTTGCAGGATTGGACCACGGAGAGAACATGTTAACTGATGAAACTAGATGTAGTAACACAGGTCCTAACGCTGATGGAGCCAGTCTGTGACTTGAATCTCGACAGCATTCAGCACCCTTTGACTCTGCCACCATGCAAAACAAATGGGAGAAATTAGAGCAGCAGTGAAAGGTTTTTGCAAACTGCGTCCTGTATTTGTTCGATACAAATTATTAGCACTGCATATATTTGTGATTCTAAAACCACTAAGAGCCTTTTGGCGCCATTTCAACCTTGTGTCCTCAGCAGTCCAATTTCACAGATTCAAACAGATTACACATTCAATCTTGCAAAATCTACCACAGATTAGAAACATGTGTTTTTTAATAAAAGCCAGTGGTGTAGCACAAGGCACGAGACTTAAAAATATCAACATATTCAAATAAAAGCATTCTGTGTATTAGAAAAAAAGCTGGAATCATATACACAAATTTATAGCATTTAGGGCTTTCCATTAATGCAACAAATTATTTTTCACACAAGAACCATTAATAGCTCTCAAGTAGGACAGTGCTCAAAGTCCCAAGGCAATTATATAATTAGTCATTTTTAGACAGAATATTATGTTACACAATATTGGAATTGAACAACGATAGTCTCTCGAGCAAGTCAGTATTTAGATACATATTGTATGTATTTTTATACTGTCCTAGATAGCCTAGTGAACCATTAGCAAGTTTTGACACTAAGGGATTCTATTGGATCAAATAATACAAGTCTTCTGTTAAATTAATTATTAAATCCTTAAACATCCAATAGCAAACACTGCATTTAATTTTAACACTTGATCTCCACTGGATCAAGCCAATTACTAAAAATAACTTTAACTAGTTATCTGTCTATGATCTGTTAACTGCCTGCTCCTGTCCAAAAGGAGTTTCTGCAGCACCATTAGGTGAGGCTCAGTGATTATGACTGAGGAAGGGACAGATCACCTGAAGCATCAAGCCTACAGTCCCCTGTGGCAGAGCAGACCACGGAAGAGTCCTTGACTACCAAAATCACATACCATTCCCACTCTTCTCTCTAATGACATTTAATTACCTGCCAAGTATCTTTAAATTTATTTTTACTCCCTTTGTTTTAATTCTTTTTTTCCCCCATGGAGCAGGCTTGTGAGTAATAACTTAGCATTCTAATTTCGAAGTAAGAACACTCTTACAGACATCACATCAATTTGTCATTTTAGTATATGTAAAGAGACAATATGGTAACTAGGTTGTGGAAAACCAAGGATGTTTACAGCCCTTCAACAAACGAACTAGCTTTCACATGATCAACAGAACATGAAAATGTGAAATCGGTGTTGACTTATGATTGCAAAAATAAAATCCTACATATACAAGGAATATAAACATACTCTGACTGCTCACAGAGCCTTTGCTTAAGACAGACAGAATTAAATAATCAACATGCACTCATTCACTGAAGTCATCAATTTTACAAACAATAAGTGTTGCATGCATCTGTTCAGACTAAATGTAAATCAGCCACGTGGCTATAAGCTTTAGCCAAGAAAAGAAGTTACTATGACTCCCTCCCCTCTCACTATTTCCTAATCTTGTTTCTAATCAGCTTGTCTGAAGCTATTTCAGTTTCCATAGGTAAGAGTTACACTACCATTTATTTCTTAAAGGCTTCAAAAGGCAGGGAAGGAGATAGAGACACTGAGGGAAGGAAAAAGAAATATTCTTCAGAAACAAGTTGTTAAACAGAACCAGTAAGTATTGACCACAGTCATGGTTTAAGCACTATTTAATGCTTGTTACACCCATAAATCCTGCTTCCTTACCCAGGGTGGGGCAAGAGAGACTGATAGATGTTAACACTCTCATACTGCAGACAGATCTGCCAGTCATCCTTGATGTAATCATCCTTGATGATTGGAAAGCAAACCAATATTTTCCTCTATTAATTTCTTTGCTTTTTCACTGCAGCTGTTTCATAACTTATGAAACTATATAAAATTTTACTAAGCACAAAAAAATTATAAAGGAAGAGCAAGTTTTAAGAAGTACATAGCAGAAACTAGTTACAATTTAAATGAATATGGATGGCAATTTGAACATTTTACACCCATAAATGTGAACCAAAGAATTCAGAGAGAAGTGACAAAGTAAAAAGAAGAAAAATGCTCACAAAGTAAATTTGTGGAACACGACTTCCTAGAAACACAATGAAGTCCAGATCATCATGCCTAGTTTGTACATATGTTTGGATTAGTATTTACACGCTTGCTTGGAAACTAGTGCAGAAAGATCATTCAGGGTCATCTCAGAGGAACTTAAATATTGTTGCAAATACTTCTAGAACACAGTAATAGCAGCCACAGTCCCCTTAACTGTTGGCCTGAGGAACACCTTCCTCACCCATCCAAAGATATATAATTAGCTACATCTGGGTGTACAGCTTTCAAGTTATTGACTAGAATAATGCTATAGTTCTCTTATACTTGTGTCAATACAAGGAGAAGACACATTACTGAAAGATAAATCAGACATCCTTTAATTTAGAGCAATCAAATTTTAATCTAGCTGTCCAACGAGACTAGACTGTGCTAATAAACATGTACATCAATCATCACATTAAAACGCATTTGTAGCAAGAGGAAAGAGATGCCATCCTTGTATATGTGAAACTGCAAAAACATCACCACTCCTACCTATTAGCACATGTTTATTGGGTAACAAACCTATTGGGGAGGAAGCAGCTTGCACATACATTTCACAACCCTGGTCAACTCATCATCTCTGGAAACAGCTCTATCCTGTGGTATCCTCTGGGATACCAGTCCAGTGAACTCCCAGTTCCATATCTTGTATTATTTGTAATAGTAAAACATTATCAGAATTAGTAAAACCACAAAAGGCAACTTCACTTCAAAACACAATGATAACTTCTGCAGCTTATTCTGGATTTTACATATTTTATTGCAAGTGCATGACAAGCACCCATTTTGGCCAGAACTTGCAGTTTTATGCTTGTCTTCTTTTTAAAATTTAAATGCACATCCAGGTCAATCTATTGGAATACTCAGGAGCAGATACCTTCCACGAAAATACTGCATGAAAGGATGCAGCAGATACGATCTTCTTACTTTAGTCTCTGTTTCGCTCAAAGTGCTGATGAACCCTGATTTCCCATGGCTGGGTCTCTTCACAAGGACTTCAGTATCCCTTCCTTCCTCTGAATCTTGCCCTGGTATCCAACTGAAAATTGAAGTCAGTATATTAAACCCATACAGTTTGCAAAAGAAATACTTTAGAGTGCTTGTGCTATCTCGGCACTTTGCAACATCAGAAGAAAGCACAGAATAAAGCAGAGGTCACTGTAAAGAAAATTAGTGACGTAGCCAACAAGTCATAGGGTTCTTGCAAGGAAACAGACATTGTATTATCTTACATCTCATGCAAAATTAAAATTATGTGATAATCATCCTGTGCATTCTGAAATAAACAACGTAACAACACAAATGACAGAACAGCATAGTAGGATGGCAAGGAACACATGAAAACAACATAGTGTAAATCTACTTAGATCTGTTTTTCCAAGCTTAACTGACAAGCTGAAGGAGGAAAATTCAGATTGGGTTGACATGGCAGTCACTGCAAATGTCAGTGAGGACAGGGATAACTTAAATACAACAAGTGTCTGGGGAAAAAAAAATATAAGTAAAAACTGAAATAATATTCATCTTGTAAAATCTGCAAGTTTCTTCTTGGCAGTTACAAAAAAGCATTTAATGGAAGGCAAAAAATGGCAGTAAAGTTAAAATAACAGCTACGGTTCAGCACTTACTGAAATCAAATTGCAAGTTCCTTTCCAGTGCAGCAGAAAAACATACTTTGATCTTGGGAGAATTCTTCTGAATTTAAATAGTCAACCTTGAAGATGGCAGTTACAGATTGTAATTCAGCCATATTCAGATATTAGATTGAGGACGTATCTTTTTACCTCCCTTAACTAACCCTCTTCCAGGATTCAGAACTGGAGCAAAATTTGTAAAGAGCTAAACTGCCAGGTGGCACAGCTTGTCCAATAACCAAGCAGCTTCCGCTTTAAACCTTGTTCCTACTTCAATATCTAAAGTGTACTAAAGTTTACTCCACTGATAAGAGATTGTATTTCCTTACAAAGAAAATAGCATCTAGGAAAAATCCCTAATGATTTTAGCATATTGTAAATTATATCTGTATTTAGCATCTAACTTGCCTTTAAATACTCTTTAAGTCTATTATACCAAGGAAGAAATTTGGCAGAGCACAATTATTGAAATTTACAGAGTTAACAGGACAAGAAGAATGCCGTTCTTCAACCTTAGAATTTGGAGCAGTTAAGTAGAACTATATAAGAGCCAGGCCTCTTCCTACATGAAACGTAGTTTCATCAGGCTCCCTTAACGATCTACAGACAGAAATACAGGCCCATCATCTGGAGATACATACATTACTACTGCAGCATCAAGTAGGTATTTCAATCATTAAATACACAGCATTTTTTCCTGTCCACAGAAGTAATCATTTGTCACTTTATGGATTAATACAGTTTGTGTAGGAGAGGTACAAAAAGCTGCTATGACTTAAGCAAAAATACAGAATGGAAGAAAAATTTTAGGTACAGTTTCAGCTGTATATTCTTCATTATGTATCACATCAGCTAAAAATAAAAATAAGCCCCGCACTATTCATGCTTAGAAAGTTTTAATACCATTTTTGCCACTTTTACATCTTATGGAAACACAAGCAAGATGTTTCTAGACAAGGAACTCCTACCAAAATTGGGGATACTTTATCTAATTACACTTTTACAACCGGCTTCTCACTACCATACTTGATAGATCGCTATATAAAAAAACCCAAAACTGTTCTTTATCATGAATTCAAGAAAATTAACGAATGCAAGAGCCTACTTCAACAGTGGAAATCTCTTTCAGTAGGACATTCTTTTCACTTAAATGTTCTTTGTTCATAGACAAAAATTAGCTTGTCAATATCTTATCTTACAACTACCTGATCCACTAATATTGTTTAAACTAAAGCTTTACTAAAGAATAAACAGAAAAATACCTACCTCATTTACATGTCACACGCTAAGCCTAATTCAAGTTAAATATGCTTTTTCCATCTTGTTCACACTCTACAACTTTTTCTTCATGAGAATAGTGTACAACATGCACATTTTAAATTGAGTTCAAAGGCAAGACCTGTTCTGCTTAACACCACCAGTCTTACTGAATTAAAGTAGTTAAGTGGTTTTCTTCAGAAAGCAGGGAAAAGGACAGAAAGCAACCAGGCTGCTAGCAGAAGAAAATACACTACAAACACTTACCATTGATCTTTTGCATGCAAAAAATGTGATTTGCAAACTCCTACAGTGTCCTTCCCTCAAACATTGTTTAGGGCTTTTGTTTTCCTGTTAGATGAAAAATAAAGGATTAAAGACTTAAGGAATTTCTGCAGCTTGTCAGAGAGACATCAAAATACTTCAGACAAGGTTCACTCGGGATTTTGCTATGGTACGGTGACTTGCACTTTCTTCTGAGGTTATAATTTCTTAACCGGCTTAAAACACTAACAGGCTTGAAAGGGACGAAATAACAGCGTCTCTCTCCCAAGGGCTCGTTCACGCAGCGGGAAGCCGCCGCTCCCCATCCAGAGGCGCACTCCGCGCCCCCGGACCTCCGGACTGCGCGCCCCCGGCGGGGGCCGCCTCAGGCAGCAGCTTCCCGTGCGCCTGGCCTGCCGGGACCGGGGAGCGAGCCTCAGGGCACGCTTCCCTCAGGGTTTCACCGGGGGGAGGAGAGTGCAGCAGCGACGCGGAGCCGAGGGCTACGGGGCTCTCTCCCGGGAGGGCGGCAGCGCTCACCCGCAGGACGCAGGGGCTCTCCAGCAGGCACTGCCGCAGGTCCTCCCTCACCCCCCCACAGGCCCGCCCATCCTCCTCCTTGTCCTCGTAGTACTTAGGCATGACGGCGAGGCCGACTCTACGCCTCGCTACGGCCTACCCAGACACCACTACCGACGGCCGCCGCCATCTTGGCGCCCCAAGTCCTCCCGCCGCTTCCGGCGGAGGGAGGAAGGGGCGGGGCGGCTCCGGGAAGGAAACCGGAGCGCCTGCGCTGCAGACGTTGCCGGAAGGCTGCGGGCGGCGGCGCCGGGCGAGGTGGGGGTCGCGCCGCGGGCCGGGGTAGCAGGTGAGGCTCCGCCCC
The DNA here is from genome assembly GCF_034638445.1 of Ciconia boyciana. Taxonomy (NCBI): domain Eukaryota; kingdom Metazoa; phylum Chordata; class Aves; order Ciconiiformes; family Ciconiidae; genus Ciconia; species Ciconia boyciana. The sequence continues at coordinate 147,474,077 of NC_132934.1, forward strand.
CTCACCGCGCGCTGGGGCCCGAGCCTGGCCGTTGGTAGGGCGCGACCGTGGGCAGGGCAGGGGGGGAAGGGAGGGAGGATGGATGGATATTTGGGGCTTCCTGCCCTGCTCCGGCGCTGAGGTGCGGGCGGCGGCTGTCTGTGGGGCGAGAGCGGGTGTGAGGGTTATTTCGGGCTGTGCTGGGCTGGTGTGGGCTGAACAGCAAGCGGGAAGGCCGGTAAGCCCTCCCCTGCCCCTGGCTGCGCGCTCCGGCCTTTCGCCTTCCGCGAAGCCTGTCGGCCCTTAACGTCTGGAATGGCTTTTGCCATTGCAAGAAGGTGCAGTACCGGCAGAGAGCCCGCTTCCCGGGCGCCGCCGCGCAGCCCCGCCGGGCTGAGGAGGCGGGGGCCACAGGCGTGGGGCTACCTGAGGGGCAGCACTGGAAGCAGAGTTGCTTGCTCCTAGCTTCCCACTTGCTGCCTCCCCAGCAGTCAGCAAAGCGACTGCCGAGCTATATCAGACTCGCCTGTAAATGGCCTCGTTTATACTTGTGCACAGTTTTTGTAACTTCAGTATTACAGATGTGGCCTGCATCACATGATTTTATTTTTATTCCCCGTTATGTGCAAAACCAAATGCATCTTTTGAAATTCCTTCTTCAGCAAAATGCTGCCAACCACTTCAGTTAATTCTCGGAGCCAGGGCAATGGTGCACTGAGCCCCAGAGATGCTGCGAGGCATACGGCTGGAGCAAAACGCTACAAGTACCTGCGGAGGCTCTTCCACTTCCGACAGATGGACTTTGAGTTTGCTCTTTGGCAGATGCTTTACCTGTTTACTTCACCACAGAGGGTTTACAGGAACTTTCACTACAGAAAACAGACAAAGGACCAATGGGCAAGAGATGATCCTGCTTTCTTAGTACTTCTCAGTATCTGGCTCTGCGGTGAGTGCAGGGGAATAGATAGCATAAAAGAGAGGGAGGGAAAGTTTAAGGATGAACAGTTGTGTCCCTTCTAATAACACACACACACAAAAAAGGACCAATCCATATGGATTATCTTTTAATCAAAGTAGAACAGAAGAAAATGGCCTAACCTTTTGGAAGTTAAGGTGAGAATTAGAAAACAGAGGAGGCATAACTAATACTATGTAGTCTTGAATTAATCTCTCTATTGCAACCCAGTTGCTATTGCGTTTCAAACTACGTAGTTCCCTGTAACTTTACAGACAGTATTAAAACCCCATGCCTCACAGTAATGCTTTAGTTAAAAAATACTGAACATTTGGTTTATCTGAATGTTACACATAAAATACTGTTTTTACCCTAAAGGCCCTAGTGAAATTCTGTATATTGCAGAATTAAGCTATAAACAAAGTGTCTCATCTAATTTTTAGACTGACTTGCAAATGCAGTAAGTATTATCCTAGTCTTCTTCTGTTATATAGCACATGGCTGTTAGTGATATCAAAACTGTTAACTGAAATAAAAGTATGTTACCATGCGAACAGTTTGGGTTAACAAGGAGCTTTTCTAAAACAAAGAATATTCTATTGTAGTATTGTGTGAATTTTTAAAAAATAGTTGGGGGGGGGAGCAATACAATTTGCTGTTACATCTTTAAGCCCAAGTACAGATGAGTGTTCTCCAATCTGTGAAAGGGATTATATTATGAGTAAATTGCATTGTACCTGGTATCTGGTGGAAAAAAAATGAGGTGTTGGACTGAAAATCTCAGGGAGAAAAATAATAAGGAAACTGGAGATTTTTTAACAGTATACTTAAAAAACTGTATCATTTTAAGATCTCATGCTTTCTTTTCTATAGCTAACTTTAATAATCTTTTTCTCCTTTCAGTGTCTACTGTAGGATTTGGATTTGTGCTGGACATGGGGTTTTTTGAAACAATAAAGCTGTTACTTTGGGTTGTCTTCATAGACTGCGTGGGCGTTGGCCTCCTGATTGCAACTCTAATGTGGTAAGTAGTGATGTCTGATACTGAGTGCGATATTGCTGGTGGGACACCGATAGTCCTCTGCTGTTCGCAAGACACTTGATTCTCTGTTTGGGGCAAAATTATAGAGTAAGTATTGACTATAGGCTTTGTGCTGTTGTGGTAATTGTTTCAAAATGTTGCTTTAAAAACTAACACATCCTTTTCTTTATTATTTCCTGCAGAAGATTATTGTTCAGGAAGTCTGTATTATGATTAACGTTTCAGCTTGTTTTCTTTCTTCTTGAGCTGGTTGATCTTCAGCAATAATTCCAAATCAAAAATTTGGTGATCAAAACCAATTCTTATTTTGATTGAACAGCTTAACTAAAGTAAGCCTGAGGATGGTTATGTTTAAGTAGGGCAATATACAATTGGCTCATGCTTCTTGCTGAAGATTTTAGCTATTTCCACTACAAGCAATGTCTGTTCTATTTCACGCATGTTGGCTTTGTTGCTTTGGTGGTAGTCGCTGCCAGTTTTATCCTGTAATGGCCAGAGACTTGGAGAAGGGGAGAGGCAGTAGCGAGTCAGTTTATAACTCAGGCCTCAGGACTTTATAGATGTGTCCTGCACCAGCAAGGGAACCATGAACCAACGGGAAGTCACTGTTTCTGTACTGTGGCAAGGGGAGGGCACCGAAGAAAGAGTTTTCATTTTACCAAGAACTCTTTCATGGAAGTGGTGGAAAATGAAAACTTACAAGGAAACAAGGGCACTTAAAAGAGTTCTTAGTAATGGAGCTGACATCTTAAATTGATGCTGGCTGGAAAAGGGATATATTCCTTTCAAACAGTGACCTCAGGAACTCCTGCTTGTAATTGCAAAATTCAGGATGAGGCATATACAAGAACTGTAGCTGACAGATGAAAGATCCATCTGACCTACTCTCCTGTCTGGGACAGCAACCCGTAAAATGCTTGGGGAAGAGGATATAGCAATGCTTCCCCCCCATCCTCCGGCAATTTGTGGTTTGGGATGCAGTCTCCTGAACCAGAAAGACTTCAGCATCTGCTGCTTTTCCTCTGTGCTTTTGTCAGCTTCCTACAGGCCTAAATACCAGTCATCTGGCTCCAGTTTAGTTCCAGTCCCTTCTTCCAGTGCAGGTGCTCACCTTTTTTTTTTTTTTCCAAAGCTTCCTAATGAGTCTAAACCCCTTCATGCCTCACTTCACCATGCATCCAGGCTCTGCCTTTCTGACCCTGCCCTTAGCACAAAGAGTACGTCAGAGAAAGCTACCATGAAAGCTCTGGTCTCTTCTTATTTCTGAGCATGTATTGACTTCTTGTTCCTCTTCTAAATGGGATAAATTTTCTGATGTCAGCAGAACTTCAGCTGAAGAAGACAAAGTCCTGAGGCTTGTTCAGTAGCCTGTAACACCAGGCCACATGTGTTCTGTTAGCACTCCTTTTCAGTAAGAAGAATGGGCTCATCTTAAGAGCGCTAGCCTGCCCTCTTCCTGTCCTTGAAGTGTGCCATTTCTGTAGAGATGAAATAAACCCTCTCTGTGTGAGGTAATGCACAGGTGAAGTGATAACCTGGAGCACTTTTCTGAAGTCCTCTCTGCGTGTGTACGAGGGTGCCACGCTGCCTGAGAACTTGTAACTGCATTGAGAAATTGTAGCACTGTTCTATTTAAAAAAAAAAAGTTCTGGTGCTGTATTACCTGCAGTGTATTTCAGCTGCCTGCTGAATGCAAGGAATGTAATCATAGTTTTAACAAAAACAATAGTCTGGTCTGCATAATTCTTGCATATTTTTCTCCCAGATAGCAGAAACTTTGTCAGGGTACAGAGTCAGGATCACATAGGGCTTACTATCTCAGACCAACATTTTGTCAGTCAGCTTTATAGATTCACGTTAACAACATTCTCAAAAATCTTTTCATGTAGGTTCATTTCTAATAAGTACTTGGTGAAGCAGCAGAACAGAGACTATGATGTGGAGTGGGGATATGCCTTTGATGTTCATCTGAATGCTTTCTATCCGCTTCTAGTCATTTTGCATTTTATCCAGCTGTTTTTCATCAACTGTAAGTAGAATATTTTGTGCTCTCTGCTTCAAAATCACGTTCTATCAAAACGGCTGAGAGCAGTTGTCTCTTTCAGATGTCATCATATCTGATTCTGTCATTGGGTATTTTGTTGGGAATACATTATGGCTGATTGCAATTGGCTATTACATCTATGTGACATTCCTAGGATACAGTGGTAAGTGATGGCAACTTCTTTTCTATTTGTTTGACTAAAAGCAAGAGCATGATTTTACTTATTTTGTCTTAGTCCATTAATGTGTAAAGCAGAGGCTCAGCTGGGTGTGGAAGTAATTCTTTCTTCATGGTGAAAGAAGTTTGACAGAAATTTACCAATTCGTGTTTCCAGCTGGATGACATCTTAAGCAAAGAATTTGTATTCTTCACCGTACCATTGTCCCTTCTTGTCTTAGACCTGTAGCACCACAACTTGTTTTCCTTGTCCCTCTGCAAATCCACTTCAAAATGTTTGCGTTGAATAAAACTTCTGTAGTTAGTTTAAGACTATAGTTTTAGGTAAAACAGGTTCCCAGGGCATTACCTATACCAGTTAGCTCAAGTACTCTTTAATCTGTGATAATGGTAGGACTAGTAGAGCAGAGATGACAAACCCACCCTTCTAAGGCGGCTGGCAGAGCAGTACTGTTTTTTCTTGCTGTCTTTCCCCAAGGCCATTGTACATGAAGCACCTTTTTTGAAAGAGCACTACTTTTATACTTGCTTCATTGTTGCTTCTGTTTCAGCATTGCCCTTTTTGAAGAACACAGCTATTCTTTTGTATCCGTTTGCACTTCTCATCGTGCTCTACTTGATCTCATTAGCATGTGGATGGAACTTCACCAAGATGCTTTGTTCCTTTTATAAATACAGAGTGAAATAAAACCAGGACTTCATGTATCTAATGTTTATTTTCTTTTTATCTTAGCTGTCTTGACAGTAAAGAAAACATTAAGAACATTTTGTAAATGGTTGTAAATTTTGCTTTATTGTAGATAACTGTAAAAAAGTTTGAAGTGTCCTTTTTTATTAAAATATTTACAACAGTAAACATGTTAGCAATTTTGTTCAAATACTTTTGCAGTACATTCCTAAAAAGTTACTTGTACATCTCTGTAGCTTAAATTTAACTGCAACAAGTCTATTTAGCATAACTCTTACTGCTGATATTTTGCATGTACTGGCATAAGCTCTACATTAGGAGGGTTTTAAGTGACATCGAAAAGCAGTTTTATTTAAGAATAATACTGGAATACCTGGCCTTGGGACTGTGTGAAAGTAGGGATCTTAATAGTGCTGCAATGATAAAGCAACCACTGTCTCCGGATACAGAGCTCTCCCCTCCTTTCATGAAAGAACTCGAGAACAGATTGATTTCAGTGACTACTTCCAATATACATGGACTACTCTGGCACACAGAAGAAACAGTGATGAAAGGCACAATTAACATGACCCATATCAGGTTTCCAAATATAGCAGCAACTTTTTAAACCCGATCTCTAGAAGTCCAGTGGGTATTATTACATCCACCATTATCAGTGGCAGGTCGATGAACATGGAAGGAGGAAAGTACAAGTTTAGTTTGGCTATGAGGGTAGGCTGGTGGCAGTGCCTACAGCTGTAAAGTCCACAAGGCAGGAGCATAAACGGACTGTCACAAACAATACCTTCTGGAAAATGACGATGACAACTCTCCAAAGCAGAGTGTTCAGTATGAAACATGAGTGCTAGGATTCGGTTCCCAAAACAACACGAGTAAACTGGTTACAGTAAGACTTAATATTTCAGTACTAGAATTTGATCTCTAAGGAAAAACTATATTTATCTTAAAATACCAAATATGCTGGCAGTGCATCTTACAGTACTGTGTGTTTCAGCCACTGGTAAGGCTTGAAGAGAATCGTGTTCCCCTCTCAGCAGACACTGAGCAACATTCCCCTTTTCACAAGGAAAGCACATCCACGGAAGGCGAAGGATTCCAGTCAGGACCTGCTCCCACCCTGGCTAACAGCACAAGCTCCTGTCCTGCAGGCAGCTGCAGCCTAACTGTACAACTTCTCCTTAACAGGAATCCCAGCACCAGTGATCACCCACTTGGGTTCAACAGTAAAAATACTTCGTATTTAGTGCCCTATGGTGCGATACCATTGAAATCAGTGAAGGACTCAGGGCCTGTGTACCTTCCCTTCAGAGGGATCAAAGTTTTTCCCCTTGAAAGAAGACTTCATTGTTCTCGAAATTAAGCTACTTTAAGTTCTAGCTACTCACTGTTTACAGCAGAAATCAGCAAAACCCTTAAGAGACTGCTGAGGTCAGAAAAGCGACACTCTCAAACACAAGTTCATCAGGCCTGTGTGGGGTGTGTTTTTCACGTCAGCACTCAATGCTAGCCTGAAAACACCAGTTGTTTAAGAGCCTTTCAGCATTATGCTGGTGATTGTAAAGATGATTTAAAAACATAAGGGGTTTTTTCCCTTTCTACTACAGTTACTTGCTTTAGCTTTTTCAGAATACATCCTTCCTAGTAAGAACAAACAGAGAACCTAGGGTTAATTTATTTCAGGGGAGCAAGGTTTGAAGAGATTTAATTCTTTTTCCCCCCCCCACAAGAGTAAAATAATATTTTCCAAGTTGGAAGCAAACTACAAATTATTACAATACTTCATCTGGAGCAAATATTTCCAACAAAAAACAGATTACTGAAATGATAATATACTTGGAAAAAAATGAAGGAAAAATGTTACACAGTTGTTCAATTTTGCCAAAGACTAATAGCATTCCAGCCCATTCAAGGAATTGTGTATCACATGGGCAAAGTATAAATTGCTTTGCTCTAAACTGATGCAAGGTATTTCAAAACTGCTTTGGAAAGAGCTAGACAAGCAGCGATAAAACAGAAGATTCCAGTCTTTTATTGGTCCACGAATCATATGGTTATCTGTTTGAATTTTTCTAAGCCATCTTTCAGTTAAGAAAAAACAAATGCATCTGTATGAATATTTTCTATGAATGCAAATAAATGGTCGAGATGCCTGCAAAAGCGCAAAGGCTTTTAGAAACCCTCTTTAATTGAAAAAATTAAAAGTGCTAATTTGGGATCATATCCTGTTCACATTATTTACAAAGTTTTCAGTAGGACTACCCACTGAATGAGCAAAGCAAGGTTATACTGACAGTCTTGTATTTCCTTGGTCCAGAGCAATCATGATTAGCTCAGAAAAGCCAGTGCTCATATCAGCCCATCTGTTTGGCATCCAGTAGAAGAAGTTAAGAATAATTTGCCCAGATAATGAAGGTTTCTGGTACTGCCTTTGGTTTCACAGAAGTTCTCTTTTCTGAAGCTTTTAACAGCACCAGAAGGACCTAATAGGATCATAGGATAATGCAAGTTTATTTTGAAACACTTTCCATTATTTGATTACTGTAAGATTCATCAGCTTAGAGGGGATTTTTAAGGCCACAACAAAAATAACTTGAAATTAAATAAATGTAGGAAAACACTCCCCAAAATCAGCTAATAGGTTTAAGATGCCGAGAGGAACTCTTGTGGTAATACTGTAACTTACAGCTGAGACGTGTAAAAGAGACAAGCCCAGGAGTATACCCAGTCATAAGCAGTGCCCGAGCTAATGACTGTTGAGCCAAACAGCCAAAGCAGTCTTATTTCATCATAATTCCAGGAAGGAGGCTTGCACCACTTTAGCCTGACTTGGGGACTGGAATTTGAAAGGTAGAAAGCCCAAAATAGCTGTCTGCAGAGATAATTAGATCGAAAATATTTTCGCTGCTTTTTCTACATCAGCAAAATTTCCGAGTAAATTTGCAGTACTGTCTGATTACACCAGGTCTGAATTTACCTGAATCTACAAAACGTGATTTGTATTAATGTGGCACATTTATTGAGAGAGCATGTAAGCTCAGGTACATTTAAAGTGTTAAAGCAGCTCAGAGTATTTCCAACTCCTGCTAGTACAATGTAATAAAAATGCAACAATCTTTAGAAAAAAAACCCACATATTTTACCAAGCACTAGTTAATTTGTTGTCTTTGATAAACTTCATCTCAACATTTTTGAAAACTAAATAAACTTGTAACACCAGAGTCCTGCAATCAATGTGATAAGGGTTCTATATATTTAGATATATTAGCAATGATTCATCTTAACTAGTGTGAAACATCAGGAACAGTGATGCTTTGAGAATAAGCCCACAGCCTGCTTAATAAGTGGTACCAGAAACTTTGGAACTCATGGAAAAAGATGGAAGTCACTGTCAGCAAAGCTACTTATCTTAAGAAACTGCAGTATCTAACATATTTCTGCAATCATCTAAATTGTAATAAATAGCTATAGTTTAAATTACTTGCATCATTCATTCACAGGCACAGCTGAGAAGAAAATCTAAATACTTTCTTAGACCTTTGCTAGCTAACGTGATAAAAAGCCATTGCATGGCAATAATTTGATGGCATGGCATTATACATGTAACGAACTGGGCTGTGGCACCACAGTAGGCTGGATTCACACAGGGTTCTGAGCCTGTTCACCCACGTTCCTAAATCCAAGAATAAACTCCACTTATGAGGCCAGTGCTTAGCTTCTGCCCACAGTCTCTATGGGCAAGATGAGCTTTCCAAGTAACCTTTTATTTACACCATCTGATGCAATCAGAAAAAAGTAAACAAGGCCTGCCTGGTAGCTTTCTACTTTTCTTCAACTTACACCAGTCAGTCTCAATAGGAGGTCTTCTCTCTGTGTACAAACCTTGTCTTCCCTGTGTCCTCAGACAACACAGCTAAAACAAAATGACTATGGTCTGTAGAAGTAGTTAAGCTCTTAAACTTGAATATTGCTGAACTGTCAAAGCTACGACAGTTTTCCAACAAGGCAGAAGAAAAGACAGGTTGACTCTCTATCCCAGTGGTGATGGCTTTCAGCTTGCAGTGCTGGAGAGTCAGGTTTAGGCTCCCACTCCTTATAAGCATGTCATGAAAAAGTGGCCATATCTATTAGTAGAACTTTCATGCCGGAGAGATGAATTCAAGATCCCCGCTCTAGATCAGGGATCCCGCAACAGGTTTTGCGCATCTGTGCCCTGACCACAAAGATGTTGGGGATAACAGAAGGTTTTTTTCCACAGGGAAAACTGGGCCAGCTTTCGAGATGTCAGTTCACAGCAACAGCTGAGAATCCCGAAGCCAGTGTAGATGCCTCCCTCCAGTGTCAATCAGGCACTTCATTCCTCTTAATGAGAGGAATTTCTGCCTCTCTTCTTCCTGACCATTTCTGACTGGGTAACTTAAATCTTCCCATGCCTGTGTCCTTACACATAAGCACCTAAGCAGAAGGACTCTTAAGAGCAGCAGCAGCATTAGTACTGCAACGGTCCTGCTCTGGATTTAATCCAAACCACTTTCTGTTCCTGATGGAGTTTTTGATTTATTTAAGATCACTGTTGTTTCCCTTGAAACAAAAAGGCAGGGTACTAACTTGAGGCCAAATTCAGTTCCTATTAAAAGTTAGCCCGAGTTACTACACTGATCAATAAAGGAGTCAAACTTAAACCTTGTTCTTGAACAATGGAAGAAAATAAAAATAAACCATAACTACTCACTGTCATGTATCTAAAATAAACACTGCAATAACAGAACCTTTTAAAAGGAGACCTCTGTAGATCAAATGTATCTAACCACTATTAATTCTTTTGATAAAAGGTAACCTCTGTCGCTCCAAAGCAAAGCTGGAGAATGATTTTTTCAGTACAGAAAATGAATTTGTCCAGGCTAGGAAATGTCTACAAAGATTTTTAGAAAGAACTGTTTGGAATTGAAAAAATTCTTCTAAAATGCAATGGATTCAATCTAAAATCACTGCAGATTTAGTACATAATATGAAACAAGACATTTCAGCATGCTTTTTATGTGGCTACAAACTGTACATAGTGGAATTTCATAGCCCCAAAGAATAATGCTCTTCAGAACTCTGTTAATGCCTCTGAAAATCATTCAGATTCTGTGTACAAAACTACACAATCTAGAAACTTAATCTAGGGGTTTTTTTGAAACATGGCAGTATATTTGAAATATGGTATTAATTTATGTTTGCATCTCCAAAGAAAAATGTAGAAAGACAACTTAAACTAGAGAATTCATAAAAAAAATTATATCAATTTAAAATTTTACTGCATAAAAATATGTACTTTTCAAATTATTTTAATAAATTAAATATCCCTAACATTTTTAATATATATCCCTGACAGTCTATAAAAGAGGGTTCTTGTTATAGAAAATAAATGGAACTCCGAAAGTACCCCCTTCATAAAACATATTTAACAATAATTATATTCTTTTTCTTCTTCAAGGAATGTAACAATATGTACAACTTCTCTATATTACTAGACTATCAAAATAGCGTAGCAGGGTAGCAGGGTTCTGTAACCATAAGATGGTAAAGTCACATTAAAGTGGAGGACAACTTAGGCCTCAGATGAACATTATCAGTGTGGAGCATCAGTTTCCGGATGGATCAGATAAGAAGGGATAAATACAATCTTCTCATCTACAGTAGATTTCACAAGAGGTAGAGTTCAAGTGAAAATTAAAGAAATTTGGAATAAGGTGCATGCTCAGTATTTTCAATTCGTGACTTGCTAAGGATGTCAGATTTTACAGGAAAAGCTTTCAAGGATTCTTTCTTTTTTCTCTAAAGCAGATTTCCATGATCAGTTTGTAATCTTTTTAATGTGAATCTGAAATAGAGAATCAGAAAAAAAGAAGTCATGTTTTAGGGTATTACATTTCTCAGTAATAAGGGGTAACTGTTTTCAGCATTAGCCAAAGTTTTGAGCTTCAACACACTGACAGAATGAAGAAATCTCACATTTGCCGGTTTCATTTTTAAAAGGTTATACCACCTCTCACCTCATTCAGAATTGCCCAAACTGCTGAATTTTGTATCACTGAAAGCCGGAATGATGAAATAGGGTTTAGGCTGGGGTCAACTGTTCCTTCAGCTACACCGTTTTCAAATTTCCCTGCAAAAGAAGCAAAAGTTTATCCTGAATTAAGTACAAAATCTGTGTCGAGAAAAATGTCTCTGTAGTATCACAATTCACAAGTGAAACCTATTGCTGGTGGCTGTAGGGTTGACTGGTGTCATTCCTGAAACCAAAGACAGCCAGTGATTTTTTATATCAGATTCAGCTTTGCAGCAGCAAACAAGATGGGGTATATCATCAGAGCACACCGATCTGAACAGAATTACATGTAAGAATAAAGACTTTGGAACTGCCTAAGGGTATCAGCACTTCAAACTCTGGGAAGATTTTGGCACAGATTTTTATTTAATATCATGGAACTAAGCATGGAGCCCCTGGCTTATGTGTTTTCAAGGAGGATTAAGGACAAGGGATATCATTCCTTCTTAATGTATTCCTATTTAAAGGATCTTCAATTATATTAGAATGAACAAGAATCCAATTTAAAAGCCCAGTTAGACTTTACACTTAAAACATATACACAGCAACTGCAATTCATTAAGACAAAAAAACTTGCTTTTGTTGTAACAGGGTTGCCCAACCTATGTCCAGCAAGCTAAATACAATCCATTAGTAAAATTTCTCTTCCTTGACGACAGGTATCCTGGCACCTGCCCCAACAGCTACTTGGCTATGAAAATGCCAATCTCATCCCGTGACGAGACAGCTGATTGTCTGAAGGGTGGGTTCAAACCCAGGCCAAGCACAACAGCTCACATGGAGGCACTCATGCAGTCACCTGACAGAAGAGGTGATCTTATACAGCCTGGAAGTGCCTCTACAATAATCTAGGCGATGGATCCTGGCAGAGAAGTTGGATGTAGCTGCGCTACAACTAAGAGTCACACTAGATCTTTGTTTAGTACATCAGTCTCAGAAAAGAAATATTGGAAACGATATTAAGTGAAGCTTCCAAGGTCATGTACCCAAAAATGAATGATCAAAACTCAGTTTTAGGTTTGTTTTGGTTTTAATGAAAATGTCTGAACTGTTGCAATAGTAACAATACACATTTCTTTCTACTGGGACATACCTATCCTGAAGTAACCATCCTCTAAGCGTTTGTCTTTGGTTTCTTTGCTTAATACCAGTTCTTCATTCTAGAACAACAAAGCACAAATTAGATCATATATTTTGACATATGACTTTGCCAGGGAAAGACAAATGTGTGGGCACTCTTGTTACATATTCAGCATCCATCTTTTCTAAATAATTATGAACCAGCCTAGAATAGTTATTTATAGCCTTAGACAAGCCAATACGAAAAAAAGAAAAAGCAGCAGTGTTCCAGAACTGAATGGTATTTGGCTTCAAAGTAGAAAAAAAGAAGTACTTTAAGTGCCCCTTGTAACTTGCATGTTAACTGCCACGTGAACAGAATACATAGCAGATACTGGCATAGACAGTAGAAGAAAAGCAAAGGCAGGATCTTGCCTTCTTTTCCTGTGGTTGAACCAGAGATTTCTCTCAGGACGAATGAAACTTACAGCTTACTTTTTGATGTAAGAATTTGGGTGAGATGAAAAGCCATCAGACCAGCAAGGAAAGCATTGCAATTATCACTGCCTCACTAAAAAAGGGATGGGTATCAATAAGTTTCTTTAATAAGCACAGAAAAATGAGATTGTAGACCAGAGCTTCAAAAACAGCTGGAAAATTACAACCAGAATCACGTGATCCAATACTAAAAGACCCACTGTAAGAATTTCCTAGGAATCAATTAAAAATGCTTGACAAAACAAGAGATTAAATCCATCAGCTTTTTTTTTTTTTTTAATTCCTACTTTTAAGGGAGGCTGCTGAAAAAGTGGTGGGGTTTTTTTGGTTTTGGGGGTCTTTGTGGTTTGGTGGGGTTTTTTGTTTGGTTGGTTTGTTTTGGATTTTGTTGGTTGGTTGTTTTTTTTGAGTGTGTTGCTTGAGTCCCAGACAAATCCAGTCTGGGGGCATTCTGGTTTCTAAGGGTTGTTTTTTGTTTTTCTGAATTCTGCTTAGGGAGGATCAGGGTTGAAGTACCTGAATGGGCTGCCAGCTCTACTGAAGTCCATGGTGGAGAAATCGTTCCCTCAGGACAGTACCTATCATTCTGCAGCTGCTGTCCTCATATTGGTGACATTTTCTGCTGACACCAATGGCTTAGGAATGGGCCAGATGCAGAATTTCCTGTTTACCTTTCCACAAATTGTGTCAATAGCAATTGAAGCTCGGTAGCATTACTTCCTTAAAGGATGCTCCAGTTTGAGGGACATTTCACAGGCAAGTGTAGCCAAAAAAAGAGATGCTTGATGCACATTTTTTTCTCGTTATCTTGTGGTATCTTGGGCCCAGATGAAGTGAGAACTGATGCTGGTTTTGTGGTTGAATATATTTCCAAAAGTCTTGAGAAACAAAACCCAGAAATCTTATAATATTCCATATATCATGTTGTATAATTAGAATAAAACTGACAAACTTCTTTTTAGGGGTGAGGGTGGTCAGAAATTCCTGGTTTTGCTCGCTCCCAGGAAGGCAGATTGCAAGAATGGAGAAGTGAACTCCTCCATAATAATTCACTTTTTTTTTTTTTTTAAAGAAAAAAAAATAAAAAGGGATTCAGCATATGGTAATTTAGGCACAGATTTCAAGATACCTACACAAGGTGTATGGCAGAAGATAGAAATACTTTGCTATTTTAATACTAAATAAACTTGTCTGAACTAGTATCTTAATCCTCTGACAGAGTTTTGTGATATAAATGGTTAGCTATAGTATCTAGTTGAAGAAAAATAACCCATACCATCCAGCTTCAAAGAAGAATATACTTTAGATAGTGTAGTGCCCTCCTGAGATAAAACTCAGACTGATTTATGGAAAAAAAAACAAAACAGTAATCAGGAGAAAGGAACACATTCGGTTTAAGAGTCCAGATATTTCAGTATCTAGTAAGGTTTGGATGTGTGTCAATTCCTGAACGAAGACTTTTTTACTAAGTCAAAAAGCAGACTGACTTAGCTTTCCCATTTTCCAAAATACACAGGAGAGGGAAGATTTTTTATTTTTTTGTTTTAAATAGTAGCAGTGAATTGGAAGAAAATGAGCTTGTTCACCTCCAAATTACCAACGGCACTTGTAGCCAACTGCACTCTGAATGATCATCTGAATAGTTACAGTAGTTTTCTGTTAATAGACCCAATTAAAAACAAGAAAAAGTATGAGAGCATCAGAGCATCAAGATCCTACAGTTAAAAGAAGCATTCATGTCTCCCTCACCCTGTTCAAAACATCAATAAAATTAGGAGGTTTTACTTTTATCCTATAATGGAGAAGACACAGATCAATAAATTCATACCTGAAAAGGCAAAACTTCCACAGTTGTGTTTAGAAGTATGTCTCCTGGATGCTCTGGATTGCCACTGTGAAACAAATACCTATAAATGAAAATGGAAAAACAAAACAGTCTACATACATCAGTCAGAATTAGCTAAGTTACCATCTTACATGTTAATAGTCACATTACAGATGTTACAATGATAAACGTAACTTTATACTGGACCTACATCAGCTGGTGATAAGAAATGAAAGATGGTTTCACATACTACCCTAATTGAAAGGGCTAAAGTTTTGCATTTTTTAAAGAGTAGTTGGGCAATATTTTGCTTAGAAAGGTACTTTCCATAATCTGATCTTGACAGATTGCATTATACAAAGTGACCACCCCACCCACCCCACCCCACCACGCGCCACCCCCTCCTTGTGCCCACAGGACGAACTCTGCAGATCCATTCTGAACCAGTTCTGGGAACTTATCCAAGTCAACATTTTGCCAGGCCAGTTTTCCCCAAGACCAGCTCTCCACTCTGGTTCATTGCAAAGTCTCATTAATGACTGTGCAGGAACTCCCAACCCATATCCACACCCTTAATGGTACCTGAATTCAAACTTGTACTCCAAAGACAGGTTTAGGGTTTTTTTTAAACAAAAGCATGTTTTTGACATGTACAGACATACAGAAAAGGACGTGGTTTTTTTTATACCTGTACAAAGTCCCCGTTACCCTCATTTAGTTGTGCATTTAATGAAATTTATCTTTTTTTTTTTTAATGGGACAGAGTAAATATGTTTAAAACTGTATCAAAACCATCCCTATACATATCAAGCAGTGAAGTGCAAGTGTTCGAATTCTAGCTGCCCACTCTCAAACAGCTTTTGCAGTACTACACATGTAGATAATGTTACAAAAGGCACAGTTTAATTCCCTCTTCTTATATATAACACAAACTTCATATTTTTTTGAATACGTATTATGTAAACAAGTATCAATATTTTTTACCACTAGGTGGTATCAATGCTTGAAAAATTGTTCATTTCTTACCATTTTTTGTAGTGGACCACAGAGTGTATTCAGATTACTGTCAAAAACTACCTAGATATTACACCTACTCAGATGCCACTTTTAACAAGCCTATTTTACTTTTAATACGTTTAAATGAATATGTAAAAATCTATCAACACATTTCAAACCTTTCTTCAATTGGAACTTAGAGAAATTAACAGTAAGTACCATCTTCAACATTAAATACATCACCAGCCAGGGACAAAATTAGTTCAGAAATTATCACTTGATTAAAATTACAAACATTAGCTCAATTTGCAATTTATTAAGACATAATTGGAGATGGAAATTCCAGTTTGTCTTTACCCAGTATGTCTGAAGCCAGGTAAGTACTTGCCATTAATCCATACTCCATAGCTACAAGACAAGAAGTAGAAGAAAACAGAGCTCTCTGACCCTGACTCAGAAATGTCTGTGATCCCAAAATGATAGAAGTAATTTAAAAAAATACAAACAACACACACACACACACACACATATATATAACATTTATTTTATCAAGGCTCAGAGGAGGAGTAAAACCACACGCTCTGATATAAGAAAGCTACATTGATTTCTATTGCACTGGTTTCAGCAGAACTGCACAGATTGAACTGCAAACCAAAATTGGATTCAGTAACCTTCAGCATTGTACGTGCTTCAAGAAAAATAATTTCCCCACTGTAGTTTAATGTAAAGCTTAGTCAATTCTAAAGTACACAAGCTACCTAAAACATACATAGTTCTTCCAAGAAAAATCCTGTGACTTTTTCTAAACATTAGTGACATCCAAAAATCCCCAAAGACTTAATTATCCTGTCTAGGAAGATGCCTTTATTATATGCTTCAATAACAAGCAAAACAAAACTCTTGTCAAAGCTGACCAGAAGAGGACTAAAAGTATATTCTGCTGTCTTCTGACCTAGCAGATCTAACTTGCCATTCTTTGGTCTGTCAGATACCCTAACCGTTACTGGGAGTTTTTCTCTTGAAAACACTGAAAATTCTAAAGGAGACTTATTTTAAAATGCAAGTGATCAAACACTCACATCTAAGGTGCTGCCATGGAACACTCCAACCAAACCACAGACACAGTAGTGTCTTTCTAGTTCACAAGTCTTATTTCTGAGAAGACACACCTAAAAAGCCACAAACTCCTCCTGATCTTTGATCACTGTGGTCTCAATGAACGATAATGGGTTTGGGATGCTTGGGTGGGGGTTTTTTGCTGGGGCAGGCAGGAGGGAAGTGGTGGTGGTGGGTTGTTTTTTTGTTTGTTTGTGGGTTTGGTTTTGGGGCGGGGGGTATTTATTTATTTGGGTTTTGTTTGTTTGTTTTTAAAAACAACCCTGCGACCATACAACCTTAGCCAACCATTTCGCCTTCTGTGCTATCAACTTTTGAAACTGAAGTATGGTTTCCTCCCCCCAGCAGTTATCACTCCATTAGGAAAATGCACTCACAAGTTGGCACAATGCCAAAACAATTTACAGAAGTAATTAATAAAATCTGATTTCCAGATTTCCATGTAATCGAACTCGCTTTTTTAATATGTTTTCTATAACTATCTGTCTACCCATATGCACACACATATATAACATATGCATATGTCACCACTTACTTAAAATTATGTTTAGAAAGGAAGGGATATTTTTATATCTGAGCCTTGCTTGAACACTTGACCTACTTAGTCAGAAAAAGTTACACAGATTAAAAATAGAAGTATGCATATACGTACACAGTGCACATCTATGATCAATCTTTTGCTTAGAAATAAAATTTACAAATTAAAAAAATTTATTTGAAAGAAAATTTAATTTACAAATAAACAGATATTCTACAGGTCCTAAAAGAAGTGTCATTAGCTGTTCTTTTGTAAAACTTGCCTCCCTCACATATTGATAAATCACAAGTTTTCAAGGTTTTCAGACTATGAAAGATTTTTCTGGATACAGAGACTGAAAGACATGGAAGTAGTTGTGCTTTTGGCTAAGTTGTTCTGACATCTGTCCTTGGATTTACAGTTGACAGTCCATTAAACACTAAAAACATGCTTTTTATTTTTTTCACCCTCCTAGTTAACTGACATTTTTCTTAGGATGTAATCACTAAGATATTCTTGTCTACCTGCTGCTTAAACATAACCCCTTCTGAACCATTCTTTCAAATTAAAATTCTGAAAGCCATAGACCTCTAATATAGTAATCCCAAACAAATACAAATTCACCTAAAGTTAAAAAAAGTACTACTATTACCTTATGGAATATTACTTCACAGCTTTATTACAAAATACAAACATGGACACATTTGGACATTCTTGATGGAAGTCATCAGAGAAGTAACTCTAACAACTGGTAAATGAAATACTAATGTAACTGAACCTTAGAGAACCTTTTTCTCTGGCAGTATCTTTTTAAAGATGCACGGGTCAAAGATAATAGCTAGCTACTGTAGATATTCAAAACCAGAGACAACCTCCTCCATGCCAAAGTCACTACATGTATGAACCACCTTGCATACATTCTGGTCATCAACTCAATGTAGTATGAGAGGAATAGAGGATGCTAGACATTAACATCTCATGTGGCCAAAAAGAATTACATAATAAAATTTAAAGAGCACTAAAGGTTTAAAAAACAAACAAACAACAAAATGGAGCAAAGTCAAAGTTGCAAAGAAAACTTCAGTTGTCACGTTCAGTGACTTCAGTATTTACTCAAATTGAGGGTTTGACTTCTTCCTATGGAGCTAGGTATCACCTATAAAATCAAGCCAACTAGAGGGTAAAAAAAAAATCAAAAACCAATAAGCTGAAACAAATACTTATGCACATCCTAACACACAAAGGGAGAGAAGGGCAGAAGCATGATTATCATTGATACACTGATGAAAGACATCATTAGCTTGCCAATGCAGTTAACTGTTACAGTGCTTCAGAAGCCTACACTCAGATTCAGAACTACCCCAGTAGTGAGCACCTGGAAAGATTCTCACCTTTTGTAACATCCCCCAAAAGATGTGTATAAATTAATATCGATATTACTAATCTGTGCTGTTAGCTTTAATAGTCGTCTTTGAGTAGCTAAACTTTTCCATCTTGCAGCACTAAACCATCACCTGTACTTTAAAAAAAAAAAATCCCAACTACACACACCTCTTTACCCTCCTCCTATTTTGCTTATGAAGGGAATGTATCTCTCTTCTTTCCCTCACATCAAAGCATATTTAGGCTCAGAAAACTGTTATTCTATTACCTGATTTGTTTTCTTTTAGGCATTAAAAAAATCTGTCTTATTGTCTTTTATATTTTATTTAAATAAATAGAAGTGCCAATTATTTTTTATATATATATAGAAAGTGTGATCTATGCATTTTCTATTTTGTTGAGCAATTAAAAATTAGAACAGAACACATAATAACTTTATCAGTAAATTATGGCAGCTTTATAAAAGGAAATAATATACAAAAATTCTACAAAAAGCACAATTCACATCCACTGTCAATATATTTGGATTTTGTTTTGAATGAAACAAAAGACTTATCTCACTTGATGCTAAACACAAATATTCTAAGAATCTATTTATGAACATGGGCCTTTGTGCTCTGTAAACATCAGGAATCAAATCCTTTTCTCTACATATTCTCCTTATGTCTCTTTTTAGCAATCTGATATATTTTAGTATATCCTATTTTCAGAAAAGGAAAAGAAGTAGGAAGGCAGAGAGGAAATGTTTCCTTCCACATTGGAGCAAATTATCCATAGCAACATGCAGCAAAACAGTTTTTAATTCTGCACAACATGAATCTCTATAAAAGCAACATTCAGTCAGCAAATTTTTGGCTCTCTATGGATGCCGTCATCCACTGCAAGAGTCATTATTCATCAATTCTATCCAGTATTTTTGATCACTGGATGCAAATGTGGTAAAAGAAATCTAATCTACCACCTCCCTGTCATTTTCCCAGAATCCTCATTAGGAAATGCTATTTTTCCACTGTCACTGGAAACCGGTATTAACCATGCATCATTTCCTTGTGCAAAATAAAAACAGAAGATGAATAATTTCTTTTCCCTCTCAGGCTCAATTTCTTCTCCTATCCTTTATGCCTCTTACCCACTCTTTTGCAAAAATTGCTTATACTTCAAAAAAAAGCTTAATTCCTCAAATCTATGTATATACCCACCAAGAACTCACAATAGGTAAGCAATCTAATGGGAGTTTTTCTATCTTGTTGTTATAGTTTCCGATTGGGGGGGGGGGGGATAAAAAACACAAACCACCGAAAAACCCACACCAAAAAAGACGAACATTTACCCCATTATCTTCTATGGTAAAATGTCATTTCCTCTGCCAAAACCAGCCAGTCTAACTGTCCCTATATAGAACTGGGCTGCATGTTTGAGAGCTGCAAGGGATGAATTCCCCATTTTTACAGAAGTGCTGAACCAGCACACCGAAAGGAGAGAACTTTCTCATATTTGTCAAAGGACCACAAAGTAGCCTGACTGAAGAGGTGATGGGGGGATTTTGGGGAGTGGTCTGAGTCTTTTTTATCCAACACACACCTAAGAAATTCATCTTCTCACACCACTTTAGAAGTCGATCTGAATCTTTTGATAAGGTTACCCATGCCATTTCCTAACTTTCTTCAGCTGCGCAATATGTGTAGAAGGCATTTAGCTGGGTAAGAAAATCTCATTCCCAGGTCTTCTCTTGCCTTCTGTTTCCCAGTGAGGACTATGAGATCAGCTTTCTAAAGCTGCAATGTGCTCTCTGGAGTATACACACATCAACTGTAGTAGAAAAGAGTTTACCATTAAATTGATTTTAACTATTTTTAATTTTTCGTTTTGGAGGTGGTTTGGTTTTTTTGGTGTTTCGTGCTTGGGGTTTTTTGTTTGTGTGGGTTTTTTGTTGTTGTTGGTTGGTTGGTTGGTTGTTTTTTAAGGGAGGGGCTCTTCTCTGTCCTGAAATCTCTGCTCTTCTCTTTAAGGAATTTACTCATTTTTCCACCACATCAATATTAGTTAAAAGGCCCTTATGTTCTTTTGCAAGGTTACTTCTGCTGAATTTTTGATCAGTGAAATGTAGAAAGGCTTTGGGGTTTGTTTTGTTTTTAATAAGTGTGTGTGTGTGCGTGTATATATCTGTAGGTGTGCACATAAACATTTTTTCCCCCCAGCTTAATTCTCCAGAAGCATAGAGAATAACTCCATTCAGTTTTCTTCAATATAGGCATTTGCCACCAATTGAGATGCACTTGGGTATGAGACCTCATCACAGGCTGGCAAGATGCAATTATGACATCTCAGAGACTCAAGCCCTTCTGGGAATCCGGTGAAGTATTGTAGGGTATCTCAAGTGGCATTAGACATCTAACATTTACGCAACAGCATTAAGCCTCTAAGATTTCTGACTGAGAACTGTAAACCCAGGAACACTGCCAGATACACAAATCTTGAATATTAGTGCCATTAAGGAGGAAGCAGCATGTCCTTGGCTCAGGCAGCTCTTTTCTTTTGTCTCTGATCCATACTTTGGGTTTTTTTCCCCTTTTCATATGAAGTTCTTGCCTCATTGTTATGGGCAGAGTTCCATGCCCAGAGCAAACAGCATCAGTGGCTGGGAGCCTGCCTGCCAAATCCCCGCTGTCAGTGCATCCATTTGAGGATGTTCTACTTGTTAGTACAGAAGCTTATGTAAACACAGAAACAAAAGTGCTCAAATTCTCTTTTTTGTATACACTAAAAATATTATCTCACCTGAAATATACTGACAAACACCAAAACATTTAAAATAATAACTTAAGAGACTTTCAAATATTTCCTATCAACTGACACCACCATTAAAGCTTAATAAAATTAAGATTATGTTAAACTTTAATAACCTGTATTATATCTTTAGAATCAGAACAAAGATTATTTCTAAATCATACACTCTGTGTGTGTGCACATACGTGGTTCTTCAGCTAAAATTGCCCAAGAAAGGTTGAACGTATTGCATTGTGCTGAAGGAGAGTTTCTGCACTGAACAGTGATTATGAACAAAGAACAGCTTATACATCAGTCAAGTTACTGCTGTACTACTCTAAAACCCAAACAATTTTGCAGTTCCCTAGGTTGTTACTAGTGGTTGTTACTGCAAAAGCAAATGATGAGAAAGTTCCACTTCACTGCCAGTTTTGGAAAACTATTAGGAAGTCTTTTTTTCCTTTGTAATGCATTTGATCTTGTATCTCTCCACCCACAGAAAGAGTTGCATCCCATAGGATGGATAATCAACTACATTTTAGATACATACATGACCAACTGCTATGATACCTTTTTTTTTTGGTAACTTTGTTCTACTTAAAAAAAAAATAAATTCCTTTTAAGTTTTCACTGCTAGAGAACCTGTTTTAAAAGCTGCATTTATTTTCCTTTACAACGAAGTGGCAGTAATAACAGGCAAGCAACTGTCACTTTTCATGCCGGTATTTTTCAGCACTGTCACAATAATTTCAAAGCAGACAAAATAATCTATATGTTTAGTTACCAGGAGCCCAACAAGACACTCTTCACACTCAATACATTGATATTCTAGCTGAAATAGTCAAATATATATTTATTGCATGAGTGGCAATTCTATGTTGTGAGAAGATGCCATGGGAAATACATGTGAGGTTAACATCACATGTTCCCTGGGATTCCAGGGTCAACAATATGGAAAATTAGATGATTAGTCTCAAATACTGCATATCCAGTATCTATGCCAATATCAGAACACAAAGTAGTAAATGTAATCTACAAGCTGGTTTGTCAAAGTATTAAGATTTCAGTTTAAAGCTGAAATACCAGTCAGCAAGTTCTACCTCATAAAATCACTTTATTGATAATCAATGTCACATTAGGATGACCACCCAATAACTTGCTAAAAGAAGAACACAACTATGGGGCAACTAGAGTTATAAAAATTGTGGGGGGAACAAACAAAACAAACAAAAAAACCAAATACCCCCACCAAAAAAGCAAACTCTGCTAATCCTTTTGAAAATATTCAAAGTAACACTACCAAGCAGTTACATACAAGAAAGGATGAGCCTCATATTTTAAAAATATAAAGCAAATTTATATATATATATATATATACCGGTGAGGTTGGGGTGGGTTTTGTTTTTTGATTTTTTTTTTTCCTTTCCACAGTATAAAATACATCCTTGTCTTTTCCTGCAGCTTTTTTTTTAATAAAGATCAGCATTTGAGCAATTTATACTGAAACAAACCTGAAGCCTTTTTTATAAATATCCATTCTAAATTCCTATTGCAGAAAAGCTGACAAGTGTAAACATAATCTAATTAAAACAGCCATAGGTTATGCGCTTCCAAGGGCTTCCTCGATGTAATTAGTGCACATGTTCTTTGAAAACAATATCAGATTTGTGTCAATCACATCTATAGGGAGGACTCTGAAACTTAGGCAGCTAAAGAAGAGATGGTTGTGATGATGATGGACACCAGTATCACTTAAGTGCTGCAATGGAACATCTTTCTGGGATGTGTTTTGGTTTTGTTTTTATTTAAACCAGGATCACATTCAAAGTTTATTACCTCTGTTCAAGATTCACTACTCATCTACCAATATTTCAGAGCTTCCTACATACAAAAACCCCTCAAAGAAAGCAACGCCTCAAGTCAAAAGCTCTTCACAATGAGCTGCTTGGGTACAACATTCCTCACTGACATCTCTGAACAAAAAGAGTAACTAGTAAGAAAAGAAGTATCTTGAATCTGTTATTTATAGAGAGTAAAATGAATTTACATTCAGTACTAGCATTAAAGTAGTAATAATGTATGCTTCATAAAGAAACTCTTAAATAAAACTCGCAGTTTTAATAATTAAATGTGTGCTTGGAACAACAGTGTATATACCAAAATAGCAAAGTAGATTTCAATAATTATGTAACAACCCAAGGGAACAGAAATTCAGTATTTCTTATCTTTACAATGTAAGCTGTTTTGAGCATTTAGAAAACAGTCCATCCATTTATTTTAAAAAAAAACCAACAAACCAAAACCAAACCACACCTTCAACACTGCTGTGCAATTTGTTTTTAAGAAGAAAGTCAGTGCATCCACTTTCATTCCTAAGGACATGCTACTGAAAGAGAAGTATGTAACTTCTTATTGCAAAAATAAGAATGAGATCCTAACTTACTATTAAGGGACTTCAATGTTGTGGCTGGAGATCTTTTGCTTGGAAAAAAACCGAAAGGTTCAGTACAAGAGCTGTTACTACAATGAGCATTAGACAATTTCAATTTACACATCCCAGTTCTTCAGGTGTGGTTTAGAACAAGCACCGTCTACTTGACTGTTCAGTATTCAGCAGGGATCTGCCAACCAGGTCTTGCACAAAATAGCCACAAATGTTACTTTCTGCTCAGTGAAGTGAGCTCAGTTCTCCCTTTAAACTGTTAAGACATCCTTGCCAGTGTTATCACTGACAATATTCTCATATCTCAAAAATGAAATATTTAAAGATTTAATTAAAGCTAATTGTTGAACTGCTATACTCAGCAGAAAATTTAAATTCCATTTAGCAAAACGTTTGGCATGTAAAAATAAAATATAGGAACAAGTTAGTGCTCTGTCACAGTGTAACAGACCTGCCATTCATTCAGTCAGAGTTGTGGTCAATATTTCCATTGAAAAACTTGTTTATCAAGAATTTATTATGGGAGTTATTAAACTGACTTGGTAGACAAAATTTTCTGTAAATTCAAAGAGCTTTTCTATTACTTAAAAAGAAAAGGAAAAAGGAAAAAACCTGTTGCATCCCTTCACAAACACAAGATGGCTTTCAAAAGCATATTTTCTACTCTTAATGCCCACAATCAGCTGTATCTCTCCACCAGGCAAGTCTTCCTAATGCTCAGTCCATTTGCCCTTTTCTGTGTTTCAACCCGCAAATCACAGTTCTATTTTTGACTGCCTCAGCAAGAATCCTTGAAATACCAGGAAACATCATTGCTCCACTTGACCTTCACCTACCAAAATCTGCTGCTGCTGAAATTAAGTAGACAAACAAAAACAAGTCCCCAACAATTTGAAATTACATCATCTGTAGCCCTAATCAGCCACTGACTTCAGAAAGGCAAAATATTGCATTTTTGAGGACACTGTGGCAATAGAAGCTAAAATAATAATAAACTTTGAAATGGCTTACAATGATAGCCCAAACAATGTTAAACTTAAGTCTGAACAGGTAGCATCAGTCTAATTGGTGGACTTCCTTTGAGGAAGCAACAGAATACAAGATGTTCCCTTTCTTCTAAAACTAAAATGCATTTCTTCAATAAATAGAAATTACAAAAAAAACCCCAAAACATATCATCTTCTACTGCTGGGATTTTCTTAACACAGCAGGTAGACGTAATTACCTTAGGCCTAGCTACAATTTTCCAGGGCACAATAATGAACACTATCTTCCCACCTTTTGCACAAATAATTAGTACTTACTCGTTCCTCCAATTCCCTCACCATTAAGGTAACACATATAAAAAAATATTTTCTTCAGACCTGTGCATGCCATTTTTTAAATAACAGTGCTGACCTATGACACTTGCTAGCAATGCTTTCCAAAATTGCCATTGTGCATTTGACTCATCCTAATCCACTCAAGATCAACATTTGCTGCTTACAGTTACTCTATTCATAACGTAGATGCATATAGTTCTTTTTAAAAAAAAACAAAACCAAACACACAAATTGGACAACGTTTACTTCATAACTTTGAAAAGGAAAATTTGATCAAAAAGAAATCAATGAATTCCTACATCTGAGTTGAAAAATATATTTTTTTTAAACTATTGGCAAAGGATAAAAAAGATTCTGCCTTTAATCCAAGGAGGTATGGCAGTCATATTCCTCATGCATCTTGGAAAGCTAACCAGGAAAGTCTTTTAAAGCACAGCAATCAACTGAGAGAGTAATTTGACATCTCAAACAACAACCTTGAGTTTCATAGGTCAGACTAGTTTGGAACAACATAGTAACAAGGAAACTACTGATCCTCACTGCTGCGCTAAGCCAAGATGAAGACTTAGCCTTTGATTATGTACCGAGGCACAGAAGTTGACTAATTGGATTCAGTTCAGGACTGCAAAAAGGGCTGCTTCACAAGAAAAGCATCCAGTCAAATTGATCCAAAGAAACTTTGCTCTACCAGACTATAGGTACTGGCCTCAAAAGAACACATAAGGTATGTGAAGAAAGGAGGAAAGGTATCCACTAACATAGCAACACTTAAACAGACACTAAATAATTTATTTTATAAGTCTTGGACTACGATGTTGGCAAGACAGTAAAAAGCAAAGCAGCAAACAAGTCTCAATAAAACTAAAGGATGACTACACTCTAAAGTGCAAACTCAATTATCCTTATTTAATCTGACTAGTAGCTAAAAAGAAGTCACCTTTAGTCCTCTAACAAATCACAGATATTTGTATTTCAAGGACACCCTCCCCCCCTTTTTTTTTGGTTACATTTTAATGTTTTTTAAATAGGTCAACTTGAAGTCTTAGCACGGTGACTTTTTTCAAGCCCTAAAGCTACATCTAAAAAACATTACCCTTCAGAGTTCCCAGCTTTCAGGTCTGGGGACATCGTGATATGCTCCAGCAAGATTTCTGAACTGGACAATCAAGGGACCGAGGCTGCAGGGCACAACATACTGTACCACACACCATGCTGTACAATTGCTCTGTAATTAGAAGCAGACCAACCAAATACAAATAAAATCAAATTGGCTTCTTTTAATTTCTCTTATGAAGTGCCAGAGAAGCACTGGCTTTCAATTGCATCTATCAAAGAGGCTCTGGATTTAAAAAAAAAAAAAAAAAAGAGCAAGACAAAATTTACAGTAGTAAAAGAATTAGAGGGAAGACACTAATGATCATAGTTTCAGCTGAACTCCAAAGACCCTACGACATTTCACTTTAGTTTATAATGACAGCCCCAAATTCTATCTTCAAGCATTCTTGGCGAACAAGCAGCTTTAGATATGAAGATCAAAGGCAAATAATTACTAACCTTTCTACATTGACTGGCTTGTCAAATTTAAACAGAATATAATCCCCAGCAACTGGTGTGACAGCCCAGAAAAAATCTTCCCCTACGTAGGTTTTTTCTAGCGTATGCCCTTGGTAGACTTTTAAAGATGTCGAAACCTCTGCAGGTGGATTCACGTGGATTTTATGCAGTAATGGTTTCAGGAAGTCTTTATCCTAATTGAAAGAAAGACAAACATCATGCTGGTCAGATAACCTGTTTTATTATGTTCTTTTCCCAAGAGGTTACACTTAAAACAAACACTTGCATCAAATGGAAAATGAATGCATTACTCAATTTGGGTGTATCAGATCTTGTACTGATTAATAAGATGAACATGCCATTAAAGTTAAAAAAATAGAAAAAATGTCCCCTAGCAAAAATCCACAAACATAAGCTGATGTTAGCACTTCTTATACTTGATAATAACCAGTTTAAATCAGATTTCATTCCAAATGGAGTAACATACAACATGCTTGAAAATGCCAGACAACAAGAAAATGCCTGTTTTCTCAAAGGCTACAAAGTTTTTCATTTAATCAGCCTGCTCTGGAAAGGAAGGAAAATTTTAGATACTAACTGTGAGTTTCTGGATCTTCCCTGCTAGAGAGGAGTGGAGGCCAACATGCTGGAAAAGAGAAGGCCTGAAGCGTATCCGTAGGTTAGATTTCTGTCGATCACAATGTTTCTGAAAGGGGGAGAGAATGGGAGGGGGGGTTAAAAAAAAAACAAAACACATATTAGTAAAACCAACACAAGGTTGCTAAGTTTTTTCTGCAAGTACGTGATGTTGCATGAACGAAAAGACTCAACAAGAACCCAAACTTATTTATCCAGTTGTTCTTGTTTTCTTTCCAGAAATCTACCAAGACTGCTGTGCAAATATAATACCGTTCAAGATTCTTGCACAGAACCTGTTTATTCAGTCTTTCAGCAAGGGTGCTACTTGAGAAATGAAGGATCAAAATCCAAAGTTTATTCCCCATTTGGATCCTTCTCTATGACTGCTATCCAAGCAGTGGCATTCTGCAGAGACTCAGCAGGGGTTACGTGAATGAGTTTTTTTTAGGACTGTTACACACAGAAGCTAACTAGACTTTTGCTTTTCATCCTACTGCATCCATCTCCAAAACCTGAAACAGTAACAGTTATAATGCCTCTGAGAACTGTCACTATAAAGTTCTCATTGAGATTAAAATCTTGGTAGGAAGAAAGACTCTTTCAGGACACACAGTAACCATAATACACAGTATGCTAGCTTCCAGCTCACCAACACCAACTCATTCCCATGAAAACATTTTAGAAGCTTTATAATAAAAACAAACTTACAGCATCTTTCTCAGGGTTACACACTTTCACCCAGAGGATATGGTCCAGGAGCCAATCAATAGGTTTCTCCTTATAAAACATAAATATGAACTCTACAATAAGAGTGATATCTGGAGACTGGAACATTTTACCTATGACAACATTAAGAATAACTGGAGTTATTTTAGGTTAAAGATAACTTTGTCTTTTGAAATCAGTGAGACAATAGATGATAAGTTTGTGCCAAAACAAGAAATGTTAGCAATGAACAACTTGAAATCTCAATGTTATTAAAAGCTCCATACCTCTTACCTATGCAAAACTAAATAAAACAACTATTCAAACAAGAACTCGTTGTAATATATCTTGGTGCTATTGAAATATTCAATGTATACTACAACACAGTCTCCTTAAGAGCAGAAATTGTCAGTCTGCAAAAATAGAGAAAGAAGAGTTATGGATTGGTATCTATTATTCTCCATGCCACATGAAGCTTTAAGCATCTGAGACAGGGAGCTGTCACAAGTGCTATCTGCCCAGTCACACGATTTCAGCTTTTGCAGGTACAAAAAGCAGAGATGGAATGCCTACCACTAACTCCAGATCCTTCTCTGTAGAAACTCAAAGGGAAAGAAGGAAGCTACTAGAACATAACCAGAGACAACGCAACTTAAAAAAAGAGAGACATCACATAGCAGAGACCGGAGTTTTTTCTGAAATGCATAGGCTGTCGGCAAACTCATACTGAGGGAATTTCCAACTAGCCACACTGAAAGCAGTCAGCTGCCTAGTAGAAAGTCTAAGTCCCTCCCACAAACAAAAACTGCAGAACAACTTCGCGAAGTACTGCCATGACTCTGGGGCTTCCAAGACAGCATACTGCTTGGTCAAGTACAGATGGACTTCTGGGGGCCACTGTGCTACAGGATTCTTGGGAACCCTGCAAATTCAGGCTTAAAGGAGGCCTTGGCAAAATAAGTAAACTTATTGTTGATGAAGGAAGTCTATTTACTATCGACAAAAGCAACTTTTTATGTGGTTGTGGAATACATTTCACTGCCAGTACAGGTGTCTGAAGAGAAAGGTGGCCAATACACTGGGCTATTTTGTTAAACTGAATGCAGCACTTAAGAAAGGTGCCTTGTATGAAGACCCTGCTACCAGGTGCAACACATAACTGGGAATGGGACAGCCCAGGCTGAAGAGAGACTGACAAGTGCTTGTACCAGGGACTGAGTGCCAACTAAACTCCCAAAGGCAGTTCCAGATTTGAGGGCAGATTGAGAAAACATCATCACGTTTGGAGATTAAGTCTGCCTCTATTTTGCTAGGCTACAACAGAGGAAGCAAGGGAGGAAGACATTACATGACAATGAATCTCTTAGGAGGACACTGGCTGAAGTGATTCAGTTCTGCAGATGGTGCTGAGATGTGGGCAGTGCTGACTTAGACAAGCATGGGCTCTTGGGGCATATGTGCATTAATGGATCAGAGTCCAATAGAAAGAAGCTCTTCTCCAACGCAAGTCTTCTGTCTGTCCACACTTGGGAGTTATGTACAACACACTAACATACAGCACTTAGGCACGTGAAATGTTTTTTTTTTCCCACTTCTAATCTATGAGGCCTTCATAGGCTTTTTAAATAACATGTTCCACAAGTGGTAGAGGTCGTAATATTTTCTTCTTGTACATTTACGGAGAACAGCTGGAGTAGACGTTAAGAACAGGTTCCTCTCTGAGGTGGCAAAAACACTTCCCACAGTCATCAGAAAATGGGATTTGGTTCTCATCTACAAGAGAACAAAATTCTTTGGAAAGGCCACTAAGGACCTGTATAGGCTAGTCTGGATCACAAATAGAGAACAATGTTTTGTATGAAGCTTAAAAACTATCAGCAGTGTAGCATTCTACTGGAGCAGGTGGTTTAGTGGCAATGAAGAAATGGTGCAAGCAGTCTACCTTATTTAGCCGTTAAGGAGGATGTTCACATTTATATAAACAGAAGAGAGGATATACCTGAAGTATCACCCTGAACCAGTACTACACAAAAGGTAAAAAGTTATCTAGTCTTAAGTGATTAGGAACATACATTTCCACTGTGAATGTACATGTGGACTATCACTCAGAGCCAGACATTCAGTTATTTCTCTTTCTTTTGAGGCTCACTGAAGTCTGTAATTCATAGAAGATTATCGCAAGGCAGCATAAAAAAAAAAAAAAAAAAAAGAAGGAGCTGGGAGTTCAAATCCCTGTTGTAACAGCAATGGAAAATTTCTCTACTGAAACAGGTGACTGAGCCTGGCACGTTATACAATATCTCAGAGTAGATACAGAATGCCAGCTTAAAAATATCCTTGTTGCTAATATATGTAAGGGAAAGCATCAAAGTTGCAGGGGCCCTGTTACGTGTGCTCTGACACTGCCAGGTATCAGATTCTTACATATGGAGATTTGCTTTGAGAATGCCAGGATCTCGAATTGCAAGATCCTTTATTTTCTCAAAAAGAGGATACATACTTAGAAGATCACCTAAAGGGCCTTGCCCTTTCCAGAAAACAGGTCTAATGTGATCTCATCCCCTTATAACTTGTATGAAATTGGATAAGAACATAGCCAATGAAATAATACTTATTTTGGAATTCTGAGATGAGTTTGGAGGGGTCTGAGCAAGGCTACATAATGATGCAGTGCAATAAATACAGTAGAAGCATCTGACAAAAGTCCCAATTATTTCACCTGTTGGAATGATGCTATATTCATAAAGCAGACCATTCACACAGCAGGGTGGAGAAGTAAATGTGGTAAGACATTAACTGACTTGACATTGCTAAATCAAAGCTGTTCCTTACACAAACCTTTAATTTGGCTGTTTATAAAGCAAAAACATTGACACCACTTGTAAGTGCTTGTTGCAATGAGGTCCTCAAATAGGCATCTCCACTTGAAAATACTCTGTAACTAAATTTTAAAGCTCCCACTAAACAAGGGACAACTCCTACTAAACTAGGGATGACTGCAGGGCTTTCTTCTTTAAAGATATAAGAAAGCTGTTATGATTTTTATTAGCCTATTGTTACTATTTACACACTATATTGTTGTCATATTGTTTAACATTATTTCTGGAAGTAAATATTTAAAAATGGGTAGGAAACAATCATATGATTTGTACAATGTTGTGTAAAATATTCATGCAGAATAACAGCTCTTTCAGCTTGTCACACTTCCAACTAAATGGGCTCCCAATTTTCCTGGTGATTCATCTCTGCCTACTGCTTTCAACAGCATAGGGCAGGAGAAGAGAAAAACATGAGAAACCCTAACCAAACACCAGCTGAAAAATGGGACTAATCAGATGTTTCTGGGATGTTTATGGGACCAAACCCATCATTTCTAGATGAAACCTGCTGAGGTAGTCTGTTAGTCACACCTGCTTCCATAGGAAGTGGACCTTTCCATGTGGTGTTAGAGAGATGCACAATACCATGCAACTCAGAAGACAAAAACATCCCCACGTTATTGCTCCAATCTCAATGGAAGCAGACTGACTGAAGAGACAGTTTATCCTCTTCCAGGAGGTATACGCAGTCATGCTGCTCTGGAATCCTTTTCTTCTTCTACCCAAGGACAGAGGAATAGAACCACACTGTACATGTTCTCCTTTGACTAGCTCATCTTCTGAAGAGCACAAGAATTAGTCTTCAGTTGTCATCTGTGATGAAGAGACACTCACAGACCATGTCACTTAAAACCTGAATGTTAAAGTACAGGATCCTTACCTACAATTAAATAAGCAGAGAACAAGACTGAAGGTAAGAGTAGGAATTTGCTCTTTTCCCTAATTTAAGTTATCCTAATTTTACCTAAAATAGAAACAGAATATCAACAAACGAATTATTTACTTCCATATGGCAAACTTGTC
Source organism: Ciconia boyciana (assembly GCF_034638445.1). NCBI lineage: Eukaryota > Metazoa > Chordata > Aves > Ciconiiformes > Ciconiidae > Ciconia > Ciconia boyciana. The sequence goes on from NC_132934.1 coordinate 147,505,778, forward strand.
TAGGCCCAGAGGCACTTTCCTCTACACCTAGATTGGCATACTACTGTCAACCATGTAGTCAACCACCCCTGACTCAGGGGAATAATCTCGTTAACATGGTGATGTCACCGGATGCACCAAGAAAAAAAAACAAAAAAACCAACACAAAAACAAACAAACAAATCTGATACATCCAACTGTAACTAGTCAGAATGTTAGGTAAGAATCAGCTGGCTGTACCTGCACTAGCATCTTCAGACCCAGCTGGCCTCTCTACATTACACTGCCCAGCACTGTGGAAGGATTCAACAGTGCAGGCAAAGCCTTGTCACTTTAATTGGCAATGATCACTGGAGCAAAGATGAACAGGTAACACCCTGCTCCTGAGTCAAGCCCTGGTCTCCCTTCAGTAACCAAGGACAGACATCCACACACTACTTGCTGAAATGATGCCATCACCTTCCACACCCAGCTTGGCACAGCTTTGCCCCAGCTCCTGCCCTTCGGTATGACACAGCATCCTTTATCTGTCATTTCTGTCTCAGGACACCACCAGCACAGCACAGCAGTACTGCCATGGATCAAGGTCCCCCTTTTCTCCCCCAGAACACTCTTCCTACACCAGCTCAAAAACAGGCCTCTGCAGTGAAGCCCCTGGTAAAACAGGTCTTCAAAGCTCTGGAGCCCTGACTGTCCACAGCTATTCCTTGTGATGGAAAGCAGCCCAGCACAACTCCTACTCCACAGATCCAACACCCCAGCACCTCTGAATCCAAACCAGCCAAGCCCCTGCCTAGCCTCTCCTGAGCGAGGGTAGCAGCAGCAGCCTGGCTTCCCTAGGGCATCGCCATAGCCCAAGAACAAGAAGCAGCATTTGCCAAGGTCCTGCAGTCCTGTGGCTTCCCATGCAGCTGCAGGTGAGGAAAGTGCTGTGAGCCATGGAGCCATTGAGATGCCATCCAAATCCAGCCTACAGATTGCCCACTGGCCACCCCCAATACGGAGTCAAAAAACATCAAGCCAAAGAGACCTAAGCAAAAACTGCAGTCAACACACACTGGCTCAAACCAAAGACAATGTGACAGTATTGAAACAATGGCTCATCTTGCACCGTGTTCATGCACTTGGAACAGTGCATGAGAACAGACATAAACCAAGGAGACTCTGCTGACAAAATTTCAGAGGTTTCAGATTCTGGGTGCATACAACCTACCCTTGGAAGGAAACTTCAAAATCCAAAAGAATTAAGACTCAAAGGTAAAATCTTGCTCCATAAATCCCTAGAGATTTACAAAATGCAGAAGACTTTATCCATATTATTTATCTATATTGATAAAAGTGAGAGCCAGGACTGAAAAAAAAATATATTGTGGAACATTTTCTGCTATTTATTGTGCCCTGCCAAGACTTCTATCTGATTTGCAGTCCATTTAAATGCTATCCTTAGTGAACTATTCTGGGCCTCTCAGTATTTTGTTGGCAAGTAGAAGACACACAAAATGAAAAACTTTGTTCTCTACAGTTCTCTGAACTGCAAATATCTAAATCATTCATTTTCATTCTTCTGCATAAGCATCATTAAATGTATTCAGTCTACACCAACAATAGTTTTATACCTGCAAGCACATATTCTAACTATAGGTGAAGTCTTTCAATGCTTTCCCTGTTAATGATATGCAAATTACTGGTATTAAAACCAGAACCTCATTGAAGTTATTTAAATCTCAAATATTTGGCTTGATCTACTCTTCCACAAACTTCAACTATGTGGACAGCTTGAGCAAAACTGTAATCAGAACAACTGGCCTTAAAACATCAGGGCACAGTAAGATTCAGAGGAACTGTATAAGACAACCAAAAGGCTGATTTCAAACTGCTCCACTGAAAGTTTGTGACAGCTGGCATTACAGCTACAGCACAGAGTATTGCACATCCTCTGGAAAACACTTCAGCTCACAGGCAGTTGGAAGACAAATCAATATTTCTCAGAAAAAGCTAGTAGGACTTTCCTATGTTGTGTCAGGGACCACAGTGCAAACCAGAATCCAGAAGAGCAAAAGATGCATCTCCTTCCACAGAGCTTCTTAGGGAAACAGCATACGTCTCACCCATTATTTATTAGATACTTGACAGCACTTAAGACTATGCTTTCAGTATTAAAAAAACCAAAGGAAGCAACTTCTGCTCTGTGGCAGAGGTGACAGAATTGTATAATCCTGCTGTCAGCCTAAATAGCTGCATTTGCCACTTCCTCATGTAGTACTTGCATAAATTAGATTTTCAGTTCAGAAATACACCATGACAAAACACATTTCTACCTAGCAAACTTGCAAGCTGATCAAGGTTTCCAAGAGCTTACAGTGAATCAGCCACACCTCTCTTTTTTAGAGATTATTTCTAAATCAGTAGCATCTAGGCAATTCAGTGCTCTACTTCCTCTCTTAGACATCTACACATAAAACTCATCCCCAGTTACAAAAAACTACTTTTGCTGTTCTCCACAGCTACGCGCATTACCAAATTACCATAGTGTCAGTCTGCACCAAGATCCATAAAGGCATAGCAGAGATGAGGCAAATCTACATTACTTGCATAAAATTTCTATGCAATATATGGTTATAGCACACCAATGTGTCTCAAAGCCAGAAGTTTTAGTCACTTTCATGAATACTAATTTTTCTCTCAAAACTTAAAAGCAGGATAAGCAGCTAAATTGGGAGAAAAAGAATCAAATTTCATTTTCTAGGAAGAAAGGCAACATTAAGATGGGTAGCCATAGCTAAACGCATCTGAAATTCTACTGATATCATCTAATTAAAAGGAGGCAAGCAAATATGATACAAGGAACAAAGAAGAGAGATGCAAGCAGCAGAAGCTAACAACTAAATTTAACTACAACTATTTTCAGAGCCTACACTGAAAAAAAGTATATAGACAGTATAGAAAAACAACTTTAAAATATTTTCAAACAGTTGTGCAGGTGAAGCCAAATCTCAGTATTAAGAACTATCTACCTACCCCTTCTGGCTTAGACGCTGTGCCCTCTATAGCAGCACTGAACAGAAAGGGGTGTGAAATACACAGATACACAAATAATAAGTGATCTGAAATACATCTGCATGGGGTAGGCCGTGCATGTGCTAAACTGTAAGTTGGTTTTATGCCCATTTTGACATGTCAGTCTTACAAAACTGCAATTTGTAAGCAAGTACGCTCTACTACTAAATTAAGCAAATGTAGAATGATTGTAAATTACTTCTATAGCCCAGGAACTTCATACAGAATTTACATTTAAAGTGCAATTAGAGCTGGAGCTAAAACTCTAACCCCAACTAAGCCCACAATTTCAGTTTAACTGTTCAAAAGTAGAAACAAAGCCTAATCAGATGCCCGTGTTCAACCAGTCTCTGCAACCACAGAATCACAGAGAGTTGCAAGGGACTCCCCAACAGAAGAGACAAGTCTATGTAGGGCAAAAGCTCCAGTGAATTATTCAAATGCTTATTTCTCAGTGATAGGCAGCTGCATTTCCTGTTTCTGCCTTCCACATTTGAGGCCACAAAACCAGTCCCATAACTATTTGAGCAACAGTGCATCTCTGTTGGTAGCTCAAGGAAACCAAGCAGATTGGTTATGTGGCGGCCAGACAGATAAGGAGACTTCCCTCTGCCCATTTCGTCTCCTCCTCTCCATTGTTTCTGCAGGTTAGAGTGACAGGCAAATGTACGAAGTATCATTTTGTACCCTAACATAGCATGTTTAGGAGATAACTACTGTTTTCCTCTCTGCTCAGTGAATCTCTGAGACTCAAAGTCAGGGAACTATTGCCTCAGCAACACACCTGATGCTGAGCTGGAAACAGCATAGTACTTGCCATTCACACAGTACCAACATTCTCAGTTCTCAGTGCTACCATTATGGGTCACTGAGCTAAAAATGAAGCTGTTCTCTGGAAAGTCGATCCAAAGTAAAAACAAGAGAACAAGAATTTCCAAGAGAATGACAGAACTCAGGACTGCACTTTATCTGTTACATGTCGGATTTTCTTCCTATTCTGAGGTCAATTTACAGCCTTTGCACTGGAATTGTTTGTGTTGACTACATACAGGAACCTCCACAGTCTGACTTAGCTTTTGATTTTTCCTCGCCTATCTCCAGCTTAGCGCTTTTAAACAGATCACGACACATCACTGCAGTAATGATTTGTAATAGCATTTCAGTATTCAATATTTACATTGATTTGTAAAATCCCTTCAAAACTTCTCTTTCATTGCTTTTCTGTTAAGTCTAGTACCTCTCAATAAAAACATATTAGTGTAAGAGCAAAGAACCATAAACTAATTTCAACAGCACTCTGGTAGTCAGTCCACAACAGCCCGAGATGCTGTATTAGCTTCTCTCACTGTTCATTGCAAATGAGAGATAGACTCTAACTACACCTAAGAAGGAGCAGACTGTCATAACTTCTCCTTGATGGAGTAGAAAGGCGGAGATAGAACAGACTCTGCAACCAAGACAAACTGATGCCTGCTGATTCTTGAAAATCTTGGCAAAAACACCAATGAAGTTGTTTTAGGTGGAGTTAGTTTTCATGCTTTTTTCTTTTACTTCAGTCAGTTGTGTTTTAATTACATCTTTGTTTTAACGGCAGCTAAATTCAAAATAAGTCATTCCTTGCAGTTTGACTGTTAGTATTTTTATAAATGAATTAACTTCTGGTTATAAAAATGCCCTCTTTTCCAACAGTTTGAGTTTGCCTCAGTCATACAAAAGTATATGAAACAACTGAGGAACAAAAACCCAAAAAACCCCCAAACAAACAAGAAAAATCCCAAACCCACGAGTTAAACCAGAGTTCCTAAAAAAGCCAATGAATTTCTACTTCTTGGTCTATTTCCAGTACAAAGAAGAGAGCTTTGAAGTCAGATCACTATTAATTCACAGAGTCTGAGGATGAATGTGTTCTTTCGAACTACCAAAGTCAACATTTTCTTACCGATGAAACCCAGCTGAGAAAATTCTAGAATCATCCAATCTTCAGAAGCGAGCTGAAGTGCAAAATTTTTTATTGTGCTGAAATAATTCTGCTTGACAACGATGTCATCTTCAAGCTAGAGAAAGGTAGCAGTGATATCAACATAAATAAAAGAAAGCACCAGCAAAGCAATAGGAAAAAGTACAGCTAGGAAATACTGATTTATAATATATTGCTAACGCATAGCCATATATTTCTAATGCAAATGCTGCTATAAAACCTAGACACTATAGCCAAGAATAACTATTGTAGGGATCACAGTCTGTCTATTTGTGGAGAACTAAACCAGAATCTTACTACTTCAGAACATTGCTTTTCTAGCTTCTCTCTTCAGAGAAAAATCATCCATGAAATAATGTTAGACTAAGTGACATCATCAGCAGGACAAGTAGAATACCTGTATTATTTGTATGCAAACGTGACTCTGTTTACTCACGCACCTAACAGCACTGAAAGAATTTCTCCTCTGAGACAAGAAGCTAAGAGACACATTGTCTACAGAGGTGGGATCCATTTCACCTGGCTTTAGCTGTCCAACAGAAGAACAGGTGCATAGTCCAAACTAATCATTTGGTCCAGGCAGCAGAACTGCCAAGACGTGGTGCTACAGTCCCTTTAATTCATAGTAAGTGCAGGCCACTCCTTTAAGGATCCTGCTTCTCCTGTCCTTTCTCCCAATGCATTCATGCTCTCCCCCTTGTGCTGGCACTAATATTTGTGCGACTGCCTAGTTTCAAATAGACTGTCTCATGTTATTGGCTGTGCAACTTCCAGGAGAGCTGGGTCTCCAACAGCTCTCCGAGAGCAGTCAGCATAGCTTTGTAAAAACTAGATGAGATGAGTGGGGCTTTATACCCAAAGGACACAGTCCCAAAATCTAAATAAAGATCATAAGTGCAGTTACTCACTAAATCTGCAATACCTGTAGGTAAGGCTTCTACTTCAAAGCAGCAAGACACAATAGGAACAATTCTAAGCTAAATTAAATTTAAGAAGAATTGCTTAACCCTGTTCTTGAAAACCTCTTTAAAAAAGAAAAAAGAAAACAAGTCTAGCAACCCACTGAAAACCTATCTATACACAACAGCCATATTAAAGTGATGCTGTACTTATCTTCAAAAGAAAGAAAAAATGGATTTTAGCTCAATTTCCACTCAAAACTATGCTGGTTTTTTTTGCCTAGGCGACTCAATGGTAACTCATTTGGGGGACAAGGAAAAAACAGTAGTTAAGGTGTCTGCATTTCTTCACTTTTTTTACTAAGCATCTTAAGATAAAATAAGTTGCATAGGACAAATTACTTTCTACTTCAGAGACCGTGTCCTCCACAAATTACTTCCTCATATACCATAACCTCCATACTTAATGCCCACCTTCAACTATGGAATCAAGTTATCTCTGTTCTGTGTAGGTCCTTCTGATGTGTCCCTTCTGATGTGTCCCTTCTGATGTGTCCAACAGCATAATTTCTGGACACTCATTTGAAAACTTGTCTCAAAACAAAGAAGATAAATTTACCTGAATGTAATAAACCCCCTTCTTCTGGGCATACATCATAAGAAAACAATAATCCAAGTTTTGTTTTGTTCTCCATCTGAAATCAAATTAAAAGCTTAAGGATTGTGAAAAAAGGTTATTTCAATACACGCTGGCAATGCAAAGTAAATCTCACTATGAAGAATGACGCATATTAGTGAAATGTTAGGACAGCTGCTTTTGGCATTGTTCCCTTGGGAAATCCTCTGTCTGAAAAAAAGGAACAAAGCTTTCGCCTTATGCTTTAATACAGACATAGAACTGGTTTAACTTGAATTTGATTTTGTGAAAATTACCTGACATTTCACTAAAAACCCATGTGCATTTTAAATGGTAATTCAGCAGGAATTACTAGGTTTTACACTCTATTTCAAGAAGAAAAACAGTAAAATAAAAAGTCTACATACAGCAAAAAAAGAATATCAATTCTCAGTTCTCCTCCCAAAATTTAACACTAAATGAATTCAACCGAGCGTAGCATTAGGCTCTGATCACACACAGAATAGCATGCAGATAGGAATGAGATGGATTCACAGAGCACTTTTAGCATCCCCACACTTTCAAGAATTACAGTAAGAAAACATTTCAAGAATTCACATCCCACTTGCGATTTCATAAACAACGAAAGTGTGGGTGTGGGAGGAGATGGGAAAAGATCCGGGGGAATAAACCAACCTCACTCTCTCTTTTGAGTCTCCAAATGTCTCCTTCAAGTTTGTCAAGTCAGGATAGTAAGTTGCAGGAGGGGCTATTACTTCCACCAAGCCAGAATTGATCTCTGTAGAAAACCTGTCAATAGAAACATCCAAAAGTCACATGAGAGATTCTGAGTTCTGTAGACTTCCTCCTTGCCTTCTGTTGGTACAGTTATTACGTCTGGTTACAACAATGACTTATTCAAACAAGGCATATAAAATAAAAGTAGTATATATATTAAAAAAAATTGTTTTCCTTAGCATCTTCTTCAGAGCAGTATAGCCTCTTGCCCAATAATCAGAATTCTAACTAGATTCTAAACACTTCTTTTGCCTTCCTTTTTTTCAGAACCTAGTGAATTTTTTTTCTATAGCTCTCTTTGAACATATGGAAGGCCCTAACACAGATATCACAAATTTCCATTCATGTTAAACCAATCCCATCTGATTATGTTGCACCAAATAATTTAATCCCATTTATTGTTTTACAGTTTAACTGACTGAATCACTGCCCCTTAATTTGTCATCTATTACTTTGTTGTTCAAAAGTCCAAACCCCAAAGAAACAAAAATGCATGATCTCATATTTCCAGAATATTTTTTATTACTTATCGCAACCTGATTTAGGAAAAAACAAAAAGCAAACCCACCAATAAGCTAAGAAGTTCCCCATCAAAACTACAACTTACTCTTTTTCCAGGCTTGCAACAACACTGTTAACATAATCAAGATCAGTCTGGAAAAAAAACAAACACAAAAACCAAATAGAATACTTAACAGTTTTAGAGCTACACTTTAAAAGAACCCAGTAAAATAAACATTGGAGGTAGCTGTACTTGAAAATCAATTTCAGCATGTAAGATATTTGAGTAATATAGGAACACATCACACAAGTAACTATGTCTTATGTCTAACGTGAGAAGAAACAATTTTTTTTGTAAACAGAGGGGAATAATATTTGCCTCATCTGCTTTTAACAGACAGTTCTAATCCAACTGTTGGTATTTTCTTGCAACCTCTCATGCTCTTAATGACAAAATGATCACTGAGTGTTTGCATAGGAAGAACTTAATATTATTGTTATATAATAATAATAATATATATGAAAATATTACCAAGGAAATATTTCTGGAAAACAGGGCATTGAACACACACTCTTCTTTCAAAAATACATCTCCTACACTTTGCATTGAAAGCATGGATGCCCCAACCACAGACAGCAATGAACATGCTGTTTTCCTGAGTAGGGTTGCTTTTTTGCATCAGAGATTAAACTTGAGGACTATCAATAGGACTATCAATAAGACTATCAATCACCTGGTTCTTAAAGATACACAAATTCTAAAAATTCCTTGTTTGTTAAAATATAAATCACGACATTCTGGGAAAAGTCTAGATCACCTAACTTGCCAGAACTGGCCGATTATTCAACCTATTCACTTGGTCATAAACATGCATCCCAGGAAAAGAGAGTTTGTGAATTCATAAATGTGACTGAAAATCCTAGCCTTTGTTATACTTACTAATCAAATAATTTGACATACTATTTATCAGTTTTCAAAAGAAAAGAGTCTATAAATCAAGACAGATTCTGGTGGCTCATAAGGATTCTGCAGAAATAGCTGCCTTTGAAATGCTCGAAACAAAGGAACAGTTCATACTTTTTCTGATGAATTTGTAATGCAGATTATCATTAAAGGACTATACACACAGAGAATAAATCCCTCCCAAGCATTTCTATAGAACCACTAATCTTGTTTGATAAAGGTGCTTACCCTTTGATCTTAAAAATCACCATTCCTATTTTTAAAGGTTTATTTTTATAAAATCCAACATAATGCCAGTGACGTACACTTTTCCAAAGAGGACAACAGTGGGCTTCTTCCAAAAGCAGGTTCTAAATACTACAAGAACATGTCAGTAGAAAGCATTTGTCATAAATTTTTCATACATATTTTCTTCATAAGTGCTATGCCTAGTGCAGGTCAGAAGTTCTAATAAGCAGATAAGGTGTTTGCAATTTAAAACTCATCCTGCACTGAGTTCCACAGAAGCAGACTCACAGGTCCATATGGACCTTAATATATCACTAAGTCTTTAAATACACATATGGATTGTTCACGCACAGTTTATTACTGGAACAGAGTTTAAGACATAACTTTTTCTGCTGTGTGTAACAGCTGCAAAACAGTGACCTAGTGACTACCTAAAAATAATTTTAGTATATCCATCTTTAACTTAAACATTTCTTTTTCTTTTTTATTTAAACTTTCTGAACATTAAAAATACAGAAATTGTTGTTTAGTCGGCACAGGAAAAAGACAAACAATTTAAATTTCCGGTTGGCATGCCAAACTTCAATTACCCAGTCTAGCATTAATAACCCACTTGTTAAAGAGTCCATACTGTAATTGCATAGAAAAAGCAAGATTTATACCTATATATAATATAGATAATATATATACATACACACACAGAGCAGAAACACAGCTAGTTTCTATACAGTATTCCAGAGATTAAAATAAATGCCGAACTTCATCCCAATTGGAAGCATATATTTGGTCCCAGGCCTGTGCCTTAGTGCAAGTCCCCTTAGACCGAACATAGTTTTGACCTATTCTGCAGATACACCATGAAGCCTTGCTAGTGCTTTTAAAACCTTATACACTTACACAGAATGCGCCACAATCAGAAAAAAAAGAAAGTCTGGAATAAGAGGGTTTTTTTCCCTACTTCCCTTTATTTGTTTGTGTCCTCCCTGCAAAAGGTTGGCAGTTTCCCAGTCAGAGCTGCAATCACAATAGGTTCACATTAAAGAGATGTAGCCTGTAGACTTCCAACCTCATATTGTAACCTGTGCTGCTGTCACACAAAGTCAAGATGGTCTGATCTAGCTGCACTGAATACGAGATATGGCAAATACCACTGCTGGTTTAGTAAGTAACCTTCCTTCTGAATCAACAATCACTGCATCAGCATAGTGCAAAAGGAGATGCCACTTTTAGAATGAAAAAGAACACTGAGATTAAGAAAGTTCATGCCATTTTTCACATGAGCAAATGCATTAAAAACTTTATATCCTCCCATTATTTCTAAATAGGCAGTTGTATTTCTATCTACCAGCAGCATCTGAGATTCAGAACCAGGATTTCAACACCAAACTCTTCCCCTCAGGATAGCAGGTTGACTGCCATCTTTCCACATCAGAACTTCCAGAGGCAACCAACTCCTCTTGTTACTCAGCCTAACACTAAGTGGGATCTTTGCCAACACCCTTCAGCTGTGGACATGTCCCAGGAAAGCAGCACTTGTAAGTTATTTTGCACAACCTCATGAAATAAATATGAGAATATGCAATACATTTGATCAAGCTGTAACTATACCCAAGGGAAGAGTTAACCACACAGAAGACTTCGCAGGGTAGTAGTGGAAGGAAATCTGGAATAGCCAGATAATTGCTTTAACCTGAGGATCTTTCACGCAGTATCAATAAATTCAGCTAGTAACTGAAAAGTGACAGAAAAAAATCTATTATTGACCAAAATCTATTCCCCATTTTTGAGGAAGAAAACATTTACTGCCTTGACAAAATAAGACCTAAGGTCCTCTTTATCAGCCTGCAGGACACGAGGCAGCTGAAAATAATTATGAACTATATATAACATGAAGGAGTTATACCCTTGTCTTCTCCAAGAACCTTAAACAGGACAAGACAAATCCAGATTAATCAAAAGGAATTCATCCATGAAAGACAAAGTGTAATACCAGGTTGACTTTGGGGCAGCTACAATGAACTTAAATTCTGTTTCATGGTATCAGTGCTGCTTGCAACTATTGAAAGGAAATGTCACTGGTGATCCCAACCAAAGCAGCACAACCTGTAAGACTACAGCTATGAATGTTTTTGCCTACCCAATCAGAAGGCAATAACAAAACCAGAATTTTTCCTTAGTAAAACTCTTAATGTTGAAGATTAAATAATTCCTAGGAGTTTGGGACCCAAGAAAAAGAAGCAAAAATGAACATTTTAAGAACTAATCATTTAAAAGTGATTAAATGCAAAATTGTGATAGGCCACAACCAAAGAGTTAACAGTGCACCAGCCACAAAGATGCATCTTATCAATGAATCACATGGAGCCTTACAAACAAGTTTGTCCTGTTAGGTGGATCTCTGGGAACTAATGAAAGGTGTAAGTAGGGGTGGTTATTTCAATATCAGCAGTTCAAATCTTTCTGCCTGTACTTTCTTCCTAGTCATATGAAATTACTGATCTCTGAGAGAAAGCAAGAACACTTGGAGCGAGACATCCTCCTTTTTTAATTCATACCAGATCAGACCAAAGATTGATCCAGTTCAGCATCTTGCTTCCAGCAGGGGCAGCCACGAACAGATACATAGCAAAGGCTAAGAACAGGGCAAGCATACGCAATACTCCCTCCTTCTACCATCCACACTCTGACTACCTTCAATTCAGGTTACTTCCTGACACAGATGGGATTTTGTGTATTTAATACTACTCAGTAGACTCCTCTTCAAGGTACCTCGCCAGTATCCCCTTGAGCCTATCTAAACTTTCAGCAAGAAAAGAAGATTTTAGCTTATGAGATCTATAGAGTTTCATAAGCCTGTGAACATGGCAACATCTAAGGTTTAACTCCTTGCATCAGCAATTTTGATGAGACACATATATAGAGTGCTTTGATGAATCTCTCTAAAAGAAAACTGAGAGTCTGTTGTGGAACAAACTAAAGTTTCAGACTGTCAGTGAACTAAGTTTTTAAATTTCCTCAGTTTCTATAAGATGCCGCCCTAGAATTCTCTAAAGTACCTTCTCTAGTTTAGGTGAGGCTGCATTTCAAATTTGCAATTATTCTAAGGTTTGTCTGAACAAACATTGTCATTCATAACAAACACACAAAGAACCACAGCAGCAATGAACTTTCCAATATTTTGTATTGATTTTTACGAGTGAATGTGTGCATAGCAAAGTAGTAGAATATATTAGCTAGCAGACAAAACAAGAGGTTAGAAAGTTCTGATTAACAGCTAGCCAACTGTCAGACAAAACCAAGATTTCTAGTTTTAAGAATCAACCCTTTCGTACTGTTAAATCCTACCTACTTCATACCTTCAAGAATGACAGAAGGTGGGCTGTTTCTCAAAATGTAAGGAAAACCATGGCATTTTAGACCAAAGGTCTATCTACTGTCTTAGCCAGTAGCAGATGCATAGGAAAAAAAAGATGCAATCATAGAATATCTCAAGTTGGAAGGGACCCATAAGGATCATTGACTCCACCTCCCTGCTCCTTGCAGGACTGCCTAAAACTAAACCATATGACCAAGAGCATCATTCAGACGCTCCTTGAACTCTGACAGGCTTGGTGCCATGACCGGTTCCACGGGGAGCCTGTTCCAGCAACCAACCAGCCTGTCAGTGAAGAACCTTTTCCTAATATCCAATCTGAACTTCCCATGACGCAGCTTCATTCCATCTCCTTGTGTCCTATCACTGGTCACCAGAGAGAGGAGATCAGCACCTCCTCCTCCACTGCCCCCCCGAGGAAGTTTTAGACTGCAATGAGTTCACCCCTCAGCTTTCTCTTCTCCAAGCTGAACAAGCCAAGTGACCTCAGCTGCTCCTCCTAAGTTTTGCCCTTGAGGCCTTTCACCATCTTGGTCGTCTTCCTCTGGACACAGTCTAATAGTTTGATGTCCTCCTTATATTGAGGGGCCCAAAACTGCACACAGTACTTGAAGTGGGGCCGCACCAGTGCAGAGTGCAATAAACAGAGTATGTACAGAATGAACCTTCCTTGCCTTCATATACCTCCCAGTTCTCAGTAATGAATAGTTTATAAGTCCTAGGCCTGACTGGTATCCATACCATTATATTCAATAGTTCCTCCTGGATCTGGTCTTTGTGAATTTGCCTGATTCATTTCAGAACCCATTTACTCACTTGTATTTCACAATATCCAGTAGCAACAAGGTCCACAATTTAGCTACATACCAAGTGAAAAATACCATCTTTGTTTTAGATTTTGCCTCTTAATTTCATTTAGCAGCACCTAGATGGCACCTGTATCACCATGCCAAACTGAGAATTGGTTCTAATCCACATATGTAAAATCTAAGCAAGCAAAACAGTGAGCCCAAACAGGGCTGGAGCCAGGCTGACACACAGGCAGAGCAAGTGCACAAACACTTTGCATCACACCATACAAGACATGGTCTTGTAGTCTAGCAGGACCAACAAGACATGGTACTGCTAGAAGAAACAAAAATAGCCTTGAAGTTCAGACATCTACATTCCATTGTAAAGCATGGGATTCCTGTCCCCACTTTTATTTCCTGTCTCACCTGTCCTGCAACAAGTTAACTAGTGATACTGGATATGTTACAAATTAAGTTTTCCTTAGTTTGCCACTAAGCACTACTCTTACTCCAGTTCCCATGACTTGTCCACCCAATGCGACCAGAAGTGCTAACCACTGGACTTTGGCGATATAAAGTGCTACAGAATGGCAGCTGTCATGAAAAATTTAACTGTATGCGTCAATATTGGCACCTAGCTAGTGAAAAACTTCATTTTCACATTAGGTTCTCCAAATGGGGTGGGGGGAAAAAAAAAAAAAAACAAACCACAAAAAAAGCAAGAAAAACATGATGGAATGCCATGTTACAGTGCACAAGCAATGTAATTGTAGCATTTTCTTGTTCTGGAAGTTTGACTTGCAACCTTAGCTTTTTTTAAAGCTATAATTTTCAAGATGCATATTGAAATGCTCTGTAGAACGTACAAGTTTTCAACAGGTGACCCTGCTTTGAGCAAGGGGGTTGGACTAGATGATCTTCTAGAGGTCCCTTCCAATCTCAGTGATTCTCTGAATCTCAGATCTTGCCTTAACAGACCAAACCTCTGTTTGGATTAAATTTCTATTTCAGTTGTCAAAAAGAGTCAGTTTTAGGAAGAGAAGTGCAAATAGAAGCAAAGATGGCACTAAAATTCCAAAGATTTTTGTTTCACAGCCCACTAGGAAAGGAAATTAAAATGCAGAATATCAAAATACTACAAATTCAAGAAGAGAAGCTACAGGAAAGGAGGGGGAAAATTCAGACATTAACTGTAAACATTCTAAACAATGTGGTTTATCTAGGCTGTTAGATTACCCAGATCTTAATTCTTAAAGGAAATCTACTATAAGTAAGTCTTAACTTATTCAAGAATATCTTCCAAAAAAAGAAAAAAATCCGTGGGAAACAACCATGCTAATCTGCAAAGCGTGGTCATTTCATTGCTTACTAATTTCTACAATTTTATTTGATCTTTCATCATCCTTGTAGAATAGGGGTGGAATAATTTTACAATGTATTTTAAATAATAACAAACAATGCAAAATTGAACAGCCTCCAGAAAAGGCAAAGCAAACGTATATTTGCCTTGAAATGGTGAAAGAACATATGAATATAATTACCTTTAAAAGGCATTAAAACTCACATAGGAAAAAGCTGCCACTAAAGTGGCATTTGGACCTATTTTTGGATATTTATGCAGTGAAGAAAAAGCCCTAAGGAACAGAAGTGCAGCAGTGGTTTCCCATGGTTGCAATAGTGTACGGATATAAACAAAGCCTGTGCAAAAAGGTAATAACATCTGTTAGAGTTCAACAAATGCAGCTGAAAAAAATAAGATTTTCAGGAATACAGCATCTGCTTTCAGATCTGAAGCAGCAAGTTCAAGTTAAATACAGGGAACATGAGAAGAAGATGCAAAGCAAAAAACAGGAATGCAGAACACTGTCATAACATAGCCCTCTAATGTTACATAAGCAAAAGGTAGCCTCTGTGTCCTACATGAGCTAATGACTTCATTCCTCCCTTACTGAAAGTCCCCACTCTACCACACAGGTAAGAAATATCTTCTTCTCTCCAGTCATTTCTGTGATTAACCCAATTCAGTTCAGGACAGGGTTTCACAATGAGAAGCCTTTGGCAGCAACAGCAGGAATACAAGTATATTCTTGTAACACTCCACTCCCGTTTCTCCCTGCCCTTGCCCCCTGCATGTCAGCTCCTCAATCGTGAGGGCATACATCCACATGCATTGTGCTGTGAACCACAGCACCACATCAGAGAACAAGTTTAGCTTTTAAGAAGGCCAGCCAGAACAACAACAACAAAAAAAACAAAACCAAGGGACAATTCAAAACAGGACATTCAGATGCAAGTTATGTCAGTGTCATACAGTGTCGTAATTTTGTGCATATTACAGATGAAGCCTGGTTTGTAAAGTCTGAAAGAAAGTAGAATACGTGGCCTGGCAACCTGGGGAAATTTTTTCTTGTCCTTGGGTGAGCCTGTAAATCGTTGAAAAGGTCTAGATGGTTTGTTTTTCAGAAGAAGATAGGTAGTTGCCGTGTATAGTCAAAAGCACCCTTCTATGATATGTGTTCTTTATTTGGAGGACAGAAGGAATTTGTCCTCATTATCTCTAGGCCAAGGCAGACCACAGTAGCAAAATTTGACAGTGTTGTCCAAAACTCAAAGTGTCAATTCAGTCAATCATCCAGGTATGAAATCACCTGCTACAATGTTTCTGAAATAAGATTATTACTGTCACTTTCCATCTCACAAATACACTAGATGTTACCAAAGAGATAAGACACGACTCTGTCTGTTAAGTGATGTTCCCTTACCAGAAGCACCAGATAGTCACTGTGGCCCAGGTACATCTCAGAAGAGATCTTATAGATAGAGAAGCATTTCAGTCATTCAATTCTAGGGCTTGAGAAAAGAGCACAATCCTGAATTTTATCTTTGTGCTGAGATACTAAATTTGTCTCAGGTACATGGAAGTTTTCAAATCCTGTCAAGGATCTTTTCTGAAATCTAAGAAAGATTTTTATCATTGGTTTAATCCCATATAAAAACTTTGCTAGTCACTGCCATGAAAAGAGGCGTGTAAAATCCTATGATGGTGCCTGGTATCAGCAGCCCATACTCTTTGGGTACCAAAGCTTAGGGGCCAAAGACACAGGGATTGCAACAGCAGCTTAAATATCTCAAATTCTCACTGACAGGACAAGCTACCCTTCCAGACAGAAGAGTTGGCAGCATATCTAGAAGCTGTGTTCATCCTGATCAGTTTTGAGTGAGATGTCCAAAACAAAGGCTACCATCTGTGTAGCCCTTTAAAATTACCTGGTGAAGATAATGTATCATTTGGCACAACAGCCTTGTCTAGCTTTGATTTAAAAAAAAAAATATATATATATATATTACATACATACATATGTATGTATATGCTAAGATCTGTTGGTCTTTCTCCAGCTTGAGATGTGCAGTCAAATCTTTTGAGGACTAGGAATACACTCTCCAGGGCAGCTCCAGGACAGGGCGACTCTCAAGTTTTCGACAATTAGCGGAAAGAAGTGAACCTCTCTGTAGCCAGGATGATACTAATACACCTGAGTTGAGAGCAAGAGAGACAAAATATTCCTTTGTTTTCTTCTATCAAGAGATCTGCTGATCAAAGAGATCTATAATACAGGCCCAGAGCAAGAAGAGGTGAAAACACAGTCATGTTTGTTTTGTTGGAGAAGTTTTCCATATTGCACTCCAATATTAATACATCCAAAACAGGTTCAGCAAGGTTTGACCCAGTATGTGCACTCAGTGCTTAATTTGCTGAGGCTTTGTTCATACCAGCGCACAGGATGGTGCCTTACTGGGTGCTTGTGTCATGCTGACCCAACCAGTACAGAAACTTTTCTAAAGAAATAATAAAGGATTCTCCACAAAAGGAGGACAGAGGAAACACTATTGAAGATCGACATCTTTTAAATTAGCAGCCACTGCTTACATAAAGAGCTGACACAGTGACAGTAAAAGATAATTCAAGACATGCAAGTTTTTCTAGCCTAAGTGAATTGTATACACATGAAACAACAGAGTAAGATTTGAATAAGCAATAGGCAAGAAAGTGTAAAATATGGACTAGTGCTCCAAGAACAAATGGCTAGTCAATTACTGCCTAGTCAGATGCAATCAGTAGCATACAGAATTAGCAAAATGCTTTTGCATACCTGCAGTGTCTTCTGATTCTTACTGAAATAATTTGTCTTTCTGATATTTTTGGTCAAATCAAGGGCTTATAGTCTTTCCAATATACACTGATTACTGTTTGTACAAAAGACTGTGCTAAGTGCAGTCACTGATTAATGAAGTGGACTGACAATAATTTGTGATATATTTAGAACAAGTCTAAGATGTATTTTCTTCATGGTAAATGAGATCTCCCCACAGGAAAAAAAAAATTCATTTAGATACCAGAAAAGTATTTTAATTTCTCTCATATAGATATATACACACACACACGCTCTACTGAATATATGTTTGTTGTCCCACTATGATGATGTAAAGTACTTCAAAACCATGTTTCCCATGATTAATTAAAAACCATATTAAATAAAAATACTAGACAACCATTTTAATCTGGAGTCCATAGGTTCTTAAACCTAGAGCCTACAGTTTATTCTGAAAGCAAGTTCTCATACAGAGCAGCTTTATGAGATTTGAATTGCTTGTTTCAAGTCATCTGATGAGCCTATGAACTAGCTACATAGTGAAGAGGAATAAAAAGATCTTTAAGTATAGAGGTATAATGAATCATGCCTATTTATTAGTCATCCCAATGAATACCTGCAAATTATTCTGCAATAAAGTTATTTTAACAAATTGGAGAACACAGACATATGTCAGTTACTGGGAAAATTGCACAGTTTACTGTCAAGCAATTCTAGTAATTATTTAAATTGGTGATTAGATATCACATCAGCTGAGATATTTTAGAATTCCTTGAACTTCCAGTATGGAAATTTACTGTGTATAATTAAATTACTGAGAAATATCCATACAGTAAATGAATATGCAGATCTCTATTTAGCAACCATAATGCATCTATATTTACTAGCTTATCTGTTTACACATATTCATGCTGTTTGCAGAAGGCGTTACGCCTAATTTTCAACTTGTTTTCTGGCAAAAAAGTGAAATTTACAAGAAAGGAGTGAGATTGAACTGCTAAAAAAAATAGCAGGATTAAAAGAGTTTTTTAGGGTGCTTAGCACAAAGAGATTACAGTCCATGACTATGGCTTCCAGCCATGCTTCTTAAACACCATCAATTTGATTTTTCAAATAAAGTCAGCAAGAAAATACTAAAATCCTTTTAAAATGCCATTTTTCATATAATTCTCTTGTAGAAATATTTTTGTAAAGTCTTGCGCTTTTTTTTTTAATTGGTGCAAGCTATAGACAAAGCACAGATAGTAATTTTAAGCTTATTAGCAAAATTACCTAACCTCACACTATGACCATTTCTTGCTGTACTTAAAATGCACAGATGTTGAGCAGAGTCCGTACCTTTTTTCAGGAACTTTTGCCATCATTTTTTATACAAGCATAGCTAGTCAAAGTTCTAATGTATTTTTAAATAAGCCTTCATTAATGCACACATGTTAATGATAGCAATAGTCTAACACATTTTAGGCTAGGAAACCCCACAGACAAAGCTATTTTAAAAGCTAAAGCCCTTCCTTTTGTTTAAGAAGAAACAGAAGTCCACCAGGGGAGTAGGCCTTCCTTCAAACAGCCAGAGAAAATGCTTAATAAACCTACACTTTTCATCTTGCAGAAGGAAGCTGAAATATACAGCATAACTCAGAAAAAACACAGCATAGTTCAGGATGAAGTATTTACTTTTACTGTACCATATTATTCATTGAAAGAGTCCCCTGTAGCAATTACAAAACAAACTATAAGATACTGAACTTAAGAAAATATAAAACATGGTCAAAGAAATAGTAAAGCAGGGAAGACATAAAATTGGATGGAGTAAAGAAAAAGAAATATAAGCAAATATAAGGAATGGTTATAATAGGATAAGAATTTAAACTTAGGTTCTTCAAATTTTCCCAGGCGTTCATGGCTTGCAGTGCCCATAGCAGATATGTGAGTAAGCACATAGTGCTGCTCTCAAAGAGAGAGATAGAGATAAGATACAGAGGGTAACAGTATCCCACTCTGGCACAAACCACACGATTCTCCTTGGGCACAGAAGCAACAGCTCCCATGTTAAAATGTTCGGTTCCTTCATAGTCACTTTTGCAGAATCATCCCAAGATGAAAGAGCATTTCACACCACCTCAAAGGAAGGAAGTTATTTAGCTATGGAAAACTCAGGTATAGCAATATGGCTTGTCTAAGGCAACAAGAGAAACTTGTGCAGTTGGGGACAGAGTGTGGATTCTCTTCACTCCTATTCTAAGTTTTGCAGAAGATAGAGAATCAATCCAATGATAACACATGGTCGTCATAGCTCAGATCTCCTTAGGCAAAGCAAAACAAAACTTCAGTTTTAAACTTTGAAAAGAAGCCACACTAAAAGGCAATAAAATTATTCCAACTAATACAGGGAAGAAAAACCAGCATTCCAGTAATTCAGAATGAATTCTGTTCTCTTAATATTCTCAATCAACAGATGTTTTAAGAGCATTTTCTGCAGAAAAGCAGTATCTATCCTGACAGATAGTTTTTGACTGACTGTCAAGAAAAAGAAAACAGAGCAATTTCTATTAAAAAACATAAGAATCAGTTCTTAGGTATAGGTAAACAGTTTACAAACTTTTCAAGGAAAGCTTTAAAATGTGCTGATAATAGAACTAGAAGTATTAAAATGCTTATCTGATTTTCCACTGATTCATCCCTGAATGGACACTGGCTCACAGGATTAAAACCATTTTCACACTTATAATTAGAGGATTCAAGTTTTCACCTGTGGGACTCATAAACACTGTTTCAGTAGAGCACTATATGATTAGACGGATGAAGGTCAAACATATATAAAAATTTCCCACTCAGAGTTTTGAGAAAAACATACAGACCAAAATAACTGTATGCAATTCTCAGCAGCCAACAGAATTATTTCTGAAAGCATTCTATCATTTTCCTAAATTTGATTTCCACTAAATCAGAGCCAAACTGACCAAACTGTCCAACTGAACACTGTTTGAATTAATCCATGAAAAAGGTCTGGACTTACAATATCCACACTGTCCAGAAAACAAAATCAGTAACAATCTGTGCCTAACATCTCAAACTGCAGCACTCATTTGAGGAAGGACTAAGCAGTAGCATGAAGAGAATGGGAAGAATCCTCCCTACAACACTAGAGTACCTTAGCCACTATTTTGATGTTGAAGGAATAAGGTAATTAGCACATCTCTGTCACGAGATATAAGCATCAGAAGATTTGCAAAATAAGCAGTCCACTGAATCCGTGTCCACTATTCCCTTGATAAATAGAAAAAGCTGGGCTCTTCAGGATTGTTTCTCTCAGAAGCACAAGACTAAACACTGTCTCCTTTTCAGGGAAGGAGAAGACAGTCATCTGTCTACATCTTGAAGAAAAAGTGGATCCTCATCAATTCCTGAAAGGAGTGGTACTTGTAATTAAAGGCAGGTTAGAAACTGTATAAAAATATTTCAGTGATTACCTCTCCTATAAAGACAACCATAACACAATCCAGTTTTTCTTCAGGGGACAGCTTATCAATAAGGGAGTGGAGAGTTTCTGTAAGGTAAGACTTGACTTTTCTTTTCACTGTAGGTATTCCCATTACAATGGAAACTGAAATCAAACAAATCAGAAATGTACCTTCAGTGATTTCATACACAAGATAGAAAGCAAAAATCTTATCTCGTAATAAAGCATTGCTCAAGAAAAGCAAAGAGTTAAAACACGGAGATAACAGTAATTAAAAATAGTTTTAAAATATACCACCCATCATCAGGAGCATGATTAACATAATCACCACCAACACTCAGAGCAAACACAGCAAACAAAAAAAAAGTAATCCTAGACATGCCAGACTATTGCATAGGTAATAATCAACAACCATGGTGTTAATCAGATAAGGTGCACCAAGACTTACAGAGTGATTACACTCCCTAACTTAGTTTTATTTTCAAATTGGCATAACCATTCTTCACAATTCAAGTATTTAACTTCTCAGAAGTCGTCTTTTAAAATTACACTGCTGGAAAAAACTCTATTACTTTCCTTGCACCTGATTTGGGTTCTTCTAGAAAAACAAGTCCAGGTCATCAGGATTGCCCAGAAATTCCTCACTGAAATCTCTTATCCCTGTTAAAAGCACCTCAAATGCAAAGCAATCTGACCCCAGCAACAATGCTATTAACACCATCTTTCAGCTGGCCATTTGACTCCCCTGTTCCTTAACTTTCCCATAGTCTTTCTTCTGCACCCCACCCTGTACCCAGGGCTGGCTACCTACTAGGCACACAGCAGATAGCAGCAGGAACACTGTAAAAGGATAAAGCAGACTTAATGAAGTCAGCGCCAGCATTCCAAGCCATCTGTGTGAAATGATTTACCACATAATAAATATATAAAATCAAACAACGATTAAAAAATGTTGTTTATCCTTCCTTATAGAGCCTGCTTCGCCTAGCAACTACACATTAACAAGCTCTGAATTTTTAAAACAAACACTCAAAAAGCACAGTGACGAGGAAAGGGGAAGACAGGAAAATAATTTTAACTCAGAATTTCCTCCCCCTTTTTAATTAAATAAACCTGATTCCAATTTCTATTTTGTAATTTCAAAACTCTGTCATCTATTCCCAGTGGGATATAATACAGGCTTCACTTGAAACAATAAAGGAATAGGAGTCTTCTCCTTCCTGAATAACAATGTTGAAATAAATGGCATTTATAGTCAGAAAAATAACCCTATGGCTTGAGCCCGCATATTTGTCACACAGGAATGCCTTCTGTTAAAAGAAGGAGCAATCAAACTTAGTGAAGTAATGAAAAAAATACAGGCCAGGAGTTACCTAATGCTTCTTTCAAAAGCAAGGAGGAGAAGAAAATTTAAAAAAAAAAAAAAAGGCCTAGTGGACAATAACACGAGCCATTCAAGTCAGATGGCACACAGAGAAACAAGGATTCATTGGTGGGGCCTTCAAGCTTAGAGACACACAGAGACACATGCTTTGAGGTATATCAGTTTGGTTGGGCTTTAAGCTATTTATTTTCTAGAGCTCCAAGAGTGGGATCCCATGGAGCTATGCTTAATGACCAATGCTCAGAATTTGTGAGGATTAGGAAAAAAAAAGGGGATCAACAGTATTGCAGCACAACACTGATTTTTTTTTCACCTCCAATGACTGTCCACATTTTATTGATGCAATTATATCTGATTATCCTAGTTCTCCCAACTCTAAGTTATACATTGAAATATATTTTTCAAAAAAACAGAAACATCAAATCTAAAATAATTATATCCATGCATGGTTGCCCCACAAATCTGAAAAGCCAAAGGCATATGTCCATTATCAGTTCAGAACCTGTTGTTCAGAATCTTGAGCTTTGTTCCCTTTTACTTAGTTACAAAAAATTAATCCAAATGAAATGCTTCTTAATGTGTACCTTAACACAGGATGGGATGTGACTGAGATTATGCAGAAAGGAGCAAAGCTGAAGCCAGACTCCTTTCATCTTGGATTCAGTGTGAATTCTAAGAGATATCAATATCACACAAGCTAAATGAGATGTCCTTGATCTACCACGTAATGCAGTGAATTATATTACTAAAACTAGAAAGTCCTCCAGATATAAAACGTAAAATAAACATCGTATCAGCATACCTCCTGTTCTTCCAAGGCCAACCTGCACAGAAGGTTGAAGGCTTCCTTCATTTTTCAACAAATGAGGCAAATGGTAATAGATATTTGGCACTTGAAGAGATTTTCTACTTGTTAGCTCTTTTAACAATTTCAGTGTCTCATCTGCAAATATACATGAAATCAGTAATGTAGAAAACAAACAATATGAAGTTTTATGCAGTGGTAAATAATACAGAATTCCAAGCTTGGTCCTAACTGAAAAACAGAACAAATGATGCATTTTACTGAGATATTATATCTTGCGTATAAAGAAAGTCTTTTCTTGTTTTAATTTTTTAAATAAACTATGGCCAAGATTATTTTCCACTTGGTAACCTTGCTACAGATATAGTTAATACTTACCTCATCACACAAGACTTAGTGTGTAATCACAGAAGTAAAGAATGCTCCATTTATTTAGTTTGGGTGTTCCCCCCCCCCCCCAGCAAATCAAAATGGGAGGCTTATTTACCTAGATTATTTTTTACTTACATTTACAGAGCCCATCACCATGTAGTGATGGCTACTGCAAATAACTTTTCAAAGCCACAAATACATATTGGAATACACTGCACATACAGATACAAAACAAAAATAGCATTAAATATACAATTAAGATTTTGAGTATTTCTGCAATAAAATGAATGCTAACATGAATTTAATTTAGTCCATTAAAGTACTTAAAATAATTCTTGCTCTTTCTAAAAAGCTGCCTCTCAGGATGTCCAGGTGGCTCTCAAAGTTGCAAATAACAGTTTTTAAATTCCCCTGCTGTGCATGTAGATTTTCTTACATCAAGTGTGAAAACAACTCCTATTTCAAATGACAAATATGACAGCATATGGACCTTTGAAAACTTATGGGCTTTACAATATCAAGTTAAGTAAAAAACTGTACTCATGGTTTCCAAGAAAAAATTGAATTGTGCTGAAGTGAGAAAAGTAATGCCACGAACATCATTCCTCTCAGATTCTGAGTAGCTTTTACAAAACTGGAACAGTTTTCTTGTGAGTTTTGGGGGTTTTTTTAATATTTATTTTTCGGTGAAACTAAATTCCTAACCACTTATAATCTTGAAAAATGCTTTGTAAATAGATGCCAAAAGTAGAGATGCTGATTTTGATAGATTCCAATACAGGTACATTTTACTTTTCCTGCTAACATTTCCTTTAGCTTCAACTGCAAAAGCTGGACTGAAAATTCTCTCAAAATATGACAACTCTTTGTATGAACAAATAATGATTTCCATAAAACAATCTGGAATTCTTTCAGGTTCAAAGATAGCAAATACTACACAGTATTATGTACATTTAAGTACATTAAACTTAATAAAATCTATCTAACACTAAGTTTTGAGCACAAAAGCTCAGGAATTCAGACCTCACCTGACTTCCCATCATGGCTCCACATGGAAAAAAAAGGATGTCCCAGCTGGGATCCAGACATGGTAGAAAGTTTAAAATGTGCATCAGTAACTTCAGCTGCATCAGAAGAGATTAACTCCCTATGACTATATGTCTATAAGCAAGCTAACTCCTTTTTAGAAATAATTGTGGTAATAATCATAAATCCAGTATCAAACTTACATGACTTCCTCTATTGTTGTTCACTTTAACACCAAAAACATACACACAGAAGAGGAAGACATGAGTCACAGGCTATGTTAAATGTAACCTTTATCCATACCATTCCTGGAGATCCAGGGAACTACAGCGATCAGGTTGGATAGGCCATTAGTGCCAGACAGAGCAATCCATCCTTAATAACAGCACTGAGGACCTATAATTATAACCCTCCCCCCAAAAAAAAAGTTCTATAGAAGATAGTAACCCATAGCACAAATGCAAGTAGATAAGAGATTCAAAAAGCTTGATCCAGTGTTTTGATTTGCAAAAATCTTCGGGTTTATATTCCTCATTAGGCCAATACAGTGAAATTTCTGCAACCTACCAAATCAGACATCTCACCAGAAAGTTTATGTTTATTTGTTATTAATTTTCCATCTAGAATAGTCAGAGTGACTAAAGCAGTAATAGTGTGATTTTAAGTTAACTTCAAACTAGTGAGTAGTGCGAAGGCATTCTCTAATATTGCCAAACACAGCTCTCAGTAAACTTGAGCATCAGCCTCCAAAATGGGTAAAAAGTTATGGAAGACTTTACCAGTTCAACATTTAATCACGTAGCTATTAAAAATGACATTATCTGTACATTTTACAAATCATAACCAATACCTTAGATAGCCTGTACATTTTTACATCTTCCAGCTGACTTTTAAACATATTTTAATTGCTTCAAGTTCATCCATTTCTTAAATGCTGTCTGCTCACCTTTCCCCTCAAGCTCTATTTAAAAAGTGATGTAAATTATTGTCAAAATATATTCAGTATGTTAAATAAGTAACCAGAAGTTTCAAACTTTTGGAGCTAGGCATGGAATAAGTATTCAGTCCCTAAAGTCATAAGAATGAAGAGTGGGTGGATCATTAGGAATAGAAATTGGAAAAACAAAAAAACAAAAAAATCCCCACCAGATATAAGGTATTACAGATTCTTTATTTGCATGGCTGAACAGTTTCATTTGGCCTTCTTGGTACTAATTTCTTATTCTATAGTAATAAGAAGATATATTAGTAGTGGAGAGTTATAAAAGAATAGCTCAATCACAGTATGTACCTGAAAAATTATTCATTGCATTCTTACTCCCATTTGTTTCTGCTACTGCACGCCTGAACTGCTCCAAGATAGCATTCAGCTCAGAAGAGCGTTGCAGAGTGCGATGCTCAGCTATACGAAGACGTTCCTTCAAAGCATGAAATTCCCGTTGATATGCAATCAACTTTTCTAGAGAGAAAAAAAGATGATCCTGGTTATTTTTTGAAACAAACACCTACAGACAGATCCAACAAGGGTCAGGGACTGCTCAGCGATGTAGCACCTGAAATTCAACTGAGAAGGGCACAGCCCAGCACCATCCCACCTGAGTTAGGCACCTTAGCATTTACACACCATACAGAGGGAAGAGTGAGCTGCACCAGACAGGGATGCAAAGCAGGCATTGAGTGGGGTATGCCCTCACCGTAGCCACAGACAGGGGCAACCTTTGAGTCCTCATTACCCAGCACCACAAGGCAATTCTGAATCTTTTCTTGGAACAGATGCCCACAAACCCTTTCTTTTGAGAAGCAGATAGGAGTGGTGCCTTACAAAAGCACAGGTTATGCATTTTGAAAGCCCCCTCTGAATACTTTGCAAGAATGAGTGGAATTTGACAATATTTCAGACATACAAATTTCAAACCCAAGTTCTAACTTAATGACATTGTCGCAGCCTGCAAGAACAAAATTTTGATCAAAATCCTGCTAGTGTAGATACATACATGTATTCTTTGAAAGGAGACCAAAAGGGAGAGGGAAACACCAAAACTCATTTGCTGATATGTTGCCTATACCCTTGCCACCCCAGTGAAGTAAGTATCTCTGGTTTGTGCATCTTTCCTTCTTCCTATTGGTCATTTCCTCAAATTTCCTGCTCACCACCATCACACTCCTTCAGCCCATCTACAGATATGGACTGGGGTATCTTAAGTGATTTTATACCTTGTAATCAATATTCCAACCACACAGCTGTCAACCACAGACATATCTTTTTTGTTATTTACCTACCTATTCCTAGCCTTTTAGTATTGCAATGGTAGGGAAGTAGAAGTTTCGTAAGCAATTTGAATCTCTTCCTATTGCTACATTACAGTAACACATGAAGTAAAAAAAGGAATTACAGTCAACTTTCTCTTGTTAATAATGCTGCATTTCCTCCAACTTCTTTCAATTTACATTTATTTTCTTTTTTGTAGTGGGAATGCACTGTTCTGATTATGTTTAGAAAACATAATTAGCTAAAATGCCCTCTGTTTTGAAGACAGAAAAATAAAAATATAGTTCACTACCTCTTAAAAACATTTCCCTTGCCAGCCTTATTTTCTTTTTTTCATTAAAACCAAATGGTTATTGCTTTCGTGCCAACAAACCCAGAACACAGATGCTGGCCCACAATACAGTGCTAGGCACACTACACACTGACAACTGAATCCAGACTGCTATTTGAAACAGGACTTGGTGCTGTAGTCAGCAGTATTGAGAAGGCCAGGAAAATCTTCTGGTGTTTCTGGCATGAAGGGCATTCTTACTTGCCAATGATAACCCAAAGAAATCAAAGATTGCTTGGAACCATGTCTACTAGCTACAGTAAGGTTACAAAACATTTTAACAGCTAAATGAATATAGAATTGTATTAGCATAGACACCACACAAGTATGTGAATGACATCCCCTCCCCAAAATGAATGGATGATAGCAGGTTATATAGATCCCTGTTAATTTCTGTCTAAACAGGGAAGAACAGGTGAGCAACCAAAGGACATGCAAGGTTTTACTTCTATAGCAGGGAATAGCCTCAGAAGCAGCCTGTAGCATCAGGTCTCCCTTCTTGTCTTTCTTCATGATACAAGATAGCAGACAAACTTTGGTACTTCTGTTCTTCCTACTTTGAAAAGACTAAACTTGTCTGTGGCAGAGTCTGTATTTCTCCTGGGAAAATAGTGAGAACCCTATGGAACCTGTGGCTCAGGCTCCAGCACCTCAAGTAGGATGAAATCAGGTCTTCCTCTCTCAACTTAGACAAATTCTTGGCAGAGACTATTTCTTTTCCGACACTTACTAAAAGATATCAGCACAAGACATCACACACAAGTGCTCTGATGATTCTGGTGCTCTAAGGAATAGCAGAGGCCTGGAGGGAACAATTTACCTAGGAATATGTCCAAGAGTGGAGAACCGCACTAGTTCCCCTGCCACCTCCACCTAGCAAACTCCATAAGGCAAAATCAGAAATATCTTATTACTAAACTCAGTTGTAAACAGAGATTAAGATTTTTCTACCTCCCTAATTCAGGTAGGTAGTACATAAACTGGAATTACAGGACCCTTGTAATTTCACAGCAAACTAAAGATCTGTTGTAAAACCACAAGAAACTTAGAAGTCAGCTGAAATGGCAGTTATATCATGTGAAGAAATGAAAACTGTAGTTTTGTATTAAGAACTACCAATAAAAACCCCTTACTGAGGAGATGATACTTTCAGAGGAGGTGGCCATTATAACACCTTTAATTTACAATTAATATAATATGTCAAAAATAAAAAGGTAATTAATTTCTTTTAAAATAAATTTAAAATTATATATGTAGAAGTAAACTTTTATTTTCATAACTTATCATAGCAGTTTTTGAGCAAAGAACATAGGATCCCAACTGTGGCACTGTAAAATAGAATCACAGAATCATAGAATCATCTCCATCTACAAGAAGAGCTTAAAGGATGATCCAGGAAATTACAGGCCCATCAGCCTTACTTCAGTCCCTGAGAAAGTTATGGAACAGATCCTCCTGGGGGCTATCACAAGTCAAATGAAGCACATGATTGGGAAAAGCCAGCATGGATTCACCAAGGGCAAATCGTGCTTGACAAACCTGATCGCCTTCTACAACAAAGTAACCTGCTCGGTCAACGTGGAGCAAGCGGTGGACATTGTCTACCTGGATTTCTCCAAGGCTTTCGATACAGTTTCCCACAGCCTCCTCCTAGAGAAACTGATGCGTTACAGTCTAGACAAGTGGTCTGTTCAGTGGGTGGGGAACTGGCCAACGGGCTGCACCCAGAGGATTGTGGTAAATAGCTCCTTTTCAAACTGGCAACCTGTCACAAGTGGGGTCCCCCAGGGATTGATATTGGGCCCAACGCTGTTTAATATCTTCATGACTGATCTGGATGATGGGATCAAGCGTACCCTGATGAAGTTTGCCAATGACACCAATGATGAGTGGGGAAGTGGACACCTTGGAAGGGAGAGCCACCCTGCAGAAAGACCTGGATAGGCTGGAAGAGTGGGCTAACAAGAACCTTATGAAGTTCAGCAAAGATAAATATAAGGTCTTGTACCTGGGAAAACATAATCCAGGACTGCAGCACAGGCTGGGATCTACCCAGCTGGGGAGCAGCTCTGTGGAAAGGGACCTGGGGGTCCTGGTGGACAACAAGCTCAATATGAGTGAAGTGTGTTGCTGCGGCAAACAAAGCCAACAGGATGCTGGGTTACATCAACAAGGGCATTACCAGCAGAGAGAAAGAAGTCATTATCCCACTCTACTCAGCGCTTGTCAGGCCACACCTGGAATAGTGTTCAATTTTGGTCCTCGCCATACAAAAAAGATGTGGACAGGCTGGAGATGGTCCAGAGAAGGGCCACAAAGATGATCATGGGGAGCCTGCCATATGAGGAAAGGCTGAGAGAACTGGGTTTGTTCAGCCTTGAGAAAAGAAGGCTTAAGGAAGACCTTATCACCATGTTCCAGTATTTAAAGGGTGGCTACAAAGCAAATGGAGACTCCCTTTTTACAAGGAGTCACATGGAAAAGATGAGGGGTAATGGGTACAAGTTACTCCTGGGGAGATTCCAATTGGACACAAGGGGAAAATTTTTCACAATGAGAACAATCAGCCATTGGAATAATCTCCCCAGGCAAGTGGTGGATTCCCCAACACTAGGCGCTTTTAAGATTCAGTTGGACAGGGTGCTGGGCCATCTTGTCAAGACCATGCTTTTGCCAAGAAAAGTTGGACCAGATGATCCCTGATGTCCCTTCCAACCTGGTATTCTATGCTTCTAAGAAAGTTGTTCCCAGTGGAAGTATTACAAAGTAGTTCAGTTCTGAGGCTCCCAGTGAACAGTACTGGTATTGCATTTATGGTACCTGAGATGTCAGAAGCATGAATTCCTTTAAGAAACACTGGTTACTTGGTTCAAAGTAGTCAACTTCTCACAGTTGCTTTAACCAGACACATCTGGGTTACAGAAGCTACTCTAAAAGATACCTAAACTCCTGAAACCCATCCTTCAAAAATGTACGACTGATTTTTTTTTTGTTAGGTCACAATATTATTCAGCCAAGTAAAACTAGAAAATGCTAACATTACAAATATAATCATATTTTAAGTCCACTACCTTATGAGTATTTTTCTAGTATTTACACAAAATGAAGTTAAAATCCTTCTTTGCAAGAACTTAAGTAATTTAAACCATTTACATCTCTAACACTAACAGAGCTGGCACTCTTCATATATTTGGAGATTAATGTGTAATTTGGCCTTTTGGTACTTGTTTTATAACATGACTGCCTGTACTTTGAAACAAAACAAATTAAATTTAAATTTCTAGTAGTTACATCTTTGGCATACTTGCAGTATTTCAAAGCATTGATCAACTGCTCAGATACTTATTACTTAAAAACAAACAAACAAAAAACCACAACGGCAGCAATATCAAATTTCATCTCATACTGAAAGGCACTTGCAAAGGAGAAAATACTTCTTCGGCTCTTACAGTACCACCAATAGTAGTCACCACCTGTCCCAGACTTTAGAAAAGTAAGTGTCCCTTAAGGCATCAGGAGTTTATAAATACGGTAATTTGATTTTTCAGATTCTTGACTCCTAAATACTTGGGAATGAGCCTACAAGATTAAATTTAATGATCTATTTTTATTTATTTAAACTTTGACTTAGTTCAAGTTTGGTATTTGCTTTTTTTTCCTCCTCTCCAAAATATGAAATAATTTGAAAGCTAAATCTTTTCATCAAAAAATTAGGACTTTTTGAGAAGAACATGTTACTACATTACAGAAAAGTCCCATTTATATTTTAAATTTCACTTCTTTCCCCACAAGGAGGAAGGAACCAAAATTTGCAAGTGACTGTAGAAGCTTCTCCAGAAATTCAAGGCAGTCTTTCTGAAATATGTATGTATGATGAAAGGCCAACACTCAATTAGTGTTGAAACTGGCCAGCGCTGTATCTGACAACAAGAAGGGCTTTGTCAAGTACATTAATAGCAAAAGGAGGTCTAAAGAAAACATTGGCCTGATACTTGTTGATTATGGTCACCTGACTAGCAGGGACAAAGATGAAGTGGAGGCATTCAATGCTTTTTTTGCCTCAGTCTTTAAAAATACGGATAGACCTTGGGCTGCCCAGTCCTCTGAGTCAGAAGACCACGAGTGTGGGAATAGTGACTTTCCATTTGTGGACACCGAAATTGTAAGGGACCAGCTGTATCAGCTGAACGTTCACAAGTCCATGGGGGCTGAGGGTATTCATCCCAGAGTACTGAAGGAGCTAGTGGATGTTATGGCAGGACCCCTCTTGAACATCTACCAAAGGTCTTGGGAGTCTGGGGAGGTCCCTGCCGACTGGAAGCTAGCCAATGTTATTCTTGTATCAAAAATAGCATGGCCAGCAGGACTAGGAAAGTGATTCTCCCCCTGTACTTGGCACTGGTGAGGCCGCACCTCGAATACTGTGTTCAGTTTTGGGCCCCTCACTACAAGAGAGACATGGAGGTGCTGGAGCGTGTCCAGAGAAGGGCAACGAAGCTGGTGAAGGGTCTAGAGCAGAAGTCTTATGAGGAGCGGCTGAGGGAACTGGGGTTGTATAACCTGGAAAAAAGGAGGCTGAGGGGAGACCTTATCACTCTCTACAACTACCTGAAAGGAGGTTGTAGAGAGGTGGGGGTCGGTCTCTTCTCCCAGGTAACAAGTGATAGGACGAGAGGAAATGGCCTCAAGTTGCACCAGGGGAGGTTTAGATTGGATATTAGGAAATTTTACTTCACTGAAAGGGTTGTCAAGCATTGGAACAGGCTGCCCAGGGAAGTGGTTGAGTCGCCATCCCTGGAGGTATTTAAAAGACGTTTGGATGAGGTGCTTAGGGACATGATATAGTGGTGGTCTTGGTAGCGTTAGGTTTATGGTTGGACTTGATGATCTTAAAGGTCTTTTCCAACCTATACAATTCTGTGATTCCGTGATTCCAATTTACAGAAAGGGCGTGAGGGAAGACCCAGCAAACTACAGACCTGTTAGTCTAACCTCAGTTCCTGGAAAAGTTATGAGAAGATTATACTGGGTCCTATTGAAAGGCATTTAAAGAACAATGCAATCATCAGGCATAGTCAACATGGGTTCACAAAGGGAAAGTCCTGTTTAATTAATTTTATATCCTTCTATGATAAGGTCACCCACCTAGTGGATGAAGGGAAGGCAGTGGATACATTTTGGGGGGATTTTAGTAAAGCTTTTTATACTGTCCCTCACAGCATCCTTCTGGACAAGTTGTCCAACTGTGAGATGAGCAGGTTCACAGTACGCTAGGTGAAGAACTGGCTGAAGGGCAGAGCCCAAAGGGTTGCAGTGAATGGGGCTACATCTGGCTGGTGACCGGTCACCAGCAGTGTTCCTCAGGGCTCAATTCTAGGGCCAGTTCTGTTCAATACATTGATCAATGACCTGGATGCAGGAGTGGAATGCACCATTAGCAAGTTTGCTGACAATAGCAAACCAGGAGGTGCTGTTGACTCTCGAGAGACAAGAGGCTTCACAGAGGGATCTAGACAGATTGGAGCATTGGGCAATCATCAATGGCATGAAATTTAACAAGTCCAAATGCTGGATTTTTCACCTGGATGGAGTAATGCTGGGCACAAGTATAAATTGAGAGACGAGTGGCTGGAGAGCAGCCCTGTAGAAAGGGACCTGGGGGTGCTGGTTGACAGCAGGCTCAACATGAGTCAGCAGTGTGCCCTGGCAGCCAAGAGGGCAAACCGCATCCTGGGGTGCATCAAACACAGTATAACCAGCCAGTGGTGGTTATCCTACTGCCTTCGGCACTGGTGCGGCCTCACCTTGAGTACTGTGTGCAGTTCTGGGCCCCACAATTCATGAAGAATGTTCAGGTCCTGGAATGCATCCAGAGGAGGGCAACAAAGCTGGTGAAAGGGCTGGAAGGCATGTCCTATGAGGAGCTGCTGAGGCCTTTGGGTTTGTCTAGTTTGAAGAAAAGGAGGCTGAGGGGCGACCTCATTGCTCTCTACAGCTTCCTGAGGAGGGGAAGTGGAGAGGGAGGTGCTGATCTCTTCTCCCTGGGATCCAGTGACAGGACATGTGGGAACGGTTCAAAGCTGCGTCAGGGCAGGTTTAGACCTGGCATTAGGAAGCATTTCTTTACCAAGAGGGTGGTCAAACCCTGGAACAGGCTTCCTAGAGAGGTGGTCGATGCCCCAAGCCTGTCAGTGTTTAAGAGGCATTTGGACAATGCCCTTAATAACATTGTTTAACTTGGTCAGCCCTGAACTGGTCAGGCAGTTGGACTAGATGATGGTTGTTGGTCCCTTCCAACTGAAATAGTCTGTTCTATGACAAGCTGACTTGTAAGCATTGTATATACAAAAAAAATCAACAGTTCAAAACGCGTTTGACCATTTAGTGTTTTATTGTTCAAAGGTTTCTCTAAAACCTAAAGAAATTGAACTGATTTCTTGTCAAAAAGTATCAAACCACTTTTTTTATTGCTGTTACAGTAAGAAGAAAAATACTGAGCCTAAAACCATAAAGGAAACAGTCACAGAGATCAGTGGTCACCATCATGAAAAAAAGTTTCTGTTTCTACAATATTATAAATTACTTTTCTTCTTATGCTGAAACCCAGGGTAATTTAAGAAAACAAATGAAGGAATTCAGACAGTAAGTTATTGGCCTTATACAGCTGATGGAAGAACCCCAAACATATCTGTTCTCTGACAAATAAAACATCCCTCTAACAGCAGCTGTAGCCAATATCAAACACATTTGATCTCCAATAGTTTCAGCATACAGTCATGTTTTCATTTAAGAATAATACACTATTTTACACTGAAATGAGACAGTGATGCTTTTTCATACTTTGCTCTGGAAGCCAAAAAGATCAAATAAAAATAACTAGCCCTCATATTTCAAATGAAAATATCTTGTTAAGAAATTACTTGAGAACTGAAAGCATTAATTCTTCATCTTTTTCTCTTAAACTCTAGTATTTTCAGCAAAACTCCAGAAGCTAAAACCTAAATATTTTAGCTGGCTTGATGCTGTGCACCTCTTGGAAAGTTAACACTATGTCAACTCATTCAGTAGTTTGTCTTCTCAACTTTTCTCCCTTGTTGCAAGATGTTCTCCTAAATATGCAGAACCTAGGCAAGCTCACTTGAAAGTTGATGCAGTATTTTGAAAATTAAAAATTCAAATCAAACTGTGAAGGTTTGCAAGTTTTTGACCAGAGATGGAATCTCAGCTCTCAGCCTACTCTTCCTTCTCTGGGTTATTTATGGTTCTCCTACTAAACAACTGTTAAAACAAAGTCATTCCAAAAAGACACCATTAGCCTAAGTTACAAACTCAGTCCATTCTCCTCTTAGACACAGACAGTCTCGATTACATCATTTGATTTTTGCTCCAAATTTAGACAGCTCATAAGCTAAGTTTTAAACCAGGTGCCAATTTCCTAAGTTCAATGTGGAGCTTCTGAACCCATTATTTCTAAGAGCAAAGAGCTTTCCCTTGGGATAAAAAAAGGGCATCAAGGTAAAGGAACAAGAAAACATGCTGCAGTTTGAATTTACAAAAGCATTTTGCAGATTATCTCAGCTCAACTAAAATAGCAAAAGAAGTCTGAATTGTAGGTAAATTACCTGCACTGGCAGAATGATTGCTGTATCATAATTCCAAATGAAACACAT
Organism: Ciconia boyciana; assembly: GCF_034638445.1. Taxonomy (NCBI): domain Eukaryota; kingdom Metazoa; phylum Chordata; class Aves; order Ciconiiformes; family Ciconiidae; genus Ciconia; species Ciconia boyciana. Next base: position 147,540,430 of record NC_132934.1, read on the forward strand.
ACTGAACAACAAAATGGCAAAAATACCCTGGAAACACAACCAAAGAAATTCTATGGCTATTCAGCTTCAGTGCCATTAAAAATCATCAACAGCTCTTAGTTTTTTCTTCATGGATTTTTTTTTAGCAAAATGAAATTTTTTAATGCCCCAAGCCTTCAGTGTTTAAGAGGCATTTGGACAATGCCCTTAATAACATGGTTTAACTTTTGGTCAGCCCTGAATTGGTCAGGCAGTTGGACTAGGTGATCGTTGTAGGTCCTTTTCAACTGAAATAGTCTATTCTATTATGAAAACTATGTGAGGAAACTACTTTGGGTGCACTTTTAAATTGAATGGAGTACAGACATCTATAGAATCAGCAAAATTCTGCTGCCTCTAACTATTTGAAGTTTCACCATAAACCACCCACAAAGGAAATGGAGATGGGTCAGTATCAAAGAAAGAACCTAGGCACCTAACCTTCAATCACAATGCACTTTTGAAACCCATATATATATGGGTTTCAAACTGTACAGAAAGTACAGTTGAACAGGATTCCTGGTCAAGATACTGGTATTATTAAAGCAACAATCACCAGAAAATACTCAATTCACTATTTAGAAGGCTGAAGAAGTACTTAGATCCACCAATGAGGTTGAAGGTGCAATTTAATATTCTTGAGAGCATGTAAGTACATGACAGTCTTGACCAAAGCTGTACTTATATTGATATATGAGAATTCAGAAGATTTTATTTACATATCTTAGGCAGTAGCAGAAGAGGAACACAGAGGAGCACGTATTGAGATGATATGCATATGCATCCATCTTTGTTAACATTGCACCAGGGAAAGGAGGTACAGGCACTACAGAATCAGAGATGTTTGTGACCCTCTAGAGATGCCTCTCAAGAAATGGGCTAAATAGTGGACAAAGGTCCAGAAACTCTCTGAAAAGGGAAGTTTGCATTTCTGGCAATCTCTGCAAAGTTTCTGGCTCCATGTAGCCTGCAACAGCCATAGTATGATAGCCTGTGACTCCAGTAAAAACCATGCCACTCACTACAAGAAAACACAGATCTGTGGCTGCTGTGTAATATGCCCCCCCGCCTTTTTTTTTTTGGTGAGGGGGAAGGTAGAAGAAAACAGAATTGCATGAAGACCCTTACAAACCCCAAGAATGTTTCAGTGATTCTCAGTTAGTGTTACCATTCTCCCTCAAGGAAAGCCTTTTACTGTCTGCTCAAAGAAGCACCATCTACAACATAAAAAGCAGTATGAAAGCTTTGCAGGCTGTTATTTATCTTACCAATCAAGCAGGTTCACAAATATGTTAAATCACAGGCCATTTTGACAACTAGAAATAGAACATACTGAACTAAGGTGACTGTATTTTAAAAAAAAAAAAAAAGGCAAGCTATAATTTACTCTAGAGCTCTGTGGTGGTATGGCTGGTTGTCTCCAAAGGCAGATGCATCAGACAAGACCAGGAAAAGCTTTATGACCTTTCCATATCAACAGCAGGCACTTGAGTCTTCCTTCAAACTGCAAATCAGGTAAATACCCAAAGTGATGGATCTGCCACATAGAGAAAAAGGTAATCAGCCACAGATTTGGCACTCATAAAAGACAGCAACACAAGTACAGAGGGCTTAGCTTTATCACATTGTAGGCCTGATTTATATTTCCTGCTCTTACCCAACTGAACTCTTGAAACCTCTCACTCTCTTTGTTCATTAAATAGGAACAGGAAGAATTGACTGCCATCTGACACACAGACAAAAGGCTTTCGTTGGCAACAAAGCATTGCACACAAATATTCAATTAGTAAACAGGTAAGAGCAGGAACAGATACCTGATGCGGCAGGACCTTTCCTGTATCCAAGAGGGGGATATTCAAATCATTATTCAAATGAACAGCGTCTCACTGGCAACAGTACCAAATTCATCAATGTAACAGTTAAGTTTATGGCCCACCCTAGTGACAACCCTTTCAGTTTTCTTCTTCCAGCCCCAGGGTTCCCTCTCCTTAGACCCTCACTCAAAACCAACATAGCCTGCACTTTCTGAAAAAAAAAAAAAAAAACCAAAAAAAACCCAAAAAAGACTTCAGCTGAAGCAAATTGTGCTAAAAGTTAAAGGTTCCACAGCAAATGTCTCATTTTTGTGTATAGTCTGTTGAAGAGTTATTAATGCCATTAAATAAATGTTTGAATCTGTGAGAATACGCTGTAGTAAGTGCTAATTCAGGTACTTTTGTGATTAGTTATTCCACAACTCATTTACTCCCATTATAAAAACCCCACAGTAGTTACCATCATGCCACAGGCCAGAGATAGTAACAAGCTTCGTGTATTAATTCATTACACATGCATCAAGGATGTTGATCAATTTACAGGGTGATACAAAATAGAGGTCTTAATGGACAGAGAGCTTCCACACTGAGTTTTATATAGTCAGTGGGTGTAGCAAGAGCAGGCTGCTCTTCAATGAATTAGTGATTTGTCAACATGCCAGCCAATTCAATCTGGCATAGCTTTTACAGGAACATTTCTTTGTTTCAGCTATGTAAGGTGAAAAAGTAAGTTCTACACTTCCCCTAAAATCAGTTCAGATGCTTTATGTGATCCATGAAATTGTGGTATCAAGTAAATCAGTATCCAGTAAGTCATGACAATACCTGCACTGACCCGCACTTCACTCCCACAGAGATGTATGCAACATGTTTTTTTTTAGACCATGCTTGATCCATAATATCTAAGTACCTTACAAGCTATCACATTTGCAGTATCACCTGATCAAATAGTCATCTTTGTCCCTCACAAATAGATATCCTTTTAAATTAAAATCCTGCTATGCAAGTGGCAGACTATGTGGCAGACTAAATTATTTCCAATGTCAGTCAAAAAAAAGAAAGACTGAATTCCTCTAGTAAGTCAAAAGAAGTTCTTACTACACTAGCACTTAAGTAATTTGCAACTTTATCTTAAAGCTGACACTTTTTTTGACAAAGGCTAGATTTCCTATTTTGCATGGGTTTTGCAAAATGTAACTGTAAATACAATTACCCAATACTGTGATACAAAATCCTGCTCTCACTGCACTGTACAATCATTCAGCATCCACATAAAGATGCACAGACAAGAAATACATAGTGGCATTTACTGAGGAAATACAAACATTGCTTCCATTGCCCTTTGGAAGTGACTCCAGAGCTCAGAAGATATTCATGAGGCATAAATCAAGCACTACATTCTCAAATGTCCGACTGAGGAGAGGCAAGCAGAGGAATTGTCAAACCAATCAGACAGGCATGGCCAAAAAAGCTCTGTCCACACAAGAGATATATTAAAGATGTCCAGAAACCACCTGTGACACTTAGGCTTATAAAAATAGCAAAACATTGTAACAAGCTGGGGTAATTATTAAGCGTCAGAACCTGTACATAGGCACAAATCATAGCTATAACCAATGCCAAACAGTGAAGAGTAAAGAAGTTCTTCACAAAATTTGCCCCCAAAAATTAAATCACGAGTGTGCTTACAAATCAGATTCTGATTTTGTCTCAAAACTGCCTAAAAGCTGATATATGGTGTCCTTGAAATGTTACAATATATTACCATGGATGACTACTCCCCTTAAGCTAATTAGCTTCCTTGCTCTTAAGTGAAATTAAAACCTTTTATAAGCAAGTTATGATGAGTTATAAAATCTGAAACAGAAAAGTAATCAACCATGCAAATACAGAATAAAGCAGTATACTGTAAATGCTAACAACAGGCATGCTATAAATAAAAGCTCTGAAGAAAACTGCTCAAGGTCAAATTTTATCAGTCCTCTTTGAACACTTGATCCTGTGGGCCTTTTTAGTTACAGAGCTTGTAGCTATGCCTATTCATAAAGCTATTTTATTATTTTGAAGGTATTAGAGAATATGCAATTGTTTTATATTATTGTGGAATTAAAGACAGTAAATTAAGGTAGATTATTTACATATGAAAAATACATCCCACTAATCATGACAAAACATTTTCTGCTTCATGAAACAAACAAAAAAGGTCTTGTATCGAGATTTAGGAAAAAAAGTGGGCAAGTCATTCTTTTGTCCCTAATCTTGTTACTCAAATTGACAGGTCACTTCAGCAATCCCGTATTTCAATCTACCAAAACAATCCGGTAGAATTACTGTTTATTGCCCTTGTTTTCCACATAGAAATGTACTTATTGGGACTAGAAGTATTTTTAAAAATGCTTATTCAAGTAGCTTTCATTGTGAAGAACAGCATATTTTTGAGTGAAGGTTCTGCAGGTTTTTCCTAACTTTATTTTTTAAAATTAACCCAAGAATTATAATTACTTAATTTTTCATTGCAACTTGTTCACATTTTGCACTTCAAGGATCTGTATAAACAAATAATGTTTTTTGTTCTCTCCAATTCTAATGCACTAGCACAAGTCTGAAATGTTTGCTTTGAAACTTTCAGGACCTGATCCAATCTCAGTCCAGATACTTTTGTTTAAACATTCCTTTGCAGCAGGAGCTGAAGTTGTTTTCACTAAATTTTTAAAGCAATCTGAATATGATCCTTTGTAATATCAACTGGTAAAACCTTCCTATTTTGAAATGTACATTTCAGAATCAATTTACTTGTAGACATTCTTTTGAAAACCCCTTGCTTTCTCAGAGATTCCACACATACAAACACAGCAGAAAAATGGGAGGACAAAACAGATCAGACTCTGCGAAGCCGCTTCCCCCCCATTTTTTACATCTTTAATATAAATACACTAAAAATGCTCCATCTTATCAATCAAAATGGAAGCATGAAGTAGTACACCAGGCAGGTTTGGTTTTGGTTTCTTTTTTTTTTTCTAAAAAGCCACAGAATAAAACATTTTCCCAGAGGAGAAACAATCCTAAGCAATCAGAAAGCCAAAGAAGCCAAACTGAAGTTGTGACAACTGATGAATGATTTACTTAAGGTGTATTTTAATAGCTGGATAGAGCAGCCAGGAACAGCTTTAAATGTCTCCAGATGCAATTGCTCACCTTTGCCTCCATACACAAATTGTTCAATACAGAAAGGTCACACTTTAGAAAGTTTCCTATACAGTTATAAAACCCACTATGAAACCACTCTCAGATCTCCACTGATGAGGGTTTACAGAGGGTCTAAACGTTCCTTTGGACACAAGGAATAAAAAGAATAATGTATCAGAAAATCCAGACACCCACGACTAAGGAGGTCAAGTCAACAGAAGCATATGGTGTTTTGTCTGTGCATTGGCTTCAGACAATAAGGATAATTAATTAAAACATGATTTGTTTGAGAAGAGTTATTGGCAGCACTTGAGCTGAAGGTCTTCTTTTAAAACAAAGAACAGCAAGCTACAGTGATGGAACAAAAATAAAGAAATCTCATATTTGCAATTTCTTTGTCCTGGTCTGACTGTTAACAAGCATTCACACTTCTTTGCCCAGTAAACAACACTGCCCAGGACCCTATGGATGAATATAATCCTCAGGGCTTTTGAGGTTCCAGCTATTTGGTTTTTATTTTATTCCCAGTGCTAAGAAGCACTGTCAACTTTGCTAGCATTCCTTCTTTAAAGGGAAAGTCATATAAAAAGGTCACTGAAATCATATGCTAAATCAGTTCCACAATAAGCAATCAGCACTTAACACATCTCTAGCCCTGAATAGAAACACTAAGGAATAAATAAAAGCTTCACAGATTCTATTGCCAAAATGCAAAGCTGTACAAGGAAAATTATTGCAACTTCTGTTGTAGACATACATATCACAAAGAGTTCAGTTTAAGAAATTAAGAAAAGAAGAGCTCAGCTGGGTATGCAATCCATTGAATTCATATAATTTGGACATTAACTCTTTACAGTGTCAGAACAACCTTCACCAAAACCCTCCACTTTGATATTTCTTATTTGTCTTGCACAAGACTCAAAGTGTACTACAGCGTAAAAGAAACTAGGAAGTGGTCAACAATAACGTCACAGTATTACCTCAAAAACAGGAACACAATTTCCAGTGACAGCTTTTACAAAGATCATTATGTCATGATTATTTTTTCAAACTAACTGCCAATTAAAAAGCCACACTACAACTCTGACTAAAATCTTATGGAGAAGATCTACTGCTCAAGCAAGCATGAAGGTCCCGTTTAGGCAAGCATTACAATCATAGCACTGAAACACACTTTACTTTTAAGATATAGGATAGGTCGATATCTAGCCTGCATTCTTGGCAACTCTGAAAGACTAAAGCACATTAGCTGAAAGAAAGCATTCCCACTGCATTTTTTTAACGCATTAAGATAAAACAATCTATTGTACATTTCTGCAGAAATGCGTGCATTAAGCATAAATGTTGCATACATTTATTGTGTTTGTTTCCATCATTTAGTTTAAATACTTTATTGCTACCAATAAACTAGAATATCTTCTTAAAACTACATAATAGCTAATTATGCTCATTTCTAACAAGACATATGAAAGAAGCCATAACTGCTTATGCTGATCCTAGCAGAGTGCGGCTTTATAATGTAACGATCAGCATCTCTGTGTGGTATTGTAATTTCAGCATTAAAAATAATACCAAAATCTAACCCTGGTAAAACACAATTCTTTCACATCTGTTAAAAGAGAAGAAGAGACAACCCCTTCACCTGAAATACTTACAGATTTGCTGACAGTGTAAACAAATGTAATTACCCTTTAGGTAATTCAAGCCCTTACAGTCAGTTTGACTACAAGTCATCTGTAAAATCTCATGTTTCTCCTCAGACCTCAATCAGATAGTATTTTCAGCTACTTCCTACAAGCAAACACATATACCTGTATTAAGATATCAAATAAAAACATTCATGCTATCTAGTGGTCTCAAATTCCTGGAGGGTTTTTTGGCTTTGGTTTGTTTGGTTTTTTTTTTTTTTTTAATGAAAAATATTTCTCTGCATACCACCTTTTTATAAGCTACTGAATTTCTAATTCAGTTTACTAAAATAGTGTTTTCTGCCATAACAGAATTCATGAAAGTAGGGTCTTTGGTTCTCCTTGTTATCGAATTGATAAGTTAAAACTAGAAAAGAGATTTGAAAGAGAAAACAAGTTTCCATAAAAGCTCACAGTAAAAACATTTTTATTGAAAATTTTTATTATCCAAACTAGGGTGTATAAACAGTAAACCAATTTTCCAAATCAATTTGGTAATCATTCAAGCTTCCTCTAATCCTGTCACTCACATCTTGCAAACAGCCAGTCATCAACTGAACCTGTATTCTACACTTTTAGAAAATCTTTTACATATTTGAGGCCCCCACATCAACTTCCTGCTTTAACAGTTACAGCTATATTTTAAGATTAAAGAGACAAAGTTTTAGTCAAAGGTTACACATATTATTCCTTGTATTCATGATGTACTACACATAAGAAAATTCAAAAAACTGACTGATCTGAAACCAACTTACTTTTTTCCCTTCTCCAGCTCTTGTTACACCAGTAAACTGTGTTGCTAACATAACACAACATTAACTATACAGCTGGAACCAAAGCCAGCCAGTGCCTCCCATAGTGCCTAGTGCTGAGGGACCTTCTGATTCAAAGCATAAAATAAAAGATTCTTGGTTAAAAATTGAGAATAAGGTGCAAGTTTAGTACTTTTCGTTTGGGAAGCACCCAAGCGTCTTAAATAATAACCATAATTCAGGGAATATTGATGACAGACTTAAATTCTAGTTAGGAGGAGCATTATAATGCACACAGCTAGGTCTGCATTTGAAAAAAAAAATCAACACAGAATCAGGTATGGTTTAGAGATGACCATCATGCTAATCAATAAGCAATTGTGAGCACTGGTGTATCTCAAGCCTGCAATTATGGCATTACACCCATTCAAAATTCAACCCTAGCTAGACACCTGAAACTAGCTGAATCTCAACTCTCACATGGTCTCTATGTATCATATTTGTTTTGTCATCATTTCACAGACAACTTTCAAATGAATAAAAAGAAAATGAGTAAAAGGTTAAAAAAAATCAAGGGGGGGGGGGGCAGGATGAACAAACATGTTTGTTTATGTCATATGCAAATGCCAGAACAAATAATATACTTTAACAGATCAGAATTTCAATCATGGCAAATGAAGCCGTAAACAGGAAAAGAATGGTCTAGAACCAGCAACAAACATGTTTTCACAAGGTTAGAGAAGGCACTACTTGGTTTCTAGTTAGACTTGACTAAGACCATTGGAATACATCACATGGTACAAGAAGCTGACATTTTTAATTTTTTTTGTGAGAAGTACAGAGTCTCCAAAACACTCAGTGCAGAAAATTAATATTTTTGTTTAACATTCCCAAATCACTGTGTTAATTACATATTTTTAATTATTTTCCCATTACACTACTCTTCATCAATATTATTGAACATTAATTTGTGATGCTACAACACCACAGGGAAATGTGGTTCCATTTGTATTTCAAATGGGTTAAGGTTTCTGAGTAGAATTATAACTTTCATCTTAATCCCTTCTGTAACAAGGAAGCAAAGACTTTGTGGAAGAACTAGCACAGTGTAGGATTATTCCCACAGAAGAAGAGATCCAAGAAGCATCATGTGGCTATAAACCACATCTTAATAAAGATGAATTGAAATAAAATATATTTTGATTTTCCCCTTACAGGAAAGGCTTTGGTTTTTGCTAAAGATTCTTCAAAAAACTTTTTGCATTACAGAAATTATATGTAAAATTCCATTTTTACATTTGAAAGGCGCAAATCAATACAGCCATAGGATAGAAGTTTCTATTAAGTGTCCCACTACTTTTATGCCATTATTGCAGTATATAAATCAATCTGCTATAAAGCTTTTTTTGAGAATGAAGGGTAGAGTCAACTGCATCAGCCACCAACTCTACAGTTTCACTTAAATACCACAAATGGCAACACCTCCTTTATCTTAACATCTTAACTATCTTAAGCCTCCTACATTTAATTTCCATTTGTAAAATGCATCTATAACATCTCAATAAACAACACAGCACAGAAGCCATTAATGCCTTTTTCCTCTATGGCACATTTAACAACAACAGTAAACATGTACAGTAGGTAAGAGGCACCACAAGACCAGATACAGATAAAAGCAAACAGCTTAAGCACAGACTCTTGCCAGACACAGAAGGCTATTCTCCACTAATTCAAAAGAGGACCAAGTACAAAAATACACCCGTGAACACAATCAAAAGTAGTTTGTTCTATACTTTGAAGTAGGATTAAACCAGCAGTATCATGAAGAATCAAAAACTAATATATACAATTTATGTGTAAATGTCTGCTTGAGTTTTATTTAAAACAGCTCTCTTACCTGGCACTCTGGTAATTTTGCGTGCCTAGTGAGAGCCAAGATTGTGGGGCAGGCAGGGAACACCCAAACCCGAACATAGGTACTCCATCCACGCAAGTTTCACAGATTTGTTTTCCTACAGCTGTTTCCACCCCTTCTCACTTACAGGGACTTCTATCCCAGTGGCCCCAGCTCTTCCCCAAGACTCCTGTCCACACCCCAGGACCCTCCATTCCTCTGCTACTATAACCCCAGCCAGCAGAACCAGCATTCACATTGGCACACAACTCTTCACACTGTCCCCCGTGTATGTCTTCCCATACACATACTTCCTCCATGCATTAACAGCATCTGCCTTTAACCACTAGCAAAAGACAGCAGTGCTGCAGCAGACAGAGCTCTGTGCCCATTGCATGGTCAGCGGGAATGTGAGCAGTGGCTGCCCAGCTAGCAAAGCCCAACACTGCTGCTGAGCTCCAGGTCTTCCCTCCATAAGGCCAAGTGGAAGCTCTGTCCTCGTCCTGACAGCCTGTTTCCTCAAAATTTACAGGAATACAGTGTTAATGACAACACCAAATTTGAACCAAGTGAGTAGGACAGACTAAAAAAAATACTATGAAGGAGTGACAGAGGGAAAAAGAGGATACAGCGGCATGTCTTAAGGCAAAAGAAGCTGCAGTGACATTTCAACTTTTGAAAAAAGTTAACCACAGCCATCCTACTTTCATTATCTGAGTCATTAGTTTATCATTACGACTGCACCAGAGAACAACTTAAAGCCATTGGTACTAAATATACAAACATACTGTGAATGTCCTAGCATCAATTTTTTTCCTGCATAAGGACAAACTCTTAACTTCACCCAATTCAAATCTTTGATCACTGCAATCTACGCATAGCTAAAATACCACAAAACCCGATGCAACTCATCTCTGGATCCTCAAAATACAAGAGAAAGAGAAAAGTCTTCCATTCAGTTATAGCTCATTCCAAGTTAAAAATTTTATCAAACCAAGTTAAATACAGTTAGGTTTAAAGCAACATATTACAAATACAGGGCCTAGCATTAGTCTCTTTTTCAGTGTCTCCGTATACTATAAAATTGCACATTTATTGTATACAGCTGCCTTCTCAGTAAAGCAGTGTGGAGGAGAACAAGGAAAAATGAGCCCTGACCTAAAAAGGTCATCTCTACCTATGAATGTGTGTGTCCCATTTACATCAGAAAAGAAAACAGTTATTCTACCATCACATGTCTACACATGGGAGTTTCAGAAAGGTCTCCCCTGTGTCTATCTGGAGCATCCCTGATCAACAGATACATTTGCACAAAGTGAAAATGTTTAACCCTGACACTTCCACCCAAACAAACTCTACAACACATGCACCTCTGTACATCCTCCAGAATGCAACTCACAGCACATATGCCAACCAACCAGGCAGTAACTGAGTGGTTGATCCCTCTCAGACATCCCAAAAGCATGTGGACTATTGCATAATTGCTCAGCAACTACTTATCATAAATATGAACTTACATGAAACTTCCCAAAGGTGTCACTTACTGTGCACACTTAAACAATCTCTGTGTACACAATTGGGATTTCTGGTCATGCAGTAACCTGGTCAGCAACATGATGCCTGTGCAGCAGCATCCACCCATCCGGGGCTAACAGGCTCTGCAGCTGAAGGATTTCTGCCCAGGCAAGATTTCCATGAAGAAAAAGAAGTCATGTCCAGGAAAACCCAGGTGAAAATGCAAGAATCATCATATTATATGCTTACACACTGTTGAACATTCAGGGTTCAGATTTTGAGAGTTAAGATGCTGTATATTCTCAGATGGATTAACTCAGCTACAGACCAATGCATCAAGGAAACAAAGCACACAGGACAGTAGAGCTATGACACAGAAAGAAAAAGCCACCATTCAGTTCTGACAACCTGAAAGCTTCTGAAAAACTTCAATATCATTTGTTTCTACCACAGAATTGTCAATAACTCTGTGAGTTTCTGTACACGTAAATCATGACACTCTTACTTTAAACCATTCCTTTCCCTCCCCTCAGAAAGCAACAAAACATACACATACAAGCCAGGAACTACAGCAAGAAAAGCTAGCTTCCTAAGTTAAAATGAGATTATTAATGGTAGATCCACAGTCAAATGTTCAGCATTTTAATACATTAGAAAAAAATTCATCTATCAAAAGATAACTGGTCAGAAGAGTGCTACCACCTCACAATTAACAACGCTATTCTCAGAGATGAAACTTTTAGAAGTTCTTATTAGCTTGAGCACAAAATTCAAGCACTGCAGAATTTTGATTATTGTTTCCACACGTGCTAGTGGGTTGAGGTTGCTGATGCTCCTTGTTTCTTTGTGCCTTGACAACTGTTCTGAACGAGCTCTGTTTCCAGTATCATATTCTAACTTGTCCTGCTTGCAAACAACTCGGGATCAAAGCTTCACCATGCTCCCACATTGCTGCAAATTAACAACCACCTTGGAAGTCAAATGTGATCCCAACAGTACCTCTACAGTTTGTCTCTAGGGGCTGTGCAACTAAGTATGGGGGCTGTTTATTTGCACAACTACTTTACTAGTAATTTGTAATAGAAAAAAGATTTAGTTCAGCCCATCTCTGAACTGTCTGAGGAAATGTACATGTTCATGGTGTTGATATGTAAGACCATGATGTATCTGCGGGCTACAATAGCAACATTTATGCTTGATAAGCATAGGAAACTTTTAAATTATTTTTGAGCATAAGATAGTAAAATTATATACTGCCACAAGCAAAAATAGGGTTTCTGTTGTTTACTGTTAGATAGATGGGTGGCACATCCATGGGAAGCATCCACAGGAATAGACAGAAAGCTGCATGAAAGCCAAGGAGACAACCAGAAAAGCAGCTGGAAGCACAGCTCTAAAAGACTGTCTAGAGTAATTGCTTTTTAGGCAGAGACTAGCTGGAATAAAGCCTTGCACTGTGAGCAAGGAAACCACTTTCTATTCACTTTCTGCCATGTTCAGGAAAACAAAACATAGTACATTATAAACAAAACTTAAAGACTTACCAGTGTCTCATCCTAAAAAGAAACAACTTATAGGATTCTATTTCCTAAAGGTTGTATCAATAATGAAAAAAGCTTTTTTGCTATCCAGGCAGCAAATAAAGTCATGATTACACAGCAGGAATAAGGTTACTGCATAAGATACTACTCTAAACCATGGGGGCGGGGGAAATCACACTTGAAAATAAAAACAAGTCACTTCGAGATTTTTCTAACACAATATTTTCATGGTTCCTAGCTATAGAAAGGGCTGTGGACCTTAACAATAAAAGGTTACGTGAATCTGCTAAAATACAAACAAACATTTTATGTATTTTAAGGAATCAAATTTTACGATAATGAAGGGCAACTCTCACATATCTCATGCAAACATCAATATTATTTAGTAATGAAATGCACTGGCATGTCACTCTTGGCACAAGACGAGATAAACTTGGCAAAGTTCAAGAATACCAGTATAACTTAGGTTAGAAGGGTCTTCTAGGGGTCATCTAGTCCAACCCCCTGCTCAAAACTAATTTCAACAAGATAGTTCAAAGTTAGATCATTCCTGCCAGCTGTAGGTCTTCCCTACCTGAGACTTATTTTGGGAGCGTCATATTGACTTTAAAAACCAGTGTAACTCACTCTTTTTGTGCTAGCCTAAATCTCTATTGGTACCAAACATGGTATTGGTGTCTTTTACTTGTCATCGTTGGTTTAACTTGTTCTTGAAAATGCCTACATGGAAATTCTTTACCCCTCCCAACAATCTACTCCAGTATGTAACTGTACTTGCCATTACAAAACTTTTTCCACTACCTAACCTTGCTCTCCATTTCAATTTCAGTCCCTTATACCCTGTTATTCACTATGGCCACAAGCAATAGATGATGACTTTTTTTTTTTTCAAGAACTTTTAAAATATTTGAAAATTATCTTCCCATCTCTCTTCTCACACCTTTCCTTTAAGCTAAGCAATGTCAGGACACTGACCCTTCCCTTACAGTGTAGATTTTCTAGAACTTTGATCATACATTGCTCCTTTGAACCCCACCTAATGAATCTATTTCCTTTGCAGTGCACCATCCCGAAGTAGACACAGTGCCAAGCAGAGCAGAAAGAAGACTTCCTGTGTCTTGCTGGAGTAGTAGACTTCATACTTCTCTACTTCCTTAACACACCTTTTCTGTTCAATTTATTTTGTTTTCTGCAATAACGTCATGACTCACATTTAGCATGAGATTTACAGTAAACTGCCATTCCTAACTAGAATCCTAACATCAAATTTCTTCTCCATTCTTTATGTATACATTTGATTTTCTTCTGCTTTACTGCACCCCATGTTTTATTTGGGGCATTTTCACCTACCTTCAACCCTTCACTCACCCCCCCTTCCTGACTAGGTCTCCAATTTGCATAAGTTATTTTGAACTTCAGTCTCTCTGCCTGCCTTCGCTGCTCCTCCCAGCATGGTGCTGTTTGAAATTTAGTAAGAAATCTCTCCCTCATCACCCAGATTCACTAAGGAAAATATCAACCACCACCAAAACCAGGACAGATCATTGCGAAGCCCCCCTTGCTCACTGTTAAAAATGTGACCTTGTATCTATTGTAACTACTCTAGGAAGATGAATTATTAACAAGACGACAAATACATGCTGGCTTACAATCCACTGCAAAGGTTTCTTAGTAGATACATTCATAGATGCATTCATAGATACATCTCTTACAGTAGAGCTGTGAGGGTTAGAGCTGCTCAGGAAGCTGGGTCACACACAACTTTCTTTCCTGGGTTGGCTAAATTAGTCATATGATAGTCTCTGCATGAGAGCAGCAACCAGAATTTTGGAGAAGTCATGCAAGCACAGACAACTTGGGCTGAAGAAGTATTAAGAGAAGCCAGACAGAGCAAAAGTATTGCCTTTCCTCGACTCTGAGGGCTGGGCCACAATCAAGAGCAGTACCTCAAAATGTTGGCTGAGTCTGCTCACATTAAATGCTCTGGTAGCGACCTAGTTTTAGAATACCATAAACTGTCAAGCTAACCTAACTAGCAGGTTACAAAAAAAGCAAGGGGACAGGGCAGTGCTGCAAAAGCCCCTTTGGCTGTGATCCTTTCCACTGCAGCTCACCAAAATCACTGGTGTCAGAGAAGGTCTGCTGCATCAGGCACAAGACAGACACAAAGATACTGCAGACTTAAACACTGCCCACCTGAACACCTGGGATATATACCTCTTCTGCTCGATTCACTTGGGACAGCATGTTCGCTACCTGCACAGGACTCTCAGTAACCATTCCAAACCTATATTCCTGATTGGCCTTAATGAAATTCAACTCCTATTTTTAATATCAATAAGCTACATGCCAATTTGTCAGTTTTGGAAACCAAGCTTGAAGCGTATTTTAAACAAAGACAGGAGTAATGTTCATGTGCTGGTGTTAAAAAGAAAGAAGAAACTCCTATTTCCTTTAATTTCAGCTCCTGGAAGATCTGCAACAGAATTTCCAAAGGAAACCAACACTTCCCTTCTATTTAACAGAAAAGAAAAAGACCTCTCTTCTCCCCCAAACAAGCTGACTGGCATAAATTGTTATATGCACTTTCTACTTTAGCATCCCATCCCTTCCCTTCCCCTGCCTCCACTCTTCCCAGTTTGTAGTCCATTTAATTTTTTCGGTTGGTCGGTCTTAATTCACATCAGTGGGAAATTGGCATATAACTCTGAAAATCAGAATGTGTGGCCAAAAGACTGTAATCAGCATTTACTCCAATAATAGTTTCTGTTAGGATCAAAGCATAAACTAAGGTAGGTTATGGTTGCAAAATACTAACACGTATCTCTCAGATTTCTGATCTATTTTTAAAGAAAATATTTGCATAACCACTACCAAGGGGAAAAAAAAAAATTATATATCTCTCTCTCTCCTGTCCTCCTTGCCCCGTTTCCTCCGTGGTTCTGTAGGACTGTTCTCCCTTTGGGAACTAAAATTCCTGGTTCTTACTCCAAAATTTTCCACCATTGGCTGAGGCCTTTTGTTTTAGTCTCAGTTAGGTTTTCTTATGCTTGTTAAGTTTAGATATTTTTCAGCACTTATGATTATTGTGGCTGACAAACAGTGCGGTAATTCTAATTTTGGAATTTTCTAATGAAAACAGCCAGAGGAGAAAGATGATAACAGTTTTATTATACAGCCCAGGCCATCTTCTCTCCAAATGAGAGAAAACATCATGCTTAAAACAAAACAGTAGCTCCAACCATCATTACTTAAGTATGAGTGAACATTCAGCAAACTAGGAAGCTAGTTAAATATCTCAAAAGTAAAAGTCCTCTTGGAGGTCCTTCCACGTGAATTTAAATCAGTGTACCAAAATAAGCCACCCTCATACAGTGAGGAGATCCTACAGTTACGACAACACCATTGGATAAACTGAAAAAGATAAGTTTTTTCAAGTGATTCTTCAACGTTAAACAATAATGTTTTACATGGGAAAAAGATGACATACACTACTAGTTACAGATTGCTCTGAAAACTACATAGTTTAGACAATCCTGAAGGGTTAAGTTGCATCAGATTTTCAACCACACATATTCCATACAGGTCCTCCTCACCACTTCAAGTAGCCAAATGCCTTCTAAACGTGACACAAGACACTGCCAACTACTATCTATCACCAAGAACAAAACACGCATACTTTAAACAAAAAAATGCCTTTTTTTTTTTGTAATCAAAGGCAGCAGGTTCAGAGTAGGACTTTAACATGGGAAGCAATTTGACGAATGCTTTGCTGAGGAGTTTCATCCTACCCTGCCTGGCCCAATTCAGTAAAGTTATTTACCTTCCTTACCAATTTCCATGCTGGTGACAGGCATCAGGAAGGTTGTTGACCCAAGAAGAAGAAGTTCTTGAGCATTATGGAGCATAATGATCTTCCTGGCACATTATGTACTCAGACCACTAGTCATGTTAAAGATCAAAGCATCAAGACTACACTCTCTACATAGTGCACAACAGCTTTGATGTAATTTTTGTGACTGGTGTAATAGGTATGCAGCACTGTTTTGTACTGGTTAGATCTTCTTAAGAGTAGTGCCTTTAAGATAAAAAAACACTGCCTTTCTGTAACTCACAAATGAGGTGGTGAAGACCTGTGACCCTCAGCTGGTCAGTAGTACCAAAAAGCACGATTCAGTCAAAAGAGATGGTGTTAAGCATAAAGTTATCACTTGCATAAGAACTCAGTCTTAGGAGGAATTCAAGGACATCTTACACTGAACTGACTAACTGTGAATGTGAAATGACTGCAGATCCTTTAAAACTGCTCCTTCTGTGCACCAAAATAATCTGCATTTTGGTAAGATTTGATTTCCAACAACTACTTCATTTGTGCTAACCATAGCACATTTTTAACTCTTAGAAAGCAGTCTTACAACTCTTGTTCATGAATCCCACAGGAGAGGTCTTTCCCAGGTGTATTCAGGGCTTGTACTGCTTCCTTACAACTCCAGTGCTTCTAGACATTGCATGGGGTCCAGAAAATGACAAAGATCTTGGCTTAATTTTGAAGACTCTCTCCAACGACCAGAGGTATTTCAGTCAACCTTCTTCAAACACAGTTAACTTTAAAAGCAAAACCATGTAATTAGCCATTTCATCCAGATAGCAACATCTGCCCCATGAAAGGTTATTTACATCATCAGAACACTGGGTAAGCTAAAGACATGCTGTTTCCAGTGATGACACTTCAGACAGAGTATTTCCTTCAACTCCTGACAACTTTTCAGCATATCCTTAAAGTTTGTAAAGCACTGTTCTGCAGAGACAAATTTTTGCACTTTAAACTAGTACCAACATCTGTATCACTTTGAAGTGTCTAAATCCTATCCTGCATAGACTGGGACTAGGTATACTTACTAGAAGACGACATGATGTACAAAAATATCACATAATCCCAGTCTTATTGCTATTCTACAAATAGTTCTGCATTTTAAGTGACAATTATCCGAGATCTTAGTTCCTCAATTAAAATTAATCACTTGAAGACTGGATTAGGGTTGTTAGAAACAAGGCACTATGCTTCTGCTTTTAAAAAGCAAAATTTTAGTTATCACTGAGAAGCTAGCAATTTGGGGTTTTGCTTTTTCTTTTAAAAAATGTAAATAGTATTTTCTTTCCAAGTGTGGATTTACTTTGCTGTCCAAAGACTGACAAATACCTACATGAATCTAGTGCATGCTGTATAAATGTAATAAATAACAAAAGATGATGATCAGAGTATGTGACACCCCATAGCCTTTCAGAGAATGGGAACAGGAAGCACTATATTTGCTTCTAATTGAGCCACTCAATTTGTAATGAAAATGTTATCAACTAATTAAGATACCATCCCACAAGGCTTACTAAATAAACATAAAATGATATCAAACTTGAAAAAAAAATTCTTAATAAATACATATCATCAGTTTCTGAACCTCTTCCATTGGTGCAGAATTGTCTCTGATTGAAAACGTGGTACTAAATGAACTCAAATCTGTTGGTTTTAGACAATCTATGCAAATTAATAAAATGCTAAAAGTAAGTTAAAAAGTAAAATGAAATTTAAAAAACAATATTCTATGTATAAATTTCTCTTGAAGCAGCACTTTAAGAGCAAATTATCTAGACTGTAGTTTCATAACTGTGATTTATGATTAATTAACACACTACTGATGCCCTGTTACGCTGATTTTTATTTAACAAATTACCATCTTAATGCTCAACAGCAAGATCTGGAAGATAAATGAAGAACTTTTATACCAACATTAACAAAGTATTGATTCTAAGCACTCAGATGGAAAAAAAAAAAAGTATTAAAAAATTGAGCAGTCTGACCAACAAAAGCTTAAATTGTCACCAAGTGCTATATATACTAGTACTCTCCAAATAGC
Source organism: Ciconia boyciana (assembly GCF_034638445.1). Lineage (NCBI taxonomy): Eukaryota > Metazoa > Chordata > Aves > Ciconiiformes > Ciconiidae > Ciconia > Ciconia boyciana. Next base: position 147,558,750 of record NC_132934.1, read on the forward strand.
AGATTTTTGTTTGTTTCTTCTACTGGAGACTTTTCTTTGTGTTATGCTTTGACAAGAGAACAAGACTTGTAAATCATATGTCAAGTGAGAAAGAAAAAAAGCATGAGAAAGAATTTCACAGATATGTATCTTTGCTGAAGTGAAAGCAAAATTCTTGTGCGGTTCTTCAGCAAGAAATGAATCAGTAACATAAAAATCTAACTAGAGAATGTGGTATTAGCCAGAATGAGGAAAATACTACTTACAGTGCTATTCAAATATCCTTTTCTTGTCTACGCTTTTGTTGTCCAATTAAAAGATCTATATATTACTACAACCTGGAGAACCTGACATTTTTCCTGCTGCTTACATTCAGAAGGCTAGCCTACTGACCAACTGCTACAGCAGAGATCACACCACAAAGCATCTGCTTCTCCGACAAGTGCCCAATGGGGAAAAAAAAAATAAATTCAATATGCCACAGAACTCATCTGCTTCTTTTATACTTAAATAAGGGTTACAAGTTGGCTGTGCTACAACAGACAGTATTCCTGGAAGACCTCAGCTTCCTCTTATTGGACCTGAGGTACAACTGACGATAATATTCTCAGCAGAACAGCCAGAACAAACCGTGTAGCAATCTCACTTAAGACAGAATATGTGTTTCAAAATTACTTGCTCTTTGAAGGACATAGTAGACTATGTTTCAAGAGATCAGATGTTTATAAAGGAAAAAAAAAAAACAACCCCAAACCAAAACCTTTCTTCTTCTAGAAACCATTGCTGAACAAGTTTGTTTGCTTTACTGAAGGACAAAACCAAAATCTCTTACCTGCTGTAAACAGTCCTGAAACTAAGAAAAACTGAATTTTCCAAGGTTCACATGGAGTGCAATAAGATCAACAAAGATATATAAAAAAGTAAAAGTCTATTACACACAATAGTTACTTGACTATTTCATGAGATTGCTCATGTTATTATAATAGATGTATTTGCCATTACCTGGTGAATTTGCTCATATTACTTTATTTCTTATATCATACTCTGACAAGAAATATTTTACATTTCCTTCAAAGACAGCAAGAAAAGTCTTTCAACAATGTTGATTGGCAGTTTGCCACTGCCATCACTGAATCATCAGGGAAGACAGAAAGCAGCACCAAAAATAACATTCTCCAGCCCGGTCCATTGGCCATATGTTACATGGAAAAAAAAAAAAAAAAGAAAAAAAACACAACAAAACACCAACCAGAGACCATATGTTTTTCCAACAACTATAAACCAGGAAAAAAAAAACAACACCAAAACACAACTATTCAGCCTGGACCAACCCCTTCCTCCGATGGCAGCATTTGTTTTACTTCAGATACATTTTTTTTCTTTTTAAATCAGGATCACTCTAAGTTAATTTTCCTGAATCTACTAGCAGGTGTTTATTCCTCACCAAGGCAATACCTTCTGGAGCAGAGCTAGACAACAAGCAATTTACAGATTGCTAACATACAGCAGCAGTGCACATGCCTGTACTATTCATTCCTCTGCCATACAGCCATGTGAAGGTCAATTTGGTTTCAGAGCCTTTTACTTACCTTTCCCATTTTGCCATGCAGTATACCAGGACAAACTGAGGAAAGTAGTGATGAAAACTAACACGGTGGCCACAGTTCCATTTCGGAGCCTCATCTCATTTCAGCATCACACTTGTTTATGTTCTATTAGCGATGAGGACCTATCTCTTGGGCTTGTTGCAATGAAGTCAGCTGAAGTCCACCAGCAGCAGCTGGCCAACAGCAACACAAAATGTAGCTCTCACATATCAGAGGTATCATAAATCAATCCGTTCCAAGCTGTTGTAAGCTTTCTTATAGTTCTCATAAATTAAACTTCCCTTTATTCTTCTAGTCCTGTTTAAAGGAAACAAAATTTTAACAGATTATGCCAAAAATATTTACAGGAGTCCCCCATGTACCAAAATACAGTCATGAAATACTACTATACACTCATTACTGTGGCTTACATGCATCCCCCTCTCACTGCCTCAGCCTCAGCTCAGGGAATAGAACTTGTTAGATTAATTTGTCTGGTTTCTGTTAAGATTTCTTGTATCTGGAGGAGCCGTATTGCACGTGAATTTGGTTGTTAAAGGACAAACATACACATCACCAACATTACAATTTTATCATAAACTCAAGGCAAGATTACGTGTAACTCTGGCAGGTGATGAACTGATACAAGAGTTGTTTTCAGGAAGCCAGCAACTCAAGGCCCCACTCCTAAGTACTCACTTCGACAAAACCCCGCTGAAATCTGCGAGGCCTAATGTAACTGCAGCAGCAGAACCAGCCCCAGCAAATTGAAAGACCAGAGCTTTAAACAGCATTTACAAACCTACATCATTCATCTTCCTCTGCTCAGTGCAAGAGTATTTGATTCATCCACAACCATTTTTTTTTCCTAGCTTAGCTGCAGCTAAAGCACAGGCTACAGTCACACATACAGAGACTGCTCAATCTATACCAACTGGCAACAACCCAAAAGCCCCAGAAAATGCCATGATATGACCATATCATTCCTCTAGCTCTGTCACACAGGCACAAGGACAAAAAACAGGAATTACCTATGGTTCAGTTTTATCCCAGATGAAGGTTTCATATCCTGGGATTAGAAATCCTCAACTGGCCAAATACAGCTAGCATCTAACCACACTGTCCTAACTGAGCAAGACAAAGAGAGTAGGGAAATAAATTAACCAACTTTAAAAGACGGGGGGCAGATTTGTTCTTAAAGCACTAAATCATCCTTTACAGTAGCTCAAACATTAACATTTGATATTCTTTTAAGGCACTGCCAGTTTTTCCCCACTATAAACTACATCTGATACAAGTATGCTACCCAGCAATAAATAACTTGCTTTGAAATTTCCTTGGAAGCAATCTCTGTCACACTCTTGCCTGGGTGCATTTGGAACAGGGAAAAAATACTTTTTGTTATTACAGTACCAAGAGATTCCAGTCAAATCTGAACTACACTTCCCAAGCTTGTATTGCTGCGCACACTACCTTTACCATAGAGCTTGCAACACAAGACATAACCAACAGGCATGGTTAACAAATGAATGGAAGAGAGCAACAAAGTTGCAGAACTACATGCTCTTGCATTCAAATCTTGGTGACAACATCCAGGTTACACAAAGTGTTTACCTTTGGACTATGATTACCTCACATATAAAGCTAGTAACGTGCTTTGTTCAGAGGAACTTTACTCACAGATAGGTTTGTGGCTGTAAACATTAACTCAGAAATCACATAGTACCTATAAGGATGGGAACAAATGCAAGTACACAGGAAGCAGACAAAGTGGATAGTAAAATTCAGTGAGAAACAAAATAATGAACAGGAACAGAAGAACTGTGAAAGGCCTTACGATACAAGAAACCTGAATTTGACACAATGAAAGATAAAGACAAGTGAGAGACCTATAGAAAGCTAACACGGAGACCACGGCATGCCAGGAAATATCATCACCACTGTGAATGGGAGATGGATATCATAAAACCCAGAAGGGTAGGCAATAGTAATTAGGTGAGAAGACAAAAGTCTGGGTGAACTTTAATAGCAAGGAGATGCAAAGATCTCAAAACCCCAAGGTTTTGTAAGGCCTGTCTACATGAATTAACCATTTAACACAGCTAAAGTGGCTCTGAAGCAAGGATGCCTAAAGGCATCCTAAAGGATCCTAAAGGATGCCTAAAGGATCTACCTTTACCATTATTTTAGCAGCAGTCAGATCTCTCTGGAGCAGCTCAGGTGTGCACGAAGGACCAGGCTGCAAGCTAGACTGATTATCCCAGTGGGGGCAACAGACAGCTGGTCCGACATGCAAATAAGAGAGGGTAGCCAGGAAAGTAAAAATATCATCTGATAATGCAAGGAAAGTGAAACGCCTGCTTTTCCAGAAAATGTGGGCATCGTTTTTACGTTTGCTGCAATAAAATCAAGATGTTGTGATCAGGGCTTCTCACTGTGCTATTTGAATCCACAAAAAAATACAGCCTGAAAGAATTCAGAAAACAAAACAAATAAACAAAAAATCCAAAAAAACCCAGCAGCAACATGATTCAATTAGCAGCGAGTACGCACAAAATTGTGTCAAATTAATAATTATCATGGTTCTGAGCTGGCTGGTTTTGCTTTTATCCTTCTCTTCTGGTGTTGTACCCGCTCCTCTTAGCACAGGCACTAGCAGCTCAGCTACAGCTCAGCAGTACTTAGATGATTATTCAAGCATTTCACTATATCAAACTGCATACATCAAGGCCATGCATGAACCAGAAGCGTTCCAGCTTTTAAAAATGTGTATAGTTAAACCAGCAGAAACCCATGTGTAGACGCACATAAATTATTTAACCCCCAGGTGGTCACTTGAGGTTTGTTCAATAATTTACAACACAAACTAAACAAATTTAACTGAGGGGTAATCCAGTTTGAGCCGACATTATGACAGGGTATAACTAGATAGATGAAGCCTATGTAATTTTCCAGCACCATTATGACCTGAACCTTTCCCACTGCAGATACAGAGGAACGACCCTGTCAGATGCTGGAGGCCATGGGTACTGAAGGTACCTGGCACCTCTCAGGTGCAGAGCAGCACCCTACTAATCACATCTTAAATAAACCAAGAAGTTTCTGTACATATCCAGACACTCCCAAAATACATACAAAGCTTATTTCCAACTGCAAACCATAAAACCTGACACACTTCAATGCCCCTGCAAAGGCTCTTTATATAGTTGCTGAAGGGTTAGATGGTGCAGGATCAAAGCCTGAGGAGTGCCAGACTTCCGAGAAGATGAGCCCAGATCCCATCCTGCCGGGAGGTGCAAAAGCACCTACCGCGGCAGCAGTGCTGCATCTGAAAGGTTGTTCCTTAAGGGATGGGAGAACGGTCCATGATTAAAAGAAAACAATAAGGAAAGGGTGGAGGAGATTTGTCAGACAGGGACTTTTCCACCTTATTTCCAGTGATACGCTTCAGCAAACCCCGCGGCGCGCGGTTGGGCGCGGGTGGGGGCGCGGGCGCCCAGGCGCCCCCCCCCCCGCCCCCACCCGCACGCCGTCACCCGCTGCCGTTAACGGCCGTTACCTCAGGCTCGCCGGCGCCCTGCCATTTCGCAGCCGAGTCCCCTCACGCCCGGGGTAAGGGGGATCCGCTGCCTCCGTGGAAACCGTCCCGAGTTAGTTGGGACCTTCCCCAGTGTCTCTCCGCCCCGGTCGTGGCTATTTAGTCGGGGAAGGGAAAATTCAAGCGGGGAGATACGCACCGGCCGCCGCCAGCTCTGCCGGGAGGCATAGGGCGAGAGCTGACGGCGACGGAGGAGAGGCAGAGCGCCGGTCCGGGGAGCTGCGCGGCGCCCGGTGCATCGGAGCGAGGTGGTGGGGGGAAGGACGAGGGACAGGAAACTGCAAACTCTGCCGAAGCCCCCTCGGGCTCCCGGCACGCAGGGAGGAAAAGGACGAAGGTGGACAGAGAGAGAAGGGGCAGCGGCAGCGCTCTACCGGGCGCCCCAGCCGGAGAAGGGGGAGCAGTGCCGCTGTGCCCCGGACCCCAGCGCCGCCCTCCACACGCCCCGCGGGCACCCCCAAGCACAGGGCGAAGGGAGGGGTGGCAGCAAGTCTTGCCAAGGAGCCGCAAGCGCTCCCTACACCACCAGCACGCAGGTGCACGTGAGCGCAGAAGGGTGCATGCATGCAGATGGGGAGCAGGACGGCCCCCACCCTCCCGCCTGCCCTCCCTCCGGCGACACCGCAGAGACCCCTGGCGCTGGGAGGGGAAGCGTCTCCGCTACACACCCACTCCAGACAGTGCGGAGAAGAGGGACGTCCGGCCCTAGCCCCCCAAAAAGCCGAGTCGGCTGTAGCTGCCGCCTTCGGACCCGGCTTGGAGCCGGCTGGCGGCAGCAGGGGCCGGGGAGCGCAGGGGGAGCGGGACCCGCTGATCGCCGCTGCCATCCTCACCTGTGCGCTGCGCTCCGGCAGGGGGAGCCGCGGGGCGCGGGCGGCGGGCGCGGCGGCGAGCGACTGTGTCGGCTCGCGCCGGAGCTCTCGCTCTCGCTCCCCTCGCCCGCCCCCCGCCCTTCCCTCGTCAGCGACGCACTCAGCTCGCGCAACCGCCCCCCGCCCCGAGCGCCATGGAACCGCACGGAGTTTCGCCCCGCCCACCGGCCAGGCGCTGTCCCCGCCGGCAGCCAATGGGCGCCGCGTCGGAGTGCGCCGCTCATTGGCTGGGCTGCCTGTCGCTCTCTTCGGCCGCGGCTATAAATACTCAGTCTCGCGAGACCTCCCTCAGTAGCGGCATCGGGAGCCGGCGTGGAGGGTTGTTCTCAGTGCTCCTTTTTTCTGCAGCGTGTCCCCTTTTTAGGCTGTGCTTTTGGCGTTTATTGTTCGAGAAGAGTCCTAAGAAAGACTTAGCTGCCCCAGCACTTGGTTACTCGTTGCCCCGTGATCAGCTGCAGGAGGTCCATACTGAACCTGGTCCTACCTGGTCACTTCAGGGTCGAGCCCCTGGCCTGCTGCGTGAGGGTGTGTCTGTACTCCTGAGAGGACGTTGAATGCAGCAGCAGATTTCTTAAACTGCCTGTCAGTGCCAAGCAAATAATATGTGTTGGTGCCCTGTGTCATGTGCTTCTTCACCAGTGACAAGAAGTCACAGTCACAAATTTTACCGTTGAGTTCATACTGTGTTAATCATATCCTAGAGCTTGTATCAAGAACTGTTTGAATTAAAGAGCAGCTTGTTGCTTCACACCAGTTAAATGAACGCTCTGTCCTTTGTACCATTCACAAGCGTGGCTCTGGGGAGAGCGTTCACATTGCAATGGCATGTGTGCTGCCCAAGAGGCTGTTAAACAGGTACAGCTTTGGAGGTGTGAAAATGAACTCACTTTCCTCCAGAGGGTCGTTACTGCTGTGTTGTGCAACCAGTGAAAGAAAGTCAGTGGCAGCTTTACTCTATGGGTTCATTATTTAGGGTTGTGATGTTTCTGTTCTGTAAGTAATTCCCTATCTTCAGTGGTTCGTTTCATGTGTTCCAGGAATTGCATGCATATTTTCAGGTCTGCAAGCTCCCATTAAAATCAAATAGCACCTTCAGGTTAGGGTACCATCCTATCTACCTTGCAAGAGCCATGCTCTTACCATGTAGTGCTAACTGGTTAGCAGTGTTCAATCCTTTTGATTGACTCGATTGCTTCCCCTTTTTTTCTCATCTTCCACCTGATTTAGACAAAGTCTATAGTAGACATTTTTACTCTCATTTAAGGCTATTATGCTGGATGTAGTGAGATAGTTCCCCACCAGAACTTCATAAACCATGCAAAAATCTTCCTAGTTATTCTGTCTAAAGAGTGACATTTAACAAGTCTCCAAAGCTTAGCAAAGCTTAAACATGTTACAGTATTTTTGCACATTTGAGTACCTGCACAGTAGCCCTCATTGATTTCGCTGGCTTTCTCAAAGCTTGCAAAGAGGGGCTGGTGGCAACTCAGGCAGAGCGCAAAAAGAAGCTCAGGAGAAGTTTGCAAGGTCTTGACACCCAGGCTGTTCTGTGATTTTATTCATTGAGTGGTAAGATTTAATTATGTAAATGTGTGCTTCAATCCTCCCTTTTATAAGGAAGTAGAATGAAGTGGATTTTTTATTGAAGAACAAATTCAGTACAATAACTTTAAAATAAAAATTGGTGCATGCGCATCCGCACACACACACACGTACAACAGAATTTTCTGTAGAGATCCCAACAAGCTACAAACATTAGAGCCACCATTGTTTGCCTCTAATAGATTAGTGTTGCTTAGGGATATGAATTTTTGCATTTCTGTGCCGGAAAAAAAAACCGGTGGAGACATTTTCACATAAAAGTCCTTTTGTCAGGAGAGCTTAGTCTGCTGAAGAAAAGACTCTCTTACAAGATGAGTTTAATGACAGTTATTTCATGAGGACTGTCTGAGCCTTCCTCCTTTTTGTTCTTTCACTGACTGAATGTTTGCGTTAGGAAGGTTTACCGACTGGACCTTGACAGTATCCAGTTAACTATTAATTTCCCAAACAATAGAGTAAGTATAAGGTGGTTGTTTCTCAGTTCCTCTGATATCTTCTCCTGAAGTTAGTTTCCTGAGAAGGAAGGCAAACTTTAAGACAGAAAAAAAAAAATTCAACATTGCCCTCATCTGACCTACTACAGCAATAACCAAATGCCTCTTGGCATATTCCGCTGCTTGATGCGTGGAAAAAGTGCACGGTGAAGGAAAATGCTGCAGCTGCCAGAGAAAAGGAATTGGGGCTGTTTGGCTGACACACTAAAATGTCACTTACTTACTTCTGGTGAGGGTGGCAGCTCCCTTTTAGGCCTGAGCAAGATTTAATGCCAGCAAATTTCTGAATTCTTTCTTTGTGCCGAGTTATTCTTTCATCCTGCAGCCACTGCTGTTCAACTGGAGTATCAGTTTGAAATTGGAGAAGATTAAGCACTTCCAAACACTTTGTGTTTAAATGCAAGTGTTAAGGTGCAAATGCTATAACAACCATAACAGGGGAGACTTGGGGGGAGAAAATGTTTAAAAAATATGGGAAGTTTAATCCTTAGCGTTCCAGCTTTGGTTGTTGAAAAAAAAGACCAAGGAGCTTGCTATTCTGTACCAACAGGAAAAAAAAAAAACCCACAAGAGAGAAATGCATAATCATATTTTGACAGAGAGGAGATTTCATGCTGGGAAATTTTTGCTAAAGTATTACCTAAATGTCAGAGTAAAGACAAAGTGGGAAAAGACACTCCAGGCCTGCTGTAATTTCACGTAGGCTGCAGTGACTCTGGCACACCTGAGCTGCTTACTTCTATAGGGCTGCGCAGTTGTTGCCCTTCATCAGATTTGGAGCTCATTTTATCCAGGCACTTTTCCTGACTCATTCAGAAGCACAACAGCATTGTTGTTCTTGCGTTTCACCTTGCTGGTGTTCTGGCTTTCCCAGGCACTAGGGAAGATGCAGAAAAGGTAGAGGTCCTGGGCAGTGGCAGCAAAAGTCTTAACAGTTGCTCAGCTGAAAAATGGCTGGCTGAAAATTGTCTGTGTCTCCTGACTGACAATGGAATCCTCTCTCAGAGACAGGATTTATTCCCAGCCTGCCGCTAACCTTGTTTTTTAACAGAGCAAACACCTTGGGACTCTCAGTGCTTCTACCTCCATTTCACCCCAGTTTTGCCTTTTTCAACCGTAAGCCTTTCATGACTGAATCCTTTTTGCTATATGCTAGCCGAGCACCTTGCTCAGTGAAGCTGTATTTCTGCTGGTCCTTTGCTGCACTCCCATATCAACATTAAAAATAAAGAGTGGCACAAATACACCCGGTGTGTATTGGGGAAGGATTGGCAATGGCTGCCCACTGCCCCTGCAATCTGTCTGTGCCCCAGGCTATCTCCTACGTAAGGTCACTTGCCACCCCTACAGCACATGGCTGGTGAAAGGAAAAGCAAACTCCCCTTCAACCACCTTCTTAAACCTGGTGTGTTGAGGAGCCGGGCTTCAAGTACCAGTGCAGCATGGGGAAGACTTGAGGCCCTCACCTGGCACCATAGCAGGGCAGTAGGAGCCAAGGCTAATGGGAAAGGGAAGGGGAGGTTTCCCATCCCCTCCCTATGACTAGGTAAAATGGTGTGTGCGTAACAATACAGAAGGTTTTCCCATCTCACAGACAGGTTTGATGTTTGTACAAATTCAGATCTCATTACAGCTTTATAGACGTAAACTGAAACGAATGCTTCAGGGTCTGAGCTAGTTTGCTAAAGACAGGTTTTGTTTTGTAGTATTTAAAATTTACTTTATACACAAAGCTGCTTAGATGTACCGTTCATGTATTAATGTGTGGCTTGTGTAGCACCTGTTGTAGTGCTAATACTCAACAAATAAAGGGATGTAGAAAATTACATTAAAATATGATTGTAGATACAAATGTGTAGTAGCCAAAAAATGCCACATTTAGGTAATCTTTATTCTGCCTTTTCTGTGACTACATTATGAAATAATCTTCTGTTACATGTTGTGATGCTGCTTCTCCGCACAGAGCTGTGTCTCACTCAGAAGTCAGGTGTGATGGTGGCATCCTTTCCGGTAGGTAAATTGTTGGTCCACTTTAACAAGATAAAAACTGAGGTGGGAGAGAGCAACTAATCTGTCCAAGAAGTCTCTTGGGGAGGTAGGAACAGAGCTCGATCTCCAAACTCATGTTTCTCTACCCTCACCCCCACATCACCGTCATTTCACTCACTGTGGAGGTTCTGTCTGAGCTGCAAATGCCTCTGCCATATGCTCAGAGGTGATGAACATTTACATTTATTCATCTCCTTCTGAAGGCAGGGGCTTTTAAATGCATTCCTACCACTACATAAACATAAACCTGGAAACCGTGAAGTTAATATTGTGCCAATATTTCTGATGGTAGCTGAGGTCCAATGCCTGGGTAAAGAACAGTCAGATACAGCTACTATTGAAGAGATAGTCCAGGCGAAAGGAAATCACGTTAAGAATTAAGGATTTTGATTGCCAACTCATTTTCCACGTGCCTGCTTCATGGTACTCTCTCTCCTAATTTTAAAAGATAGAAAATTTTTCAGGGAAATTTTGAGAACTAGATTTTCTGCATTGAACACCTTCACTGTAAGCAAAACACACTGAGAAGATGTCTCCTTTCACTTACGTTGGAGTAACCTGGTGGTTGGTCCACCAACGGCGGGACAGCTGCAGTTAAAGGGAAGTCTGAATCAGGCCCTCAGCGAGTACAGGTTTCTGAAGGTACTCTTCTGAAGGTCTGTTTCACTCTTTCCTAGCAAAACTAAATATAGGTCCAGACAGCACAGGGAAAGAATTCAAGTCAACTTGTACAGGCAAAAGTAAGGTGTTTTGGAAGGGTCTGTCAAAATCCAGTATATTGTCTCATTGATAGATGAAGCTTTGAGAGAAACTGTGACTTCTGTATAGCTCTTAATTATTTTGTGTGGAATTGTTACAAACTATAAAGATTTTCTAGCTCCACCCACTGCAAATGCCCAAATACCTACTTGAATAATGCACAGTTAAGGGTCTAGCATATTTTCTAAAGATGCAGAGATTTGTAAAACCTAAGCTAAAATCTGCAAAACCAAGGCAAATCTAAACTTCTGACTGCCAAGAAATGCAGACTGAAACTTTATACTCCAGACTTCTGGCACAGGTTCCCCTGCCAAAGAGTGGGCTGGCCGCATGTTAGTCTTTGCGTCATTTTCTTTGTCTCACCTCTCTTCTTGTCTAGCCCAGCCCAGCTCTTCGTCACCAATCCTTCTTCCCACAGAAAGGCAGAGTTGTGCAGGACTTGGTTCAATCCACTTCGTTAGGACCAGACGTTAAGAGTCAAAACCAGGCACCAGACTGTTGGCTAAAACCCAACTCTGGGGCAAGTAGCTCCCTCCTACTCTTGCCCTGTCACCCAGGAAATGTCTGGTCAGTGGGTGTCTCTTTCTTCCACTGCCCACTGAAGGGCAGATCTGGACATCCCATGCAGACCAAACTGGAATAAAGCGGTTGCTGCCACATCCCTTCACTTTATGCTCTGTTTCTGATGGCGGTCAATAGCCTGCAAAGAGCCATGCTACCGCAGGAGCTCTTCAGCTGGGGGAGCAGGAGGAAAGCTTCCTGTGCTTTCTTGCACCAACCTGACCTCTTTCTTCACAGAGGGGGAGCATTGGGTGAAGGATGAACTTGGTGCATGTTTTCTGCCACTAGAGACAGCATGGGGCAGGGGATGAAAATTCCTTCACCCAGCAAAAGATGAACGGGAGGTTGGTAGCAACAAGTTAATAGATGGGCTTGTTTACAAGGACAGAGCAGGCTGCCTTTCCATGAATAACACTAGCTGTATGACCCTCTGCATTCATTCTTGGCAACCTAATTCCCAGCCAAAACTGTATATGTGGAACCTGATGCTCAAGATGATGGTTGGGTGAGAATTTGCACTAACTGCAGTCATCACCTGTGGCCTACCAACACTCGAGTCAGCATTGCTTCGACAGACAAAGAGGCATAGCCCTTGCTCTTGTACCTTCCCTACCCCAACACCTCCTGCTCTGATCCTGTGCCACTCTTCTGTCTTTTCCCACTGCTTTTCCTTCATCATCTTGTACTAAAATTGCAAAGAACAACCAGAAGTTGTTAAACCAGCTCACACTGGAATGAAGGGAAGAAGAGACGGATTCATGAGTGCCTTGACAAAGCATGACCTTGCAACTTGTGTCCTTCTAATCATGTCCAGCCCCATCACGTTAGATACAGGTAAAAAGTTCAAATCCCAGGTGCATCCCTAATCATTGGCAAGGGGTTTTTGGTCTCCCCATCAACCTCCCCATTCTAAACTTTACCCTGAGCAGCATATTCACTGTGCATGTCATTCCACGCTGCAGCAGGACCACAGACGAGCAGGCTCAAATCCAGCCCAGGGAGGATGAGAGCTGTCATTTGGACCCAAGGTATGTGACAAAGTGATTTGGGGCAGGGGGGGAGAGAGAAGAAATAAGAGAATGATATCTTTAGACCCCCTTGCTCGACTTACTTACCTATAGTACGTATCATTAACATTAACCTGTATCCCTCCAAGACAAGGCAAGTGTCAAGACAATCCCTGTGAGCGTGTGAACTCTGCAGCACTGAAAATAATTATCAAAGCCACTCTCCATTTAAACTAGCAGAGCTGTTGCTCTGCTGTAATGAAAAGATCTCATGCTTTGCACTATCACAGCAGGGATCCAGGCTGTATTAAGTCATTCTGACCAGCCTTAAAGGCTTTAGTGATGTTTCTTTCATTTCACCGTTATCTTTCTGCCAATTTAAAATCCCATCTCCTCCCCACAAAGCAAACCTGTAGTTATCCAAGCAGCAGTGGGAGGATGGTAGATGGCAAGGAAAATATAGATAGGACAGGAGCATTCTTCATGGCATTTAGAAATAATGAGTGCAATTTCCCGCGTCTTAGGGCTTTTTAGACCAAGGTTTTAGGAAAAAGAGAAATGAACCTCAGTCAGACAGGAGCCCTACCTGTATATCTGGAATAACGTGTAAGTAGCAATGAGGTAGGCACTGCTGCAGCTCCAACAGGCAACAAAAATGACAGTAAGAGCTTTGAGACTATCGGACAGCTCCATCCCCCAGGAAGGACACCGAGGACATACATTTTTAAATGAAGCGGTGTATTCCTTTCTTCACAGATTCAAAAGAAGCTTTAGATTCCCATCTCCACATGCAAACTAGGTGTTCAGCCTCCTCTCAATTGCATGCAGATTACTCTCCTGGCACACAAAGGGAAACCAGCAGTTTAAGAGCAATATGTTGATATTGTATTTTATTCCCCAAAAGTACTTTTCAGAATGACAGCTCCTAGCGTGATCCCACGTGCTGTGCAACTGCGTGGGCAAATGCTAATTCTACCCACCAAACACGCAGGTAATGAGAGTGAATGGGACAGGGGTCAGGAGCAGACACCGATCAAAGCCATTAAGTACCGCTGGCAGCCGAAGCACGCTGAGCAATTAATAAACTCTTTCTGAAGTTTGTAACGTGTCAGTGATGACAAGTTTGATAACTGCAATAGCTGTATTGCTAGCATATTGCATGTCATGCATGCTATTACTGTTATTCCTATCCTGAGAGAAACAGAGCTATAGCAAATGACAAGGCTGACACATACAGGGTCCTTTGGTTGTTAAGGTGATTACTCCTTAACCCTAGGTTACAGAGTTATGGCGCATGTGTACTGACGTGTTCAAAGTCGGGCCTCAGGACAACTCATCTCAAGGCAAGCGTGTTTATGAACAATTAAACCCTAAAACCATCAAGGGCTGGGTTTTGTCCCTGACCACCAGAGAGGAAAACACAAGGATGAGGTGGAGAGCATCATGTTGGGTGGAGCACATCATGTCGGGCACAGGTGAAGCGGGCTTGTGCGGAAAGCAATGGCTTTCTCCCCTGTCTCTCCCATGCTGCAGGCTGTGTCGCAGGCCACAGCCCTACTTCTTCCCTCTGCATTTATGTGAGGTTGCCAAGCTGCAGGAGGGTGAGCCCAGGGCTGGTCTTGCTCCTCAGGGAGCACAGCTGGGATGGTAGGTGGTTCTTGGGGGAAAACGTCCCACCTTCTCCTTCGCAGAGCGTGGCTGCAGCTTGGCCCTCAGCCTTACCCTTGTGCTCGTCCTGTTTCATCAGAACCTGTTTACATTTTTAAATCACAGTAATACCATATCTGCTGCTAATTACAGCCCAACAATACTAACTCAGTGTGCAAACAAGGCCATCATCCAAGTATTGTTTTGCATAACCAGAATGCTGGGGTGGTGAACATTTGCATAATGTTTAATTATTTAGTCGGAACATAAAATTTGTCTTCCTCTCAAAAACATTTTTATGAAATGTCTCAATAATTAAACACCACTATGTTTATTAACAGCAGGGAAGATTCATAAAATGTATTAGTCAGAAACAACCAAGTAACTACATCTCGCTACAGTAATCAAAATACGCCACTCCGAAGTAGGTCCCCAAGCATGGCAAACACCAGCATGAATACGAGCAGAATATGATTAAAAGCCTAACAGTTCAGTGGCTGTACCTTGGAGGGGTCAGGGAGCCAGAATTCGATAGCTTAATTCACTCATTAATCAATATATATAATTGAGAAGACCAGTTCAATTATATTGGGTTGGCTGAAGTGAGCCCTGTGTCTATGAAAGGTAAAATTTGGGGTCAGCTGGAGGCCCATGCGTAGTGGCACAGGCTGGGGAAAGTGCCTGCAGGCTCCTGCTCCAGCACGCTGCCCGTTGGAAGGTGGTGGGACCCACGCACCGGGTGACTGGCCCACATTTGCACACCTTGTGAGGGACCTGGGAGCAGGAGAAGTTCCTCTATGCAATTCCTAACAGGGCTGAAAAAAAGTAAAACAGGATCTAGAAAAGTAGCCAGAGGCACGTAACAAAAACATCTGCCTTGACGGCATAGGAAAGGGGTTCCTCTTGCAGTGTTTCTGCACCATCACTTGCTGATAGGGAAGAGGGGCTAGCTCTGACCTCAGTTATTTTGGTGTGTAAATAGAAAAATTCCCCTAAAATGAATGGTCAGAGTCTGGGCTGAAGTTGCTAAAAGTGTTGGGGATGTCCCCAGCACCAGGCAAGACCCGGAGGTTCTTTTAAGCAAGTAAAACTGCCAGTTTGCAGAGGAAGAGATGGACACTGGTTGTCACACACTGGGCTCCAGATTGATCAAAACAGTTTCTGTGCCCAAGTTGTTTGTACTCAGTTGCTTGAAGGGAAGGCAGAATTCAGGACCAGAAATTGGAGTCATCACCCACTAAATTAGGAGGAAGAATGTCTTGTGTCCTGGGAGCAAGCATTTGTCTCTAAAATCAAATTTTTTAATAAATTGAACTTATTAGCTTACATACAAGAGAAGAATAAAATTCAAAGGTTATTTTATTTAGGCAAGATGGAGATTTTTATTCTCCCTTTTAAATTCAACTTTATACTTCAGTTGTATTTCAATAACATTATGCAAGAAATTAAGCTTGTGTCCTTCTGCCCTCTCCAAAACTCATCTATTACTTGCTAACAAGGATTCCAAATTACTTGAGCCAATTTCTGAGACAGACGTATAGTTAAGAGGCTCCCTTTTTGTCCATCAGTTACATAAAAGGAGGCAAGGAAACCACCTCTTCTCCTCCCATATCCTTGGCGTAACTTCTAAGACTCAATCTGAGCGTCACTATTTTGCAGCACTGTGCTGGGGGTCACGTCAAACAGGAGCTGGTGAGGGTACGGCTTACTTTGGTTGGTAGATTTGAGGAGCTGGTTGTGCAACGGGATAAAACAAATGGGAAAGCCAGCAGAAATCTACCTGTTCAAATAACCACCCTCTGCTTTCCCCGCATGATACGTAAACCCACATAAACGGGCTCTGACAGGGAATGCCACTGTTTTCCTAAGCCAAAGCAAAACCTTCCTTCCCATCCTGCTCTAGGAAAATAGGTCACAGTAAAATCTGCCTCCCCCGATCTCCTGTCCATGATCACAAGGTAAGATAAATTATATTCTCGCATTGATGGGGGAAATTGTGGCGTGAAAAGGCAATTCAAAAGCTCATTGTCTCTCTGGAGGACAGCTGACAGCACGATCCACCATCAAAAGTGCCTTGCAACCCGCTGCCCCAGGCTGCTCGTGCCCTGCTCTCCGCTGGCAGACGGAGCTCACTAGCTGGATCTGATGGTGAAGAAACGCAGCCACCCCTCCTCGGCGGCAGGCAGCCCACTGCAGGCTGCTTCAGCGCACCAGGAAAACAAACCGAAAATCACAGAGGAGGAGGAGGAAGCAGCAAAGAAGCCGGGCAGTAAGAATTCCCTGCTGAGCGGGAAAGGTTGCCTCTCTTATCTCTACCTCCGACTTCTTTCTTTGCATTGCTTTTCTTCCTTCTGAGATTGTAACACCACCGTATGCAGACTGTGCCCACCAACTTACCAAGCCACGCAAAAGCACATGCAGCACATCTAGGCCATGGTGAATGCACACTCACGTGCACGTTGCTCACCTGTTACTAAATAAGAATTTAGGTTCGCCTTGTACTCCTATGCCAGCTGGCCATGGGAGGCCTGGTAACGTGGTCCAGCGTGACACCTGCCAGCCGGGGTTCATGCGGCATCGCACAGTGTACGGTTTGCAGCGTGCCGGCAGGGCCTTGCCTTGGTTGGCCCTTGAGTTTCTGAGCGGGTCCAGTGAGCACTGGAGCTGGATTTACTGCGCCGTTGAACCACCACGTAGCCCAGGGGTTTGAAAGAGCGTACGGGTGAGCTTTGCAATGCCATGAGGCTGGGGTGTGCGGAGTGACTCCGCACCATGGCTCCTCTTATTTGGGAGTCTTTTCTGGGGGGTGTTCAAAATAAAGGCATGAACCAAACAAAAGGCTTCATTAAGCAAAAAGCAATCCCTTTTGCATACTTGAGGCGAGTGCTGCAGGAAGAGGCAAAGGAGTTAAAGAAGTCATCCCTTGTTTAAAGGAGTGGCCAGATGGGGAAGATGATGTCTGTTTTGCCCGGACAGGCTCAGGGCCTTATTCTTCTGCCTCGTCTGCAGGCAGCCTGCCCATCAAAATTATCTCCTGTGCTGAGTGCAGAGAGGATGAGCCAACAGCTTATTAAGGAGTCCTGTTATTTCTGCTGAGAAAGGTGGCTTTTATTTTCCTGAAAGGTTATTAACTGAATTATCCTCTTGTCATAACTCTGGGTGTTTTCCTCTGCTCTTTCCAGACAGTTCTCCTTGGTTCTTCGACGTAGGCAATGATTTGGAGGGGTTTACTGATAGTCTCATTAAATTCAGGGGGGTGTGTATGGAATAAAAATAACGTAGGATTTCTTTGGCAGTCACGATCACCAGAGCATGATGTGGGGCAAACTTGACTCTCCAGTTCAGAGACTTGCAGTTTCTGATACGGTGTTGAAATCTTTACAGCACCTTGGGCTGTCACTCACACAAACAGTCCCATGCCTGGAGTTAGAGCCCAGAGACAAGTAAATACTGTTGCTTCACCTCAACGCGGTCTGATACCAACTGCTGGTTGGGGAGGGCAGCACGGGTGGTGGTTGGCAATAGGAGGCTCTTGCCAGATTCCTCTGCCTCCTCTCCATCTCTGATGGGGCCATGCTTTTCCACGGTCTGGCCCAAGAGCAGCACAGGTGGCCCGGTTGCCTTGTCATCCTGGAACTTCCACTATGGGTGACAAGTGGCAGCATGGAAGCCATGCGCTGGTAATCATCGCAGGACCCATTGGTGCCACGTGCCATTTTCCAGCAGATAGTGAATGGAGATTTCTTTTTTTTTTCCTTTTTTTATTAAAGTGTTTCTCAGGCAGAGTTGACTTTCAAAGGCAGGGTAATAAATTACACGTCAATTCTAAACTTTAGAAATCAAACCATATTTGGGGAAAAATGGGGACTACTTGCTACAGTGAGTTAGGATACCACGGTACCTGGCTCAGCATCCTTGAATAGGCTTCAGTGGAATTATGAACCTGCAACATATACCATTTCATATGCAAATAAGTAAATAAACAAAGCAAAAAGAAATCAACAATGAAAGTACTCAATGTGAAGGTGTGTGAGATGGAAGGAAGGAAAATTGTCCTCTATCACTTTGCTTCAGTAATATCTTACACACTCTTAGCTGCGTTCCTAACAGTTCTTAAGAGAGCGATTTGGGATCCTGGAGAGGGAGACAGTTCAACATTTTCCTGAATGACCTCCATTTAAGCTGCCTTGGGTGAGCTAGAGAGGTTTTCTTCTGAGAATACAGCCAGTGTACATAGAGAATTAGAATCTGCAGCAAAGGTGCTGCAAGATACTGCAAAGGAAGAAGATCTGAATGGACTATGAATACGTGTCACATCAGCCTCCAGCTTCAAAGTGTAACATGAGGCAGAGAATTACCTGGGAGTAATAATCTATAAAAATCTTCACATGCTATTTATTTTGTGAAGTCAGACAATAAAAGATCCCATGCTATAAAAACTCAGCGGTTCCTGTCGCTTGTTGAGCATCTTGGCGAACATCGGGAGTATGTGAGCCTGAGACCTGGGCCCACTGCGAACTGAAATGTCTTCTCCTACAAGAGTTAATCCCATGCAGCCACCCTGTGCTCAATCACACAGGCTTACATTTCTCCCCTGGGGTTTTATGAGACATGCAGCACTGCCCAGTGTTCACAAATAGGTTGGTTTTGGGTTTTTTTTGGACTCTGTAACAGTACAAAAGTTATCTTCTAACCGCAAACACAAAATCCTGTAATTAAACCTTTGTTACTCACAGCAGAGTGCTCATCATGTATACAAAGCAAACATTTTGGCAAGTTTATTATGCTCCTCGAGACTAAGAGGGAATTAATGGCATTGCAAAATTACAGCAAGCTGCTTGCTACGCTGCTGCTGGATATTTTCACTGGCAACAAGATTTTATATTCCTCTTCATCTTGAAAAAAAAATGCAACAGATTTAGTAAACGGTCTTACTGTCAAAGGCAACACTGCAAAACACCATATCAAAGTAAAGGCCAGAGGGATATTTTGGCCTTAAAAATCTATTACACTTTGCTGTACATTAAAAATAATGTAGCTGTAATTTTTTACTTAAAATTGCTAAACATTAGGAGGCAGCTCATTAGGATAATCCAACTAGTAAACTGCGTAAGCCATCAAATCTAGAGTTTTTGCACTGAAAGACGCCTGATACGCAATTTCATTTGCATTGTGCGTGGTCCTTCACCGCTGGGAAGGACAACTGCTTGCAGACCGTCACCTTGCTCATTAAACAGAAAGCCCAAGATGTCTCATGCAGCACTTCTGGGAGAGGAGACTTCCATTTTTCAAGTCCATTTTGTTGTTGTTCTTTGACTGTAATTCAAACTGTTAGTTTATGTGTGTGGGTCACGAACAAAGGGTGAATTTTTACATTTTGTTTCCCTGTTAGATGTTCTACACAAACAATATATATTGCAGCTGCCTGAGCAAAATGGATCAGCCTGAGTCAGTCATATTGCTTCTCAGCTGGAAAAGTACAACAACGTCCTTAGGAAAGCTACTCAGCTCTGAAAGGCTTTTCTGGTGGTATCGAGTGTGAAACATAACTCACTGTCCATACAGAGAAGAAAAATGTATTTGTATTTGCATCTTTCCATTGCCACAAATGAGCCATTTGACCAAAGAAGAATACACAGGCTGTAAAACTATTTTCTGCCTACCTGTTGACAAGACAGCTATAGCAAGACCTGCTTGCATGACCCTTTGACTTAGAATGAAGAAATCTGGGTACAGACTGACGCGTGAGAAGATAACAATTCCCCTAGCTGTCAGATCAGAGGTCCAGGTAGCCAAGTGTCTTCTCTTGCACAAAGGTCAGGGCCATTGGCAGTGGCAGGAGAACATGAAGGTGACAAGTCCACCAGTCACACCGCCTCCCAAAGCCTTTCACAATCTCCCAGGCCAAGGCCCTGTCTTTCATGTTGAGTGGCACTTGATGGATTTTGTCTTCCACTGATTTGTCTAGCTGCTTTTTGAAGTCATCTAAACCTTTGGTGTCTACAGCCTCCTGTGGCAATCAGTTCCATTGTAAGTATGCATTGCGTGAAAAGAAGAACAGAATGTTACCGCTGCTCTGAAGCATATTTTGCGATACTTAAATTCCTCCATAATTATGGCAGAATTGGTTAAGATCCTGAGTTTGTTTCACTTAGGCCTGAGCAGCCTGCGGGGCCGCAGTCCCATTCCCTTGGAGCGTGGATGAAGGTTGCTCATGGGCTCATAGGGATCCACGAAGCCGGCTGCCACTGCTCACAGCAGTCATTTGCACCCAGTCCACGCTAAAAACCGAAAGTGAGTCGAGCCAGTGGAAACCCTAGCGCAGCAATACCTGGAACACATCGCAGTCAGTGGCAAAGCACAGGCTGATGTCCGCCCCGCGCTTCCCACCTCAGCGTGCTCCCAAATTCAGATCCCAAATGCTGCATGAGGAGTAGGGCCACTCTCCATGAAGAGCTGGTGCCCCCCTCACCTCCTCTCCTTGACACGTCTGCCAGGGGGACACACACAGGGCTTGTTCTCCATGAGATTGTGCAGGTCTTGCCACGATACCTCCGCCTTTCGTCTCTGTTATTCCTGAGCATCCGTCTATGAAAACAGGAGATAGTCCAAGAGATTTGTACTCTTCCCCGTACAGCTGTACAGGTCATGGTCCAGGAATTCAGTCATGATGCGACACAGTTTTAATCATTTTAAACAGGGAGAGAATTGTAAGGAGACAGACCGTACCTTTAACTAAATTTCCTGAAAACGCTGTGCTGTTTGCATGGAGTGGCAATAATTAGAGAATACAAATTTGGTCTTTATTTATATATTATATTCCTTTAATACAGAAACTGTTTTTTTTCAAGATTGCTACAAAAGGTAATAGCATCTCTTAAAATGACACTTTATGCTAATTAGTTATTTATTACAGAAAGAGTGTTTTGGAGAGAGAGGGAGTTAAGATGTTTTTTATTGTATCTGAGAAATGTACCTATTCCTACTGTAGGTCCTAGAGTATGATTTGAATACCAAACAAAAATCACTTGAGCTTAAGGACTGTTCATGCTTGCTCATGGGAAAGCAACGTGAAAGTTGTTTGCACAACCAACCCTTCAGGCAACTGAGCCCAAGGTTGCATGTCCTGTAATTAAGTTACTATTTCTGTTGTGGATCTGTTTAAGAGAGAGCTGTCTTGCCACTTCTGATTTCAGAGGGTATGCCCACACTGCCTTTTGTGATCTGCATAAAGGACAAAACCCTGGGACAGCTGGCAGAAACCTGTCTGAGTCGGGACCACTGACAGCTACTGTGATGGGCTGGAGCGTGTCCGTCCCGCGGCTGCATCAGGCCTTCAGCAGCCACACAGGCTGATCTCAGCAGCCACGCAGGCCCATTTCAGCAGCGATGCAGGCCGACTGGCTTTATCCAAAGGCTTTGACAAATAATACAAAACTTGTTTTTCCTCCTCCTATTTTTGACAATGAGAGACGGACCTGTCTGAAAACTGTCATCAGTGTTTTGGATATTCATAGGTTCCAATGCCCTGTTTCTTTATTCATTACAAAATGCAATTGTCATTACTGAGGGAATTTCCTCCCTATCTCTTTAGAGAAGACAAGATTTCGAGCCTGCAAATGCAGGTGTTAGGAAATCCTAGGTTTCCTAAGGTCTCCCTACATTTTTCCAAAAAGACCGTTAATGTGACAAGAAAAACAAAATCACAAATGTATACATAAATAAACTTAGGGAGCACAGTGCTAAGCTTCGCACATATATACATACGTACACAAAGTGAAATGTCTGTCCTCGCAGTGGGGCATTTAGTTTCAAAGAAATTAGCTAATGGGGTTTGTTTTCAGCTTCTTTAACTCACAGGGAGGTCTTACAATATATTCAGAGTGATTTCGGTCAATGATTTCTCTTGTCAGTCTCATTAAACAGGTGAAGGTGAAGAACCTAGGAGACTTCATGAGCAGGAGTTCCAAACTGGTGCGGGAGACTCAGGCCGATGGGCATGAGAATTTTATAGGAAGGTAGTAAAGTACAGAGATGCTATACGTTACTGGGTTTTTTAATGAGAAAAATTAAGATCATATAGGGGGTGATATGTGAAGCTGACACTGCAATGAAGTTCACAGTTTTTCCCAGCATTTCAGTTTGGACTCTAGCTGAAGGCTTTTCAGTTCTTATTTTTCAACTAACTTCATATTGTCTCTTGCTACTAATACTATCCTCCTAATTGAGAATGGTGATTTCACATAAAGGAAAACCAGTTGCAACCAAATAAATTCAGGTAGGAAAGTAACTGTGACTGCATTCATGAGCTTCCAACTGCAGTTCAGTTTCCTTACTGCTCGCCTGCTTGCAAAGATTGTGCAACCAAGGTTGCTCACAGAAGGGACTGAGGAATTTTTATTCATGGTCACGCATAAATGTGCATATTTGCGCCTCATTAAGTGTAACCTCAGCCCAGAAACTGGACCACTGGGCTCAGCTAGGCAAACACGCAGCTCAAGCAACACATTTTAATGGAGTACTCACTAGCAGCTATTCATGAATACCTCCATGGTCCAAGCAGCTTTGATAGAAAGAGCGTCAGGCGATTCCAGTGAAACACATCAACAGAATCAGGATGTTAGTGCACAATTTATAAATGTAAACAGAATAGCCATAACAAATAGAAGTTTCCAGCAACAACAGAAGTTCAGCAAAGTTCAGCAAAGTTTAGCAAAGATCCTGTTTCAATGCAAATGTCATTAAAAGCAGAAAACGCAGAAAATACATAAGGCAAAAGTTTTATTTTCCAAAGTGTAAGTATGTTCTTAGCATAATTCATTGTAATCCAAAGTAATCCATTGCCATTGCAATCCTGATTGCTACAAAGTTGAAGGTAAACTTTTTGACTGCATCTATTGCACACTTTCTCCACAGCTGTATAATAAAACCCTTCTCCTGTATCAAGAGATTCTTCACTGTGATTAGCTGGTCTGTAGAAGTTCAGTTCAGCAGTTGACTCAATTATGAAAGATGCTGTTTGTTTGCATCGTTCTATTTTATAATCTGTGGCATATCACTCCAAGCTTGCGATTTCTTTTTGGCCAGTTCCATCCACGATGGCTGATTCACAGCAGCATTACTGGCTTTCTTAAAGTGGCTTATTTCCTCTTTATCCACCAGTGCTGGTGATGGAGCTACTGTGAATAAAACACACGGACATTTTACATTCGCTTGCTGTGCAGCTATACACCCTAGCTCTTTCATTAAAAACTTCCCATGCCTTGCCCTACAGTAGAAAATCTTTACATTTCACAGGGAAGCTTCTGCAATATGTTATTGAGGCAATAGCCATTCCGTGCTCAAAAGAATACAGTGTTTTTCTCATGAATAATATCTTTTGGTCCCTAAATTTACCAAAACCAACATGATGACCTGGATTCCTTGCCATGCCCTGTGTTTAACACCCAGGCCAAACAAGAGAGAGTCTTTTCATTAGCAAGAGCATGCATTTGCAATTCCTCCTTTACCCAGCCCCCAGCTCACAGGAATTTTACTACCTTCCAAACTTCTGCCCTTCTTTCAAATTTGAATTTACCAAATAGATTCAAAGTTATTGTGGGAGAACTGATGGGCAGACAGTTTGTGATCACATAATTCCAGCTTGCTGAGGAAACCACATCAAAATTGAACGCTATTGAAAGTAATTTTGCATGCATTTTATGTTTTACACTAGGATAGTGCATTTGGGACCCTGTCCTGTGAAATGGCCAAGCACTTCTGATTCACATTTCTTTCAACACAGGTTTTGACTACTCTGTAATCAAAGTGGTCAAAAGAATATGCCACCAAATAAAACCCCAGATGTGAGTGCTGAGAAAACAGTTTGCCCTTGGTGATGTGGGGCTGGGGAAGAAATTACGATCTAGCCTCTCTACTCCTTTTCCAGCACACTCAAGCAGGATTTCTTCTGACAAGGTTGTGAGATAACAGCCTACATTTTAAGCATTTTATTTCCTACCAGGGACATAATGTGACAGTGAATTGGTTCTCAGCAGCGGCTCCTTCACTTCAGACTTTGTCTCTTTCCTCTGTTCTTCAGAAGTGGTTTTAGGTGCCAAGTGTGAAGGTTTGCTCCATTGCTGCTTCACTGACCCCTGGGCATAGAGAGGGATAAAATCCAAGTAATGCAGAGAGAATGCAGTTTGGAAGAACACGAGCAAAAGGAGTAGATGTGGTGCCTGTCATGGTCCAAAGACCACAAGCGCTCATCACACATTGGTCCCAATCCTCTCACTTGAGCTGATACCTGTTCAGAAAGCTCCAGTGGTTTCATGTTAGCGTCCATGATAGTGAACTTTACAAATGAAAACTGTCCCTCTGTATCTCTTTTTCATAATGGTATCTGTGAGTAGGTTATTATAGTCTTCAATGCAAAATGTATTTCAAGCCCTTTGCACACCTCTACAAACATATATAGGATTTGGAAACAGCCTTGTTCTCTCATGTTTCCCTTCCACCTCCCAGATTTTTTGGGTTAGGACACTGTATTTTTGGAGGGTTGACAGTAAATGGATTTTCCATAAAAAAAGAAATTGAACACATCCTCCCATGGATTTTCTTGCCAGTATCAAAAACTACCCTGAAGTGATAGTGCCTGGTGCCATGTGGGAGAAGAGGAAAGTGGGAGTAGTACAGTGGCACCAAGCCTCACACGCTACAGTTAAGAGCATCTTGGCATGTTTCTCTGTTAGCTGATATAGGGAAATAAAATGCATGGCATGAATTTTAGGGAACATTGCCAGCTAAAATCTGGAGTTTCCTATTCTGACACAGAAACGGTATTTTGGGATCATTTAAACCCTTGGTGTTTTAAGTGCTATGACAATGTTGAGCATTATTGCAGTTCATAATCTTGCCTAGACATTTTATTAGGTATTATTTCTTGTTAATCTAACCACTGCTATTTTTCATCATCTAGAGATCTCTTATTCCAGGATATAGTAAAGCTATCTGGGTTTCTAACAGTACCATCTGAAGCAAGAAAGTAGGCCCTTTGCACTGGGAATGCTATACTGGTATAGGACGCACACGCTCCTGCATCAGTGCAGGGTTCTTACTGTGCATGAGGCGATACAGGCAGCACTCGCACGCTGCTGCCTCCGTGAGCTAGCCCAGTACCAGGGAAGCCTTGTTAGTATTCTGGATTAATGCCAAGTGCTTCTGCTGGCACAGCTTTGTCATCTGGGAAGATCACTTGCTACAGGTATCACCATCTTTTGCATAGGATCTTTGAAGAGGCAGCATCAGCCCATATTCCATGGCACCACATGGGCATCTGAGTTAACCATATACAGAGAACCAGAATTTATATCTTGGCACTGTCTGCAAGTGCAAAAGTTATTTTTACTCTATTTCACTTCTCAAGGCTCTAAAAATTGTTACCTAGGAGCTTCTGGGACCGAGCTGTTCATTCAGTGTTAAATCAGTCAGGAAGTATAGGAGGTTCAATGAAATGCTGTGCTTAGAAGGATAGTTACAGAGAATGTATCCCCTCTGTATTGCGAGAGATCTGAGACTGTACAGTTTAGCACCTCATTTGGGGTATTTTAGCACACAATACACACATTAGATCTGGTAAGTATGTATAGGGCACCCAAGAAATTTTACACACCTCGCATAATTCCAGGATTTCTTGGAGATGTAAAATTACTTATCTGAACAATCAGGAACTCTGAATATGTAACACATTTCCGAGAGCAGTGTCTTTGTTACTTATGATTATACTCATTAAGTATCTGTAATCATTACAGCATGACCGGTAATATAGCACTAGATCCAAAGAATACTACAGGAAGGTGATACGAAAACGTCACCAATTTGTACTGTAAGTACCTCTGTTCTTTCCTTCTCTTTATTCTGTTTCTCTGTATCTGACTTAACATCTGGAGCCACAAGTTTTTCTCTGTCGAGTTCCTGCTCCTGCTGCATGCCCCTCTGCTTCTGTCTTGCTATGGAAATCCAGGCTGGCTCTGCGGGACTGTCGGGATCTCTTCCAGAGTCTCCAGCAGCCACGGGGGAAGGCACGCTTCTCTCTGTTGACAGATTATTTATGTATATGGTTATTTGAAAGAGAGTTGTAATTAGCTCACACTTGCTCAATACGCTGTTGGTCCCAGGACGTGTGACCAGCCTGGGTAATAGGAATTCTGTTTAGTTTGGTCTCCAGAGAGCAATCTTCCTGTGCTCGCTGTTTTAAGTTACCTGGTGAAAAACACTTTGCAACTTTGTTCAGCTACAGTCGCAGTGTCACTGCCTTCACGTGAGGGAGATGCAGAAACATGAATCAAGCTTCATTCATCTACCTGTTTTCCAAGGTCTCCCCTTCTGCCCCCTCCTCCCATCTGCTTTGTGGCCTCTTAGAGACAAGCATCAGCTGATTCAAAGCCGGACACAGCTGGACAGTGGTGTGGCAAAGACAACCCCCTCCCCGCTGTGGCTGCCCTTGGCTCCTGCTGTTCCCATGCCCTCGCAGCAGCAGCCGATGCCTTAGTCTGGTTCCTGCCTTCCTTCCACCTCTTTAGGAGCAGCCTCCCTCGTGCAGCCCTTGGTGCCTGCACACGCGGTGGGTGACTGAGCACAACAGTCTGTGTCTTCTGATCACACAGAAATACTGCTAAAGCCACAGGGTTAATTCACGGTCTTTGTACATGAGGTTTACTTTGACTTATCCCTGCTGACGCTGACCATGCTCTCCACTGGGGCCAGTCACTTTCATCATGCTCTACCAGAACTGAGATTTCAGCGAGACAAGAAAGAAAAAGCGCTTCCTAGAGTAAAAGGTCAAAAGTGCTACCCTGCTGTCCTCACAACTGCTACCGAGGGACGAGCAGTATCCAGAGGTATGGGGAAGTGAAATACCTGCTATTCAGATAATCTGTGAAGAGAAATCCTGTCTATATGGTGAGCAATAGTGGATCAAAACAGCTTCAGCTCCTCTGTTGGATCCAGTCCCCAGGTTCTCCACTTCTTCATTGGCTCGCACTGCACCCAAAATTCAGTTTTCCAACTAATGTGGAGCCTCTTTGAGATTTAAAAGAGGAAGAAGAACAGTACTAACACCCTTAGAGCCATCTTAGAGCCATGACAGGGCCATAGGGAAAGATGATTTAACCTTGCCCAGCCGTTTCTGGACACTAACATACCCAAATTTATGGAATGCTATTTCAGAGCAGAAGTTATGCTTCTCATCCTCGGATCACACACAGTCCTGCCCCTAGGAAAAGTTTGTTACCTAGTCAGCATCCTTTGCAGGGACCCAGGAGATGGCAGAGCCATCCAGGAAGGATTACTGCCCTGCTGTGGCTGCCTGCCTCAGGGCTCAGCTGCTGTGCTGGTGTGGAGCTGGGCCACCCAGCACAGGACCCCACAGAGCTGTCAGATGTGTTTCTGGAGGGCTACAGTCTAATTTAGAGGAACGTGGCCCCAATCAGGAAAGCAGGTAAGAGTCTCTGAAGCCACATTTGAGATGCCTCATAAAGGCATAGGAGATGAAAGGGATGATGCTCTCCCAAGAGCTGGAGTCTGCAAACTCAGGCACATTATGAAAAGCCCACAAACTTTCTTTGCTCGGGGATTTTCTGAAGTCACTGTTGTACCTCGCCAGAGACAGACTAGTTATTTGAGCAAGAAAATATTGTAAAGCCTATGTCAGCTAGAAACCGCAAAAAGAGAAAGCACAAGTTTTGCTTTAAGGCCAAAGCAAGATGTTTTGCCATCTGATGCCTGCATTTCACTTCACACTCACCTCATGTGATCTTGCAGGGAAAACTCCGAAAGAAACAAGCCAGAAAGTCCAGCTGTGCAAATGCAGCACAGATAGAGCAGGGCCCTTGGATGCTGAATGAGCTTCCCTCCCTCCTGCATGGCAAGCTACTTCAATTCTCTGCATCCTACCTACGCCCCGTCTTTCCATGCCAACAGCTGTTTCTCCCATAATCTTCTTCCTTTCTCTTCACTGGCTGCCCTCACTTTGTTTTGTCTAATTTTACAGGATGATAGAGAATAAGGCTGGAAGAGATATCAAGATGTCATCTAGTCTATCCTTCAAGCTGCAAGGCAGAATCAGTTACAAGATCAATTTAACATAAACTGTTTACTGACAAATATGTATCTAACCTGTTCTTAAAACCCTCCAAAGACAGGACAGATCTCAGAGTCTCCCTAGACAGCCTATCCTATGGCTTGGGTGTTCTTTTTCTACTCAATTTTTTCCATATTGGGTAAGTTAAATCGTCCTTGCTCTAATCTGAATCCTTAACTTCTTCTCCTATACACTATGGACACGAGCAGATTACTCATAGCCTCCTTGCAGCAGCCTTTTGTGCATTTGAAGACTTAGACCATGCTATCCCTATTTTTTTAACTTTTCCGATTGGCCATATTCTCTAGATGACTCTTGCTTCTGTAGGAATTGTCCTAATTTGGTCCAAATCTTCTTCAAAATACAGTCCTCAAAACTGGCACATAGCACTTGAGATGAAATGGTGCTAGCATCGGGTGAAGTGGAAGGAGTACCCCACTTCACCTGAGATGGTCTCCTGTACACATCAGTCAGTATGATGCGTTTCTTGCACAATTATGTGATTCCTGTTTTGTATTTAGTTTGTGAGCTCCAGATCGTGTTACTTCCCCTCTTCCATTCGCCATTTGTATCCGTGCATCAGATTATTTTTGCACACATAACAGAACTTTCTACTTGCCTGTAATGAAAATATTCTTTTCAAACTATGTTTCTACTTTCTCAAGATAACCCTGATTTCTATTCTTGTCCTCCAGTGTGCCCACAGGCTTTCCAGCTTGGTAATACTTGCAAACGTAATAAGCACACACTTAGTTCTGTCACCCATGTCCTTAAATATACTGAATAGTGTCAGACCTAAGATGACCACCATCTAATATGACAGTGAATCAGTAGTTGGCACACTCAGTAGCTTTGCATCAACGCAATGAATAGCTTCACAAAGACTGTATTTATAGGAATGTAATATTTATAGGAATGCCCTGTGATACCAGTTATCATTTGATTTGGCTGCTCTTGACCAAGTCATGTTGGTTGGAACTTATATCTATGTTATCCTGTAGACATTTAGAAATGGCTCAATTATTCCTTTCAGTATTTCAAATTAAGCTAAGTGGCATATAACACCCTTTCTCCCTCTCTCTCTTCTCCATCCCACCCCCCTTTTCAAGATATGCTACCTTCTGGAGCCTTCCCTTACCTTCCGCAGTTTGCCAAGATAACCACTAGCAGCTCAAGGACTGCTAACCCATCTTCTCTGAGTATCTTAGGACAAACTTCATTAAGAGCTTCATAAGTAACCCCACACAGTTGAACTGATGTGATGTCTGCTAATGCATCTGCCATCACATTCCCTTCTTTGTTTGTAGGCCATGCCCTTGAACCCATCTGCACCTTTTTAGGTCGTGAGCAATTTGGGCAGGACCTGTTAGTGCATTGCCCAGGTGTCAGGCTTCATCAGTTCCCAAAGCACTACTGTGATACACAGATCGACTGCCACTACTGAAGGTGATGGTGATGTCTAGTGTTCCTCAGAGGTGAGGATCCCTCACTCAGTACATAAAGTAGCTTTTCACTTCAGTTACCTTCTACCCAAATTAGTCAGCTCGTTTTCCTAGCATCCTGTAATGAATACCTATCCAACAGTTACGCTCAATATTACAAAGATGTTTCCCCATTGAAGCCTCCCTGTGCCCTGCTGGACTCATCCTGTAAATCCCATCAAACATACCCTTTCCCCCGTGTACAGGCCTCTTCTCAGCCCAGAGAAGACTGGGCTTCTTCTCTGACTGTACAGCTACAGACACACCACCACACACATCCTTTTCCACCACATTTTTACCTTCCTTCACTGTCTGTAATGTCTCGGTGCTCACAAACACCACCATCTACCCCAAAGGCCCTTTTCAATCCACCCACCGGCTTTCCCATGATACAGGGAACCTGGCTTCTGCCTTGATGCTGCTACTGATGTACTTCTTTGTCTCTGTGATTCAAAATCACCCTCTGTGTTTTGTCCCCTTTTCCCTGTCACACCACAAGAGCTTTCTGTAAACACCAACCGAACCGCGCGTTGTTCCTCCTCTGCTCCCACCACACAATCAATACCAACAAAATGACTGCTATGCCCAGGCTCTGTTTACTGCGGTACATATAATGGTCTCATTGCTATCTGTGTTCCTGTTTCTCTGTCATCCTCATGGATTTCAGATTCATCTTTCTGTTATTTCGATGTGCATTGCCTAGCACAACAGGGTTCCCAGCCCCGCAGCAATATGTCTGGAGGCCGCTATTATAACGGTGTTTTTCATAAGGCAGATACTCTAACGAAGGCATCAAGCACTTTTGCTCTTCAGACAATTCTCCCTGATGAGACGCCAGACATCCTAGTCATGCCAATTAGAAGGCAGCCAAATTAGAGCCAAGTATCATCCCATAAGAGATGGTATCAGAATGCCCCTGTGACAGTAGGGAGCAAAAGCTCTTTTATCATCATCTTTAAAGATTTTATATGTATCTGTATGGGCCTGACTTAGGACAGCAGAGTAGTATCACCTACAGAGGATCAAGAGCTGATCTGCTTCTGGGAGGGGCTTTCTTGTTTCTTGAAGTGATTACGTTCTGCCCTTGTTCCTGTGCGAGTCTTTGCTGCAGGAAGCCAGGCAGGCAGGCAAGGCAGGGGAAATGCCTTCTCTTCAGCAAAAAAGCCATCAGATGCAACCCGTGAAGGATTTGCTACCTCATCTGTCAGCCAGAATTACTGTAAGGGGTAGAAGAGGCATATTCACTATTTATTATCTTTCCCATTGCCCAGAGGTCCTTTACATCCTTCCACCTCCAACTAGAGAAGGTTTCTTGGCAGTATACGTGCACCATTGTTCCAGCCAGAAGAATGAAAGGTGGTGAAGTGATCCATCAGATAGTGTGGTGAAGTGTGTTTAAGGTGATTTGAGACTCTCCTATGAAGCTCTTGGTACTCTGAGGGGCACCAAGAGGCCAAAAGCTTTCTCGGGAAGCGACTATTCGCCAGAGAAGTGCTGCTTGCGTGTCTTTTTCCTCCGTTCAGTGACTGTCTGATCACTTTGAACAAGCCCTCCCTATCTTACCTCATCCGGTCATGCACTTTTACAGTTCACCACATGGCAAAGCACAGTGTTTAAGTAACCAGAGTGGAACCAAAAGTACTCAAAAGTACAATTTAATTCCTGTTTCTGCTGCCCGTCACGTGCACAGCAGCTAGCACAACAGTTCTCAGATGGTAAATGCCAGTTTTAGGGCGATAACGTACTACAAAATGCAAGCAGCAGCATCCTCTGTCGGAAGCTGTGCAAGTTCGACAGGCCACTGCCGCCACAAACGCCCCATGTTTCACTTCTCCTCTGGTGAAGCGGGGCTGAGCCTCTTGCTTCTGTGTTACTCTTGGGAGATTTTCTGAACAAAACTAAAATCTGAATCATATTCTTCAGTTCTTATGACAATGTGTTATTTTAAACAATATGCTATTCAACTGGTTATTTAATAACTTCGTAAGCTAATAAAGGATATTGCTGGCAGCCATTTGTCTCTCGTTCACTCAGTTTTAACCTCGTGATTGAATCTTTTTCTGGTTTCCTTGGAGCTGGCTTGGCCTCAGGCTTTTTGAAAGACGAGCGAGCCCCTTCTTCCCCTCGGGATAAGCCACCAACAATGGGAAGACACCAGGTCAGAACTTGTCAAGCTGCTCTGTGTGTAATGTCCCCACATATTAAAGCTAGCATTTAATGTAGGCTGCCGAGTTCTGCTGCTGCCACTTGAAACCACACCCAGAGGCTGCTGAAGCCCCCCCTTCACCTCTTTCCCACAGCCACCAAACACACACGGACAGTCGCAAGACCAGCCGCTCCGTCTGTGTTCTTCACCCTTTCCGCAGCTTCCAGACTGACCACCGAACAGAAGCCCTGAAGCCAAGTGAACCATAGCCACCTGCTCAGTTCCCTCCCGCAGATCAGAATCACCCGAGCTCTTCTCCGCTGGGTCTGACAGCGGCAGAGCTGGCTGCCTCAGTGGTCCCTAAGGGGGGAAATTCCCCTGCTGCAGCCCCATTAAATGCAGGTATCTGTTTCCTTCAGTATCTTACTAAAGCAGCGGGTTTTTTTTCTCAGACTAAAGCTCTGATCTTATAGATAAAACTTCTTCTGCCTAAACATTGTGGAAATGAATGGGTACACTTTTCATTGATACTTGGATATTATTCTTCAATGCGTCAGACTGTGTGAACAATAAGATGAAGGTAAAACATTAATCTTTATGTACAAAAGGAGATCTATGACTGACTTGTTATTGTGCATTGGTTTATATACACACAGAAAGTGAAAGAGAAATACATACCTATTTCTGTCTATTGACAGACAGATGTACTCAGTGTATTCAGCTGTATCTGGGGGTGTGTGTGCTGCTTATATGGATAAGCACAGCAAAGATATGTTTAAACATTACCCTGAGATTTAGGAATTGATTATTTTTTTTTTAGAGATGGCCTCAGATATTGTACCTGTTTTCTTTAAATCTAAAAGCCTTTGTGCGCACAAAATATAGCAGAGACTCTTTATAACATTTAAATCTCATACCTGAAAATTAACATCTTATGCCTGCAAGGACTGCAAAGAGTGGTTGTTCTTGCCATAGGCAGGCAAAAGGTCAGAGGCAGAATACTAGAGCCTTTTGAAAGTCATACCTCTAACAGCAGGCAAAGCTAACGTGGATTCCCTGCGTATTTTAAAAGCAAACATACTCAAAACTAATTCAAACAACTTTACACAGGGAGATAACCCTCCCATATACAAGTGTCATTGTTTTATAACACTGCTTATGCATGCATATTTAATTCCACACTGTTGTATCTTTGCTCATTTATAAAACACCAGTTATTTTAAGAAGGGCTTTACAAATGCACATGGCATTTAGTGTATCCTGGCCTACATATTTCCCTTTGTTTAATAAAGCACTACGTGCATTTGTGTCAGTGTACACACCCAATTCCTTAATTTCACACAAAGCTATTCTAAAAGATTTGGCTAAGTATTTTTGACATTACTTTCTTCTCTAAGCTGCTCTGCGAGGGATTTGACTTTGGGTTGGATCTATACCACTGATGCCAGGAGAGCCTTTTTGACACAAGAAACTGCTATGTTTGCATCAAAGTCTATTTCACTGCTGGAAAACAGCCATATTGCAAAATAGCCTGATACAACTGAAAAAGCAACTTCCTTTGGAAAAAAAAAAAAAAAAAAGGGCAGCTTTCTTTTCAGCTGTAGCCAGGACAGCATTAAAGCAATGTCTTTTTTATGTAGAGAGAAATATTTTTCTTGTCATTTCAGAGCCTGCATTTGCCAGACAATACACACCAATTTCATTCACCATTATGTTCAGCATCCCTCCCCAAGTTCCTTTTCTCTGTTAGAGCATGTCTCCCCACTACAGCTCCTCAGTCGCTGATTTTTGTATATCCTAATATGCACATTCACATAGGTATTGCTTTTGGTTTTGCTCATGTAATAACCTGTCACCATGTGCTATTTGTTTCTGCCCTTTATGGAATTTATAGCAAAGCTTATCGGCCCCAAACAACACAGCTTAACCTTTTAATTCTTGCAAAGACTTGTGCCTTTAGCTCCAGAAACTTAAAAATTACTCCTCCTGGGGTGACTAATTTCACACAGCCATTAAAAAGCCACCTTGCAGCCCGACAGAGGCCAAGCAATCCCCAGAGCAATCCCTGCTAGTTCCCCAGAAAACTCTGGAGAGCAGGAGCGCTGCTTTTGCCTGGGGTGGTGAGCCAGCATCCCACCAGCCTGCCCGTTGCCTTCGGTACCAGTAGTGCTGAAAAGGTAAAAATTGAACTGAATGAACCAAATTGCTCCTGCTCACCCCATGACACAGCAAACTGACTTTTTCGAGATGAGAGTACATGAGAAGGGAACTGCAGCCCCTTACGTCACCATTTCACAACTTGTCTTCTTGTTCGGTGCAGGGATTTCCTAACACACAATGGGAAGAAACTCCCTGGCAGCATAAAGTGCTGCTCCCAAAGGTGACCGCAGCTCTTTGAAAGAGCTGATGAACTCAAGGACTAGGAGAGGGCTGGGTACCAGCATTATGGGCGGTTGGACAATAAAAAAGAAGTGGGTGTCCCAGCAGATCAGGAGGCCAGAGATGACTGGCAAGCCACGCGATCCACAAAGGGCCGTGCTGATGGTGCTTGTCATATTTCTGCTGCTTGTGGTTGCAAAGACGTGCTCCCGACTCACTGGGATGAGGCAAATGTTTCAAAGAGCTTAAAATGACATTTGGGCAAGGGTATTGCCCTGCTAGGGCCTCATTGCGTCCCATGGCTCTCCTACATCTTGGAGAGGGGCATCACTTCTGGTGTCACTGTGCAAATCCCCCCACCAAGGCTGGTGTGGTGCCAGGGCCATCAGAGGAGGTGGGCACACCTCATTCACCCATGACTTCAGGCAGCCAGCTCAGGCCGATATGGCAACTTAGCACAAGGGGGTGCTTGGTCAGATGTCCAAGGAGAAAGGTCTGCAGTGGGGTAGGAAGGACCTCAGGTCAGTTTGGAGCAGACTGCTTTGTATTTAGAATTAAACTCTTTCTGAGTCCCGGCATGCCCACTTATCAGAACCCACTACAAAACTACTCAAAGCTGGAAATACGTGGAAAACCATAGCAGCTTTGCTTAAGGTGATACAATAAGAACAGTGGGGCAGTAGATGAGGAAGAATACTAATTACCATCGCAAAGCAATCTGAACCACCATGTTAAACAACCCCAGGCCATACAGATTTGGTGTAACACTGTCAGGTAGAGAGGAACACGTCCAAAACAGGGCTCCTCCACCTGCAGCCCCAGGTTGAAATTCCAGGTGTGTGCATCCCTGCCAGGGGTCCTGTGACAGGGCTCTCACCTGCAGACCCTATTTTGCAGAGGACAGTCCTGAGCCTGGGGGCAGGGAGTCTCCTTCGCCTCAGGGATGAGGACCAGAGGAGAAGCCTGGAGGAGAAACGTGCTCCCCAGCTTTGTTTTTCACCTTCTCCTCCCTCCAGCACTTGCCATCTCCCACCCCGCTCCTGCTGCAGTCACCTTGGGACTCAGCAAGAGGGAGGGGAAAAAAGGCTGTGTGCAGGAGCGCTGGTACCCCCGCTGCTTTCCCCTGTCCTCTGCCAGACCAACCCTACCATGCTAGGTCTCCTCCTCGCTTGTTCCTGGTATGACCCTCTCCAAAATCTCAATCGATCAGAGATTTGGCCTTCACTACAAATGCCTTTAAAGGGAGCGTTGGGATTATACAAAGGGAGAGCGCCTTGCCTGCAGGGTGCAGGGAGGCTCTGGCAGAATGGCTGTGAGAGCCTCATCTGGCTGTGGAGGCAATGAATCCCCTCCTTTATGGCCGCTGAGAGAGCAGAAAACTGTAAACGTGGCCAGAGCCCTGAAAAAATATCTGCGATGCTGCAGCAGATGACAACTGGAATCTGCTGTCACTCAGGGTGTCAGCAGGTGGGCTCTGGGGCCAGAAAGAGGCTTTTGTCACTCTACAGGACAAGTGGCCTGCTGTGTCCTGAGGTCTTCTTTTGGCTTGGTATTCCCCCGCTCTGAAGCTCAGAGACTGACTGGAGAAGAACAACCATGGAGAGGAGCTCTGCAGTGGCACAAAGAAACCTTTTCATTTGCTTGGCCAGCATCTCCTCCTTACATTCTTAACATCAAACTCGTGATCAGACAGATTCAGGGCAGGGAAGAAGTTTCTCCCACATATCAGAAGACCTGAAAATTTTTTTCCCCTTTTGGCTGTTCTCTGAAGTGAAGAGCAGAGGTCTCCTCCTAGAATTGCTTGAGCATACTTCAGCTAACCTGTTTACTGTCATTGCAAAGACCTCAGACAGTGGTGCCACTTCCAGTCTTTTCTGTTCTCTGCCTGTAGCACACAACATGTTAGTCTCCAGAGGACTGATTTTTTTTTTAACTCTAACCCAATTATATAATACAGACAACAGGGTGAAATTTAACAATCTGCAGTAGACACGATCTTACGGTCTCTCCTGGCTTTAAACTCCAGGAAGCTGCAGGGTAGTTAATTTTTGTTTTTAAACGAGGAATGAGTAATGATAAAGATGGATAAATGAATAAGCAAAGCTCACAGGAGACAATAAATAAATGGCGTGTTGAGCATGCCAGGCAGTTACTAGTATTTCTGCCTCAATACTATGGTGAAAAAGAAGGTCTAGAGGTCTGAGTCACTCATCCCACGCAGGGCGCTCCACTTAACATGCGCTCCTGGCTTTTGAATTGCCATACAGAAGCTCTAAATGGGGACACTTAGTGGCTTGATATTTCTGTTTCACAATACTTCCTAATGCACTTTATTTTTTGAGTGTCATTTGGAACATCCTTTAAACAATGCCCTGAAATGCAAAAATCACAGGCAAAAATATCTTATAGTGCCTGCTGCTTCTTCCCTGCTGTCCTTCTGATAATCTTTTCAGCAAAGGAGAATCAGAGAGCAACATCACTGAAGGCAGAGCCGTCAGGTTGCGCTCACCAGTGTTGTGATTGACACGACACCTCATGCTCTCACAGGTAAGGTCATTCCTCATGAGTTAAGGTAACTTTATAAAGTATTGGGAGTCTTACCAGGCACTTTACAAGGATTTGACTTTTTCTCCAAGTCTCTATCTTCATTTCTGGATTCAGGAGAGTGAATAGCTTTGTCCTGCTTCTCCCTGTTTGCAGTAGTATTTGGAACGGCTATGCTTTGCAAGGCTGGCTTTTTAGGCAATGGAGGTTTGCTACTAAGCTGTTCAGAGGACTTCACTTTGGGTTTCATCTTTTCATTTAAAGAATCACCAATATTTGTATCAGCTGTTTTTTTGATCTGTGCCTTATCACCTTTTAGAAAGGAAGTCAATCCCTCGTTTTCTAAATTAAACTCTGCACTGTATCTTTTAATCCCTTTTGATTCTGTTGATGAGTTATCTCTATATTTCAAGGACAGTGAGATGGATCTAAGTTTCACTTGAAAAGGACTTCTGTCTTCACAGCTTGGCTGATTCTGAGATATCACCGAAGAATCGCTTGGCACCGGCACCAAATCAACAGCCGGAGAAACGCAGCCAGCCAAAATTTCTGTAGATTGGCCTGTGTTCTCAGAGTCGGACTCTGGCAGCAAAGCCTCCTTTTTGTTGCTACATTTTTCCTCCTCCAGATCTGATCCCTTCTGCAAGTCTTCTTTCCACTTCTCATTTCTAGAGGAGACCTTTGCTTTGGACAGGAAGAATCCAGTATTTAATGGGCTTTCCAACTCTGATCTTTCTGGGAAGTGTAGGCTTCTGGTCCTTGGTCTCTCCTGTGCAGAGGAGACAGAAAACTTTCTCAGGGCATTGAGTTCATTGGCTGCTTTTTCAGCTTCCTTCCCCAAAAGTCCCTCCTTGTGGACCAGTGACTGACTGTTCTCCTTACCAGAAGCAGCTGCTTCTTGTGCAGTCTTTGTTTTCTCTAGAGAGCAGGAAGCAGATGATCCCATCTGTGCTGAGGAAGCAGGATGTGAAACATGGAATGAGTCCGTGGGCTGGAAAGAACCTATGGAAAATTGCTTGCCGGACTCTGACAACAGAGCAACCTCTTTCTTTGCCTCTTTATTACAGGGTATTTCCACAGGTATCTGATCATCCTGCTGTGTATTTTCTTCTGACCCTTCCAAGCAAAAAATACTATTCTTACTAATTGAAATATCTTCCTCGGATGGTATTTTATTTACTGAAAACACAAGAGGAAGCTCCTTATTTTCTTGATTCAAAATATTGATTGACACATCGCCCCCATCCCCAGACAATGGAACTGGTGTTTCTGAGGAATCTTCTTGCTTTTGTACTTCTCTGTCTGGACTGGAGTAGGAAGAAGTTGCAGAGTCTTTGCCTTCTAACAGCAATGAGGACTCAGACTTCACACACGTTGTTTCCAGTGTTGGTTGGCAGCCCTCTGGTTTATTCTCTGGTAGCAGGGCTTCCTGTACAACAGCAGACTCAGAAGTAGGCTGAGTCATCGCTGGTCTCAAAGCAGGGGGAAGGTCCTCAGGCATTCTGGGCTTCGGCCAGGAAGCCACATCCTGCGCTGCAGCTGTGCCACATGGCAGTTCTTGATTGCTGGGTTTGAATACAGCATCTGGCAAGTCTGTCTGCATCTCCTTTTCATCATCCTCTTCTTCTTCTGGGGTACAGCTCAAATCAGTCATAGATTCAGACTGGGTCCTCTGCAAGAAAGAAATTCAGAAAGCTCCATCACCATGTACAGATTTACTTTTTTTCTTATTCATCATTGCATTTACAATCAAGATCTTAGAGAGGAAGGCAATACTTGCCTCCAATGCTGAGCTCACTGTTTTCTTAACCTACATACTGGATGCTTTTTTATCTAAGCAGATCCTGGAATAATGTATTTAACCAGTATAAAAGCAATCAGTGACTCTTCCTTCTGCACAACTAGTGCTTTCATGCCTTTGTAGATGGGAAGTTCATAAAAACAATGGCCATTGGACCGTCCTTGGCACTTGATTCCCCAGAGCATACTGGATATGTTGTGTTGCTCTTGGGCAAAAAGCAGCACTTGAAAGAGAAAAATCTGTCCCTTTGTATTTTGCTACTGCATACTAGCATTAAAAATAAAACAACCCA
Source organism: Ciconia boyciana (assembly GCF_034638445.1). Taxonomy (NCBI): domain Eukaryota; kingdom Metazoa; phylum Chordata; class Aves; order Ciconiiformes; family Ciconiidae; genus Ciconia; species Ciconia boyciana. Next base: position 147,597,669 of record NC_132934.1, read on the forward strand.
TTCTTGCATGACTCTGAAGAGGGAAGGGTACATAGAAGGAAGAGCAAAAACCTAACAAGCCCATCCGGTTACGACACTCTATGCCAGCTGAATATCCACCCCCATATGGCAGTCTTCTGTCTAATCCCACTGCCATACAGCATTACAGCCTTGCTTCCTTTGTGTAAAAGCCTTTTTTTTCTTTCAAGAGTTAGACTATTTGATAAAAGTTTATAAATGCATATGTAGTTATCTGTGAGGTCTCTTGATTAAGCTTCAGGTAAGGACTGGCTAAATATACAGGATTATTTGAAAGCACATTATTAAGCTGCTGAATATGCCTTTTCATGTGGTGCCTGTATTCGCTCACTGATTCACTGTAGTTTGTTGGGTAAATATATATTTTGGATGTAGGCCCTAATTCTAAGAACACAAAACTTGCACTCTGAAGATACTTCTAGGGTTCTTCCAGCTTCTTGTTTTGCAAGTGCAATTGCAAATACAGAGCTACAATACCACCTGCATTCACAATCCATATACATGAAGACATCAGTTATCCAGAAGCAAGGTGCACAGGCAGAGTCAGGCAGGAAAATATTAAAAATTGTATTATCGAAAGATGTGAACACTCTCCATGGAAAACCAAGAGGGCTCAGTCATCTGGCAGTTTATAGGCAGACTGGACAAACCAATTGTATTTCAGTAACAACGTTACAATGAAAAAGGAGGTTTGATCAGTGAGTTACTGCTTTACGTGCTTTTCTAAATAACTGGTCTCATCATTGTGTTGCTTGCAGCAGTGCTCTGCCGAACCCAAATATCACTCAAAGATTTTGGGAAATACAGAATATCAGCTAAGTAATATTTAGAGACAGAGGGAATAATATTCCTGGTGTTAAGCAAGCCAATTTAATGGCTTTAATGTAATTAAAACATTGAAAGAAACCACAAACAATAAAGTGCAAATACTGTAGTAAGAGCTGCAAACTTTAGTTCTAAAAAGAGAAGAGAAAGAAGAAAAATTAAGCTATGCCCTTCATAAGGCATGACAAAGAATCAGAGAAATGGTGTTTTAAAAGGATGGTTTAAAAAAATTTTTTTAACAGTATACAGTTTTTAATCATTTTTTTTAATCGTATACACCTTTTTTTTCCTGTGGAGACTTATTTTAAGTCTCTGTAGTGCACATAAAGGGTTTACAAGTTTGGGGGCAGAGAAAGAGGGCTGAATTCAGAACAGTCCTAATGTACAGAACTGGGCTCCAATTAATAGGTCACAACTTACTTATTCTTTCTGTACTTTTTGAAAATATAAGCCCAATTATATTTGTAAAGTTAAACCAGCTCCTCCATCAATACTGTCTCAAAGACTCAAGTTTTTACAGGATCTTTCAGACTAGGAAAAGTACACAACTTGATCATAACACTTTAAAAAAAATTTTTTTTAAGCAAGGAATGAAGCAGTCAGCCCCAACTTCTGCATCACAAACAAGATACTAAATTGTACTGCACGGTAAATTTAAGAAGAAATTGTTACATAAACTGCTGCATCAAGAGTTAACAAGTAATCTCATAATATTTAATCTGTTCCTAGTGCCTACTCCAGATACGTAGCCTCATCAAATAACAGCTATCAAAACCTAATGAAATATCGATGCTGCAATCTGACTTTTCTTATCATATCTGAATTTGAAATACAAAGTCCAGTGAGAACTTCCTGGTTTTGTGTCAAAGGTGACACTGTTTATTTTCACAAGTACCTGAGAAAATCTTCTCATTTTACTGGATCTCTGGTTCCGGGGTTTTATTAAAAGTTTGTGTTTAGCAGCAGAATTATCCAAGCAAGAGGAAAGCTCAGGTGGAGTGTCAAAATTGGCTGCAGGCGAGATGGTACTGTCAGATATCTGGGGAGCTCCAGTTTTAGCACTTCCATGCCTAGCAAACAGCTGACTGTCTGTAGAGTGAGATCTAGAAGAAGGACCCAATGTAACCTGAAAAAAAAAATAAATCCCCAAATAGAGAATCAAACAAAGAAACAAAGATGTGAAGATAACAATTCTACAAATAAGGGGACATGTTTATTGGCATTTTAAGGTTGCCTCTTTTTCTTTTTGACATCTCTTTAAAATACATTGCATTTCCTAATGTTGCACATGGAGTACTGGTGTTAGCAATTCTGCATTTTTAGCTGCTTGAATATCATGCTATACTGTCCAGAGGGAAGGACCAAGTCACATTTAACTAGAAGATCTAAAGCACACAAATACATAGCCAGCATGTTTTAGAAGACAGATTTATGACGAGTACTCAGTTACAGAACCTACAGGGCCAGTTTCCTTTCTGGGTCTGTGCTCCAGCATCTGTGTCTAGTTTCCTACCCACAGTTATGCTGGGCTGGAGCATCTCTAGCTTCCTATACGTCATCAGGTCCCTTCCAACTCTACAACACCCTCCTAAAGACAAAAGAATCAAACATCAGTGGCATTGACACTTCAGTCAGCTTGCGTTTTCTCCTCATGTATTTATATCTGCCAAATAACTAGGGAGTTAACCTGAAATGTAAAATTTAATTTGTAGACTATTCTGGGGAAGGAAAAGATGGACAATTCCTCCTAGAGGCCAATAACTCATCCAGAAACAACTCCTGAATGCTCCAAGGGGTGCAGTACTTTCACGAAGCTGGAATCCAGCTTGCCTGTGCCCTTCACCAAGAACTACCCTAGTCCCAGGGCTGATGCAAAAAGGAGACTGAACAATTTACAAAAAAGACTCTAAAGGCTTCTTCCTTTCTCTCGGATTCAGTTTTTGCAAACAGGCAAAACGATATTTTCAATCATGATATCTGTCATGGCATTAACATGACGTCTGACAACTCGTGACAGCACTCCCTTTGTAGGCTTGAAATTCCAGTTCATTTCATTAGAGGAGCTTTCCTCCTTTGTCATGCTTTCTTCTGTGGGCTTTCTTCTTCTTTCTTCTTCTTCTTTCTCCTTTCTCTGGAAGTGGTATTTTACTGAGGGGGTTGGATGGGAGAAGGGAGAGCAGGATAGTGTTTGTTTTATTTAGGGAGGGAAAAAGCATCAGTGTTTTCTGCAAGTAGAATTCTGCATTATGCACTGCAGCCAAAAGATAACTCTGTAGTGTAGCGAGGGCCTGCTACAGCTTCCTCAACAGCCAGGGGAAATCTCCCATTGATTTTAGTGGAGGCTGCATCCACAGCTTCCGATCATGCTTTCTATTTAAGAAAAAAAAACTAGCTCAGCCATGCTGAATAATGGATGCTCTCATTAATTTTCACTCTACAATATCTGCAGTCTAGTACTCAAACATGACTAATGTACAACAAACGATACGTGGCTGCATTATACATTAGTACCTAACAGTGAATACATTGACATTTCAGCTCCATGATAAAGATTCAGCACATGTTCTCTTTCAAGGCACGTCATTATTTGCCTGCCTTTCTTCTGGCTTCTGCTTTTCCTCGAGAACTTTGTATGTCTTCTCGTTGGCAGTGCTCAGTGTTGGCCATTACACTGGAAAATCAAGAATCTGGTTTGTTACTTAAATTTCAGCAGCCTGAGTGAATGCCTGCTCTGAGCCAGCTGCAGAAGTCGCCTGTCCCACAAAGCCTGGCTCTGGCAAAGCCTGTTAGAGGAGGGGATGGCTGGCAGACCCCTTTCCCCAAACCCCATGTGCACATGGCTCAGCTGTCCTTCAGCTGGTTGTGCTGGGTGGCACAAGGTGGCCCATCCCCAAAGCCAGGATGGGACAGTCGTGATCCTTTTCTCCCTTCTTCGATCCAGGAACCCTTCCCAGAGACAGCAAGGTGTCACTGCTGCCCAAAACCTCAGGGCTGCATTGTGCAAAACTCCTCAGTCCTGCAAGCTGGTCTCCTCTGACTTCTAGAAGCAGGGCTATTCTCTCCAAAATGCCAGGTAGTAGGCACGGCGGTTTGGGAGGAAAGCCTTCAGATGGGGCTACTTTCTGGCTGCGTTCCGAAACTGGACTGGGATGAAGAGAGCTCTGAGCTAAATGATGGGGCATGTGGAAAAAGCTGAGCAACCACATAGTCACCACTGCGTCTCAGGAGTCAGCAAGTGAGTCAGAGAGTGATGTTAATGGAACAACAGGGAGACATAAATCCTCCTGTAGCAAACATGCATCTGGACTGGACAAATTTACAGTGAGCCTATACCAGTTTTCAAGAAATACCTTCTTCACGTGTTCTGGTTTTTTTCTTTAAAAATACTAAAGTTTCACTGCATGTAAGTGGTTTTTCAAACAGCTTCATGTGGAATCTAACAAGTGTGGCTAGAAATCTTTGCTGAGCCCTGCTGCAGCTGGCCTTGAAATACATTGTGCATAATTACCAAGGAATAGTCAGCTCAGGACTAGCTTCTCTATTTCCTTTCTGCAATTCCCCTCTATCCCTCCTCCTATTTCTAGAAAACGCTTTTCCCTTTACCCCCCATGTTGTTTCCACCATGACTCCAGCTGCGGACAACTAAAAGGGACTCTTCAGAGCCTTTCAAAACCACCCTTTAATCAGCCAGAACGGCTGGCTGCTGATTGAAGAAAGCCATCTATTTGCCTGTACTCAAGTCCTGAAAACATAATTTCAGCAAAATTCACAGCTCGCGCTGGCTCATGTGGCAAGAATCCGACTGAAGGCTGAACCTCAGACTCCTAAGCAGCAATGTCAGCCACTATCATCAGGCAAACACTTTCTGTATCAGTGCGAGGTAACCTTGTACTTAAAGCAAGAGGATGGGCAGATTTCAGAGGATCTGTTTTGTTCATGGCTCCTCAACAAGCTTCCTCCCTTATCCTATGCATGTAACCCAAGCAGCCTTTACTGCAATTTCCCATCTTTAAAAAAAGGGATACTGTTTCAGCGTCTGAATGTGGTTGGTCGTGTTTGGAGATTAAATCATGTCTGTAAAGTTTGCTAAAGGATATGAGCTATTCTGGAGGGCTTAATTATTATCAATGGGAGATTACTTGGCGTCAGAATTATGTTGATAAATAATCATAACTTTTATGTTAGATGGACAGGCATTAAAAAAGCACAGCAAACAGACAGGCATGCAATTACATACATCCAAGGTTTTTTTTTGCAGCAGACAGGCAACAAAATAATATTTATGTCTTACATTTCTTTAAAAAACTACTATGCATAATTGCTTGGCCCTTAATACATTTGGCAGAAGTTACCTGTTCTTCTTCTTCACTGCCTGTTCCAGCTAAACTCAAAGAGCTAAGGTGCTTGTGAGAGTCAGAGAACTGTGGGATGGAATGAGGAAGAGATTCAGTAAAAGATGACAAACGAGACGGATATACTCACAGAAACCATCTACACAAAGTGCACACAGATACTGACAATGTAAGTTGTTTTTCTCTATAGTCTTAAGGATTAGCAAGGACACTGCAAACATAAAGTGTAAGACATGCAGATAAAGAATGAAATAATGTATAACAAAACTATCATTTAAAAAGAAAAAAGTTTCAAATTCTTTTATGTTTCTTTTTCTGATGACAGCCTAGAAAATCATTAAAGAAGAGAGCTCTCTTATCAGCACATTCAGGGGAGAATACAGATTTTTCAGCCTTTTTTTTATGCCTGGCAGCTCTCTGTAGTCCCTAAAAAACCCCATGCATGCACACAAACACATCCTCTCCTTCCTAGTTCTGCATTTTGTGGCATGATACTTATATTTTAACAGGAACAGAGATTCTAAGTAGCTGTTTACACAGAGAGAGCATTTCCCATTTGGAGTAAGGTATTTCAGGGTTAAAGTAGTGATACATATAGCAAACCAATTATTTTATTCTGCCTTCCACACATAGGTAAAACAAGTCAGTAAACACTGATTTTTGTCAACACCAGAACTACTCACTCTTGTTGTTGTGTCTGAATTTAGGTTTTCATGGAGCAAAGACATTTCTGCAGGGCTCCTGGGTAATCCATCGTCTTCAGAACTGGTCCCAGTGTCCTCTGTTCGCTTTGCATGAAGTCCAAATGGAGGTGGAGGTCCCAATTTCATGGTAGGCTGGAGTTTCAACTTCATCATGGCATAAAATACATTAGCATGTGATAGTGATGGAGGTTTCCCCAGTACATTTTTTAGCTCAGGTCAATGAGTTACCTTTATTTTAACTTCACAATTGAATGATCCAGAGCACAGGACATCTCACTTTAGACGTTCTCTTAGGGAGCCAAACAATCTATCCATTTTTCAACTATCATTTAAGTAGAACCAAGATATGCTACTGCTGTCTAATTAACAAATGGGACATTTAATGCAAGCTGCAGACAGATATTACTTACTAATCAAATGTTCAACCACAAATATTATCCCAAAAAATCAAGCCTGGAAAGACATTCCACCTCTTGCATTTGAAAAAGTTATGTTGTGTAAATTACCTGTAAAGCTCTAATCCGATCAGAAACGTTTTCTTGAGAAAACACTCTTATTGGCCTTGTAGGCTCTTGCCCAGTCTCAGGGGTGAAAATGCTATCATGTGACAAAGCTCTGCTTCCCATAATGCCTTTATGTGTCCTAGAATAATATAAGAAATGAGTGAAAACATACAGAGTTTTTTGCTAGTCCTATTACTCTTAACTCAGGTGGTCTGTTGAACATGGAGTGGGAGATAGGTGTTTGCAGCACCCATCACACAAGGTTCCAGACTTTGCCATGAATACAATACAGTCATTCAGGCTAATCTAGGTAACACCTTTAAAAACCAAACAAAAATTTGCAAATGCTGTTATCTGTCACATTAACAAACTGAATCAAGGTTAAAGACAGTTTAACCCCAGCAACTGAGTTACATCTTATGGAAAAGCTACTGCCCCTTGCCTGGAAGCTAGCAGCCGGGTGGCGTGACAGTGCTGCAGGCAAGCCCAGGTACAAAATGAAGGGAGTTCACATAAACGAGCCTGTACTTGAGATGGACTAACTTCTTGCTAATGTAAGAATGTGTCTTGCAAACGACTGATCATTACCATAGGAAGAATGTGGTACAGCATTTAATGTATCTCTGCCATGCAAGTCATTAAGAAAAATATTCCAGGCAATATAGTTCTCACATAGAATAATTTGCATAAATCCTTACAAGATGCTTACAAGGTCCTGTGCTCTATATCAAGATCCCTGGGATTTTCCCTTACGAGCCTGCGGGGGACATTTTTTCATGGACACTCTTTGTGGGCTGGTGAGAGAAAGCAGGAGGTGCTTTGTGGGTAGCTTCTCTCATATGCTGTTTCTTACTTTTGATGCATGTGGTATGTAACTTCTTTTGCAAATGTTACATGTGGGGCATGAACACCTTGTTTCCTCATGGGAACAGTACAGGAGAGCCACGGACAGACAGCTAGCTGCTAGGAGGTCTCTTGTGCTCATTTTCCTCAGCTTAGCTCATAGCCTAACTGAGCAGGGACCAGAAATGCGTGCACATGGCGCTTCTTCTAGGACTCCCTTCTTTTAAATTTTTTAAATAAGACAGCTATGAAATGGCAAACCAGAGTACAGAATACAGAACTCTTTGGGTTCATGTAACTATCAAGTTATTTGAGCAGACACTCTAGAGAAAAAACAAAAAAGAAAAAAAAAACAGGAGGAGAACTGTGTATTTTTGGATCTTAGATACTGTCACAGGGACATTCAGTAACATAAACAGACATGGCAGAAAGTAACATTTTCCTTGTAATGGCTGCTATAAATATGTTTGATAAAACAATAGCAGGAAAAAGTTTATCTGTATTTCTGCTGCAGAAGGAAGGAAAGCCTGCTGTTTCTGCTTAATGCGTTAGAGACGTTAGGAGAACAATTTACCTAAGTGAAAATGTGATCTCTGCAATGTATGCAGGGTCAGACAGATCTATAGCGATTTGCAAAGTGCGTGCCAGCCAGGGCTGCGATGGCTGCTCAACGCACGGCCATTTTACAAACCTGCAACGGCAGCCAGATAAGCGGCGTTGTTGCATGGGCACGTTTACCCCAGCATGCTACCTTTGCTTTCTCTTTCTAGCAGACGCAGACCCCCTGGATGCATGGTGGAGCTACCCTACATGTCTCCTCAGATTATGAGCGCTGGAATTAATTTTCCTGCCTTTCAAGGAATTTCCTGGTCTTTGTCTGTCTAAACAAAGATTAAGAAACAATAATGTAACAACCTTGCAAGTAACGGCACAGGAACGTGGCCAAAACAGCCAAAGATCGCATCCACTCGGACGTGACCTTGTTGGGTCGTGCAGGAGGGAGAGAAAATCTGACCATCCATGTCTTAAAAATATGTTGTCGAGCAAACAGCAGTGCTATAGCCCACTGGTAGACCTGGTGCTGCCAGCCCGGCACTCCTGGGGCTTCAAGATGGACTAATATTACTGTTGCCAATGCCACAAAAGGCACACACACACAAAAATTGTTAATAATTTCTTTTGGTGGTTTGGCGCTGCCTGGTGGCCGCCTGGTATAACGTCGTTGTAAATGGCCGGGATGGTTTGGTTGCCTTTCCCTGGGCACAGGTTGCTGCCCCTGGGCACAGCAGCGTCTCTGGCCCGAGGAGCAGGAGGCTTGTTCGGGGAGGCCCAAGAGCCACCCGTGCAAGGACTGGCTTTCTAGGCAGCCAAGGGGCTCTTCAGTCCACCTCTCCATCCAGGAACACATTTGACCTTTAGACCGGGTTTCTCATGGTTACCTTTCAGTAGTGGGCAACGCTTTTGGCAATGCCTGAACGAAGACAGGATTTTCAGAGGCAGATACACAGGCTGGGATTCATCTGGTCTAACTTCAGACATTAAACCACAGGTATCTACATCGGAGCTGGTCACCCCTGGCTCCCGTTTACATTCAGTGGGGAGAAACAGGCACTTCCAGAGCCTGGTTCATCTGAACAACTTCAGACATCTACACAAGAAAGATACAAGCTTTCTTAGTAGTGTTGACTTCTCTCTGCTGATTATAAAAGGCAGCTGGTGACTAACTCAGATGCAGACGTTTGTCCTTTGGTCAGATGGATCCCATGTATACAGAGGAAATAAAGGCTTCACAGCCTCTGGTTCCTGCTGATTTTAGTTGCGGTCATCCCCTTATCTCTTCCTTGCTTTCAAAACCCAGTGTAAATGGTTAGGCATATAAATTTCTTTAACAATCTTTAGGAGTTACATCTTAGGGGCATAAGACAATCCTGGTAAGATATAAGCTGAGTGCCTAATTCATTTTTGAAGATGGGAATTACATTCTTTTGAAACGATAACCCAAGGCTTATTTCTGATTGAATTAAAGCTTTTTTAGTTATTATTTCTTGCTGTACCCCATCCAATTCCCTTGCGATTTGTCTTGCATCAGCCATTTTAATTTGTACTTTCCTGAAAAAGGCAAGTGTTTGAGAATGCTGCATTCTGAACAAGAGGAGGACGCAATTTTGGGGTGTCTTTAATCTACAAACATTGTAGCAGTTCTGTGTTTGTTTACCAGCTAGAGTCCAAAGACTTACTCAAGTTCATCCTCAGAATCATCATTAACATGCATGTCGTGAGAGGCCGCAACATCACTTGTTGACTGGAATAACTTCGGAGTGCTGCTCCCAGAAGACAATGTCACTTTCCTTTTCTTTTTACCAAAAAACTTTTTGAAAGATTTGAACTTTGATTTTTTCTTTCCTAAGTGGAGAAACATAATGAAGATGCAATGCAGCAGCATGTGCAAGTTTTTAGAACAATAATAATTCCTTTATAATTTCTGCATAAGTGGATTTTTTTCCTAGAAAATGCAACACAGTCTGCTCTTGCATTATGTCTTTTAAGACTATATTGATAGCATGAAATTACTATTATCTTGGAGAATGGATTGCAATGTTTATGACACATAAGAAATAACCTATGGTGTAGAATCTTTCCTAATAGAGTTTCTACTTGCCTCTTGAGATAATTAGACTGTGAAGAAAGACTTCAGTATTAACAGCCTGGGATATGGAGAAGAAATTACAGCTTGGAAAACCACTGCCTTTGTTCAGCAAGCTAAATAGTGATGATAAGGACAATGCTACCAAAACCAATTTAAATGCAGAAAAGGCTTACATAGGTGGAATGCACAGTGTTGGGAGGCTAATGCTTTAAAAATATCAGTTTTCTAATACATCCCAGAATATTTTGAATGCTAATTACAAGACTCAATGGATCACAAAGTATTAAACTAGAAATCAAGCAATAATCTTGAAAAGCAATGCTAGTCTGCTCAGTGAGGAAAGACTTGAATTAGGATCAGTTGCAAGCCCTGTAAAGGAAACTACTTCAAATGAAATCAGCGTTTTGCACAAGACATCCCAACAGCTTGTGCCTGTCCCATATAAGTTGGCATGACAGCACTGTAAAGCATCCCTGTCAACATTTCACTCATCATTGGATCTTGTTGGGTAAAAAAGTTAACTTGGTCACAAGATGCTACAAAAATCTTATTTCAAGCCTCTGAAAATGTCAAAAATATAACAGCTCTTGGAGAAAGGAGGAAAGAAAGGGAGAATGCATTCTCTAAACAAACAGATTCACTTCTATGATAGAGCTAAGGCATTGAAGCTCAAGAAATCACAGCACTTTTCTTTCACTGGGGAAGGGAGCAATGCTACCTGAATTGTCCTCTCCCTCTCCTTCAGTCTCTCGCATCTTAGGGTCCATTATCCTTGAGGAACTCATGTGACAGTCACTAAAGGAGGCAGAAAAAGTGTCAGTCGTATCAACAAAATAACAGTACTTCACTATATATGTGTATATATACATACAGGCAAGTTACTAAAATATAAAAATATAAAATAATATGTTATGAATATGCTTTTATATATAAATATGTAGCCAATATATGTCTAAATATATGTATTATATCTATATATAAATATACATAAAATATAAGATATCCTATAGGATGAAGCTTATTAGGCTAACTTATAATAAATTCCATAGAATATTTCCACTTTCGTAAGACAATAGTACATTATGGTTTAGTTAACCAACTAACCTCTCCTTACTAAAAACTGAGTTTGATGAGATTCTCAAATGCTTCTAAAAGCACGCATCAGAGGAGGTGGCTTTCTTTGAGTCTCCTTCTCTGCACCTATTCAGGACCACAGACAAAATGTCTTTGAGATAACTACAGCATCTGGGTAACACGTACGAGTAACATTAGTAAAGAACCACACATAATTTTCCTTTATTTATATGCAACTTGAAGTATTCTGTAGATTCTAATTTTTCTTCTATTTTAAGCAACTTGTGAAAAGGTAACAACTCTTTTTATTCTTTTGTTCATATAGTCAACAGAAAAGTACAAGTAAAAATAAAACAATTGATTTTCTGCTTTTCTTCTCTTTTCTTTGCTTTTTGGAAGCAAAATATCACTTTGCTTATTAAGGTTCCTAAATTAAAAAGTATTTCCAAAATTGTAAGTCCATGTAAGGACATCTCCCAAGCCCGAGGACAGAATATCTGTAATTTAAAATGCATTTCCAGAGCAGTAGTCTGTTTGTGCTCTCTTTTCTTCATCTGGAGAGCCATAATTTCATGGTCAAGGCAGAATCAAGTCACGGATGCCATTGACTGGATGGTGAGTTAAATCACAGAATCACAGAATCGTATAGGTTGGAAAAGACCTTTAAGATCATCGAGTCCAACCATAAACCTAACACTACCAAGACCACCGCTACACCATGCCCCTAAGCACCTCATCCAAATGTCTTTTAAATACTTCCAGGGATGGCGACTCAGCCACTTCCCTGAGCAGCCTGTTCCAATGCTTGGTAACCCTTTCAGTGAAGCAAAATTTCCTAATATTCAATCTAAACCTCCCCTGGTGCAACTTGAGGCCATTTCCTCTCGTCCTATCACTTGTTACCTGGGAGAAGAGACCGACCCCCACCTCGCTACAACCTCCTTTCAGGTAGCTGTAGAGAGCGATAAGGTCTCCCCTCAGCCTCCTTTTCTCCAGGCTAAACAACCCCAGTTCCCTCAGCCGCTCCCCATCAGACTTGTGCTCCAGACCCTTCACCAGCTTTGTCGCCCTTCTCTGGACACGCTCCAGCACCTCCATGTCTCTCTTGTAGTGAGGGGCCCAAAACTGAACACAGTATTCGAGCTGTGGTCTCACCCGTGCTGAGCACAGGGGGACGATCACTTCCCTACTCCTGCTAATGCTGCAGAGTAACCCCTTGGGCTGTAATGGTGACAGATGCTCATGCCACAACCTGGATGGGAGGGTGAGTACACTGTGGCTATTTTCATCCTCTGAAGTACCAGCAGACTTAAGTAACGAGGCTCGTAAATTCAAAGAGTTAGTGAAATGGAAATGAAACATTTATTACTCAAGTCTAAAACACGATGTGTTGCCTGAACCATCAGCAAGCGCTTGAGCTGGGCTGTGACGAACGGCTGCATGACAGCCACAGCAAAGGCACCTCTGCTGCCCAGCGGCTCCAGGGCTCCCCTGCCAGCTGGACCTGCACGCTGGTTGTAAAATATCCCCTGCCACCACCCATTGGGAAACCAAACCAGAGTTAAACACAAACACGAGGGTGAGCAACTTTTGGTCAAGGGCATCTGCCTTACATAGGGAGAACTAGTAAGGAACCGGCCCTAGAAAAGAACAGACATGGATGATACATATATTTTTAAAGTAAATGCCTGCTGGGAGGTGACAGATAAATATGTATTGTGGGCTGTGGCATATCTAGTCAATTATTAAACAGGCTTGGGATGTCTCAGATTCACACTGTCACGTTGCAATAGCAATGGCAGGAGTGCAAATCAATACCTTCAAAGCCTCAGCTGTTATATGCATGCCCTGTAGCATCTATAAGCTACATGCATTCAGAGGTGGGATCCTACAGTCTCTATATAAATTATGGATGCCATAACTCAGATCCCCAGCTGTGGCCCACTGGCATAGCTCCGCTGCATCCAGCTGCACTCAGGTGAGGGTATTTTTTTTATCCAAATGTTTATATGCCACACGTCACTAGTTCTGAATAGCAAAGCCACCAGGGGATAAATAGCCACATAATGGAAATGTTAGTTTGAAACAGGCAGGCAAGTATAAACACGTTGCCTCTGGCAAAATTCAAGCAGATAATATATTATATTTCTGACAAACCAGAAATGTGTTGTTGTCCCATCCCAAACCTTAGCAGCCATTTTTCTAGAGAATAAAAACGATTTTAAAAAAAGTTAGCTCCACCATAATGTCAGAGAAGATTTGTGTGACGGATTTATGACATCTGAGGTCATGAAGAGTGTTTCCACTGGGTGCGCCAAACATCTGGGGACAGTAATACATGGCCAGGGCATACATCTCCTCACTTAGGGAAAACAGAAGGACACTGAACCCTGATGAGCTCTCTCCTTGCCAGCTGTGCATCTTGAAGCAAGGTCCTCGCTCCCCTTCTGACCTCACGTGGACATTCTTCAGGTCTACCCCGTTTTTGCTGTTTTCTAACGTTATTTTAAGCATTAGTGTGTCTTTCCAAAAAGTGGCCCAAGACCTGGGGGAGGCAGCCTGCCACCGCTGTGCTTTTGGGGATGTCTCTTGCAAGGGCGCAGCACGGGGCGCAGGGCTGGAGCGCTGGCTTGTGAGAAGGAGGCAGGTCCTTGGCCAGTGTTGTGCGATTTGATATACTACTTATATAGAACTTGTTTAGCATAACTTGTTTAGCGTTAGTAGCTAAATTTGCTGAAGCCTTAGGCCGCAAGCTGTGAACTTTCACGTAGATATGCTGAACTTTACTTAGTCAAGTAAAAGAAGGCCCCAGAGCTGGTTCAAGCCAGAAGATAAGGAAGCTACATTCATTAACAGAAGCTGCAACCTTAGAGATAAGAAAAGAAATGGCCCGCCTAGAGACAATGAAGAACGGGAAGATCCCAGACCCTAACATTACTACTGGTCCGAACTGTTGCATGAGCAGTGGGGAATTTACATTGTAAGGGTATAATTGCCCAGGGATTTCTTTGTTTGAGGTCCCTCTTCGGAGGCACCCAGCTCGAGCTGTAGCGCTATTAATAAAAAGTACTTTTATAGAATTAATAAAAAGTACTTTTATAGAGGAATCTATCTTTCGGCTTATCGATTCAGCGGAAACCTAGATTCAAACCCTGTTATGGTGGCTGGCATGCATAATTTCCATAACACAAGGTCCCACCACTGCTGCCGGAGTTGTCCCTGGACGGCTCCCCAGTGTCACCTGCGGGAAGAGCTGGCTGCTTCGCTGTGGGAGAGCTGCCAAAGAGATCCAGGCGGTGTGCGGGGAGGAAGGTTGTTCAGGTAAGAAGACTTTGGAGTGAAGCAGAAAGGAACCTGAGGTGCAGGTCAGAGGTACCTGGGGTGGAGAAGACACTGGCTGCAAGTACCAGCAGCCTCTGCCTCCTGTGCAGGAGCCCAGAGACTCTGATGTCCCCAGCAGGGACATAGTTATTCTAAATTACAGTCACAGTTATTTTAAATTACAGTAAATAAATCCTAGAAATTTGGGTCAGATGGGCAATATTGGTTTTGCAGTGGGGGGACTGTAAGGCTTTTATAAAAACTGCATCTCAACTCAGTGTGCAATTATAAGGATTGGGGAACTGTGTAGACCTTTCAGGGTCCAGAGCTTACGAGTGGACATACCTCAGGTTTTCAGTTCAAAAGGCAAGTTTCCAGCCTGAACCCAGGGTTTGAAGTGAGTTTCCCAGGCCCATGCTGGCTGACACGCAGGAGGAGGAGGCAGCGGCAGCCCTCGCCGCAGTCACTATGTTGTCCAAACATGCGCTGTGATGAGGACCACGAGGCACGGCCACCCGCCCAGCACCAAGGGTGCAGGAGGAGTTTTATGGCTGCTATTACCAAGGGGAGATTTGTTCGCCTCAAAGGATGCACGGGCACCTGCTTCCCTAACCTGAGGACAGCGGGGGGGGGACGGGACGACACGGTGGGGGGACAGTGTCAGCAGTGGAGGGGACTGAAAGGAGTTGCGAAACGCTTGGCGGGCAGTGCGCTGGAGGCCGGGTTTTCGGAAATATGTTCGAAAGTCAACAGATCGGTTTTTAGCAAACCTTGATTTTAAGCAAATACTGAAGCTGAGACTTAGCCACTTGCTTGAATGTTTTGCTGAGTGACAGTTTCCACTGGAGCAATATCAGCATGAAAAAAACCACCGATAAAAAAAAAAAACCATGCAAAAACACAGCGTGAAGAGATACTGGCCCCCGCTGAGCATCCGACGGCTGCTGGAGATCCCTCTGCACCTCTCTGCAAGCAGGGTGCTGCCCTGCTTAAGTTCTCACCAAACCTAGCTGTAGGCAATCACATTCATTTCTACCTTAAAATTTACGATGACATATTTATTGACGTGGAGGAAAGTTGCTTTTCCTTTTAAACTCTTCCTTTGCTGTTAGAGAAACGCCGGTTTTCACAGGCTCACCACCCATCACAAGATAACTCTATTTTCCTTCCCAAATACATGAACTCGGAGAACTGTTCTATCTGTATCTCCCCTTTTTCCTTTAGTATAACCTATTTTAACAATATCTTTAGGCAGGTTTTCAATCTTTCAAGCTTTTTCCTCAGTGTCTGTAACAAAACCTCTGGTATTAATACATTCATCATACAAAAGATTCAATTAAAACATGATACTTAAGAGGACAGAAAAAAACCAGAGGCCAAAGTTTACCCTTGGTATGACTGTAACTGCTTGTCACTTCCCTGACGTAAACAGAGATTTGATTGTTTGCTCTGGAGCTAAATTTTATCTTCCTCAAAGCTTTGCTTAAAATCTATGACGGCCTGCAAGTTTAATAGCTGTGGGACGAACTGCTGACAAAATCCAGCAGCTTTGAATCGGCACCCACCAGCACGGCTGGAATTCAGTGAGCACTTATGCTTGGATCTGGAGGCTCAGCTGCAGAGCGGGGCTGCTGAGCTTTCTCATTTCCAGTTTCCCCAAGGATCTGCTGAAGTCCACCACTAAGTTAAATCACCCTGTGTTCTGAAGACTCAGCAGGATTCACATCCTAGAGGAGCAGTCTGCATCACTTCTCCTCCTCTGCTAGCAAGGGCAAGATTTACCACACTGCTGGCAGTCATACTGTTTTCCTCTTCTTTTTTTTTTCCCTTTGCATTTTATGTGTGGTTCTTTTCACAGGGGAATGCTAGAGATACCTGGTTTATCAATTTATTATGAGATTTTATAAGCCAAAAATGTCTGATGATAAATTGATAAATATTACCTGAGCTTATAACAGTATTTTTTCTATATTGGACTTTTCCCAGCAGAGACTTTTTTCCACTTTCCTTCTTTCTTCCCATGCCCCTTCTAGATGAGCTAAGATACAAGAAATACAGCTGAGACTACATGAGTGCAGAGAATAGAGAGGGAATATGACAGCACAAAGGGTGTTTATTCCCCTTCCTATCCCTCCCAAATGTCAGTACATTCAAAAGCGTGTCTCCAAAGAATCACAGCTGAACCGAACAACAGCAATTTACACCTTTTATTCCTGTGTCGTATAAGAATATTCTATTTCTAGTAGGCAAAGAAACACGAGGAATTAAAGTAATTTTAAAAAATCTAAATTTAGGGAAATCATTTCACATGAGAGGAAGATCTGCCCTTTTCTCTCTCCAATATCATGAGATGCACTAAAATTCCTACGGGTATTACACAGCCTTGTGGATTTGGGAAAGAAAATGCAGGGATTCTGGGGATATAAAGAAAACCCAAATACTCAGAAAGACTCCTCTAGCTGAGGTAGTGTGCTGGTTTTGGCTGGGGTAGAGTTAATTTTCTTTATTGTAGCTACTATGGGGCTATATTTTGGATTTGTGCTGGAAACAGTGTTGATAACACAGGGATGTTTTAGCTATTGCTGAGCAGTGCTTACACAGAGCCAAGGCCTCTTCTGCTTCTCACCCCACCCCACCAGCGAGTAGGCTGGGGGTGCACAAGAAGTTGGGAGGGGACATGGCTGGGAAAGCTGACCCCAACTGGCCAAAGGGCTATTCCATGCCATATGGCGTCATGCTTAGCATATAAAGCTGGGGGAAGAAGAAGGAAGGGGGGGATGTTTGGAGCGATGGCGTTTGTCTTCCCAAGTAACCCTTACACGTGATGGAGCCCTGCTTTCCTGGAGACGGCTGAACACTTGCTTGCCCATGGGAAACAGTGAATGAATTCCCTGTTTTGCTTTGCTTGTGTGTATGGCTTTTGCTTTACCTGTTAAACTGTCTTTATCTCAGCCCACAAGTTTTCTCACCTTTACTCTTCCAATTCTCTCCCCCATCTCACCAGGGGGGAGTGAGCGAGTGGCTGGGTGGGGCTGAGCTGCCGGCTGGGGTTAAACCACGACAGGTCGTAACGGAACGAAACACATCCTAAATACCAGAAGTGAAGACTGAGGCAGCTTTTCCTCACCCACCCCCTCTCTGAGGGCTCAGACCTGAAATGAAGGCACCATCCATGGGCTATGCAGCCCCTTCTCCTGTCACATGGACCACAGAAAGGGGACAGCTCGAAGTTTCCAGAGGGAGCAAGCCCAGGGCTCCCACTGCGATCCCCTGCCAGCAGCAGGCACAATCAGCAGAGCTTTCACACCTCTGGAGATGCTCCAGCTCTCTGGCACGTGGATTAGCATGAGCACCATCCGGACACAGCTCCAGGATGCCACGCTGTGGCATAGCGCAGGTCCAAAAGCGTGTCGTGATCACTTGCCTCCCAAGCAAAGGTTTATCCCTGCAACTGGAGCAGACCGCGTGCTGAAGACATTGCGCAACAGGGTGTGCTAGAAGGAAGTGTAAGGAGCTTGTGACGGAGAGGTATTTGCACAGTGCAAGAACCCCTGCTGTTCAACACGCCTCTCTGCTTAGACCTTCTCTTCCTAACAGAGATCCCAACATCACCCCCTCTTTCAAGCTCTCAAACCACTTTCAGTGCTCCCAAGTGATAACGCTTGAGCCTAGCCAAAACTAAATCTCTCACAGCGTGCCCAATTATAAAAAGCTTTCCAGAAGTCATCCATCATCTTGAGCTTATGTTACTAAGATAAACCTCTCCTCTCTACCTCTCCTCTCTACCCCCACTTCTGCAAGAGGAGGTCTAGGAAGCACAGTGAAGCGCTCCCCCTGAGCTAGCATGGCACATATGAGCCCAGGTATTAGGAATGTCCACATGAGTGAGATGCAGGTCTCTGGGAATCCAATTAGTTTGTATAAACACATCCAAAAAGCTCACATAAAGGGACAGGAGAATTTGATAACAATTGCAACACCATTTCCAAAGCCATATATCCTCCTGCTCCAGACATCTCTTTATGTCAAAGGAGTACAGATTTCACTTTTTATTCAGCCTCCAATTTTTAAATCAAATTAACAAATGCACCTGAGTCCATGCTTACATACACAGAGCCATCCTAGGAGCTTTATCCAGAGTCCCAGAACTGTGACTGAAGGGCCACCCTGCCTCTCTACCATATGTCAGCACCTATACAGGATCTGTACATATTCTAGCTGTGTCCCCATCCTTTTTGAATTACTAAAAATAATTTACCCAGAGAAGACATATTTTCTGAGAAAACGGCACTGTTTTCCTCTACCAAATCTATATAAAATATCAAAGATAAACTTCATGCCAAACCAAGAAGAAAAACGCCCTGTCACTTTCTGTATACAACTTCGCCTTTTGTTTTCAAAGTTGGGCAGAGATTATCTCCTTCCATTTTCTTCAAATGTTTTGAATCAGTAAACAAAAAGTATTACTTTGCAAAGTCTCTGACTTCATGTGTTCTCTGCTTGTTTTAATAATTTAGTGCGGATGCTGTTAGCACCTACTTGTTTACGCTGACTGATGTCCATGGGGACATCATCTTCAAAATGTGGTATTTTCACTAATGGTTTGCTGTCTAAGACATGATAGTTCATTATCTATCTTCATCAGTCTCACACTGAACCTGGTACACCTTCCCCACCTTTTCTTATCTGCATTATTGGTTAAGAAAAGGTTTTGTTTCTTTGCTTGTGGCTGGCATTTTCCTCTCATGTTATTAGAAAAACTGTATACTGCACAACCACGGTGGTGTGGTGAGAGCCTGGGTGCCACTCCTCACGCTCAGAGCAAGGCTGGCTGCGAGTAGCTTTGCTACCAGCATCCTCTCCCTGGCTGCGTGGGTCCTAGGCCGGCATCAGGTGACAGCACCCAGCCTGAACACAAATTCAATGCCTTCCTCTTTAAAACTCTGCTTTTTAGGGATCCTCCCATCCTCTTCCCAGTCGCTGTCAAAATGAATAGAGCTAGCTGTTGAGTGATTTGCCCTTTCTCTCAGAAATGACTAACAGAAGTTAGTTGCACCAACACGTAATCTCTTCCAGTG
Source organism: Ciconia boyciana (assembly GCF_034638445.1). Taxonomy (NCBI): domain Eukaryota; kingdom Metazoa; phylum Chordata; class Aves; order Ciconiiformes; family Ciconiidae; genus Ciconia; species Ciconia boyciana. Next base: position 147,617,034 of record NC_132934.1, read on the forward strand.
TTGCTCCTTGTGCCAGAGTTTGCTATTCCTCCACCTCCGGCATCGGTGGAGGTGGAGGAATAGCAAGCTGTGGCACAGGGACCAGCTACATATAACTGCTGACACGTGGAGTAGCTGGTGCTACTCTGCACCAGCCCTTCTCTTTGCAGTACTCACATCTATCACTCAGATCCCCCGTTGCATACTGTGTAAACATAAGGTGGTGCCCGATGTCCCTGTGATCACTGACAGAAGAGACATCAAGGGAGCTCAAGTAATAAAATACCTGCTAAAAGGAAGATGGGAGAGGGGAGATAGGATACAGCTCACTGCATGGGCTCCCCTTCCGAGCCTTTGTGCGAACAGGGCGAGACCTGCCATGACCAGCATGTTGGACTTCACGAGCTACGAGAGGAAAAACCGAAGAGGCAGCAGGTGCATCTTCCAAGCCTTTCAATGGGTTTTCTGGGTGTTCAGTTGTTTTTGCTTGCTTCTTTGACTACTGTTGGGCAATGTGTGTTTTCCTTCACCTAACCAGCCCAAGCTCCTCCCTGGTGCATCTGTCCCTGTTTATTCCAAAGGCTGTGCAGTTTCTCGTGTCGGATCCTCACCAGCCCTTCTGCTGTGCCCCTGCCAACAGCACATTCCTTTCTCTATTACAAACACAATGCATTTCCAGGGGACAGGGGAAAACACCCTGCTCGCTCTACCTGTTTTTTTCAAGACTTGATAGAGCTTCCTTCCCGCATCGTTTCTGAGAGAAATAAGAAACACTCCATAAAATAAACTTTCCCCCCAAGCAGCTTTTGAAAAGTGAGCTTTTTGTTTTTAAAAAAGTGCATTGCAACAGAACATGCAAACATAAGAGGTCAGAAGGCACCACTGGGATTGCCCAGTCTGGTGTCCTGGATAGTGTAAGGAATAGGTTGTCCCCCAGAAGGCTCCAGGGAATTCTGCTTCCCTGATAGAGCTCAGTACCTCGGGGGTACACACCTTGTCAAAGGCCACATTTTGTTCATGGGAAAAGCCATAGCTTGCACGCTTTCTTTAAACAAAAAAAACCAACAAGAGAACAAACCAAACAACTATATAAAAGAATTAAAAGGGAGGCGGGGAGGAGTTTACTCTGGCAAAAGAATAAAGGAAACTCATGTGAAATGTCTTATTCCTATGGAGTAACCCCTTCCTTCTTGCTTTCAGTTCTCTATTTTTTGTGATTTAAGAGAGGGGCCAGGAGATCTATTCTACCAACATGGAAAGCATTATTATTAAAAGACCTGTTAGAGTAATAAAGCCACATTGGCTCTCCTTCTTCTTTCTCAGCACGCAGGGATAACAAAGACATAGCTGTTTAACACAAAGACACAAGACCTCCCCCAGCCGGCTCCCTACCAGAGTTCCTCTCCTATATTTAGGAGCACAAACAGCTCGATGTACTACCAGAGTTTTAGGCTTGTATCAGCCACCTTTACGGCTAGAAGCATAATCTGTATTTTGAACTTAAATAATATCAAGTGTTCATGTAGAGTACTTTGGCTAATAATGTTCTGAAGAAGTTAATCTTTTTTGTACAATAGCAGGCTAACGTCACTCAGAATCAAGGGTCAGGAAAGTATTAAAAATTCACTGTGCCTCTCCTTGAAAAGCAATAGAAAAGAAAGTAAAATGTCTTGCTTTAGTTAGAACAAAATTACATTTGATTCTACATGTCACAATTGCAATTATTCTTGAATTCAGCACTGGGAACATTCCTGAAGCTGTTTCACAAAAATAATTATACCAGGTCTTTTGGCATTCAGAATGAGTAGAAATATCAACATTGTTGTAAGGTCTCAATACCTTTAAATTCAAGGAAACATAACCAGGCTTTCATTGATCCTTCCTTGGTTTTTGGAACCATGAATACCATAAATTGTCTATATACCTATGTACACACACACACTTACTTTGTGGCAAAGAAAGAATAAGATTAACCTGGAACCACAGCAAGCCCTGAGGAATGGCACACTCACACCTGCTGCCTCATCAATTAGCCTAATGTAAGCGTGTTTTTGTACAGTGCAGAGGTTAATCGGAGCTTAAGATGCAGAAAATGTTTAGCACTACTCAGAATGACATCCTTATTCAGCTTTATCTGCTATTCTGAAGGAAACACAGGGGGCCAAGTTAACCAGACAATGAAGGCAATTGCTAACATCAGAGCTGAACACGGCCCAATTTTCATCCTTTCTGAGCCTATCTATACTGCATGGAGTATTTGTTCTCAGCTGCATAATGTGTGGTGTACTCAACAGTGTAATTTCAACAGTTTTATTAAGTTTCTTTAAAAGTTAATGATAAATCTTTTCAAACATCATGTTCATCTGAACACAGAATATAGCTATATCTCAGGCCTACTTCCAAATATTTTGCCATTAATGTGATGAAAAATATAGTCCGGTTTGGCCAAACACAAGTAATGAGGAAAGTACATGAAATAAAGAGATTAGGCTGGGCTTTACTGGCTTCCTTGGGAATTCCTATGCTGTAAAGATGAAGTAACCATTGTGATCATTTATGCACCATGTGCAGAACAGTTTTAATATTGAATATTGAAAGAAGAGCAAACAGAAAGGAGGTAGGGAACGCAAAGAGAATGAATTAAATATTCTAAGAAAAGCCTGAGCACTTCCAGGCAGATACACCAGCCTACCAGCTGAGACTAGCCAGAACATAAGCAGGTTGATTTCCAGGAGCTGCTCATGAAAGATGCGATCAGGGGCCCTCAGTCCTCAGCACTCCCTTGGCTTTGCCTCGTTTCAGCCCACACCGCTCTGCCGAACCGGCTGCAGTCATGCGCTAACCTGGAGTCACCTCGGATGCAGGGATAACAAGAAGCCATGTCTCCAGCCCAAGGACCGGTTCTCCCTCCTGGGTCATCCTAGCATGAAGGAGCGGCAAGGACGGAGTGAGATCCGGCTGGAGCCGCGGGAGGGCAGCGGGAGGTGGTGGGGAAGGGGAGCATCTTCCCCTGCATTCCCTCTGCAAGGCTCTGGCTGCAGACTCAGAGGTCACTTTCTTCCTCAACATCCACACGAACTGTCCAAGAGGTACAGCCACTGTCAGCGCAATCTCAATCCTCTGAAATTTCCCCAGGCAACAGCGCTCACATATTTCAGCAATAACTGCTACCTTGTAAACACATTCCACATTCCTGTTGTGTTAAACCCCACAGGCCAAACGCAAAGCTGAACAGCCTCTTGTCTAACTGTTGTATGAGACTCTCTCTGAAGAGGTACTTGTGGCAGGCTTTTAATGGGGAAGGACCTTATTTAGCCTCTTTTGACCCTTCCTAATTTAGTCCCTCTCAGCTTTCAATTGATAATCCTTTTCTTCAGCCCGGATGGGAGAGAGATGAGCCATGGGTTCCTTTCTCTTTCCTCCACCTGAGTAACACTCAGATCACTTCCAGAAAAAAGAGCATGAAATTTTTAATGCAAGGTCACAGCAATACATGTCTACCGCAGGGGTTTCAGGCAGGAGTCCAGTTAAGTTGGACAGTCTTCCTAACCCAAATAATTCCTTACATGAACGGACTGGAAGGTTGCTTTCTGACCACGCCACAATAAACAACATTGCTGAGTCCTTTCATCTTTGCTCGGAACCTTCCTCCACAATCTACAAGAAAATAACAATCAAGGATTTCACAAATTTAAGAGCCCTATTTTTTTGTCATTTACTCCCTCATGACATGTACTTGCAAACTTTTCATTCTTACTATCCATTCAGGACATATTTGTTATTTTGTCTTTGAAAGAGAGGAGATATTTTCCTGTAGCTCTTTTCTCCCTGTATACTTGGAGGTCTGCGCTCCAAACCACACTCTGGTTCAAAACAAGGATACGAGCAAATGGAAATAACTGCCACTTGCTCAGATTCTTGTTTTCTCCTTCACTCCTTCCCTGCAGCAACAACCTCAGTGAAAATAACTTCTGGCAAGTCACTCTGCATGTTTCACCTCCAGTTGCCACTTCAGACTTGCAGACTTTGGAAGTCAATACCCTGAATGCAGCTTAGCAGTTTTTACTGCTGCCTTGTCAGAAGTCCAGAGCCAAGTCTCTAGTGCACCCTACACCACCTGCACAAGCCCACTCATTCCCTTGGACTGGGAAGTAGAAAGCATTTGCATGTGCCAATTTGTCCAGGCCAAGTAACAGTGAGCGCGTGTGCTCATATATTCAGAAGATTACATGCAAAAATGCTAGATGCAGAACAAAATGAGGAGGGTGGACTGGAGAAAGTACAAGAAAGGACAGCACTGAAGAGCTCAAACCTTCCCTGATAGCATTTATAACGACAGTAAGGGACACATTCACGGGGAGGGCTCCTGCTCCTTATCTATCCAGAGCAGCAGAAGAATACGCCACCAGTCACAGTGTCATACTGATTGTGCATCCTCTCTCATCTGCAAAACAGATGGATCCAGCCCTGAAAGCACTTTCATCTTAAACCAGTGCAGGAGGACAGGTGATAAACATCACTATATGATGCTGCTACTCCTTAGGTTTAATTTCCTAAGGCAACAACACTTACGTGACTGCACTGTCTATCTTGCTCCATTTTCCTGTTTCCCCACCGCTCTTGAAGCCATTGGTCCTTTTCAGCTGAGTTCAATGGAGAGACGCATCTCAAAACTATGAAGCTTCTACCAGTTTTGCGAAAACTGGTGATCGTGCAGAGTCCCCACTGCAGGAAAGCCAACAGCAGGAGGAAAGCAGTTGCTTGTTCTTCTTGCTAGCCAGCTGAGCAGCCAGTACACCTGTAGCCCAGGCACAGGCCTGATGAGGCTCTAGGCTGGCTGTTAGAGGATACGGACAGTTCAGGGCATGACGGAGAGTCAGGAGGAGAAGGGAGGGACTGAGAAATGAAGTCCTGAAGAGAGCACATGGGGGGGGGTGCATACTGCAGCAGGGGAGCATCACCAGCCTGGCAGAAGCCAGCTGCTGTTTAGAAAACGACGCTGATGTTATCATGATGCTGCCGCTTTACTTGGAGATGGAGAGAAGAAAAGAGAGTGGAAGAGGCAGCTGCCAGCTCTTGCGGCTCTCTCAAAGTCCTGAGATTCAGACCTGTCCCTGACCTCAAGTCACATGGGACTTTCTGGAGAACATCACGGCATTTCAAGAAACTACAAAGGTAGAGTTGTTTCCACTCATACCACTACAAAGCCTACCATGATGAATTTATGCTGAACCAGTCCATACATATACAATGCTGGGACGACAACCAGCCTACAACTTGAAAAGGCTCTCCAAAGGGGGAAAAGAATTGTTGGCACCTGCATTTTACAGATGGGTACAAAAGTATGGAGAGATTAAATTCTTTTCCCGATGTCCTCCAAGAAGCATCTCTCAGAGTAGGGACCAGAGTGAGTCTGTCATACGGAAGCAGTGCTCAGTTCCAGGCCTGTCCCTTGGTCCGGCTCTGCTGGAGCCAATGGCGCAGACTGAGGTGCCCTCTCTGGTCCAGGGCCCAGCTCCCCATGGCACCCCGTGGCCCAGTGGAAAGCAGGAGGCAAAGGGAACTGGATCCTGCTCCCTGGATCTCCCTTGGAAGGGGTCCCATGGACCACTGGTGGGGAATACACTGGGAGAAATGTCCCCCTTTCCCACATCACCACTTGCCCTCAGTCTCTTCTCACTTCTACCACTGGGGCAGAAATTCTCCCTGTCCTCCTCTGACCTGAGGAGCACTTTCCTTGTGAAACCCCTCGCTGTTTTAAGATCCCTTTGGCAGAAAGCTCTCACATGCACATTTGTTCCTGGCTGTATCTCCCTCTAGGCAATGAAGAAAATAAGACACTTCAGATATTAATAGGTCTAAATCACCTTACTCCGAGGAGACGCCTCTCTGTGCAGGATAGAGGGAAGCCAGGGTTACCTATCTGTTCATGGTCAGGTGCTCTGCATTCCCATCCCCACCATCCTACCCCCTGTGCCAAGCCCCAAAGGCTACACAGGAACCTGGCAATGATGTTTAAAAGGGGCAGAAAGGAAAAGACCCATTTGGGGACTTACCCCATTTGTCCCCAGACTCAGTTCTTTGAATAGACCACAAATGTTTTACTTCAATACTCAAAGCCCAATGAGATGCAGGTTATTAATTTATGACTATGACAAGATTATTATCATTAATTTAACATGTGCAGGCACTTAACTAACTACTGTTGGGAAATATTTGTCATTAATTCAAAAATTTCCTGCCTGCAATTTGGCAGATAGAGTGTAAGTGAGCTGCAGAAATCCAGCATGACATAAAGAGCTCTCATCTGCCATCACTTTTACAGGTGACTGTACAATACTTGAACTCTGCCTGATTTAAATGAGCACAACAAAATCTACTGCAGCATTCATAAATTAAATGGCATTGGCATTCAGATGCTAGAAAAATCTAACCTCAGAGTATGCTCTTCCAGACATAGGAAGAGGAGCAGAGGGGCACACAACCTCCCCATGGGGAGCGAAAGGGACACCATTGGGAGAGAGGGTGGCAGAGCTGCCACCCTCAGCATCAGCTGAGCTCAGAAGGCAAAGTTGTGTGAGCAAAAGCTGCTTGTGGTGGGCTTTCCCTCCGCCTCCTGTGGGCCTGCCATGATCTCAACCAAGTCAGGCAGTGCGGAGTAAAACCACTGAAGTGGTTTCATTCTGGGGCAACCCGTCTCTCAGGCATGGCACAGCCCTCCAGGACCATCCCACCACTCCTGGGGAGGGAACTGCCCGCCTCGAACTGCTGTGTTTCACTTGCTTTCCCAGGGAGGCAAGCAAAAAATCTGTGTGTACAGAACTAGTTACAGCAACAAATCAAAACTCATGTCCAAAATGACCAGTCTCATGGCACCTTTGAAGGGTCCTAGCACTTCTTGGCTTTTTCTGATCCCTTGGGCAGGTCCAAAGTAACAGAAGAGATGCTCAGCACCCATCCAGTGTCTTACATAGTTTAGTGATGAATTGTTTTGCCCACAAAGGCTCTTCAGCTCTGTGTTTTTGTAAGTCCTATCACTACCAGATGCATCCTACCTATCAGCCCCTTCCCAGCGCAGGGGGCATTGCTGGGCCTTTTTCAGTTCTCTCATACAGTACAGTCTCCTGAGGAATGGCAAGTTTTGGTACACCTAAATCTTTGAGCTTCACATAGGTGTGTCAGGATAAAACTTGGTAACATACTACCAGAGGGGACTTCCTGAGCATTCAGTCCCCTGTTGTTGCTGGCAAACACTCCATATAATCCTTTCACAGGCTGATTAAAGTCTTATTTTGAAAACTATTCAATTTTCCCCATCCCTTTGACTGAAATGCTATTCCAGAACTTTGTAACTCTGATGGTTAGAAATTCCCAGACTAAATGGCCAGTCCATACCTGTTTATTTTTGTACCAATGTGATCCTTCCCTTGAGGCAGCTTTTCTCTCCTGCCAGGGATATTTAGCGAAGACAGCCATCTCCCCTTTCATCCTTCATCTGCGAAGTCAAACAAGCCATGGCACCTTAATTTCCTCCCAGAGAAAAGCTCTCCATTCTCCTGGCTATCTTACTAACCCTTTTCTGCACCCGTCCCACTCCGAGCTCACCTCTTCTGGCAGCCAGATGCCCAGAATCGGACACTGGATGCTAGGTGGCCTCTATAGCTAGATGACACAAAGGTCACTCTTGTATTTAAGCTTCACAGCTCCCAGCTAGACTTACACAGGTTGGCAGACAGGCAGAGAGGAAAGCATTCACCTTCCAGCTCTAGCCCGCTCTCTACTGCGGAGTCCAAGGGCATGTCTGAGCCATTTGCTATCAAGAAATGCCATTCTGTGCAAGCCGAATGTTCCAATAACCTCCCCAGACTTGGCTCTTTCCTACATCCAGCCACCCAGATCGCTGATGCTTGCTGCCAATACTAGACTACAGGACCCATTCCAGCTTCTTTTCAAACCCCGAAGCACCGGCGTACACTCCCTTGGCTGGACTCACAAGGGCCCAGTCATCTGCATATCTGCAGAGTGTCTCTGGTATAGCTGTAATGGGAAAATATTTAGCCTTTTACATGTAGTTGGCAAATGTACTAGCTCAAGCTTGAGGAAAATCTGACCCTCTTTGCTTAGAGGCCTCCTTTTCCTTTCACCATTTTTTTAAGACGTTTTAAAAATATTTGTGAGTCATGGCAATGGGCAGGGAATGAGATGTCTAGCAGAACTCCCAGCTCTGGCAGAAGCACATTATTAAGAGGACACTATAAGGCTTTGTGAACAGAAGAAAGATCAGGGAGTGCTGGACGACTTAATCTCTCGGGTCCCATGCTACCCTCTGAGGATGCTGCTTTACTAAAACAGCTAGAACAAAGTGACTAAAGAGGTTTCTGCTGTTAATTGTCTCCTGAAAGTTGCTGACATTGAGACCGGAACAATTAAATGAAATGTGAAGCACCTCCTCAAACAGATATTTGTCCTTCTATGTCCTACATCACCTAAACACACAGTAGTGTGAAGTTACACACTTGGGAGAGCCTTTTGTAATAAAGAACATCCTGAACTGCACAAAGATCCTGCCCCGGTATAGATTTTTTCTCTCTTCCTAAGTGGACATATACACTGTGGGTCCTAGGAATGGATGTATGAGCTCTCCCATATGTATGACAGAGACAAAAAGCTTGGGATAGCAAATTAGACATGCACGCTTTGAAAAGCAGCTGCTGTATCAGGTATGCAACGTGAGACTCTGGGAATTGTTTTTCTGAATACTAAGTGTGGAAAATATCAATTGAAACTGCACTTACTCAGTCTCTCTGAAGAAATCAGCTCCTGAATGCCTTAGAGTCAGCACTCAAACAGCTTCATATTAGAGATAATGAAAATATATGGCTTAAAAAGAATCTGGTCTTTTATGTCCCTATTCAGAATCCACCACTACAGCCTCCTGTGCAAAAAACCTACGAACATGCTTGCAGTACCTGTCCTAGAGATGTGCAGCCAGATCTTTGCCTGATGTCACTTGGCGGGCCTCTGCTGAAGTTAATTGGAGCTGTGCCAAATCATATGGCTGAAAAGCTGGAATGTACTGTTTATAGACTTCTGAAAAAGGCAAGTTAAATAGCTTGTATGCACCTGGAGACATTAATTTCCACATTTTTTTAAATACGAAAACTGTATTTTCTGTGAGGAGTAGTCCTTCAGAAAACTATCATGCCAGCCCTATACCAACACTAGATATGAACATACTTTGGTTTAAATCCTACCATCTCTTCTATCTGTGAGTAGAGAAGAGAGACTACAGCACAAGGAAGACAATTTTTTTTTCCTAAATTTTTTTTTAGAATGGCACATCACTTTAATTTTTACATTTGTCAAAGGCTTTCTACTTGTAATCTATCAAAGGAAAACAAACAGCAGTAACAAATCCCATTGTGTTGCCAACCAGCAGCAATGACTGCCACCCTCTGCAAACAATACATAGAGGAACTTGCTGCTTTCCATTTTGTAAATGTGCTACAAGGAGCCAGCTGCAGCGAGAGCATGGCAACCAATCACTCTTGATCACTTAAGGATTTTTCATTAGCCAATTCTACAATAAATTAACTAGTGAAGTTTAAAGGTTGTTTTCAGCACTTTATAAAGAGACACCACAAGGAACTAGGGAAGACAGTTCATCTTTCCACTTAACTTTTTTACTTACCATCCAATGAAACTTTAATAAGTACAAAGGCAGGTCAATACTCCCACAACTGAATGTTGTGCATCTGTGTAACCAAGAAACACATTACACCAGTAGGAAAACAACCTTTAAAGCACCTCAGACATAAACTTTCTACAGCTGCTTACCTGCGTACGTTCCTGTTTGCCAGATTCAACGTAACACAAAAGGCTACTGGTGTTTCAAAAGGGATCTGTCACCTTGCCAGACATTTAAGTCGTAGCAAAAACAGCAGAGGCACTTTCAAGTTTGCACGGAGGATTCTGTAAAGTCTCGATTCGCTTTGACTTGGGCAGTGCACCCTACGTCCCATCAGTTACCCACCACCGGGCTACGCTCTGCCTTCCCGAAGCATGAGTTATTAGCACTGCCCCGATCCCTTCACCGAGTGATCCCTGTATCTAACGCCGAAGGAGTTGGTTAGAGGAGAAAGCACCAGTATCCCCCAGTTGCTAGGAAACAAGCAGGGAGATCCTGACCTGAATTCTTAGCAGAGGCTGGTGTTGCTCAGGAAGCTTAGCTGGGTCCTTCCTGGAAAGGCAGGGACATGCCGCAAAGTTGCTCCTGGCTTTGCAAAGGCCACCGCATCGCACCACCCAGGACAAAGGGACAGCGGCTGAGCTATTTTTATACCAAAAAGGCACCTGTGGTGAAAACAGGAAGCACGTGCAAAAATGGAGGGTGAATTTTCTGTTTTTCACGCCAATGAAACTAGAAAGTTTTTAACCCTGCAATAAGATCTTTGTATTTCAAATTTGGTCATTAGATAAAGCGGAAGAAACCATCCACCACGCACACAGCCACAGCACTAACAAATACAATCGCAGAATACTAAACATACAAAAATCAAGACATTAAGATTATCCCAGACACGTATGCTACGAGGTGTATTCTAACACCAAATTCGTAACATAAAGAGCTGAAGAGAAGCAAATCAGGGAAGTTAATGATGACACAAGAACTCTGCATTTTCTGACCTTTTAAATACTTTAAGTTACTGCCATGCCATTGTATTAATTACTCTATTTAGCTTCAACCCCTTCAGTATGCATTTTCTAAAAGATGAAAAATAAGAGCTGAATTAGACCTGAAGAGCTAAAGCGCCTGTGGGTCCCTTGCATGGGGTATAACTGACCCTAGTTATCCCGTATAGTGAAAGGAAATAATGACTCCTCGGATGCAGCATAATACAAATGTCTCACACAGACCAGATTATCTGAAAATATGCCTGTTTGCTTTCTACCGACGCCGAGGAACATCTGTCCTCTTGGCAACAATGTCAATAAGCGATGCTGCGCACACCACGTGCGGCATGGCTCCCGCAGGCTGGAGGGGCTGGTGAGGCTGGGAAGGGTAAGGGGTGTTGGTGCAGAAACAAGTCCTTTCATTCCAGCCGGACAGTCCTCCATTGCATCTGAGCATGTTCTCACACGTGAGCAGCTTCCTCCTTGCTCAGGCGGTTGCTGCCAGTCCCGGACAGGAATATCTGTGAGGATCCGTGGCCCAGCCACGAGGGTAGCTCCAGTATCATCTTTGTAGGGCACACTCTCTGCACGAGAGATTTGCAGCGGGTATACGTACCACCCAGACACCACATGGGCAAAAGCTCTTTTAAAGAGGGGTCTCGGGCACAGGAAGGCTGGCCTGTCATGTCTAGAGAAGTCCAGTAATTCCCAGTAAAAGGGAATTACTCCACAACTTATGATAGCTTTTTATCTGTTAAAAACAAAGCAAAGTTTTAATGGAAGGGAAATGTACACAAGTGTCTTTGCAGGAACACCACACCATCTCAGCTGTGCAATGGCACACCTAAAATTTACTGCTGATGTGTGTAGTGTATCCCCAAAATGGCTCTCCTTTCATTATTACATACAGCCAGGTTCAGTGGCCCAATAAAGCCGTGTTCAACACATGCTCAGGGTCAGGCAATGGTCTCTTAGTTATGCTTGAAATCTCTCCCTCCCCTATAAATGTCTGCATTTACCCAGGGAATCAGTCTATCCCTGCAGCAATTATAACTGCCCAAAAGCAGGTAAGTATTACGGTGCTTCAAGTATCTTTCTGAACAACAGCCAAAGCCCATTACGTTGATAGGAAAATTATAGTTCTTTTGTTCATTTCCCTTCTGTCCTGGTTTCGGCTGGGACTGAGTTAATTTTCTTCCTAGTAGCTGGTATAGTGCTGTGGTTTGGATTTAGTATGAGAATAACGTTGATAACACACTGTTTTAGTTGTTGCTAAGTAGTGCTTACACTAAGTCAAGGACTTTTCAGCTTCCCATTCTCTACTGACTGAGAAGACTGGAGATGCACAAGAAGCTGGGAGGGGGCACAGCCAGGACAGCTGACCCCAACTGGCCAAAGGGCTATTCCATACCATATGGTGTCATGCTCAGTGTATAAACTAGGGGAAAGCTGGCCAGGGGGCTGCTGCTCGGGGACAGGCTGGGCATCGGTTGGTTGGTGGTGAGCAACTGTTTTGTATTTGCATCACTTGTCTGTCTTGGGTTTTACTTCCCTCTCTTTTTGTTATTTTCCTTTTCATTACTACTACTACTACTACTATTATTATTATTATTATTATTATTATTATTATTATATTTTACTTCAATTATTAAACTGTTCTTATCTCAACTCGCGAGTGTTCTCACTTTTACTCTTCCGATTCTCTCCCCCATCCCACTGCAGGGGAAGTGAGCAAGTGGTTGTGTGGTGCTTGGTTGCCGGCTGGGCTTAAAACACGACAGTCCTTTTTGGTGCCCAACGTGGGGCTCGACGGGTTGAGATAACAACAAATCTGACCAGACCGCATTAGAACAAATCTGTTATAAACATTCATTGTATTAGTTTGATAGTTGCTGGTCACAATGTTGGTTAATTTGCTCTCAAAGTTGTGCTTGTTCTCAGAGTTGTGTTATATAGCACCTTACTTGCTGTAGATCTTCCTTGTTGTGCTGTTTATCACTGCTGGGAGCTGGATTAAGGTTATTGTTTTGCTGTACTTTGTAACACTGGTTTATGGTATGACAAAATCACTGGTCGTGAGACTAATCTGGTATTTGTACTCAGCATCGCCATCATCCCAGTACTTTGGGAGCCATCTCTTGGAAACTATTAATAATTACATTTTGTACCTTTTCTCCTCGGAGACTTGATTTACAGGGCAGACACCTTCCTTCACTTTCCCCTTCTCCTCCAGGCTAGTTACAATAGCTCTTGAGAATTTTGAATACCCTGGGGATGTTCAAACTGGCATGTTCCTACTCCTTAATGTGCTTCAGGTCTTGTTTAAATTTAAACAACTATTTTAGAATACCACCCAGAGATCTACCCCGTGGCTGGATAGTTATGAATGGCAGGGTGTGTGGGATAGTATGGGCAAGTACCTAGGATAGTGGGCACCTCCAGTGTTTTGGAACTTCATCCCTGAACAAGTGCAGAATCCTCAAAAACTAGTAAAGTATTGGGAAAAAGTATGCTGTTACCCTGGCAACTTAAAGAGGAACAAATCACTGCAACATGCTGGGGCCTGGCCCATACCTACTGAGCCACGTTCAACACTATCAAGGTCTCTGGATCTCAAGGTCTCAAGGTCTCAAGGTACCCTCAAGGTCTCTGGATCTGATGACAAAACGACAGGCACTGAGGCTACTCCAACCCTGGTGACAGGCACTGCAGCTGAACCAGAGAACCAACCCATGCTGGTATCAGTTGCCCCTATACACAAGAAGAAATACTGGAAGCAGAAGTCAGCTCGTTTAGTAAGGGATGAAGAAGCTTCTCCTAAGAGGGAACAGGAGGAAGAAGTATACTGCCCTGCCAGCGAGGAGGCAGACTACTCTAAAACAGGGACATCATGAGAACAGGAGGAAGAAGAGGAAGAATTCCCCGCTTCTCCCTGAGGAAGAACTCAGCGGGAGGGTTCCTCCTCTTCCTTGGAGGGAGAGGAAGAACTCAGAAATGAGACAGTAACCATGTGATCTCTCTGCCTGAGTGAGCTGTGAGATATGCAAAAATATTTCAGCCGTCGTCCAGGCAAGCACATTGTCACCTGGCTGCTCTGATGCTGGGGCCAGTAGCCTGGAATTAGAGGGTAGGGAAGCCAAGCAGCTGGGATTAGAGGGAAGTGGGCATTGACAAAGCAATTGGAAAAGGGCACAAGTCCTCAACCTCTGGAGGCAACTCCTGTCAGATGTGAAGGAAAGGAAGATGTTATATGTCACCCAGGCAAGTGGAACACAATGGAGACAGGTATCCGGTACCTTGAGGGAATTAGCCCTGCTGGAGGTGATTTCTAGTGACCTGGACAATAAGCAGTTATCCAAAGATCCAGAAGAAGTTCAGTGCACGCGACCCACGTGGCGGAAGTTTGTACGGAGCGTACCATCGTCGTATGCCAACTCATTGGCAGTAATGACCTGGAAAGATGGAGAGGGACAAATGGTGGATGAATTGGCTGGCCATCTCCGGCAATATGAAGAAAATCTCTCTTCCTCCCTCATCTTGGCTGTGGAGAAACTGTCCCGGAAGGTCCACCAACTCGAAGAGGATAGATCTTACTCCCCACCTGTACGGACCAGTATCTCAGCTATTAGGAGTACATGTTCCTCTGCTCAAGAGAGAGGATATAGAGGGTACATACCACGGGCCACCCTGTGGTTTTACCTGCGTGACCACGGAGAGGACATGAGGAAGTGGGATGGAAAATCTACCTCGACCCTAGAGGCATGGGTACGTGAGTTGCAAGGAAAAACAATCACACAAGGGGGTTCTTCCAGGCAAATTGCTGCTCCAGTTTCCAGTGAGCAGTTCCCCAGACAGAGTAGAAGAGCTGATCTTACTTCTGATCTTAATGAAGGGACTTCTGATTTGTATTTACAAGAAGTGAGTAGTGAATACTATGACCAGGACTAGAGGGGCTCTGCCTCCAGCCAGGTGGAGGAAAGGGACAACTGGGTTTACTGGACTGTGTGGATTCGATGGCCTGGCACATCAGACCCACAGGACTATAAGGCTGTAGTGGACACCGGTGCACAGTGTACCCCAATGCCATCAAGCTAGACAGGGGCAGAAGCCATCTGTATTTCTGGAGTGACAGGGGGATCCCAACAGCTAACTGTACTGGAAGCCAAAGTGAGCCTAACTGGGAATGAGTGGCAGAAGCACCCCATTGGGACTGGCCCAGAGGCTCCGTGCATCCTTGGCATAGACTACCTCAGAAACACCTCAGGAGAGGGTATTTCAAGGACCCAAAAGGGTACTGGTGGGCTTTTGGTATTGCTGCCTTGGAGGTGGAGGAAATTAAACAGCTGTCCACCTTGCCTGGTCTCTCGGAGGACCCTTCTGTTGTGGGGTTGCTGAGGGTCAAAGAACAACAGGTGCCAATCACCACCACAACGGTGCACTGGCAGCAATATCGCACCATTCCCACCCATAAGCTGATTCATCGACTGGAGAGCCAAGGAGTGATCAGCAAGACTCACTCGCCCTTTAACAGTTCCACATGGCCAGTGCAAAAGTCTAATGGAGAGTGGAGACTAACAGTAGGCTATTGTGGTCTGAATGAAGTCATGCCACTGCTGAGTGCTGCCGTGCTGGACGTGCTTCCAGTTCAATATGAACTGGGGTCAAAGGCAGCCAAGTGGTGTGTATGCCACAACCGATATCACTAATGTGTTTTTCTCAGTCCCTTTGGCGGCAGAGTGCAGGCCACAGTTTGCTTTCGCTTGGAGGGGCGTCCAGTACACGTGGAATTGACTGCCCCAGGGGTGGAAACACAGCCCTACCATTTGCCATGGACTGATCCAGACTGCACTGGAACAGGGTGAGGCTCTGGACCACCTGCAATACATTGATGAAATCAATACATTGATGACATCATCATATGGGGCAATACAGCAGAAGAAGTTTTTGAGAAAGGGAAGAAAATAGTCCAAATCCTTCTGAAAGCTGGTTTTGCCATAAAACAAAGTGAGGTCAAAGGACCTGCACAGGAAACCCAGTTTTTAGGAATAAAATGGCAAGATGGACATCGTCAGATTCCAATGGATGTGATCAAAAAAATAACAGCAATGTCTCCACCAACTAGCAAAAAGGAAACACAAGCTTTCTGAGGCATTGTGGGGTTTTGGGGAATGGATATTCCAAACTACAGTCTTCTTGTAAGCCCTCTCTAACAAGTGACCCAGAAGAAGAACAATTTCAAATGGGGCCCTGAGCAACAACAAGCCTTTGAACAAATTAAACAGGAGATAGTTCATGCTGTAGCCCCTTGGGCCAGTCTGGGCAGAACAAGACATAAACAACGTGCTCTACACCACAGCTGGGGAGAATGGCCCTACCTGGAGCCTCTGGCAGAAAGCACCAGGGGAGACCCGAGGTCGATCCCTAGGGTTCTGGAGTTGGGGATACAGAGGACCCGAGGCCCGCTATACTCCAACTGAGAAAGAGATATTGGCAGCATATGAAGGGGTTCGAGCTGCTTCGGAAGTGGTTGGTACTGAAGCACAGCTCCTCTTGGCACCCTGACTGCCGGTGCTGGGCTGGATGTTCAAAGGGAGGGTCCCCTCTACACATCATGCAACTGATGCTACGTGGAGTAAGTGGGTCACACTGATCACACAACGGGCTCGAACAGGAAACCCCAGTCACCCAGGAATCTTGGAAGTGATCATGGACTGGCCAGAAGGCAACGATTTTGGAATATCACCAGAGGAGGAGGTGACGCATGCTGAAGAGGCCCCACTGTATAATAAACTACCAGAAAATGAGAAGCAATATGCCCTGTTCACTGATGGGTCCTGTCGTATTGTAGGAAAACACCAAAGGTGGAAAGCTGCTGTGTGGAGTCCTATACGACAAGTCACAGAAACTGTTGAAGGAGAAGGTGAATCAAGTCAGTTTGCAGAGGTGGAAGCCATCCAGCTGGCTTTAGATATTGCTGAGCGAGAAAAATGGCCAGTACTTTATCTCTGTACTGACTCATGGATGGTGGCAAATGCTCTGTGGGGGTGGCTACAACAATGGAAGCAGACTCACTGGCAGCGCAGAGGCAAACCCATCTGGGCTGCCGCGTTGTGGCAAGATATTGCTGCCCGGGTAGAGAACCTGGTTGTAAAAGTACGTCACATAGATGCTCACGTACCCAAGAGTCAGGCCACTGAAGAACATCAGAACAACCTGCAGGTGGATCAGGCTGCTAAGACTGAAGTGGCTCAAGTAGATCTGGACTGGCAACATCAGGGTGAATTATTAATAGCTCAGCAGGCCCATGACACCTCAGGCCATCAAGGAAGAGATGCAACACACAGATGGGCTCATGATCGAAGAGATGCAACACACAGATGGGCTCATGATCGAGGGGTGGACTTGACCATGGACACTATTGCACAGGTTATCCATGGATGTGAAACATGCGCTGCAATCGAACAGGCCAAGTGGTTAAAGCCTCTCTGGTATGGAGGGTGATGGCTGAAATGTAAATATGGGGAGGCCTGGCAGACATTATATCACACTCCCACAAACCCTCCAAGGCAAGCGCTATGGGCTTACAATGGTGGAAGCAACCACCAGATGGCTGGGAATATATCCTGTGCCCCATGCCACCGCCCGGAACACTATCCTGGGCCTTGAAAAGCAAGTCCTATGGTGACATGGCACCCCAGAAAGAATTGCGTCAGACAACGGGACTCATTTCTGAAACAACCTCATAGACATCTGGGCCAAAGCGCATGGCATTGAGTGGGTATATCGCATCCCCTATCATGCACCAGCCTCCGGGAAAATCGAGTGATACAATGGACTGTTAAAGACGACACTGAGAGCAATGGGTGCTGGGACGTTCAAACATTGGGATACACATTTAGCAAAGGCCACCTGGTTAGTCAACACTAGGGGATCTGCCAATTGAGCTGGCCCTGCCCAGTCAAAACTTTTACATACTGTAGAAGGGGATAGAGCCCCTGTAGTGCACATAAAAAATATGCTGGGGAAGACAGTCTGGGTTATTCCTGTCTCGGGCAAAGGCAAACCCATTCGTGGGATTTCTTTTGCTCAAGGACCTGGGTGCACTTGGTGGGTAATGCAGAAGGATGGGCAAGTCCGATGTGTACCTCAAGGGGATTTAATTTTGGGTGGGAATAGCCAATGATTTTAATTGTATGATGTTCATTGCTACAGATTACTGTATGTCATCACTACTATGGTTGCTATATGCCATATCAACATTATTACAGTAAAAATCACCCAGATTAATGAAGAATGAATTTTGATGAAAACCAAGCAAAGTGCAGCGATGATAGAACCAGACAAGCGCAGCAGTGATGGAACCAGAACTGGCTTCAGCATGCAACAGTCCAACACCACACACCATCTTACCTGCCCTGAAGGACTGTTACAACAGATGGAGCCCAAAGTCATGGACTAAAGGAACTCTACGGACATTTTAGAGGGATGGCCCGTAGACTGAGCAAATGATATCTGTGCATTTATATCAAAAGACAGGAAAGGTGGTGGTGATTAATTGGAATGTATTGGAAAGTGTGGGACCTGGGCATGACATAGATGGTACAGAATAAAGAGTGGATACTGTCCTGGTTTCAGCTGGGATAGAGTTAATTTTCTTCCTAGTAGCTGGTACAGTGCTGTGGTTTGGATTTAGTATGAGAATAACGTTGATAACACACTGATGTTTTAGTTGTTGCTAAGTAGTGCTTACACTAAGTCAAGGACTTTTCAGCTTCCCATTCTCTACCAACTGAGAAGACTGGAGATACGCAAGAAGCTGGGAGGGGGCACAGCCAGGACAGCTGACCCCAACTGGCCAAAGGGCTATTCCATACCATATGGTGTCATGCTCAGTGTATAAACTAGGGGAAAGCTGGCCAGGGGGCTGCTGCTCGGGGACAGGCTGGGCATCGGTCTGTTGGTGGTGAGCAATTGTTTTGTATTTGCATCACTTGTCTGTCTTGGGTTTTATTTCTCTCTCTTTTTGTTACTTTCCTTTTCATTACAATTTATTATTATTATATTTTATTTCAATTATTAAACTGTTCTTATCTCAACCCACAGGTGTTCTCACTCTTCCTCTTCCGATTCTCTCCCCCATCCCACGGGGGGAGCGGGGAGTGAGCAAGCAGCTGGGTGGTGCTTACTTGCCGGCTGGGGTTAAACCACGACACCTTATCTCATCTTTTTGCAGACATAGGAAGAGCTCAGTGTTAAGTCCTATCCCAAAAGCACTTAAATTTCCAAACAAAATAGTTACAGATGTCATGATCCGGGAAGCAGCAAAACTGAATTAATCCAGGTTAAAGAGAGTCACAGTAAACAAATCTTTATAGATAATGAAGCAACATTTGGATAAAACAAACTGAAAATTTATGATGTTAAATATATATTCACCTGCTGCTAAAGAAAAGCTGATCATATAACAGAATACTGAGTGCAAGTCAGAAATCATAGCTCTGTGCAGTGCAACTCTATTTTAAGTAGTGCAGGTATTCTGAAACAATTTTCTTTATGAAAGGCCATCCTAAAGATACCATCACCAGAAGGCAGAATGATGCAGAGAACCTACTCATAGAAATATTTGTATTTTAGATAGTGCTAGATTCATTTTTTACTATAGATTCTTCTTTTGCAAACCAAATGGAGTGGATGTCACTTCAATGTATTTTTTCCTACAGATTCTTTCAAATGGCCTTAATGTTCAGTAACTCAGCAAGCTGACATTAAATAGCAGAAAACAGAGAAAACAGAGAAAGCTTGGCAAAAGGAAAGTTATGGCAAATACAAGCTTTCAATAATGAGGCCCTTAATAGAGGCAAAGGGAAATTTAAAGACACAAGTATGGAAGATTTGAGAAGAAATGGAGAATTGCTGAGCCTGAAAGAGAGAGGGAAAGGGAAAGCCTTTCAGGGACAAGAGTTTCAGATGTGAAAGAGGAAGAGGAAGATGACAAAAATACTTCTGGATTTTTCTGTAGACAGACTGAAGGACATTTACCAGGACTGTCATGTGGGTAGAGAGCCACAGGAGATACTTGGTGATGAAGACAGTGCTTCAGGTAAGTGCCAGAATCCAGTGATCTCCTGGCCACAGATGAGCAAATAGCACAGTCAGTGACTTGTCACTAACACTCTCGGCAAAGCTGCCAATTATCGTATGTCCATTGATTTTTTTTTTAGGTCTTTTCAAGCATAACCAAAATGCTGTGAAGACTCATGGGAAGTTTTAAACTTCTACTGGGCAGAAGAGGGGGTGTGTGTGGTACATGGAGCAGAGTGATAACAGGCAATAAAACAGTGAGAACCGCAAAACAATAGATCAGTTTTATATAAGAGTGAGCAAAAGGATGTAGACAGGAACAATGCTGCTGGAAACGCTGATTCAAGGGAGAGCCCAAACTGGGCACCTTTCCTCCCTCTTAACATTTCCTCTGGTCATGTCTTGAACAGCAAGAATGGGCAAGTAGTAAAATGGATCTGGGTGGGGTACAGAAAAGCCATTCCATAGTGTTAAAAATAACCTGTCACATCTTCCTATTGTCTAATCTGGCATAACTCCACCAGCTTCATTTTATGCCAGCTTAAGATCTGGCCAAATGCACTGAATATGAGGAAGGTGATGGTCTCTCTTATGTGCTTCACTTTGCCTGCGGGCAGCTTTCAGCACAGCACATGTCTATTCCAGGGAAAGATACTTAATGAAGGATTTAATCTTCCTGATGAATACAGAAGGATGCTAAAGTACCGAACTTGTCAAACACACCTTGCAACAAAATACATTGTTAAAAATTTGCTTTACTCAGCTATGTATTTGTAAAGCCATGTAAAACAGACAGTTCGAAACAGACAGTTCGAAATTGCCTGACTTCAACCACTGCAAGTCAAACGCTGCTATCCAAATCTCTCTGCAAAGGTATAGTTTTACAGTAATTGCGATAATACGTAATCTGGTCACATCTCCGCATACATCAGTAATACAGTACCAAGAAGTCTCCCGGTTGTTCAGCCGCAGAAGGAGCGGCGTGAAGCATTGATTCACGCTGATGAATTGTAACCAAGCAACACTGCCAGCATCCCTCCAGCCCATTGTTCAGCTGGGCTGGGGAGAATAGCAGCAGAACAGCACTGAAAACCTGCCAAACTCCGACTTCCCCAATTAAAGGATACCATCCCTCTAACGCTAGATATAGGAAACCCTTTAACCAAAATTTAACCAAAATAAACTGTTACTTCCCTCTCAGTAAAAAGATAATGACGTGCCTGAAGGCAGCAAATGAATTTCTGTGTGTCCATGACTCTCTTGTAAATAATCTTTACAAAAGAAACAGTTCAAATTTACTTTACACAAAAAGTGCAGGGCAATGAATTATTCATCTGAGCAGAGGGACAGAAATACTGCCTTTTTGTTAGTCTGGCTATTATATGCTGAGGGAAACTAAAGACAACTTTCTCAGATACAATAACTAATCAGTAACAACACAGATGAGATGGAAAGGAAGTAGATACTTGAAAAATTTGTTCAGTGAGAGTTGGCAACCATTTTCCATGTAAATGTCTGAAACCAACAGTTAACGCACAAAATACAGCTACTACTTCATCATTGATATGAACCTTATTATCAACAGACGCATTAAAAAATGATGTTACAATACTGAATTTTTTCCTTTTATTGCAGTTAAGTCTGAGTGGTGGGATTATTTTTTCTATTTAATGCCACAGGCCCGGCCATCAAGACCATTCATTGTAAAATGATCCACTGTTGCTCTTTATGCAAATAAGAAGATGACAGAGTGTGACAGCAAAACTGTTGGGTACCAGAGAACCTGAATTTTCAAGATGTGCCACAGTCCACCCATTTCACCAGAAAAAAAAAAAGCACATGTATAAGTTAAGATACAGAATCGACTTGTTCTTATAATGTAAAAGACAGGCTAGCAGCTGTGTGCATTTCTGAGTATAAAAAACCAAAGCATTGACCTGTAAAACAGAAATAGTAATAACATCTGCTAGACTTCTGGGCTCTGAAATCACATTCCCTGAGAGCAAGCTTCCAAAAGAAAGGCTGGGCACTTATGTAAGATACCATTTCCCTTTTCAATGAATTGTGCTTCTCTTTTGAAACTTTACTTAAAAGCCTGAGTGCAAAACCACATACATCTCTCTTCTGTGGGAATAAAAGTAGTAGGGCAAAGTAACAAACTGCCATGGCATTGGCATAAAAACAGATTTATCAATGCCTTTCAGAATTGGGGATATATTTGATCACCCTCTTTGCTTACTCCCTGCTCTTCTTTTTAGTCCTTTTCTACAAACCAGGTTCCTAGATGTGGTCTTCTCAATCCCATCGTGGGGGATCAAGCAGTCCTCTATTCACTATTCTATGTGGAGTATCACCGGGATCTCACACTGGCAGAAACGCTGCTGCTGCTTAGGCTCTCTCTGCTTGGCAGTTTAAGGTCTTTCTTGTAAGTCCTCAACGCTGCCAAAGGTTTTGACACTCCACAGAACTTCTTACAGGGTCAAAGTCTGCTCTCCCATGGCATGAGTTCCCAGCAACTTCCTCTTGGTTGTGAGCAGATATTTAAAGCAGAACTTGGTCTCATCTTCTTCTTTCCCCTCATATGTTTGCCAGATGGCTTTATTTAATGTCTATGCCCTGGATTGGCTCTTAGATTGATTTTTTCCCTCTACATTTGCCATCTGCTGGTCCAAACAGCTAAATGATGCACTTGCTTTTCAATCTCACAGCATTGATTCATTCTTGCTGTCAACTTGGCATCCAAAATAGTATGGCAGGCAGACCGGCAGATTTGGGTAAGGCCTCACTCCACCAACAGGAATTTTCTCCTTCTTTTGCCTTTGAGAGCCATTACCGCAGGAGCAAAGTTGTAAGAGGGAACGAAGCACAAAGCCAGAGCGAAAGACAAGTACCAAGAGGAACTGAACCATGTTGTCTTGATAACAGAAAGTGGTCTGTGTCGTGGCTATCGCCTGGAAGCAGGATTTGCAGTCCCAGCAGCTGGTGTTGTGTGGCCTCGTACAGAGAGAAGATACCATGTTGTGCAGCAGCTAATAGTAGGGAATGGCATGTGCACTTCTGAAAGAAACAAATGCTGTGTGGAAAAAAACTTGACTTAAATCCTCCAAATCATTTTCCAGAGTCTTCGGCAATTGTCTTGCTCTTTTCAGTGACAATGTACGGGGACTCTTGTGAAATAACTGACATGAATATGGGTACCATGTCTGTGCCTGCAGGGTAACCAGCCCAGGCAGCATTCCAGGGGAGAGGGAATGGCCAGGACAGGGGCCTGCAAAACTGCAACAGCAGCTGGCTGGGAAGGGTGTGAGGAAGAGGACAGAGGCAGCACAGAGGGAGGAGGAAGGGAAAGGTGCCAAAAAGTCTTGCTATGACCCCACCTAAATGCCTAACAGCAAGGTATGAGTTGCCTGAATGTGCATGTTTTACCCACCTTGTTACTTTAAACTCAGAATTTTTTAGAGACGATTCCGTCTCTTGAGTGTTTGCACAGTTCCAAGCACAATAGCTCCTTGTGCTGGCTGAGTCCTTTGAATGCTACGAGAATACAATTAAATAATAAGAGCAGTAAAAAGCTTGGTGCTATTCATACTTGAGAAGATCTCGCACGACTCTGGACAAATCATAGCCACAGCAACACTCAAAAACACATTTTCTAATCCTCTTATTATTATTGTTGCTCTCTCTTAAAAGTGTTTTAACAACAGAAAAAAAACATTCCTTTCATGAAAAAATATTCATTTCATTTCCTATCTGAATGCCACAAAAGACCAACAGTTTATCCAAATAGTCCAAGTGAACAAAAGCTTGAGAACTCCTAGTTCAATGCTTCTCCGTATGCTTAAATTTGCATATACACTTGCCTTCTTCTGTTTCTCCTGTGGTTTTGGTGGCTCAACTGACATCCAAAGAGCCTGCCTGCTCTCAGGTTTGCATCACATGGTGAAGTAAGTGGGAACAGTGCGAGGTCTGCAACATCTAGATCTCTTACTGTTTAGATAAACGCTGACCCTACAGAGCTGGTCCTAGTCTTCCAGAGCTTCCAACCTCAGTTATGAAACTAATAAACCTATCCCAGCTGTTCGGTGTCCTTGGTCTCAGCAGCTCTGATCCAATGCCCACTGAGGCCAAAAGAAAGATTCCCTAATTACCCAGTGAGTGCCAAATCAAGTGCAATTAGACTCGAGTGCAACTGAAGAACAAGATGTATAAATTCTTTTGCAATGCAAATTCCTTCGCTACTGAACTGTATTGCACTGACCCGCCTGCTCCAGGTCTTCACGTAATCTGATACACCACCCAGCGTTCAAGGGAGTGGTGCTGAGAAACGGATTTCTTGACATTCCCAAGCTGCTTTTTGTACTTCATGTCAGTGGTTCATAAAGAAACGACAATCAGATTTCTGGTTGTCCCCATCATGAATGGAAAGATAAAAATTCAGTGAGAAGTTATGAAATGTTACAGCTGCTCGAGAAGGTAGAACAACCAGCCAAAAACAATGTGTCACAGAAATGTGTAAAACAGCACCATATCTAGCCAGCTACAGCACAAGCCAGGTCTATATTTGAAAGCTGCACTGGTACAGATGTTAGTAGGTGTACTGAATAAAGGACAGGAAGACTGTACCACCAGTAGTAAGAGAGGATCTCCTGGGGAAAGGAGTCCTGAGATGGGGAACAAAGAAGCTTTATTCTTTTCCCCTTTGCATTAGGGCTAAATAGTTTTCATGTTACATAGCGAGATTATTTAGGTTGGGGCCGTATTCACCCCCAGGTAACAAGAGCAATGAGGAAAAAGAACAATATGGGTTCATCAGCATCTTCAGTCCTCAGAGGGCTTGTCTAGCTTGCACTGCAGTGCACGTCTCTGCATGCTCACAGCTATTGTTCCACCAAGGCTGAATTTGATGCAAACACACCCAGTCACATTACAGCCAACCCGTTATAATAGACACAATACAGTATAGTACCCAAGACATACACTGGTCGGTTGGGGCATGCAAGCTAAAGAAAGAAACAATGACCTGCTATGCAGCTATCAGCATACAGTATTTAGGTACAAAGTACCAATATAGCTCATTTCTCTTTGTGTATATGAGTATGATCTGAATACATTTATGATTATGCAATTACATCCGCTTCAGGCAAGGTTTGACAATCTTTACTGTCTTATAACAACTCATAAAAGTTCTATTACTGTTGTAGGACAATGTTCAGAGAAAGAATGAGCTATTGCATAAGCAACGAAATGACTGGGATCTCCATACAATGAACAGTGATACCAGTCTCCTCCCATGTGTGCCTACTGCATTACTCCAATGACCCAAAGGGCAACCCCTTGAGCTCCCGCACTTCTGTGTACCCCAAAAGACCCTCGCAGAACCACCATCTCTCTCCATTTCCTTCCAGTTATCATCAGGGCAAGAGGCAGCGCTGCAGCCGACACTGAGCTGAGCCCACGCAGACTGGCTGCTGGGTGCCTGTGTGCTGAGCTGCCAGGCAGGAAGCCAAGGAGAACAAAAGAAATAGGCACGGTCTGCCCTGTTGCTGTATGTAACCTCTGAAGTAGCAGGATGAAAAAATGTTATAAATACAGCTACTTTTAATAATCTCCTCTTCTTATTCTCCTGCCCCTGCCACAAATTTCAGTTTATTCCATTTGTGAGTCTGACAGCCATTTGCGCGTGGTCCATATCTCTGGCTCACTCCTGGTGCAGCTTCTCCCTGGGCTTCACTGGAGGCAAGAAACAGTGACATCAAAAAGAAAAGGGGAGAGAAAGCAAACAAAGGCAATAAAGCCTTAACATAATCAAAAAGCCATGTGAACATCAAAACAGGAGAAAAAAAGCTCCTTCTTTTTAAATATCTCGTTTCCATCCTATACTATCTACAGGGTAATTTTTTTAATAGTCTGTTCTAAAATAAGTTGGGCATGGTCTTGTTACTAAATATTGTATAATTTGATAATCATACAGCAGAGCAAACTACTTTCCTAATCTGGAATAAATTCTTAAATTCTACAGTGCCATTAAGAAAATGGGGCTTAAGTACATTTTATTTCTCCAATGACATATAAGCCCAGGAAAAAGTCATTTTCTATTTTAGTTGGTTTTGAAAGTCTTGGAATTGACAGTTGTACGTAAAAAATTTACACCTTCACTTTTACAGCTACATGAAATCAGCATTGATTTATGCAGCACACAATGTATTTATTTCTTGATTAACTTCCCTTCAGGCTTTCACTGTAAGCCAGTGATACATTATTAGAGGTGAGATAACAGCGATACTTGTATTAGTTTCCTTTATTATATTCAGTTGCTTATAACTTGACAAGTGGTATAACTTTTAGGCCCTTTGAGTGGGAGGGCAAAAGGATTAATAGCTTGTGATGGTGTAACTGAAGCCCACCCCACATGCAAGAGGCAGGTTACAGCTGCACAATGAACCTTGGTTCTGACACACTCAAGTTTGTGCTTTGACTCAGCAAAGTAAGTAACGCTCTTTTCAAGCAATCTGCACAAAGCTGTCAGGGTGTTCTGGTTTAACACATAGCACATTATCAGACATTACACATCCAACACAATTAATTAAAACATTTAAAAACTGAAGTGGTTTCCCCTGGTATTTGACAATCTGCTTTTCCTAAGCAAAGTGGCTGAGAGTTTAATAAGAAATGTCAGGAACACTAGTTAAAATTTTAAGTTCATTTTTATTAAGAACCTTCTCATGTAAGTATGCCACTTGCATGTTCCTGTCGCAGCACCTCACTCCACCTACACTAGCAAACAGCTTTTGTTTCCTTACCCTAACCTATTAAAGCAGATACTGTCTCCAGATCACTACACAATGTACAGACCTCTTGTGCAATATAATATTGTAATGACACCACAGCAAACTCTTGGGCTGAGATAATAAAAGCTCTCAGCTTTAGTCCAAATTTGATAGCACAGTAAACAGAGTTAGGATGATGCTAAGTGAATTCTATTGTAAATTCCAGCCTAATTCCATCCTGAAAAGTGGATGGAGAAAATAAAATGGTGTAATCATTTATAAATATTGCGACAAAAACTGTACGTTGGTCAGTTTTATTTTGCCTTATGTTTCAGAAACAGAGGCTATTAAAATAACAACTAGTCAGATAAGAAAAGCTAATAGGAAATGAGGCTTTATATTGTGGAGATACTGCTGACAAAATTTAGTGCTGTGGGAGCAGATGTGGTTGGAAAAAGAATTTGCAAGTTTGTTTTGTGGAGATGGAGGCAGGAAGCCCCTGCTGGAGGCTCCCACCACCATCATCCACAGATCCAGAGTCCCTACGAGTCCAACAGGAAGGTTTATACTGAGATGTACCTATTTGCACACATGGTCCTCTGTTACAACCCAAATTATTGTTGTGATTGAGCTACAGCTTGCGGCTTTCATTCAGAATAAGACTGCAAAGCAGCTGAGCTGGTTATTAAACCAGATAGTTGAAGCAACGTGAATAAAAATTACAGAATTTGACTTAAAGGTTACAGTCTAATTGCCAGTAAACACATTTATTTATTTTGCTTTGACTAAGAAACTTGCTACATCAGGCTCATTGCAAGACCTGCAGAGAAAATTTCTGCAAAGTTTCAAGAAAACTGACCAAAAATCTTTTGTGTACACATGACAAACAATTTACAGTGCTCTCTGCTCACAGAGTCATTTGGCATCAGATTCACAGGACCAGCTTTTACTAAAAAATCCTGTCACCATGAGAAAGGTTATGGAAACAACCTCTTTAAAGCAGATAGCATTTCCTTAAAGCACTCCACCACAGTCCAAATATAAACCCTCATATGCTTGTACTAACAGTGCTGAGTTACACAAGAGATAGTAACCAGCTGAAAAAGCATAATTTTGTCAAAACAGCAGGTCAGCTAGCACTATCCTTCCGTATACTGCACACTCACTGCAAATGTCAGAGAGGAGCCAGACCGTTTACTTGGTTCAGATCTCTCTGAAATGGATCAACCTTCAGTCCCATAAAAACTTTGAACTTTGCCTGTTCAAGGGTTGAAGCCCACTTGGGAATCCTGGAATATCAGATGTGCAGTATTAAATTATTACACACTCATGATTTCAACTTGCTTCTAGGAAAAAATGCCTCTCTTTTTCTCCTATCACCTTCCACTGTTAAATTGCAGGCTACAAAACAACGGAAAAATTAGTAACCCAAGTTATTGTTGTGACTGAGTTAAGCATTACTGAAGCAATGGCTATAATTAAGAGCAAGTGTAAAATGCAACAGAGCTTCTTTATCCAAGAAGATAATGAGAGCAACAGAACCATCACCTATAGTTGCATGGCAAGTCCAAAGAAGCAACTAATGTTGTGGGCCAAAGATTGCTATCACAAATGCAGACATTTGTATGGCAGAGATGTTTCTGTGGAAAAGACTGAAGGAAAGAAGAAAGACAGAAAGAAAGGATAAACTCTGTAGGAAAAATAATACAGGAAAGGCAGCAGAAAGTCTGAGAGAGAGCAAGAACAGTTGTTGGGAAAACTTCCCTGAAAAGGCCTAATGACAGAGCACCACCTCACTGGTGGTGGAACGAAGTAGGGAGTGATGCTCAGAGAAGCCTCCCTCCTCTTAGTTGAATTCTACTTCATCCATGGAAACAAGGTTTGGGTTGGGTTTTTTTAATTATCAGGATTGGATCTGGCTTAATCACCAGAAATTAACATTAGCTAAAACTTATTAAAAATTGCCTGGTTTTGACCTAAGTTTTGACAGCCTGAACTCAAGTGAATCCAGGGTCACAACCCTGATTCTGTCCTTGCAGCAGTTCCTCGTTCTGTCTTGCCCAAGTATGGTTTTATTCATACATGCTACTCCGTCTTCTCAAATGCCTGTGCAAAAGTGGAAGAAGCAGCAGATCCACGTTCAGGTGAGTTTTGCTGATTTCTTTCATAGCTGTGGCAAGGATTAATAATGGCAAACCTGTCAAAAGAAGCTGGTGAGCCTGTTCTACAACCATGAGGCCACAGACAGGAGGACAGCTAGGCACCATACCAACCAGTGGGACCCAACGCTTGCAGGAGCTGTGCTAGAAGGCCCCCTTGTCCTGCGCTGAACTCCAACAGTCTTTCACAGGAGTCAGTAAAGTTCCTCACTGTATTCGGCAGCCCAGCTTACCAGACACGTTACCTTCACAGCATCACGGCACCCAACACAGCACTCCTTTGGACATGTGTACAGGGAAAGCAGGTACCTGTCAAATTCTGTCCAGCAGATAGAAGAGCAGATTTCCTGAAGTCCCTTAGGTTTCTCAGCTGATTGCAGTATGTGCCACGGTTTCTCAAAACTAATCAGTTGTTTCAGAGAAACATGAAACTTATGACGAGAATGTGTCAATTCATTCACAGTATATGCTCCTTTACAAATACTTAACACAGATTGGAACTGACATTTAAGATGACCCACACCCTATATAAGCCTCACAAAAACTGCCTAGTTATTCACTTTTCCAGCTTGGCAAACTAAGCCTCCACACTCAGTGTCAAGCTAAAACATTTGTTAAAATAATTCTTGGCTTCCTTCCACTCCAGAAAAATTCATAAGGCAAATACTTCAACTCATTTTTGACTCAAGCAAGCAGAAGTAGGGAGGTACAAAAGTAGAGACATAAAGGCCTTCATTAGCTAGAATATTATTTTTTTGTACACCTTTTTCTTCCACATAAGGATAATGGAAGGTTTCAGCTATTTTTGAGGTCACTGTCTCCAATTAAGAGTAACACATGAGCTTTAAACAAATCAGACAACCGTGGAACAATTTTAATCCCTGAATGAATAAATCCCTTGGGGGACCTGGCTGCAGAGAAATCAATGGGCAATTCTATTAAGCCTTAACAGCAAATAAGGCACAATCTGGCTTCTACAATGAACCTCAAAGCCACAAATCCTGTCATAAGAATTTATCAGATTCGTGTGATCTGTCATCAGTGTACAGAGCCCAATTATACCCAGAACGTCTTCCGCTAACAGCAGCTGTTGGAACAGCATTGTGCTAGATCATCTTTGGGTTAGGGGCTATAATCTTATGGGGAAAAATAAGACAGTAATAAACATTAACTGGGTGAATACTCCTTTGTTCCAGGGAACTCCCACCACTACCAGCACCCTGCTGCCCACTAACCTTACCTCTAGCTCAGAAGTGTTAAAAGAAATGTCAGCTGTGACTGTGAGAAGCTCGGCATTTGCCCCCACAGCCTTTCACAACAACATATAAATGACCTCTCCTGCCCTGCAGACTGGAAGTGCTCTCTCTAACTGTGGAATCAAACACAAATCATTCATACTGTGCTACAAAAATATACCACAGGCTGGCACAGAAAATAGAACTGTGCTTTAAAAAAAAATCATCAAAACAGAAGATATGATTTCCCCTCCCCTCAAATATAACTAAACCCTCACCTACTGACATCTCTCAGGGTAAGGACAAAATCATTTTGCTTAGTGTGGTTGATATGGCCTAGCCCATATCTAGGAGCCTCTGTGGTATGCCTCAGGATGCATCTGTCCTTGTAAATGAAATCCTCTCAGGACCGTTCTATGGCACTGGAGCCAATGGCTTGAAATCAGACTGCTAAACTCATGCAGTCCTCGGGAAGAGGGTGACTACATCCACACTGCTTGTTGAAAACCATCACCAGCCTATCTAACCAGGACCGTGTCCAGGGCTGTTCTAACAACCCGAGAGGATAGGTGCTCAGTGACAGCCTGACTCAGGAACGTTCCCTGTGCTGTTCAGTAGTACAGATGCATCTTCCCTGTCCAGGTACCCCAAACTGTTCAGATCTGGGACATGTCCAAGGTGCATGACAGCTGCCTGTTGGCTCACAGAACCAAATTTCCTTTCCTTCAAACCAAGGCACATGAACAAGGAAAGAGGGTGAAAATAACACACATACAGCTACTACCCAGACAGAGCTATGATACAGACATGGCACACCCGCTGCTCAGACATTCAGAAGTACTCACTCCAAGCATCCACTGTTTAGATATACAGTTCTAGAGAGTCACGTTTTCAGAGCCATTGAATACTTAAAGATAGAGATGGGAGCCGTCACCTCTTGCAATCAATAGGAATCACTAGCTGATAAGATGTACAGTGGGATTTTCAGGTTAGGTGCCTCAATCCTATTGCAGTTGACTGAAACTATATCCCTGAAGATGTTAAAAGTCTCTGTATAAGACAGATGCCTCTGTTATCCCTCGGCACCCAAGTACACTGTCTCTAATCCATTTTGCTGACTTATGAAAGAAAGAAATACGGAAGTAATACTACAAGCGTTTTCCTCCTTCTCCTGGGTAAATAAAAAATATCACCTGCATATTTCAGCTTTGAGAACTTGCTTCAAGTCTATCTCTGAGCAAAAAAATGGAAGTCCCGTGGAAGCTCCTGAGGTAAATTTCAACATTGCCTGGTAGTGTGACACACAAGACAAGCAGAAATAGTTAAGTAGTTTAGTTCACACTGGTTTGGCATTCTGTCAAAGGGTTTTTGTGGAAGTAATTAAAAAAGGGAACCTGAAGTCATTAGAAAGAACAAATAATTTTCACAGTGACACTTTTTTTCCCCAGCATCCTTTCACTGATGCACGTTATCCAGAACTCCGCAATTTGCGCAATCAATTTAAAACACCAATATACAGTTATCACCTCACTTTAAAAAACTAAACTAGTAAAGAATCACAGCACTCTTCATCAGTCGGTTCACCAGCAATTAGATAAGCTGGCTTTACAGTCTGCAGCATACTTTCTTCCTATTTTCATTTCACAGAAAGATGTGAAAAAGAGCTAGGCCCTAAGATAAAAAAATCATACATATTGTCTATCATAGCTCCCATTATTTTGAATCAAATAAGCTTTGAGATAAGTACATATTCGAAGTGAATATTTGAGAGCAGTAAACTGGACAGTATCTTCTCATAAAGCAGGTTGGTGAGGAACAAGAAACCCGTGGATCAGACACAGTCTATGACTTCACTTTGATAATTTGGGGCTGAGTAATTTTCGGGGGATGCATCTGGACAAGAAAGAAAGTGAATCTGTGCCCTGACAAATGGGTCTGACTGTTCTCCCTGGGCTGTGGAAAAAAAAATTTCTCATTTCTGCTATAAAGCAATTAGCACACTAGGAGAAAATGATAGCACGCACTGACACAAGAGGATACGCCACATTAACTGTTCCCATAAACCTTAATGGTAAGTAGGAGGGACAGAAGTAAAAAATGTTATCCACCTTACTGTAACAAGGGCTGTCTTTTTTTCAAAAATAACTTGGATGCATTCATGTTTGGAAGCCACATTTAAGATACCTGAAATAGGCTCCATTTTCATAAACTGTTGAGCACTCCTCTGTGAAAAAAATCAGTCTTTAAAGTCCATCTACCTTCAGTGTCCCAAAGACACTAGCCACCTAGGAAAAGTCAGAACACTTCACTCAAATAAACTACCTTGTCTTTCTTCAAAAACTCCTTTTCAAAATCCTGGGAGAATATTGCCATTGAGGAGAGCATTTTCTTTTTCGTGCTTGGATTATGTGCCAGTGTAGCAAAATCCAGCTACCACTGCTGGCCTGAATGGACCAAGCAACATATTGAGAAGGAGGATCTCTGCATGTCTGCATGTTCATTCATGCTTGCAAAACTGAGGACACACAGATCTAAGAGACCTCTTTTAACTGTTTGCTCAAATGGTGATCAACAAGTTTCTCATCTGCTCTTTTTGATTCACACTCTTTTGTACATTTGTTCATGACGCAGTGTTGAAGGAACTAAGGACTGATCTCTGGCTAAAGACATCAAGTAAACTCTATTTTATTATGATGCTGCCACCTATAGTCTTTTTGAACACCACACTACCCCTGCATGGTTTTGATTTTCATTTATAAAAATTACATTGTTTATCCTTTGATAAAACCCTCAACATACTGCCCCCCGCCAAGAGAAACGTCAAATAAAAGGTTTGGGGGGACAATCTTTTGTCATCTTTTGTCTATGATTTCCAGCCCCAAAGGTCTTCCCAGTTTTGCCTGCTCTGATGTTCTCTGATGAAGACTTTGCCATCAGCAGGTCTGAGAAGAACAGACGGCTCTGAGGTGAATGCTTACCAAACTAGCATGAGCAGTTACTTCCAAATAACAGAGAGTATGCCTGAGCACACTACATGACCAGCCTACAGTGTGGAAGACAGGGATGAAAACCAAACCTAAAGTTTCTGTGAGGCCAAATGGAGAACTCTCACCAGCTACTCCTATACATACTGCATTCGTGCTCTACTTCTGTACACTAAGTACTGCTAAGCAGTGACAGTAATTTTCTTCCTCTCCCAATGTTTTTCTGCACAATAGTTTTTTAAGCTAACATATCATTAAGTAAAAAACAGATCTTGATGAGACCAGACTTGTATGCCTTTTTGCTGCAGAGCAGCACACAAAGTGATGGAAATTCGGAATCTCTCCACTTTGTAGTCTTACAAGCAGACACCTAAGCCATATGGATGTTTTGCACAGCGTTCCACAGCGTTCCCAGCTATGAAACTGTCAACTCAGTGGTGATGCATTAAACACTATACCAACTCAGAAGGTCCGTAGCTACAGAAATTAGCAGTCCATTCTTCTTCTAGGAGTGGAAGTGGTTAGAAGGACAGACAGCGTGTCTGTACCTCCTTAACCTCCAATTTGTCCAAGTACCTATGTCTCTCTTGCATCTTTCCATGGTCAGCTGATGCCATGCAGTCCCTGCTTCTCCCCAGACCCCTAATACCTTGCAAAAAGCTTAGCGATACTGATTCCAGTATTAAGGAAAGAATGTCACAACTGTAAGATTTCAGGAGTTACTAACTCTGATGGCATACAGTGCCCTTTTACTATACATCTGAGTCCTTCTTTAAGCTCCATGTTATACATATTGTATTTATAGCTTCTTTCTTAAGTTCTAGAATATTTTCCATTAAGAAGGAAAGAAATCTAATCAAATGTAGAATCAAATAAAACCCATAATTCTAAAATAGAGGCAGCTGATAGCATTGTATTAGACAATGAGTTGGAAGATGAAGCTGTTCCTTTGTTATTCTATTTTTCTTTAAATAGCAGAGTTGCCAAAGCTGATGTGATAAAAGAAGAATGACAGAGAGAAAGAGAAACTGGGTAATCTTCCCATCTTGCTTATCACTTTTCGATACAAAGGGGTAAAACTGCAACTTGCCTCCCCTGCCCATACATTCATGTGCTACAGATAAAAAAAACAAAGCACACTGAGTTTTCAGCTTTTCAGGGAGGCAATATTAAACAATGCCATTCAAAATAAATTTACTTTCAAAAAAAATCCCAAACTCTTTTGCTGTTTAAAAAAGCAGAGCTAGTGTGTATTTTTATCCATAGAATATAATAAACTGTTTATGGAGACTTTAGCTTAGCAGTGCATGCTGAAGCACTTTTTATAACTGTGTACTCTCAAGAGTCTGTCTCCCTTGTAAATTCAGACTTGCACATCATTCCTAAGACCATAAGCATGGCCCAAAAAGAAAAAGCTGTACTTCAGTATACTCAAGATACTTTCCTTTATAGCTTTTTAAAGCTACTTCTGTCTTAGCTTAGCAACAAACTTAATCAGAAAACCAGCTGGTAGAGGACACCACCAGAAGTACGTACCACCGTGTACACACGTGCGTTTCCCATACACCCAGGGCTGACTGATGAAGTCTGCTCTGAAGTAGCTGAGAGCACGGAGATCCGCGGGCCTAACAATTCTGGGAAACAAAATGTACTGGAAGAAATACTAAAGAAATCAGCATCCTGTTTTATCTCATTCTCTTTGAACATCCACAGACAGGCTAAAAAACTGTTTGCCCTAAGTAAATACTCTTGTAATTACACTTCACTAGACTCTTTCAAGGTCACGAAGAGTCAATGGTGACAAACTGCTAAAAAATCCTACCATCTCTCTTATACCTGTTTTGACACATATTTCTCCAAGTCATTGATTCAATTTTCCTCTTGAATTATTTAAAAAATTGCCAGAATTTAAGGTATCATCAATGCACAAAGCAAAACTTGCTCCCAAGGTACATTTCAAACATGCTCTGCAAAGGTAGATACACCATCTGCTGTTTAAAGGGCTCTAAGACAGTTTTCTGTTAGTTAAATTCCTACAACTACTGGATAAGCTACTACTGCCAAGACGAATTTTGTTGGCTCCAGCTGAGGCTATACAGAATATAGGCAGCAGGAGTAGTGGGACTTGCAAGAGTTATGAACACAATAAAATGTTACCCTTGAAATCAAGATGATTATTTAAGTCTCAGCTTCATTAAAAACATCACTGCTGATTGTTTTCACAGAAACGTCTACTAATACATTTATGCTATACTCCCAGACTGCTGTCTATTTTCCCAGGTGCCGACAGACCCAATCGTTTGTTTTTGAACTGCCAAGATTTTTAGTTTCACCCTGTTATAACTCATCAAACAGATGTAGGCATTTTACACTCAGAATTCTACAACGCACAATGTTCACACTTTATAGACACCAAAAATTAAAGTACTCCAGAATTACTGTACTGATTGCATTGTTCACTTTTATATTTCATTTTAAAACCTTCCATTTTAAATGTATTTCAGAGGAGACAAAGACCCCCTTGACTCTTA
This sequence comes from Ciconia boyciana, assembly GCF_034638445.1. Lineage (NCBI taxonomy): Eukaryota > Metazoa > Chordata > Aves > Ciconiiformes > Ciconiidae > Ciconia > Ciconia boyciana. The sequence continues at coordinate 147,652,444 of NC_132934.1, forward strand.
CATTGCACTTTGTTTTATCCACATCTACCTGCAAAATGTTAATCTGGTACTGAATTAGAAAGATCTTTCCATTAATGACTATATGAGATCACACACATTTAATGAGCATATCTTAGCTCTATCCCTCTTCACGTGGGGTGACGGAGTGAGAGAGGCTGCAGTACTACAGAGAAGGCACTGGGAGGGACTTGTGCCAGCATTGGCCGATTCAAAAACCTAAACTGAGAGGACCCGACCTTATCAAACGCAAAGCTGAAGGATGGAGAAACATAATTTTGAGGGAGTTCTGCTGACTTTAGGATGAGTAGCAACCCACAGAAATGCTTCAGTACAGATAAAGCCATCTTCCTTAAGGGACAATTTTGTCCATTAATGGATATTTCACTATAACAAAATGGGTACTAAATTACCTCCTTCCTTGACCCTGCATAGCCTCTCTTTTCTCTTTAATAATACAGAACCATAAACCTCTCAGTAAGAGAAGACTGTATATTTAACAGTTGGACACATTACATTTTAGTGGTTTATGATAGAATTTCCATCTCTCCTGTGATTGTTAACTCTCTTTCAGAGTATGCAAAGCTGGGAAATGAAGTAGCTTTTTCTGTATGAGTGTGTTACAATCCTGGCATGTACAGCCTTCGTTCTACTGCCTTCTAACAAAGACTTCCGTGTTCAAATGGATGTCCTTTAGTATTTTGGACTGATACAAAGCAGGCACATTCAGTTCGTCAGCACCTGCAGTCTCAGAAAGGCACTTCTAGGCATCTGAAAACATAAAGATAAATTAATTGTGCATTGCTAGATATATACTACATTTAATGAGCCAAAGCCAAAGCTTGCTGTTAAGCAGCAAGACCTCAGAGGGCGAGAGAACTGATGCACTCCAGCTGTGCAGGGCACTGGAAAAGAGATCTGTGACACTAGGAAAAGCAGACGTAGGAGACACCTTTTCTTTCTGCACAGTGAGTGCTCTGCAGACTCCCTATCCACAACGTGCTTTGGTTATAGTGCCCCAGTCAGAGACTGGCTGTGCGGGCAACACGCATCTGAAACCAAGAGTGGAACAGCCGGATGCTCTACGAGGCAATGGCCATTTATTAAATCTTCACAGAGGGAGAACTTGTCTCTGTGTCATTAGACATCGACGATTTCACTTTAGTCCTGCTGAATCTGAAATGTAGCTTTGCTACTGCAATAAATATTTGCCTGAGACATTTCCATAATTTAATCGTATTTCCAGTTCCTTGGTAACAGTTCAGTGCCAGTCCCTGCTATTATGGAGCTCCTTCTTTCTTCCTCCCCTTTGGTATTCTTCCGTCATGACTATAAATACTGAATCTGCCAGCCAAGTAACTTACAGCTGTTAATCTCCTGCATGAAGGGATAGCAGAGGATATCAGTAACGCTACAGGTCGCATGTGAGCGGAGCCCTTTTCTCTGGAGAGTTCAGTGACAGGCAGAAGGCACTCATATTCCTATGCCCTACATTAGACGCAACACTACTGCAGCAAGGTTACTGCACGGGTTACTTTTTTTTTTTTTCCAAGAGAAGAATCAGACAATATATATCCGCAAGCATACTTCATGCTAAAGAAAACATTTTTAATTAAAAACACAGTAGAAGTAAAATTCACAAGGTCATTGTGAAAGCAAAGAAACAAGACCTTCTACCGACTATAAACTCTGACGTCTGTACATAGGCAAATTAATTACCCATCACTACAACCACAGAAAGTTCCTACTTCATCACTGGATGAAGCTAAATGCACCTACTCCCTTTCCTTTAATGATAAGCCAACTCCTACCATGAAACAGCCTTCTTTCAATGATTAAAGAGCTACAAGGCAAGTGGCAGTAATAATGTTACATTTTTTTCCTTCTGTAATCTAATCTTTGCCCTGTAGAAACTGCTGATGAGAACTCGCTTCCACTTAAGATTTACATAAAACCAATCCATATCATGTTGCATGGAAAAGGACTGAAGCCCCAGTGTTTATTGGCATGGCAGTACGAGGAATGAGAAATTACTCTGATGCAAAAATGATATTGATATACAGCCTTGTATCAGTATCAAACAGGCTTTGATGCATGGTTACTACTTTTGCAGGCTAATGAGATGTGAGTGATAAAGCAAATGAACTTTTTAATGATGACAAATACAGGAGAATATACAGCACTGAGTAGAGAACATGACATCCAACTGAAGAAAGATTTATGGGAGCTAATTATGGTATGTTAGATTTATAATGGAAAACAGTAGAAGAGGCAAAACTTCTGGAAGATCTTGTCTGTGTTAACCTGGAATAACAATTTACTTTCAGACAAAGGATGTAACATACAGTCCATTGCACACTTCTAGCTGATATTTATATTGCTTTGGTATTTAGATGCATATAAAGCCTAAGACATGCATGATTTTATACAAATGAAATACAATTAAACTAGCTATAGAAAAAAACGTAGGTTTTTAACCAGCATGAAAATATGCAAATAATTAGTGCTTATATTGGTATTAAATACATGTGTATTTTCTTCAGTTAATCGTATGGCAAAACTGGCAGAATGATGTCTTTGCAACTAAAATAAATTTCATTGCACTCTAAAAGCTTCTTTAGTTGAAGAGATTCCCATACAGTGACCTAAGATCTATCAGTGGCAATTAAAATTCAATACACTAAATATACTATTGACAGTAAAGCTTGTCAATAGAAGCTAATATAATAACGATAAAAACTGACTCGTGATATCTCAGGTCTCATGTCCGAAAATGTATCAGAGAGGGGAAGAAGTCACAACGTTTAAGGATAATTTCAGGCCATCAGACCAGTGAGCATTTTGCAAGACATCCGAGGAATGGGAGAGGGAAAGCCACAGCCTTTCGGGGCAAGAAAACAGGCCCGCAAGCTAAACTCAGCCTTCCTGAGTGGCGTTAAGCCAGTGGGAGCGCAAGCCTGGTTCACCTCAATCTTATTCACACCTTTGGTAAACCTTGAAACACCGATCGCGAAGGAGCCTTTTGTGCACATAGAAACCAGTGCCCGTGTCTTCCCACTACGTGCCTTCAGCCCCTAATTAAACGCCTATTTTGAGTCGGATTAAGCGTCTCCCTTCACCATACTCTCTGAAAAACAGGCTCGGGAGAACCCGACGGGAAACACGGCCCTTCCCCCCCGGCCTGCGCTTCCCGCGCCCTGGGGTGCCTCCGGCCCCGCGGACGGGCACCGCCGTGGCCGCCAGCCTCCCCGCCCCTGAGGGCAGCGCTCCACCGCCGCGGCCCGACGCCCGGCAAGAGGGAGCCCCTCTGCGCCGCCCCCGGCGAGCTGGCGGGGTCCTGGCGGAGTGAGGCGGGCGGCGAGATCCCGGCGGGGAGCGCGGAGGGCAAGGGGGATGCTGGAGGGCGGGCTGAGGCGAGGGCTCAGTGGGGAGCGCCGCGGGCGGGCTGAAAGGCGGGCAGACCCCGCAGGCGCCTGGCGTTGCAGCTGAGGCGCAGCACGCGGGCCTGCCCCCTCCTCGCACTTCCACGACCAAGCGCGAAGCAAAGAGCCTGCAGCGTCCATCTTTGGGCACCTGCCGCCGCTTCCTCGCCTCCCGCCGCGCGGGGCCGCCGGTAAGACGGGGAGCGGCAGAGCCGCTGAGGCCTCCCAGCGCTCCGCGGCGAGGCGCTTGCCCGGGACTCCACGGGGACTTACTTACACGCTGCCGGCGGCGGGGCTCCGTGAGGGGCTCCGCGCTGCCTTCACTCACCTGGGGCCCGTGAGAGGAGCGAGGCGGCAGCCCTCCGCCGCCGGCCGCGGCGCAACCCGGGGCACCGGCAGCCCGCAGGCGGCAGGGGAGCGGTGCCCGCGGCTGGCAGCGCCCGGGAGGCGACGGGGAATGAGTCAGGCGGCACCGGCCCATCCGAGCGCGCCGCGCCAGAGCCACTGACCCGCAGCCACCTGCCCGCAGCCCTGCCTCACTCCTCCCCGGCGGCGGGCCCGGCAGCCACCTGCAGCCCAGGACCCGCCCGCAGCCGTGGGGCCAGAGGCGAGGCAAGCCGGCAGCGCTGCCCGGGGAGCTGGCGGGCTGGGTGCGACGCTGAGGTAAAGGGCATGGCAGCCAGGGCAGCCCAGGCCCCCCGCCTCGGGCCGGCGTTGGGAAGACGTTGACCCCGGTTGGGTCCCTGAGGTACACGGGGCTGAGGGGAGGAGAGCAAACCAACAATTGTAAAAGAACTGTTTCACCACTAGAGCTTTCTGCCTTGGCTTTTCTTTCCCCTTCGCCTACCACTAGTGGTTTAAAGCAGCAACTGGCCATCTCCAGTTTTTTTTCTCAAGAGAGTTAAAGACCGTTGGAGTTGGCGGGGTAATTGCAGAACGTAGCTACAGTCAGTAGGATCAGACGCAAATTAAAAATTAGTCAAGATCCTTACAGTGGTATCCGAATGAAAGGCTTTAGCTGAAGTTGCTTGCAGCTGTGAATAGTAGTACATGTGGATATTCAAATAGTGTATTTGAAGCTTAGTTTCCATGCAAGAGATGAAAAAGGAAGGCTGGAGGAACTGGCTGGAAGACTTCAAAAATAACATCAACGGAATAGTCTCCCACTTTGGCATCTATTGATTTCAATAAATTTATCTCAAACTTGTGAGTTCTAGTTTCAGCACATAGCATCTATGTCTCTACAGTCAGTCTCGCTGGTGTAAAGTCAGTGAGTCTGAGGACAGCAGTTTTGCATAGAAAACACAGGTGTTGCCTGAAAAAAAGAATACCACACTACATTGTCTTGCAGTCCAAGGTAAAAATGTTAGAATGAAAAATGCTATGGAGCTTGATTGTTTCTTACGGCAGTGGTAAGGGGAGCAGAAATGAAAATGGAAAACTGGTGCACACTCAGTCTTAAAATGAGAAATCATTTCAACATTACTTCTAGAGCAGCCACTGTGGGTCAAAAAATAAATTCAATTATAGGTTTTATTTCTGTTAAGTAGCATTTTTTTTAAAATGCGTATGATATTCTGCCAACAGTAATTTTATAAAACACTAATGTGTGCAGGAAAGACATACCCTTGTGTAAAGCAAATCTGAGAAGCACATCGTTCACCTGCTGGGCAGCACTGCAGCTCTGACAACAAAGAAGTTTTCTGCTTTGTGTACTCTATAAATTGCTTGGGTGTAGGCTGCATTCAAGATAAAAAAAAAATGTTTGTTCTTCTTCCACCTCAGGAAATAAAAACACTGAAAATACACTGTAGATGGGAAGCACAAGCTAGGAAATTTAAAACTAAGCTTGGACACTTAAAACTAAGCTTGGACTTTTACATCTGCTGAAATAAATGATTAAACTGCTTCACAGATTTTATTAAAAGTCAAATGTGGGACAGCCAAGAGAGAAATCGAATTGCAATGTATTAGGGAGTAAAAAAAATCCATTGGATGGAAGTATCATTTCAGGCCATGTCTTATACATAATGTTTTAATTATAGCAAACTTCATTTCTTCAAAGTTTATTAATAAAAAAAAAAATCTGATTGATGTCATGGAATGAGGATATACTTTGACATAGTCAATCCAAGGTAAGTCACATGAAAATTTTGTCAATCTTATCAAGCTATTTTTCTTCTGTGTGGAAAGTGTCCAAAACCTAAAACCAACTGTGAAATATCTTTCCACGTGTTCAGATAACTGTGTATGTCAATACCATAAAGCTATGTATGATTCATTCATCTTCATTTCACATACTCCCTCTGCTGGAAATTAATATGAAGGTTCAGTGGATCAGAGGAAAGATCATTAAGAGTGCAAGATACATTTAAAAAACCTCTTGCTTTCTTTTATTTAAAAAAAAAAAAAAAATCACTTCTTTACAGACACTCCAGTCTGTTATCAGTAAAACAACTTGTATTCCTTGTTGCAAGGCTATTCCTACTGAAATCACTACGAAATGGAACGAAGAGCTAATGCAAATTACCTAGTTAAATATTCCATATATATATATATACTAACTTTATATGCATTCTGTTGTGTCATTTAAGATCTGCTAATATCAAAGTCAGATTAAATAAATATACAAAAGCAAGAGAGTAAACAGAGCTGCTAAGGAGTATCTGATATTGAAAGCCATGTGCCAATGTAATATTCTACAGCCTCTACTGATGCTCTCAGAAGAAAGTGGGGCGGGGGGGGAGGGGTGTAAAATAAAACACTCAGCTCTATAGAGTACCCCATACCATGAGCATTCTCCCTGGTCAAAGACTAAAACCATTTGCTTTAACACTGACAACAGAATCTTAACTCCGCTTACATGTTGCTAAAGTTCAAGCTTTATTAGTGACTGAAAGGAAAAAAAAATAATCTGGTTTTCTTTGAGTGGAAACAGTAGGATAAATCACACAGATACATGGTTCCAAATGCTGCTGAAACGTTGCTTGCATAGATTTTACAAAAAACAGTGAAATACTTCTACCCAGCAACACACAATGAATTCTTCCTTCTTGGTGGGACTATACCTGTAGTGGAGATACTGTTCTGTATACAAAGTAGCTTCTGTTTCTTCTAGGATGAAGGAAAAGAGACTAAGGAGGGATGATACCAGAGGCACTGAATTCTTTCTAATACAAACCCTGTAAACCAGTTATGCTCAAGTAAAATACCTTCTGCTGATTAATGGTGACAGTTTCCACTGCCACGGGTAAGCAAAATCAGCTGGAAACAACTCCGTAACCAGTGGCTAGAAATTAGAAAAATATTGCTGCAGAAGAGCATGAATACTTTTTAAAATACTATAGGATTCTTTGTTATGCAAAACAGGTAATTTTAGATCATCACAGAGTAGCTGAGAACAAGTTTAGCATGCTCTTACTTCATATAAAATCACAAATTGTATTTTCAGGTTTGCTTATGTAAAAACATTGCGGTAAAAGGCAATTAAAAAAATGTATAAAAATCAAATATAGCGTCATTCACAGTTGCAAATAAGTGTCACAAATGCAAACAAATGATAAATAGATTTTTGGTGTATGTTTCTTTCCAACCAAAATACAGTAATAAAGCAACAACAAGAAAATCACCCTACCAGGAGTAACCCACATTATGAGGAAATAGCTGCTATCACAAAATGTATAACACAGTTCACTTTGGGCATATTCAACAGTACTTCCTGTTTTTTTAAAAAATTAGGGTGTTACAGATTAGAAAGTTTGCAACCAAAAGTAAAGAACTGTAAATACTCTGTTTGAGCTCATTATTTATCTTTAGTTAAGGATGAAGCAAAATTTCATATTCAGCAATGGTCTGAAGGTTTTTAGAATATACTATTGGAGTAGTACATACAATTCCCAACCAACAAATACTGTTCAAGTCCTCTTGGGCTATTACTACAGGCATTGCCAACAAGCAGCTTTTTTGTTAAACTAACAGGTATTATTTGCAAACTTCAGCAAATTCAATTAATTATTTCATTTTTTCTTTCTTTCAGTTTCTGAGTTTGCATTAGGTCAGATATAGGGGGGTTGCCACTACAGTGATGCTGCTCTCTGAATATACTGACTTGAATTATTTTTTTTCTTTTAGCCATCAATAATTACATAGCAATTAATTGCTGTCAGAAGTCACTTGAAGTCTATATCCCATCACCATTGGCAAAAGTTCCTTTGGCCCCATCCATGACCTGATGAGCCCTTTGCAATTTGCCTGCAGAAAACAAGGTTCTCATTTCTGTAACATTTTCTAAACAAAGGCTAACCCTAATAATAAAAGGCTATTACTTTATCAGAGTACTCTACAAAAAGCAAGTTTATTACATCTTGATATTTATAACCTCATATTCCCTTAATCCTCTCTACTTAAGAGCAGAATTTTAAAGTCCAAATTGCTTAAGAATCTTGCACTTTTACTTTGTAGGGGAGCACCTCGTTACTGACTTCTTTATGATCTTATATTGAAAAGCTATCATTATTGCAACTAAGGAATTACATCTTAGGACATGTGCCTCTGCACAGTATATCCGCTCCCAAAAAGAAGTCAGTTTTATCTATTTTATGTTTATCTAATCTCTCCTCCTCATCTTCTAAATGATAGGGTATTAGTTTTATAGACTAAGATCACATTTCTCAAACTTTTTTGTGATCATCTTCTAAAAAAATCAATATGACAATATGATTGCAAAACAACAAACCCCTTTCTCATCTTCTGGGATGATGAGATAATCATCTTCTCTCATCTGGGAAAAGTGTACAATATGCCTTTTAATAACTGCACAATATGGAAATGGTTAATATCATTATGTCTGATCCTAGAGTCTTCATTACTTGCAAGTAGTCCCATTAACACTGGTGATTGCTGAAATTACTTCAGTGGCTGTCCCCCAAATAAAGAATTAAGAATCAGGACCTACAAATTAAAATAAATTCACCTGTACAGAAAAATATTGTTGCTCTTATGGAAGATAATCCTAGAATTTGTGTTACAGGTATATATTTATATTTTACAGGCCTTTTAAAGCTACCTGTTCCTAAAAAGCAACAGAGTCATATTTACAGCTCATATCAACAGGTTTTAAAAGGCAGTTTGGAGCATTCATATGGGCTATGCTGTCTTTAATCATTACTGAAACATTAATGTTAATGTTGAGTAGTCAGGTTATCACAAACCATTCATATGAAGGAACATACATGCAAGATAGATGTTTAAACCATTACCATGACCAACGTGCCTTTGCTTTCAAAAATAAACTGGAGACATTTTTAAAAATTCTTTTATGAAGATAGCAAGAAGGATGAATCTATTAAAAAAAAAAATGGGTACTTTAAATGAAATTACTTCTCTGTTTCCATATACAGAAGTGTAGATTTCCCAGATGATTTACAGGATAGAATTTTACATTTTCTCTTGCATTTAAAGTGTGAGAATATAGAACACAGACAAATGTTATGACATAAAGTGCAGAAATTCTGAGCAAGTTTAAGTGCCAATAACTATCACCAAACAGTACGCGTTCATATTAAAGAACTCTAAGTAGAAACTTTGTGCAGTTTTAATGAAATTCTTAGAAATTGAACACACCTGCATTAAGTATGGAAACATACCAAAAAATACATATCTTCATGGATGGACATTGAAACACTGGTATCTGCTGGCGCTACTATCTTATTTATCCAAATTCATAAGTCAGTCAGGTTTGAAGGGGGGAAAAAAACCCCAAATTCCTCCTACCTTGAGATGGCACAGCATTCTCTCAAGCATAATACATAGTTCAGCAAAAATACATCCAAATACATCCAAATTATAATCTAATTTTAAACTTATGCACACTATTGAAATAAAAGCACACTGTCAGTACAGTCAATGGAACTTGCGGGGTTTTTTCCTGTTTGTGTGAGATGGGCCATCACACAATACAAGAGCTGGAAGAGGTGTGGGAGAGGAAGCTAGCTAGACTGATTTCTTCCCACTGAACAACATTAAGAGTGACAAAAAACCTGTGCAAGCATTTGTGAAATAGATTTAATGAAATTTAGCCTTCAGCAGGGAAAAAATGATAATTAAATGAGCATTAAACTTGAACTCTAACTTTCCAGATGGTGCGCAGAGTCTTCACAAGCCATTGTGAATATAACATTATAAGTCCTTGAAACAAGAATTCCTAGAAAGAAAAATAAATCTAATTTGTTTCACCTTCAGTGAATACAGCAATACATTCTGATGTTTCCATGTACAAAATATTAAGGTTTTGATTCTGAAAGCACTTTGAGCAGGCTTCCCAGTCTCTTCAACTGTCAATCCAGATCATTTGAAGGATTAGATTTTGTTGTATAAAAGTGCTACAATGCTCTTTGAAGTGAAAGGCAAGCTTTGGACTCCTATCACTTAAGAAAATCAGACAGAAAATGTCTTTCCCACTAGGTCTGCAAGACAAACTACAAGGCACATCCTTTTCACTTTACTGAAACGAGGAGTCTGGTGCAATAAAGACAGAGAAAGATGGAAGAATAAGAAAAAGTTACTGTCCAATTTACTTCTGATATCACATTCTCAATAAAATAAAAAGATGACTGTCTGCCTCTTCTCCCATCACAGTCTGTCTGCTAAAATAGCACCAAAACACTGTAGAGGAGGAGGGGTATTAACGGTGATTCCAGGACTGCTATCTCATTATACTTCATGTACTGCAGAGTCAGACGTTAGCTGTGGAAGAAGCCTCTCTACCAAAGAACAGTTGTTTCTACAATATCTTTTTCAATCTCTGGTGAGTTATCTTCGAGCAATTGAAAAATGAAATTTCACTTCCTGGAGGATTATTTCTAGTAGTATTCTGCTTTAAATCCAACAGGAACTCACACCTAGATTGTGTTTCATCAGTTGCCCATATATCTATTTTAAAAGTCTTAATTCTGTGATTCTGCTGATGATTACACCCAAATGTTTGCACTAATATTTTTGCTTTTACTCTGTGTCAGGCCATACTTTACATTGGGTTTTCTTTCATTCTGATCTCCGTGAAGTTTTCTGAATCTTTATAGAGTTAGCTGGGAGGGAAATGATTTAATCATCCATAAATATTTCAGACATGTCTACTATTCCGTCTTTTTCTTGATACAAACTCTAAGTTCTTGACATAAAATTTATCAAGAACTTTAGTATTCTGGACATTAGAGCACTCACCCAGACATAGGTAAATCAAATGTAAATCACTTGTACAAAGCAAACAGATCCAGATTCAGATCTTTGCTCTATCTCAGGACAACTTTATCAAACAGGCTATTTTATTCATCACTGTATCACCACACTACACAAACCTGATAAATTCTTTCCAGTTAAGCTTTTAAAACATAGCACAGACTACCAAAGTTTCTATTTTTATTGCACAGGATTTTTTAATGAAAACAATCCAAAACCATTTAGTATAAATAAGTAAGTCTGGAACAACCCTAGTTCTTCCCACTTAGCCAAGAAAGTATAACAAAGAGCTGGATAAGGAAAAAAGTTATGAATTTTATTAGTATCTTGAGCACTCAAAAATGGAAAATAATTAAGCAGAAAAAAAATGAGTTCATTTGCACTCAAAAGCTACATTGATTTAATTGAGAAAGATTTAGCTTAATCCAACTGAAGATTTTAAGCAAACAAACTATTTATACCTGGCTCACATATTTCATTTTTAGTCCTTAAACTCATTGATGCCCAGGAATGTGCAAAAGCAGATCATGCTACATCAGGCCAGCCAGGAGAGGAAAAAAAAAACAACCCAAAAAACCCCCCCCAACAACGAACAACCCCCCCCCCGACCCCCAAACCTAAAAAGCAAACAAGAAAGGAGTTGAATTCATAACCTGGTTTGTAGATTAGTCTTGATTCAGTATTTAGCCAGAAGTTTACTAATTAGAAAGGAATGCTATCACCCTGAAAAGGGGGTGATACAAATAGAAAGAGCACCATAATCGTTAGTATCAGCGTGATGACATGGATTGATCCCTCTTTTCTTTATACAGTATCAAAAATAGAAGAAAGTGTTATGGTAATTAAAAGTAAATTAAACCATTCCAAATGATACAATGCTTATTTCAACAAATTGAAGAGCTGCGCTGTGCTCAGACTAAGGAGGAGTAGATGCAGTTCTATCAGAGGAATGGAGATTCCCTGTACTTGCTATCAAGGACTTGCAATAGCTACAAAATCACTGTCTTGCACAGCTGTGTTTTCCCATTAAGGGCACCAGAACCAGCTCACTGACCCGAGGAAACTTGTCTCATATTCCTAGGACCTCTGTACTTAAAGGAGCCTTTGGTAACAAAGATTAATCAAGTGCCAAAGGTAATAATCTCAGTTACCAAAGTATTAACAAAATTCATCTTGGAAGTACATAACCATCTCAAAAGCAGAAATTATTTCCTGCAAATCATGAATTGAGATTTTTTCCTCCTCAACTGGCAATTTTTTTTAATGCATGCTGCCATCAATCTACCACAAAAGTGTGATGCAACAAGCACACAGCTACCAAATATGAAACTAAGCTGAGACTGAAACTGATACGGGAGTAGCTGCATATTGTGGAGGCTCCATTTCACTGATTGTTGAAAGGAAAGCTGGGCTTGCTCCTCCTCAGGGTTACAAGTATTTGAAGACTTTTAGAATGCATTTATGTTTCTTGTAAAAAATGCACATATATAGAGTAAAAACTATTCTGAAAACTACTAGAAGAAAGGCTGAATAGTCGTGAGCTTTTATGCAGGAAAGATGAAAATACTTACATCTACATCTGCACAAAATGGTGACAAGTCAAGTAGAGATTTCTGTAGCATTATTTCTATTACTGTTTTAAGAATTTATGACTATAGCATCCTGGTGTAAGTAGTTGCTATTAACCATATAGTTTTGATATAGCTCAATAAAACAAAATAAAAGGAGTATCATCAAAATATTGTGGTCTTGAATCTTCTTGTAACTTTTCTTGGACCAATGTAATTCCATGGAATTCAGCCAATATTACAACAAGAAATATCAGAGTTCCTCCTTTTATTTTTATTTATTTTTCCCCCTCAGTGTCTGGAACTTGTATGTTGTTGAACCACTTACCCTTCCAGGGACCAGTCCAGAGACCAATCAGGAGATCGATTATGGGAATGTTCAGGTGATGATGTTCTTAATGTAGAGCTTAACTGATATGGGATTGTACGATTCTGGCGTCGAAGCTCCTGTACAGCACATTCCCTAAATAAACATTAGAGTGAGACTAAGCACTTTTGAAAAATCATCAAAATTATCTCAGTCATTATTATATTTTTTTTCTATTTAAGATTGTTAGCTTTTAAAATTTTATTTTATTTTAAAAGAAGATGTGGTGTTTATCATGTACTTCTCTGAAAGACAGATTAGTGACTCTATCTGTATTAATCCCTTACTCAGATTTAGTTCTACATATCCATTGTCTCTATTTTCCCTAAAAGACAGAAGCCAGCCATGGTTTGCTGCACATTAAACTCTAAAAACTGTAAAAATCTCCAGGGAGGAACAGCTTAATTTTAAAGTTATTCACAAGTCTGCACCATAAGGACAATCACTAAAATCAGCAATGACATTAATGTAAAAACAGTGTTGCTTGTGGTATTTTTGTGCTGTTTGAGGCCAGTGGACTAGAGTCTACCTAAAGTGCCCTGGAGCTGGTGGATATTCAAAAAATGCTGGACTCACAGTGGGAAGGTTATAAAATAGCAGTCTAGTCATTTTGACTGCAAGAGGTGGGGCCTGGATACCGGATCAATCTGTAACTCCTGCATCTGGGTGTAGGGGGAGGAAGTACACGGGATTGGATACTACATTAGAAAATTTTGGAGAGACATACTCATCTGGGATCCTGGTTTCAGGCTGCCAATTGTTTACATAAGGAGAATCTAGTCTGGGTTGGATTGGGAAACTACTAGGAAGGGTGGCTACAACAACCCCTGCGTTTCAGTGGATAACCCCAGTAAAACCTGGACAATGGTTCATTATAAATGAATAGGTGTATTGGGAGGATAGCACTGACCCAGGCTGGAAAAAAAGGACTCCAAGTTGCCCAAAACCTTGCAAATGAAGGTATAACTAGGACTGCCTGTATGGTATTGAACTGAAACTGACTCCAGTGTGACTTAGCTATGAACACAGAACTACCTATGGAGTGGACCATTGAAGCAGATCACCAAAACCTGCAGGAGAGGGATCAGATCCAGCACCAGCTCACAGATCTGAATCTACAGGCAAGAAAAGGGCTCCCTCTAGCAGCAGGAGCCCAGTGGAGATGGTAACAGTCTTCCACCTAGCTACCAACATCCCACAACCTTGTGCCTGGGGAGGGGTCATATGCCCTGTAAAGACTATGGAACCAGACCTATCTACATTGACTGCTACTCTTACTAGCATTATTGCTTTTAAGGGCTCTACTATGCACATGTTGTACTGTCTTTAACGGTCAAGATGGTGCTGGCAATGGTGGGAAGTCAGAGTGCAGCTGCTTGCAGCTCTCACAGGTAACATTGCCCTGTAGAATATCAAGTTTGGGTATGAATGTAGCAAACCTGTGACCAATGGGGAAAAGTAACCACGGGCAAGTTTTTTATTTGGGGGGAGACTGAGGCAGAGAAAGGGAAGTAAAAGGACAGCAAAAAGGAGGATCAAGAAACAGAAAGGGATAAAAAGATATGCAAGTCATGCACTTGGGGTTGTCCAGGCGTATCTGACAGTCAGTCCCTGTGCTTGGTCACCACAGCCAGAACAGGACAATAAATCAAACCTGTTGTTTCCACATGAGTCCAAACTGCTTCCACAGTCAGGAGGATGGGAGGGATGGGGAGGTGCTTTTCCTGACTGGTAAAGAAAAACCCAGACAGATGGATTAAGCCACCTGGTATCACTGTGTTGGTGCTCATTCAAGGCCTGACAGCATTGGCACTTCTACCTCCTAATTTCAGGCATTATTTCATTCTGTGCCAAGGCAGTAAATCAATACAACCAGCTAAGTCAGTGTTAGAACAAGGATATCATCTACCCACTTGTTTAAACTGACAACAAAAAAAACCCCAGTCAGTACTGACATCTGCTGCTTCCATTATATACTATCATGATACTGACTTTAATGATAGTATTTTTCCTCTCTGGCTAATTTTCTGGTTTTCACTTGCCAGTACCAGAAAAATAGATTGGCTGGCTGTACGAAGCCAACTTGGAGCTTTAATCCCTTTCCCTGCAAGCAAAAGAGATAGATACCTGCTCTTGTAAAGCATGACTTTCTGAGGAAAAACAGAAAAGAAATAAAATTCTTGTAACCTTTGCAGGACACAGAAGGGACACTGTTTTGATTTTATGAAAAAGCCAAAAAGAGAGAAAAGCTCTAGCCTTTCAAAGACAGCTAAATCTAATGTCAGCCTCGGATTTTTATATGACATTTCAGTCTTTGCTATCTAAGATTTCTGCATATTGTTTTTGCAACAGACTTGCAGACTGCATAATGGAACCTAGGTTTGTTCTTTTCAAAACAATTCAGATAATTATGTTTGTAATTCTCTTGAAGTAGAAGAGAAATTCTCTCCAAGAATGAAAACAGGCAATCTTTGCCTTAGCATAGGCTCACTATAATATTTGTTTTGCTAACCAACTGTAAACTAAGCATTGATATTATTGCAACTATAAACAACCACGTGAGTAACAAATTATCCTTAACTAGGGGAAGAGATTAAGTATGGAGGCTGATTTGACTTTCTGCCAATGAACACTTCAAGAAGAAACACTTGCAGTCCCTACCAGGGAGCACCCATACACCATGAGATGGATGCACTCACATGGGGAGTAGAGAAACAACAGTCTGAAGAAGATTGAGTTTCTTTTAAAAAATAGGTACTCCTGTATTAGCATACAGTCTGGCTCATTCTGTGCATATGAGCATTCAGCTGCTCATATGCAGCTGAAGAAGCACAAATGATGCCACCTTTTAAACTCACTTGCACATCTAACCCAAAAGTTTAGCAGTTTTTGCCATGACTTCAAGGTAAAAGAGAATTCAATTTGAAATTGAAATATACACTGAGACATCTAAGAAATCCATCTTTAAAAGACCTAAGATCAGCTATAGAGGTGCCCCCTCCAATACCTCCATCCTTACCTATGAAAGAACAGAGTATCAATGAAGTAATTTACTACAATTAAACAATGCACTTGATTCTCAAACCTATGCTATAATCACATCACTCTGCTTCTTTTAGCCATCTCTTTTACATACCCAAAATAATGCCTGACAGTAATATTTTATCCTCAATACATCCATGAAATAGAGAAGTACTGTTGTTTCACAGATAAGAAAACTATTAAAGACACGGAGACTACATAGATAAACTAACTCATGAGGCAGGCCAGGGACTGCTCTCTGGTACTGTGGCCAAATCATATGAAACAGCTTGTACATATTCTTAAACTCTCTTCCCACAAAAAAAAAAAAAACAAACCAAAAAACAACAAAACAAAAAAAACCTTTGGCTGTACTGCCATTTGGGAACCATCCCTAGCACCTTCTGTGCCCCAAGCAGTACCTGGGAGAAGGTGGGTTGGTATGGGCTAAAATCATTCCAGAGTGTGTACTAACAATTAAACTGTAAGGAGAAGTATACAGTTGCGTGAACCCCCTCAAGTCAATGCTCTGACCTGCTTTAGTTCACTAGTACAGCTGTAGCCGAAAGGTAGCCATTTCTATCGCAGAACTTATTAGTCTATAAATCACTTGTCTAGCCAACTAGTCACCTAGACTCTCACTATAGATCGAGACAAGCATCACTATAAATAAGTGAAGACAGACGAGCATCTTCAGGAAAGTGATCCATCCCATCCCAAAACAGGCAATTCCAGAGGGCAGTTTATCTCACTGTCTCATTCCACTGGCTATAAAGGGAACGTAGACAACTAATTTAGACAGCATGTGTAACAGCTACACAGGCTGAATTCAGTGACATGAATAGCCTCTGAACACACAGGAGATGTACAGCAGAGCAAAACCAAAGTTTGCTGTTTATCCTACTGATTAGTCTAAGTCTTAGTACTACATTGCATTTCACCCCAGTTAGATGCAGGAAGCGCAATACAAAAACATATACTTACCTTTCAAAGCACTCAGTCCCCAGCTGTCTTTTGGTGATATCCAGTTCCGACTCTAGCTGAGCTGCTCTAATTCTGAGCTGAGTAAAATCTCGACTCTGCACAGCACTGTAAAGTCCATACACTTTAATTAGATAGCAACTATAATCCTCCAAGTACGTTACCAAATACAATTATCTAAAATTAAAAGGGCAGCTATACCATGCAATTGAGATTAAGAACGTTTTTTTGGAGTAAAATATAACACTACACAAAAAAGTCTATTAGGGTATAGCTGAGGAATCAGAAGCAGGTTTTCGGTATCTTCTGCTGTTAAAGTAATCAAGGTACATTGGCCATTTGAAAACGCAGCTAGATATAAAACCATCTGTGTGTATATACACTTGGGAAGAATGAAAAAAACTGTAATATTCTCCTGGTCATTTACTCACAGTTTATTTTCTCCTAAAGCAAGCTGTTCCATGAGAAACTGAATTTCAGAGTCTTTTTCTTGCTTTGCTATCTGTGACTGAAATTCTCTCTCACGACTGGAAACAAGCAAAGATTCCAGGTTTTTCATAGATGCTCTTTCATTTCCCAGTTGTTTTCTCAGCAGCTCTATTTCAGAATGGGATGACTCACACTTGCTCTGCAGCTAAACAAAGATTTTAAAGTTTTCTCTACCTATTATGGTAAACTTGAAAAAAAAAAAGATAATAAGAAAAAAGGAAGTCTGGATCAATGACCAAAATTTGCTCTCACTCCGAGATGGATGATTAGTGTTATATTTGCCCTCAGTCAAAATCCTGTGTCAGATTTACAAATTCACCCAATGTATATATCCGAATGAAAATGTACTTGATAGAAACGACAAAATCCTACGAAATATACGGATCAATGGATAGAGACTGTAGACAGAATCATTAAAGAAGAGCAAGGAAGTTATACATTTTGTTGAGGCAAGAAACTACTGATTAACCATTTGCATGCAGGAAATGACACCTGGTATAACAAACCAATATCTGCATCTCCAGCAGAGTGAGATGACACTTATTTTACTTGAAGGAGCGTCAAGAATAAATTTGAGGGTAAAGGGAAAACGAATAAAATCCAAAACAAGATTAAGCATCTATACATCTTGGGGGAACCTAAAAAAGAAGAATACCCATAAAACCTAGTATGTTCCACTGAAAATGGAACAATGGACATACCTGAGACATAACTACACAAAAAGAAAAAAATAAAAATCCCAGAGACAGTGAGTCAGGAAAATGTGTATTGAGTCAGCTACAGAGACACAGAAAACTGCCTGGTTTAATCTTAGCTAGAAAAACTAGATGGTATTTTTCCTTCATCTTTTCATGTATGCATTTTAGTATGTCTAACTGAGTCCATCTGGAGTACTGCAAACACTTTTATCTGTATTTTACTCAAACCTAGTTTACATTAAGCACAATAATGCTCACCCAAAGGTCACAGTAAATCTATGAACCGAGACATCTTAACAAACACCCCACCTCTTCAGCACATTCTTCAGAATTTTCAAAGGATAACCACTTGTGTGTTCAAACCAGGAAGATACTTAGAGAACTCAGGTCATAGGCCAACAGGGAATTAAAAAAAAAAAAATAATTAAGAAAAAATAAAATAAAATTAAAAAAAAATAAGAGAAAAAAGAAAAAAGAAATAAAAAAATAAAGGAAAAAAATTTAAAAAATAAAAAAGCATTTTTCACTTTCCAAAGCAAAAGCCAAATGATTTGGTTTTACCAAACTAAACTAAAAGGTATTTTCAATCTGAAAGATCCAATTTTCTACTAACTGTCAATCAAAAATCTAGTTCCTTTGCCTATAAAGTTTTGATATTCTACTTTTGTACTTCAGAACAAAAGAATACTGAAAACTGTAGACAGCATAAGTTATAGGAAAATAAACAGTATTAGAAACACTGAAAGAATAATATTTAAAAATATATTCGGCATCAGGTTTAATTTCCACTTCTGAATATACATATGCTGCAATCTAGTAGTGCAGATTTCTGCATTGGAATACTCCATAAAATAAGAGCCCTATCTCAAGGTTATACATGGCTGATGAAAGACTATTGGCTGAAAGGTATGAAAAAATTAGTGAAAACTTCTGAACGGCAGGCTTTTCTCCAACTTTCCAACTGCATTTCTGCATTTCTCTCTCCTGAAACTGTTGCTGCTCTCCACAGGCCCAGCAAGCCCCTTCAGTGACAATCTCAGGAAGGCTTAGTCATATTAGATCTCACAAAAGCTTCAGAAAAACGTCATATGCTGGAAATTGCCTTATCGAAAGCATCATAGAGGATTCCACAAGCATACAAAAGACATCACACATATTTGGCTGGAACAAATAACCAACTGTCAAACAGCAGTTTTACCCATGGAGTATGGAACAGGTATAAAGGTCAAACGAGAATGCTGGAAGCCTGTAAAGAACAAGAAATTATCTCAGCTGGAGCAGAGAACACACAGGACAGTGATAGAATCATACTGAAAATATCTGAATAATCTGAGTATGTATGAACAATTTTTCAGTTTATTCAAGCTGAGTATTTAAAAATTTGCCTATCAAACATTAATTTTATAGTTTTTGTAAAAATCAAGGTCGACAGAAATTTATTTTCAAGGTAAATTAAGGAGAGATTGTTAAAGGGTTTCCTAAAACAGTCAAGCATTTTAAAGTCCATGTCAAGTTTCTTTGCTAATAAACTACTCCAGCTATTCTGCTTACTTAGCGACTAGACGTAAAGTCCAAGACATCTTTCAAGAAAACAACCAGTAATTTTAGGTCCTGACTTTTGAGTATTCACAGTAAAACCTTGCAACGCAGTGAGCTTTTCAAATAGTATACAGCATCCACCCTCTGAGGAGTAAGCCTCTGCAGAATGCCAAAGTAAACATTCAAAAACCTGAAACACTAATCATCAATAGGCATTTCTTTGATTATTCTAGATCCCAAGGTAGATTTAGAACCCTTAAGTATAACATTAACATGAACTTATTTTTCTAATATATTTCACATACCCTTTCTACTTTCTCTGCGGTGTAAGTTAACTGCTGATGTACTAGTTCTTTGACTGCATCTAGTTTAATGCAAAGTTCTTGTGTAGATGTGAGATTTGCAAGTATAGAGACTCTCTCTGATGTATGTTTTGAAGCTCTCCTTTCATTTTCACAGGAGACTTGCTTAAGGCAGAAATCTGAGACTTGTATGCTGCTTCTGTTGTTAAATGCTACAGTAAAGCAGTATCAGATAATCAAAAAACTCTACTGCAAAGAAAATTTAAAACTGCTTCCAAAATACTACAAAAATATCTCTATGTAATTGTGGTGAATTTTAAGAGGCAGCAGTCATTTATTCTGGCATCAACTTTAAAGTTATTTCTTTAAATAAATCCCGTATATAAAAACTAGAAGAGAAGAGTTCTTGCTTCTGACAGCAAAATCCGCTACTGACATTTTAAACTCTATTCCTAGAATTCTACTCCTTCTGCAGAGCTAATAAGGTTCAAAATTCTGCCATGGGCCCCATTCCATTTTCAGATTAGACCCTCTTATTTTAGCAATAAAATGTATTCTTGCATGTAGATGATCAGTGAATGCTGAGATACTGTCAGTCATATTTATACTCCTGTCACCCATAAACTCAGGCATGACTGAGAGATGACAGAAGTCACACTAAAGAGAAGTCCACAAGCCAGCAGCAGCAGTTCTGACTAAAGGCGTTCAGAATTTTGTGTATTTTAAATTAACATACCCTAGGTTTTCCCTTTTTGAAAAAATGCCTGTATTTTGCCCTGTGACACTTGACCTGTGTTTCTGGTCACTTTTAACTATTTAATTTTCAGTAGGTGGCAGAATGAGTCTGGGAGGTTGTTGACAAAAGCAAATGGACAGTAAAAGCACTGTGGCTTCCTTGAAGGATTTCTTAGGAATGAGACCAAAAGAGATGACTGTAGGGGGAGCACGTCACATTAATTCTAGCTCTGTCTTGCCTAAAAAAAGCACAAGGAACACAGGGCACTGCTAAGCACGTTAAGATTTTTGAATAAAAACTTCTGTGTTTTAGATATTTGCCTTACATGTAACTGCTATGAACCTGAACACGATATCCATCTGGAATTCTGCCTCAATTTGTTGACACAGTTTTCATGAAGAGGCCTGTTTATTGTGATACTTAATAGCAGGTGTCTGGGAAGGAATTAGAAGGATGAAATTTCTACCCATCTGAGGCTGGCTGAAAATGTACATGCTGAGGCTGGCTGGACAAACTAGGACCATGTACCAGTTTTATTATATTTAAAAAAAGTCAAAATCTGCCACACAATCTTCCTGTGTTGTTTTGCTACTGTTATGTTCTCATCCATTTCCTGAACAGCAGCAGCTCAGTTCCTCCTGAGTATCTAACGTGCACGGGTAGTCCTCAGTAGCCTACGTGATATTCAGGAAGCAGAGATGATCTGCAACAAAAATGGTAACAACCCAAAACCAGAAGATAGCTTATATGTTCATAACGTATTTTCAAAGCCATGCTGTACATGTCCCTTTAAGTTCTTCAGATTTTCAAGTGGGAAGAGGATCTTTGGGACCCCTAAAGCAGTGGAAAGAAGGTTGAAAAGCTGGAAGCAAGAAAAAGCAGGGACAAGAACGTAACAGGTGACAAAGCTCTAGGTATGTTTCAGGTAGGCTGTGGAGTTGTGTGTGACATTATGCCTTCAGTCATTCCAAACATGAAAGCATTTTATAATAGCATATTTCAAGGAAAAAAGTTATTTTTCAAGATTTCTTTTCCAAGTGTGACCAATGGAATTCTAGTCATGTTATTAAATAAACTCAAACTTCATATAGTTCATTGTAGCAAGTATCTCTAAAATATGACAAGTGGCATTAAGCATAATTTTAAACAGCTGCAGGCTTAAAATAGTACCAGACCATTTCAAGGGTGAACTATGGAAAGAATGCTTTCAACTTACTTGCTCCATCTCTGTTTCAAAGGACTCCATTTTCTCTTTCAACCTGCGGTTCTCAGACTCCGCACTGATCAGTGCCTGTCTAACAGAGCTACAGTCTGCTTCTGCTTGATGGTATTTTGCTTTCCAACTTTCTCCTTGTTCACAGGCTTTGTGGTAATTCTCCAAAAGCTCACAGTTCTCTCTCTCCTAACACATAAAGCTTGTTTAATAGTTTACAGTAAGCTTCACTAAATAGGGATATCTATACATCTACAGGTATGACATGGTATTGGATGTTCTCTTTCCATTGAAAACTTTGCCATTTAACTAAAATATTGAGAGACTTCTCAGGAACCGGTGTTTGTTCAAAATGGCTGCATTTTAATGCTCAAAAGACATCTGTTAAAAATGGCTAAATTAACATTACAAATATAAGGTATAGCAATATACTGCAGAAATGGGGGGGGGTACTATTAATCACGTATGGTAATAAAGACAAAAGAGTCCCAAGTCTCTGTATTATTCACTGTCTGAATGCTTAAGTTTAATAAACACACACACATATATATAAAAAACACAGCGAAATATACTTCCTTACTTGTGTACTGCAAAAACAGATAAGAAAATGTGTTCAGACTATTAAAAACATGTTAGTAGAATGCAAATAAGTTTAAGCTAGGAAGCAAATTCTTCCATGGAAATATGGTTAAAATTTCATTTTTAGGTAAAACAAGAGCTTTTATTAACAGATTTAATCCATATACTCACTTTAGAATTCAGTGCACCCTTCAGCCTGACAATATCTGTGTTTGAATCCTGGGCTTTCAACTTCATATCATCAAGCTCATTCTGGTACTTTGCTAGTTTTTTATATAGTACCTGTGAAGAAAGATTTGTTTTATAAAGTTAAAATATACTGTTTGTACCTTTACAAAAAAATAGAATTAGTGTGTATCTAGCGCCTATGGCTTTATTAACTAGTTATTTAAAGGCTATATAAAATCTAAACCATGTATATTACTATAAATAAAATTTTGCATATGTCAAAAATATTTACCTTCTTTGACTTACAAATAATGCTAAATCTTCTTAAAAAGAAGAAAAATGTCAATAAAAGAATGTAGCAGTTAAGAAGAAAAAGTTTATTAAGCAGCTAGGTGGTCATGACAAAATAGCCTGCCCCATTTAAGGAGCAGGGCTCAGAATCCATTCCCTCTTTTTTACATGTTACAGTCTCTTAAAAGCCCCCATTTGAAAAAGCAGAAGATAGCTAGAAATGGAATTAACTAATTAAGTGGTTATCTCCTAATCAGGAGAAATAAAGCCACAAGTATTAGGAGAATGCGCACAGTTCTGGCAACTATTGCTTGAGAAATAGAACAGTATAGAAAAAACCTGCAGAAAGGCTGTCTTGAACTGCCCTGTTCAGAAACTCTTCCTTCCTTACAAAATTACTGTAACGCTCAGGTGTGGGAACTGGAGGCGGGGGGGGGGAAGTAGGCTATGGAGAAACTCCTGTTCCTACCGTGAAAAGGCTGTGAATTGCTGAGAGAGGTTCTGTGAACTTTTCCAGTAAACCCAACTGAAGAAAAGGGAATGCTACTTTAAATACCACCTAAATTAATGGAAGAACCTAGAGGAACCATTACATATTATAGAAGCAAGCCCATTAAAAAGTAGTTGGTCCTGCGAGGCTAAGACCTTTTGTTTCTAACTGCTTCTACAAGCATCCAGGCATTGCAAAGAAAACCATGAAGCTTTCAAAAGTAGCTAGAAGCAACAGGAGGCTTTGTTTTGTACCAGCTGACCTCATCAGTATCAACTGTGATTCTGAGAGAAGGTAAAGAATAGTGATTCCCTGGAGTAACCTCTTTCAGCAATCCATGTTTCTAGTGACACTCACTTCCTACCTTTGGTGGTTAAAGCTACTAGGACTTCGACTTTTCTAGCATACTTAAGGAGGGCGCTGAAGAGAAAATATTAATGTGTTTGAGAGAAGAGTTATTTAGCATGGGAGTTGTCTCACCTAATTTTTGCAGGGCAGAATTAGGCACCTGATCTAAACTAGTTAGCTACAATTCCTCTATAATGAAGGGAGAGAGACAGATAAAATGAATCACTTTTTAAAACTGGGATGGGATGAATCTCCTTCTGGAGGACTTTTCTTCACTTAAAAGGGAGCCTTAATAATTTAAAACTTTTATAGCTAAAATCAGGTGAAGTTAATCTGCTCTTTCAAACCTGGGTAGCACTTCTAGAGGAAGAGAAAGCCAGGTGAGCAGAAAGTATTTTCAAAGACAAAGATATCCTAAGCAGTAGAATAACTGCAGAGAAGAAAGAGCAAGTATCAGAAAACCTACATGAAGGCAAGAGGTTGAACAAAAAGAAGAAAAGACAGAACATTACACAGTTATGAACGACTACAGGTATTAAGCTTAATTAAGTTTAATTTCTAGCTGCTTGGAAAACACATTGATGCATGAGCATTGTGTGTGCATGAGATGACACTTCAAGTATTTTAACTACTTTCATTAGTAACTGCACAAAGATAAATAACACAGTAGATAATGTAATGTTGTATTACAACCAAATATTTCCATCATCTTTTATCCAAAAGCCACTTTAAGGGAATGTAAATACAATACTATTGATAAAGTTTTGAACCTTATTAAAGCATGTTCTGTGTTAAATTATTAGCAAGTCAAATTCATAAGCTCTTAAGTACTCTAGGCCAGTCACAGCACAGTGTAACAAATACTCGCTGCCTCCTTTATAGTACTTTTCTATATAATAGTCATAACTGCCAGTGTTTTTACATGAAGATCAGAAAAAAACATTAATTAGTTGTTCCTCAAGATAAACGTCCAAACCATTATGTAAGAATAGCTGGTCCTCTTTATACGAGAGCAATAAGGGAAAAATCAGAGTTTGAAAAATGAGCTTAAAAACTAGTCTGCAGATTTACTTCAGATGAGGGCCCACCAATTCTATGCACTACTTGAAAAATACACAATTTTCCTTTTTAGTCAAGGGTACAAATATACCTGATTTTCTTGCTTAACATTAGAAAGATGCTCTTGTAACCTGTCATTCTCCTGAGCTAATGATTCTCTGTTCTGGTTAGTCCGTGCAAGTTCTTCATTGGTTTCTTGTAGCTGTTGATGCAAACTGGTGATATCTTTCTCACAGATACAGAGCGCTTCAGCAGATTTTCTATGCAGCAAATAAGAAATACTTCAGGTATGAAAATACTGCCCAACCTAATACAAATGACAGCTTTTCCAGTGGTTAAGTTTGCAAGTCATGAAACAAAGCTGTAACATTTTAATATTTAATAGAGTAAGAAAAAATATTTCTACATTAGCACATCCTATGATTCAATTTTTTAGTTAATGTTATAAATTAATCAAAATTTGATAATGATCTTGATATTTCATCCTTACCTCGTGGAACGCTCCAACTCAGATATCAGAATCTTGAAATCTGAAATTATTTTCTCCTTAAAAAGAAATACAAAATTAAAATAAACCTCTCGCCACTCCTCAGTCTAAATGGAAAAAAATTTAAACAAGATTATTTATATTTTCCTTTTATTCAGCTAGCTGATTAATTTAACTGTTTAATGCAAAATGGACCGTGGTTATCCAAGTTTCATCCTGTACTGTTTAGAGCTGAAAATTCTGATAATCTAATTTGGCAAATAAAGGAACAAATATTATTATTTTCTGCAGCATATAATAATTTTAATTAATTTTTTTAATCCTTTGTGGTTCTAAAGGTAGCATTTGGCTCACACTCCCAAAACTAAATTATGTCTTCTGCATATTAGGTACGTTATCACAGATTTTCTACAATGAATAAACTACCAGAGTCTGGTATTTTGTAATTGATAAAACAAGAATTCCATCACAAAGTATATTACCTTACTCCCTTGTCTTTGGATACAGATATTAAAAGAAGCATAGACAGGCTAAGGAAATGTCTTCCACTGGAGACACAAGAGAGGTGTGAGCCATCTCTTCTCTAAAATGAACACCATTTTACAATTTACAGTTTTAAAAATGCAAAGTCAGTGCTTATGGCAAGATGTTTTTAGCCTGTCCTGCAATATCTTTTCTTCAAGATTTTGTTAAAAATAAATGCAAATTCTTGAGTTAACAACCACAACAGTTAAAAAAAACCTTATTTAGTTTATCCTAAATCAATATCAAGGTTACTTCAGCTGAAGTGAACAATAATGTTTCAGAACTAAGAACTAAGCAGCTTCTTTATGTACAATATACCTTATGTACAATATACTGTGCAATATACCTTAAGGTGAAAAGAATATAATTCTGATGGTTCTTCAGTGATGATAAAGGCAGTATTATTTGGCACCCTGCATAACATCAGTGGACCCAAGGAAAAATTTAGGCTAAATTTTATGATAAATGAAATATTTTATTGGCTAATTTACTCTTCTCCACTTCAGGAAAGTACTTACAGTCTCCTCTCTTGATAAGTATAAACCATACAAAACATCAAACATGAGATGCTCAACACTGCTCGAACCTACTGCTGTTGAAGTCAACATGAGTTTTATTGTTGCCTTGAAACTGGAGCAGAACTAGGTCAGCAGTGAGCACTGTTACAGATACCAATATAAGATAGGTGTGATGACCCAACAGATCCTTTCCCTATTTACCTTTTGTGACCATTTACATGTTAGAACATACTTTAATTGCTAGGGTTTCCTCAAAAGTAGCAGTCTTCTCTCTTCCTTCTTCCACACAGTCTTGCAAAGATGCCTTCTCTTTATCAAGTTGTGCAATTGTTTCTTTCAAAGCACAGATCTCCTCTTGTTGTACAAGACTTTGTCTTGAAAAATTATCTGGACACAATCAGAAAGCCCTCATTTTTATTAATTCAACCCATTTGAAATAAAAATTCTTTTAATACAGTTCTAAAGCATAAAAGAACATGGCAAAAGCTCCCCTTCAAGAAAACACTGAAGCATGTACCTTTTCAAAACATATAAATAATCTGACTGATATTTATAGAACTGCATTCTTCCTTAGATCAAGGCCTTAAATTACTTGGCTCAAAACAAATCTATCTTTAAACAGCAAATGTTTAGATCATTAAAAATAACTTTCTCAGGTATTATAACAATAAAGGCTTAAACAGAATTACAACAGACAGAAGCAATATGTAGACTACAGCGTGTAATGAGTGATGAAGTAAAAGAGATTGATATCCTGACATTAGCCATTTTTTCTGAAATCTTTTTTTAATCAAAATGAACTTTATGTAGAAAAGTAATAGTTATAAAATTCAACACCACTTAAAAATTGCAAAGATAATAAATGAAAAAAGCGATCTACTCATTACAAAATCAAATTCTAAAAGATGTCTCTCCCTGTCTTCATTCAGCTAATAAGGTGTTACACGCTACATTTACCTTTAAACAGGCAGAGAGTCAATCCTTATATGATCTACATACATTGCATTCACAGAGGAGAACAACAGAAACCCTTCTTACAGTGAACCTTACATCTCAAAAACCATGCAGGCTGCAAATGACTCTTTAAATATCAGTGTAATTGGGCGTATTGAATGATACTTATTAACCATGTCCAGGAGATAAAACATCCAAAGTAAAAAAGATCTGTAGCTTAGTCTTTCAGGGACATCATAGCATATAGTCACGTTCTATTTTTTCCACAGAATCTTTCCCTATTTCAAAACACAAGATGAAAGGTGCTCAAATTTCCACCTCATATTTTTGGATGCATGGCTCTGGAACCTGCTGAGAAAGTGTTCAAACCTAGCTCTAAAGAAAATTCTGATGGAGCAGCTAATCCCAGAAACCATTTCTAGGCACATTAAAGGCAAGAAAATCATCATCAGTAGTCAGCATGGCTTCACCTAGGGAAAGTCATGCTTGACCAACTTGACAAACTTCTATGATGAAATGACTGGCCTGGTAGATGAGGGGAGAGCAATGGATGCTGTCTACCTCGAGTTCAATAATGCCTTTAACACTCCCGTAAGATACTCATAGATCAGCTGTTGACATAGGGGCTGGATGAGCAGACAGTGAGGTGGATTGAAAACTGAACAGCCAGGCCCAGAGGGTGGTGATCAGTGGCACAAAGTCTAGTTGGAGGCCAGTGACTAGTGGTGTGCCCCAGGGGTTAATACTGCATCCAGTCCTGTTTTACATCCTCATTGATGATCTAGATGATGGGGCACAGTGTACTGTCAGGAATTTTGCTGATGACACAAAACTAGGAGGAGTGGCTGATACTCCAGAGGGTCATGCTGCCATCCAGAGGGACCGTGACAGGCTGGAGAAATGGGCTGACAGGAACCTCATGAAGTGCAAAGGGAAGTGCAAAGTTCTGCACCTGGGTATGAACAACCCCAGGCACCAGTACACACTGGGGGCCACCCAGCTGGAAAACAGCTTGGCAGGAAAGCTGGGGGTCCTGGTGGACGGCATGTTGAACATAAGCCACCAATGTGCCCTTGCTGCAAAGAAGGCTAACGGTATACTGGGCTGCATTAGGGAAAGTATTGCCAGCTGGTCGAGGGAGGTGATCCTTCCCCTCTACTCAGCTCTGATGAGACACATCTGCAGCACTGGGTCCAGTTCTGGTCTCCCCAGTACAAGAGAGACATGGACATACTGGAGTGAGTCCAACGAAGGGCCATGAAGATGATTGAGGGACTGGAGCATCTCTCCTTTGAGGAAAAGCTGAGAGAGCTGGGACTGTTTAGCCTGGAAAAAGAGAAGGCTCAGGGCAGGATCTTATAAATGTATATAAATACCTGAAGGGAGGGTGCAAAGAGGACAGAGCCAGGCTCTTTTCAGTGGTGCCCAGTGACAGGACAAGAAGAAACAGGCACAAACTGAAACACAGGAGGTTCCCTCTGAACATCAGGAAACACTTTTTTTACTGTGAGGGTGACCGAGCACTGGAATAGGTTGACCAGGGAGGTTACGGAGTCTCCTTCCTTGGAGATATTCAAAAGCCATTTAGACATGGTCCTGGGCAACTGGCTCTAGGTGTCCCTGCTTTAGAAGAGAGGTTGAACAAGATGACCTTCAGAAGTGCCTTCCAACCTCAACCATTCTGTGATTCTAAGCAAGGGTGTGTTATCACCATTTTACAGAGAAGGAACGGAGGCACAAAGATCAATTGAAAATGCTATCTGATTATTTTGGATGCCCAAACTGTGACCTGAATTTTCAGGATAGAAAGTATTACATGTTCAAAAATACCAACCATGGATTGCTGCCACAGCTGTGAGTGCTCAACATTTCTGAAAATTAATAACCAAAGTGTCAAATCAGGCACTCTGAAAATAGGTCATATGTATAGTTAGTGAGCAGTTTTGAAAAGTTTGGTTGTGCATCACCACAAAATTCTAATGTAAAGACAGCAATAGTATAAAATACTGCATAGCAATATTTAACAGTTTAAATAGCATGTGCTTTCTCTTTCTGCAATTACCTGCTTTATTCACTGTATTTTTGGCTAAGGAGAAGATCTGACAGACAAGCTTGCTTCACTAGACAACACTGATTTACTCCCTACAAAACTCTGCAAAAGTTGGCGCAAAGGCTCCTACAGAAAAACACCACATGATAGTGTAATTAAAAACAATACCATAAGGGAAATAAATCCCAGCCACCTGGGGTTTATTTATTTAGTAGTACAGACAACCTTAAGACTGGCATTCCTGACTTCTTAGTGTTTGTCTCCAAAATAAGTTACTTAACTTGTAAAACAAAAAGCACAATTTGGATTCCCGTTGTGTGGCACATGACATAAAAGATGAACCATTGGAGGACTATACTGCTGTTCTCTCTGCAGACAAGTACTGGAAAGAGACACTTTGCCAAGTGTACATTATTTTGCTGACAAGAGAAGGTAACACAAGACTTGGAAATCCCAAATTCCATTCCAGACTCCAAAAGGGAAAAGGTTCTCTAATGGGCACACACACTTTCTTTCCATCTTCTCCAATTCTGCCTCTCCAAGAAGATACCATTAGCTGCTCATCCTTTCTCTTCACTTTGGTCAGCCCCAAGTCTTACGGTTTCTCATCCTAGATTCCTTCCCTACCAAACCTAAATTCCTAAATCCATATTTTCCATCTCAATCTCCTTTTACTTCCAATCTTTCTCCTGCTTTCAACTTTATTGTCCAAGTCCTAAATATTCTGTGTGTATAGCTGCTTACAGTTTCTAGTCACGGTGCACGTCCAATAGCTCCAAGTCCTACCCACAATCTCTGAACTAGTCACCCAATTTTAAGGATCCTTCCAGTCTCTTTAACCACTTCATACTAGCTCTCCTCACTGGATGTCTCTGATCATTCTTCACTCCCTCCTCTCACTTCATTAATTTTCAGTCTCTGATTTCTTGCATTGCCCCAGCTTTCCCTGGTGCCACATCCACACTGTTTCTCCATTAACTGCCTCCCCAATCTCACCGTTTCCCACTTACAGTGTCCTCTGACAACCAATCCGCCTTGTTGCAAATTCTTGTCAAGCCAATATCCCTGTTCTTCACTTGCCTCCTGGCTCTTTATTAACTTTACTTCTCCTACCTATTTCACTAGGATTATGCAAATTGTAATCTCAGTATCCTGTCTTTACTAATCCTGCAGTTAAAACCTCTCAACTGTCTTCTCTCAGTACATTCTCTCTCCACACCTACACTGTAGTTCCTCTCCTTCAGCATCTTCCACTGTTATTCCTCTAGTGACAGGATAATAGCACAATACAGTCTCCATTAATTTCAAGATTCTTTGCCTGGACTTGCCTCACAGTAATGAAAAATCCTAATGAATCTAGATTGGAACATGCTTCAGTCAGATGATAAGATACCTCAGATGCTAAATTCTGAAAAGTCTCTATTCAGCTTTAATGAACTAATTTTTTTTTTTTAGGCTTAAATTACACTTCATTTGGACACATTTCCTGGGAACGATCAAAAGCATGCAACAACACACAGAGTGACATGCCTATCAAACATTAAGTCCCTTATTTTACTGTTCCAGGGGTATAGGACTTTTAAAACAAAAAATATGTGGATTTTAATGTGGACAAAACATCTTTTTCTCTATCCTTCTCAGGAGTGGCTTAGATGCCTTAGCTAAAGCATTAAAAAAAAATTAAGTTCACTTTGAATGAAATGCTTATTCATTTGAATGAAATGTTCATCTTGAATGAAATGTTTAAATCCAAATAACCAGAGTTTGAAATTTGTAAGTAAGAGAAAACAAAATATTTTAATAGCATAAGGCAGCTCTAACATTAGGTGTCATTATCTATAGGTTAGCTTTAGTTTCCCTTCACAAATTCAGCACTGCATTTGAGAACAGATTACGTCAACTGCATCTATAGAAAATAATAAAAGACTTCTAACACAATACAGTTGTAATTTTGGAAGTGAAAACATATTCCTTGCTACTACAGGAATAATAATTCCTGTACCCACCTCCTTTATTCCCATAATATAAAAAAGATGCAACATACAATATAGGATATATACTCTAAAGGATGTTTTCCTGATTCCATCATCATCATCTTAGGATGCTGAGAGGTGCTACCACCACCTTAGTGGATCATAAATATAACTGATATGCTCAGACACTGCACATTGGTACTGACGCACATTGTTCAGCTGACAGTATGTGCTGTCACTGAAACTTACTTGCAAGAGTTTTATTACATAATTTTAAAATGCAAAAACCTTCCAATAATGAAATAAAACAGATGTTGAAATGTTAAAACTGTCAAAAGTATATTTATTTGCATTCAACACTTTTTCTTTCATCCCATAAGAGAAAAAGAAAAATGCTGTAATATAACAATTACCCTACTGAATTTTATTACAAAAACCATACCTGTCACTCACCAATTTTTTCATCCAAAAGCATAATTTTCTCTTGGGCAAGTTCAATTTCATATTTTTTCTTAACAAGGCTTCGCTGAGTCTCTGAAAGACTCTGTTCTGTCTTTTCATTCAATAAACTGGAAAAGCAGAAGCATTAAACAGGAGAATTCAGAAGTTTATCTATAATTTTTTTTCCTTTTTGAAACATCACTAAAATTGCAAAAGTTAAGAAAAAGCAAGATTCTTCTGTATATTTTAGTCTATTTGGGATATTTTATTAATGTTAACCTTAATCTCTGGAAATTAAAGTCCAAATACTCCTGTAAAGAATCCCAGAAAAGTAAGAAGCATTCTTTACAACAGGTGAACATAAAAACTTCTCAGAAATTATTAGAACAAAAATCATCACTTGGGACATACATTGGAATGCTTGACCTATTTCAAGTTATACCCAAGTCAAACATTCAAATCAAGTAGTAATATTAATGATTCTCAAACTGTTGAAGAAACTGAAGACAACTATCAGCCTGGTTTAGGGGGAAAAGAAAAAGATCTTTTAGTAGCAGCAACTAATATTCAACAACTCAATTTTTACAGTATTCATAAATCTGACAACTTATTATAGAGCAGCAATAACTAAGGACTGGATTTGCAAAGGAGTTCATGTTATTTTAGAAATCACAGTATCCTTAGAAAAGCATTGTGGGCCAGCATGATAATGCACGCTAGCACCCAGCATTCCCACCAATCAAAATCCACCCAAAAAACCTGCACACCCATGTGTTGACTACACCAGTCACTCGTAAGGACACATAGGTTTAGGAGATTGTTTGCCTAACTGAATTATATTTAAGGAAATACAAGAGGAAAAAGTCGCAGTATCTTCTCTTGCAGTCTGTTTGCTCTGTAGCTTAGTTCAGTCTGTGATCTAGTCCTTCTTATCTCTCCACATAAACTTCACAAGTGCTTGATCTTTCCCTCCAGTCAGTAAATTATCCTTTTTTATTTTGCACTCACTGACCTATGCTTTCTTCCCTAAAGGCTTCAACTGAGTCCAGTCCCACTACATGCTTCTGAACATGGTTAAGAACTCCAGTTGAGCAGCAGGCCATAAACCCTGTGCAAGGCTTCAGTTTTATTTCCTCTCATGAAAACGCTCCAAGACTAAGAAAAGGATGTTTGAAACTAACTACACGGGACACTTATTAGTTTACGCGTGTTTGCTTGCCTCTATAAAAACAATAAAAATGAAAAGAAAAAAATTAATTCATATGCAATTTACCAAAAAACATCAATCCCTGCAGCTTCTAATAGAAAGCTCCTAACTCTAAGTCAGAGTGAATTTTACTTTTTCACTGAAGATGGTTTTCAGCATACCATAAAATCAACAAGCCAAGAGCATTTACATATAAATAAGCAATGAGGAAAACAATTTCATTTCAAAAAGAAGGATGCTCAGAAGCACAACTATTGTAAATTCCTTTCCCTTTGAGCTACGTAACAGTTATGAAAACCAACAAACATAGGCTGACGTTACTCGTCAAACTAACGCAATCATATACTTTTACCTACCTAAGTGAAACATATTCAGCTTCCTGTCGGCTCAGCTCAGTTTCAGAGTCCAGTGCTCTTCTTGCCAATCTTTTCATCTCAGTTTCCAGAGAATCAATGGTGTCCTTCATTAGCGCCAGTTTGGACATCTGTTCTAACCGTTCACTATCTAACTATAAATATAATTAAATATTAAAAGCCGAAAGAGGCTGGTTTATACACAGAGTTTCTCCTATTAATTCAAATTCTACTCTGTTTTTAGCACAAATCTTTTACTGAAGGAGAAATGCCTAAGTATCTCATTTACTCAGGGCTTGACTCCAAGTCTACTGAAGATAGTTGGCAAAGAGCTGAAATGCAATTTTCACTTCATTTGAAGGACAATCAATTTCCTATCTTTCATATCTCTGCAAATATTTTCATTTATTAAAGTAAATTTTAGGTTGGTAATTATGCCCAAGGGCAAAAATGTTTGGCATTGATCAACATGAAAAGTTTTCAGTGCAAAATAACATAAAAGAAAATATTATTATTAGGGTATGAAGGGAGAAATCACAGTTTGGGATACAACACTACCAATGATGGATTTCGGCCTCTACTAAGTTATATAGTTATGCCAATAACTGGATAGAGAAATCACTGTAAAACATTTGCATAAAGCACTATATGACCAAGTTACCACCATGAGGCCTTTAGGTCTGGACCTAGAACAAAGAACAGGTCCAGAAACTCTTGCACAGACTCCAGCAAACCTAGTTTGAAATCTCCAGTTTAAAGAAAGCTGTGTTTCATTATTATAATGGTTACACTTAACATTTAAAGAACTGTCCTTTCTAAATTATTTGAAACAGCTCTTTTAAGGTAAAAAATGTTCATCTCATTCCTCTCCTCATTTACTGATTCTTTCAGTACTAATTTCTGTGTTACTATAATCAAAGGTCAGAACGCTGAAGAGCAAGTCAGTAAGATTCATATTGATGTATCGCCCTCAAAGGGTACCAAATGAACTGAAGAAATAAGATGATGTACCTAAAACAGGACTATTCCCAATATTCACTACACATCATTTGTCAAGTGTGTGATTAAAGCTAATTTACTACTTGGAGTACTCAGAGTTATTTAAGCCTACAGCATATTCTTCATCACAGATACACTCAGTTTAATATTATAATCCTTGGAACTATACTTATAAGCTTGGTAGGATTTAAAAGGCTGAAGGGGAAAAAGAAAATGAACCAGAATTTATAACCACAAGATCTAGAAGAAAGATACACTACAGAAATCAACGTTAATCTATTTAAAAATCAAGTTCTACCAAGACTGTAAATATATTTAAGGTTTATATTCATTTTATTAATGTTTTCATTTTCTATTTTAGCACCATATGTTAGCAAACAATTGCACACACAAGTAACTTAAACCATATTAAATAGGACTTGCCAGAACAGTACAATTACATTTGGTTTTGGAGCATCAGGTCTTAATGATAGACAGTCATAAGATAATTCACATTGGAATGGACTCCAGGAGGTCTCTAGTCTAAACTCCTGCTCAAAGCAGGGCCAGCTCTGAGGTCAGGTTGCTTAGAGCTTTGTCCAGTCCAGTCTTGAAAATCTCCGAGGCTGGGGACTGCTCAGTTGTCCTTACAGGAAAGAAGCATTTCCTTGTATTCAGCCTGAACCTTTCTCATCTCAACTGACACTCATTGTTGCTCATCCTTCCACCATGCACTGCTGTGAAAAGCTGATTTCTGACTTCTTGATGAGTACTGGCAGGTAGGACTTAGGTCTCCCTTAAGCCACCTCTACTCCAGGTGGAACAAGCCCAGTTCCACCAGCCTCCCTCTCATAGGGAAAGTGTTCCAGCCCCAAGTATCTTGGGAGCCCTCCACTAAACTCACTCCACTTTGGCAATGTGTTTCTTGTACTGTGGTGGCAAAACTGGATGCGGTGTATTCCAGATGTGGTCTCATGAGTGCTCAGTAAAGGTAGACAATCACTGCCCTTGAGCTACTGGCTGCATCCTGTTCACACAGCCTAGTACACTCTTGGCCTTCTTTGCCATCATGGCATACTGCTGGCTCATGTACAGCTTGCTGTACACCAGGGCCTCCAGGGCCTGAATTTTCAGCAGAACTGCTCCCAAACCCATTGGACCCCAACCTGTATTGGTGCCAGCGGCTCTTCTTCCCAAATTCAGAACTTGGCATTCATCCTTGTTGGACTTCATAAGGTTCCTGTTGTCCATTCCTCCTACCTGTCTTGGTCCCTGTGGATGACAGCCCTGCTCTTGAGTATATCAAGAGTTTTCCCTGATTTGGTGTCATCTGCAAACTTTATGAGCACACATTCTGTCATCTCCTTCAGGGCACTGATAAAGATGTTAAACAGGACAGGCCTCAGAACAAACACCTGTGGTGCTCCATGTTAACACTCTCCAGGCCAAGTACGACCCATTAACTGCTACCTGATAAGACTGACCATCCAATCAAATTTTCCCCCATCTAGCTGACCACCCATCCAGACCATAACATCCAAACCTGGATACAAGAACACTGTGGGTGACAGTGTCAAAAGCCTTGCTATAGTCTTGGTAAATACATCCACTGCTCTCAGCCTGTTGTTTCCTAATAGAAAGCAGTCAGGTTGATCCTCCAGGATTAACCATGAATATCATCTGTATTACATTTACAACTCCATAAAAAATTATTTTCCCTTACATTTTGAATAGTGTTTTCTAGCTCTTCAATTCTCTGTTCCAAATGAGCCTTTTCATTAAACGCAGTCTCTTGGGAAATCTGTATCAAATAACAACAACAACAAAAACACACATAGAACAAGTCTGAACTCACCACAGACATGTAATGCAATTAATTCTCAGGATTAGAATAGAAATCTTTAGCAACTTTAATTACACTACTAAGTAGTTTTCATGTTAAAATAACCGGGGGGGGGGGATGGGGGGGGGCACGGGGCGGGGGCAGAATCAAACCTTTAACTGCTCCCTAAGGCTATCACGTTCTGTAGTCATCCTTCGGAAATCTGACAGTGCCGTATCCCTTTCTATCTCCACATGTCTTAACATAGCTTGAGCTGTCACAGCACTTTTAGGAGTCCTGGGGCATTTGATAACTTCCTGACGAAGTCGGGAAATCTCTTGCTGTGCCTGTTTTTAAAAACATCAGCATAACAGAAATATGGAATAGATAATTTAATATATTACTGTAGCATATGGCTCGTAAGGCAGAGCATCCCAGAAACTGCAATATCAAGGATGAAGTAATGATTTGTGCATATATCCTTTGATTCAGGAAAGCATTCTTAAGTCAGGACAGCACTTACAAACTTGTATTTAACTGACAGATTCAAATCACAGAATTTCTATAACTTTTTTCTACTTTTTGAACAAATGCTTTGCATTTTTTCTTTTTTACAAAAAAAAAAAAAAACACAAAAATAGGATTTTTTTCTTGCACATCACCTTAAGCTATTTCAATTAATCATACAAGTATAAATAAAATTACCCGTTCATAAAGATTGACAATTTTGTCTCTCTCAGCTGTTAAAACTTTGAAGTTACCCTGAATTTCTGCCACACGGCGCTCATATTTTTTCAGTGTTGACTTAAGTTCTTCACGTTCTCTCAATATTTTCAAAACTTCTGGATCAGAACTCACTCCCTTAAAGATGATATAAGGTTAAAGTAGAGAAACAAAACTTGATACACTTTATTATATCTGGTTTGGAAATTTCTATAAAAGATTTAATAAGCCTTCAACCTAGTAACCACAAGACCATCAAGACTGTACATATATATTTCTTAGTAATAGAACCCACATATACATAACATTTTCTAAAATACACATTTATTTTGAGTAGCAAATGTCTATCACAAATGTTACTGACAATCATGTTAATAATTACTTGACATAAGCAGATGTCAGGAGCCATTTAAAGTCATATAC
The DNA here is from genome assembly GCF_034638445.1 of Ciconia boyciana. Taxonomy (NCBI): domain Eukaryota; kingdom Metazoa; phylum Chordata; class Aves; order Ciconiiformes; family Ciconiidae; genus Ciconia; species Ciconia boyciana. Next base: position 147,689,402 of record NC_132934.1, read on the forward strand.
ATGCATGCAGTGTAAAACGGCAGTTAAGTTCACATTATTTGCCCATTCCCATCTTGGGCATCCCTGTGTTCATAATGAATTTATTTTTCTTCCTGGTAATTATGGCTTTGGTGATTTAGCATAAGATAAACCAATATTATAAAAAAATGTATTCCTCTTCTTCCAAAGTGTTTTCCAAGCTCACCTGGATGGATGAAAATTTTTTTGACATGCTGCCACAAGTAGAGGTTCGCTTAGGACTTGAAAATGCGTTTCTAAATACCTTCAGCAAATTCTCAGTCTCACTTTTATAGTAGCCTCTGTCCTCTTCCAAGGTCTTAATAAAGGTATCAAGCCTTGAAGGTGACTTCCCTTGCTTTATTTCAGCTTCTGTTTGTAAAATAACCTGCATGTGCAAAAATGAGATAATTCATTCACTGAAACAGAACTTTTGTAATGAACGATACTTCAGTGTAAAATAAACATACTCTTCAAAATGAAGAGGAAGCAGATATCTAATTAAAATAAATATCCATTTAATACTTTGAAGTAACTTCTGAATGTCTGTATTTTCTCATTTGTGTTATATTGCAGAATATGTCTGAATGTCCTTCTAAAATGGATCTAACAGGACAGAAAAGGACATAAAAGCTAAATGTTAATTAACTTGGAATGTATCTGTTCAAAACTAAAGAGGACAATTAAGTAGATTTGTATTAGAATAGCTAATGAATTTTAAATATGAAAGAAATTAGGCCACTATGTTTGCTTAAGATCCATGAAAGGTGAACTTTTGAAATGGAAATAAAGTAATGTGCAAATAACTATAGTTGAAATCCAGAAAGTCACGTAGGGACCTAAAACAGATTTTGAAGATGAACTGCAATTCCAGAGTTCAAAATTGCACACCAGATCCCTCTCCATTACAATCTATCTGTTGGAAGTACCTGGAATCATGAAAGTTTAAGCACCTAGGGAATACTAAACTCTGCAAATTTATTATTTTTGTTAAGACACATGCAGAAGTAGGTCTTTAAATCCCTGAAAAGTTATAAATTAATCACCTAACTCTCTCAGTAAATCTAGCTCTCAAATCCCAAACTTTCTGGCTGAAGGATCTAAATCTTTCCAGGGTAATTGAGCAGTAAGCTCTACATGGTCAGAGTGTTTTTTTTCCAGGGGGGGTTCTTTGCAGGATTGTGGCATAAGCTCAAATATTTTATACAGGAAAGAAAAAAACCAACCCCTCCCACCACCCTGAAATTTGAGACAAATCTTTAAATTACAGTAATAAATTATCATCTTGAACACAAACAAATTCTCTATCAATTTATACTGGAAGCAAGTGAATGAGCGGCTTAATAAATTCAAATGTTAAATTAAGTTAGATTTACCACTAGCAAATATTTCTACAATTGCAACATTGTATACATTTCAAAATATTCCAACAGTATCGTTACACCTTAAGGAAGACAGAATATTAAGATAAAAATTTTAAAGAAAAAATGTTACTTCTTTCTGTTTTGCAAGTGATTTACAAGATATTCAAAACAGTTATATGCAATTTTGTAAAACAAAACAAACAAACAAAACACAACAACAACAAAAAAGAGAGATTCTCAAAAGCAAAATCATTACAGGCTAGTTGCAAAACAAACAGATTGCCATCCATCCAGAGACAGAAAACTACAAATGAAAACAGATATGTTTATCCATTCTATAACTTGTCTCTTATCAGTGAAAACAAAGCAAGTGAAATTCACTTGTACAAGTATTAATTTCATGTGAAAATGACCTGATTTCATAGCTACATATATATTAAGGATACATGTTTAACTCACAGATTTTAGTGTTTTCACTGAGTGTTCCAGCTTCTTTATCTTGTTCTGCTGGTGTTGAATTTGAATCTACCATAAAAAAATTGAGAGCAAGAGATGCATTGATTTTGTATAATCATTAGCACAAATCCAGCATTTTAGCTCAACTGTTCTAGTCCAAAGGAACATTTTGTACATGTTTTCTAGTTTGACTAGGCTAAAAACATGCTATTTAGTAACAATATACTTAATCTAGAAGGGAATCAGTTAGAAGTTTTATCTTCAGATGCAGTCCAGGATTAGGAAAAACAGTAACAGTTGAGTTACTCTCAGGTGAGCAAATGAAAAAGGAAGCATGAGATACCTTTCCCCAGAACTGTCTTACCAAGAAACTTTTGAAAACAGGGACAGTTTGAATATACCTGTGGGCTAAAGAAATAAGTATGTAGTTACACTAATTGCAAACAAAGAGTATGCTTTCTCCCATCTGACCACTACTACTAAATCACATAATTGCATGTGCATAGAATGCAATTTTCCATTATCCTGTGAAATCAAAAGCAGTTTTCACTGAAATTACATTCTTTCCAACTGCAAGCATACTCCTAACTGCAACCTACTCCTCCTTCATCCCAACAAATATATTTCAAAGCAGAGATTAAAGCTAGAAGTGCAGCCCAAAAGGTCAACCCTCCCCCCCCCCCAACAGTTTCCCACAATATTAGCAAACATTAAAATATCACTGCACAATATTAATTCTAATGAGTAGATACCTTTGCTTCCTCAAGCTCCTTATCACCAGTATTCAACAGTAATTCTTTTTCCAGCTGCTCAGATAGTTTGCCAATTACAGCCAGTTCTTTACACAGATGATAATTTTTACAGGTGAACCTATCCACTTGACTTTCCACCGCTTGCTTCTTATCAAGCAGTTGTATGACATGTTGCCTTAGCTCATGGTTTATCTTCTTCAGATCTTCAATCTATGAGGACAAGGAGGAAGAAAGTATTTTACTTCATCTTCAAGGATTTGCAGGAAGTATTTAATAATAAGAAATAATTTACGCATAACAAAAAAAAAATCAGTATATGTCATTTACAAATGAACAATATGCATATTACTAGCACCATTTTGTACAGATTAATTATGAAGGGTTCTGGACAATGGAGAATCTGATTCTTAATATTTATGCTAAAAACCTATCTCAAGCTAGGCTGCCACTAGAGTTATTCTCCCATAGTACTGTGAGAGGAAAAGTCTCTCCAGGCCTGGTCTCAAGTTTCCAACACCCTTACTCACTATGGCTCTGTTAGATCTTAGGAATGCCCTTCAATCATCCTCTTTGAGTTGGGCCTGTATCCTTCACACATACTTCACAAAGGCCAGCAGAAATGTAGGAGTTCAAGTATTAATACTAATTCATCAGTTAATCCATATAAGATTAATAATTTTCCTGGAACAATATTGTCTTTAAAAAAAATGTCTACGGCCTTTTTGTAAGAAACCAGAAGTTGCTAACTATTTTGGCACTGTCAACTTATTGTAACATCTCAGTCTACAGGAGCATTACAGCCTTGGATTTCTAAAATCCCAGCCCAGTCAAGATATGGATACAGTGCAATGCAGAAACTCCATTGTTTGCACAGGCTGATCCTGTAATGCATGAGAAATCAGCATCACTGAATACCGAATTCTGTGAGGTTCACTTGATTCTAATAGTCAGAGAATTTTCTTCAGGTACTACTATCAGTGCACAAAAATACGTTTTGAATTATTTAGGAAGACCTGAAAGATGCTTTGTGACTAAAAGCTTTCTGAGTGGGCTCTGTCCTGTGACATTCTGTAGTAGTTAATTTTGCCACTTCTTCTGTTCAATGGGTATATAAATACATTAGGAGAGTCAGTGAAAAAATTATGAATTTATTTTAATTTTATTTTTATGTTTTCATCAAGCCTGATCCAGCTAATGCTACTGAATTAATAACAAAGCACAGTTATAGACCTGAAAACGTGATAATTATGGATTGGTTGAGGGGAAAAGTAGGGGTTTTTTTTTCAAAAATCTGGGAAAAAAAAAAAAAAACAACAAAAAAACACCACAGAAAGCATCCACAAAGGGCAGTAGAGACAGCATCTGTCTTTGGGGATTCCTGCACTTTTATTAAATTACGAAATTTGGGGAGAATACAGCTCTGCTATTACTGGAGGAAGTTCACAACGATGCCTGCCTTACATGGTGGGAAGAGGAGTGCTAATGAAGGGCAAGGAGTCTAAATCCTACTCTGCATCTGAATGTACAAACAACACTTAAAATTACAAAACTGAAGTCTGAGTCACGTCCACACCCTCAAGCCTCAAGCAACTGACTACACCAGAAGTGGTTTTGTTGCTCCATACAGCAAACCTGTTTATCATTTCTCAAGGGTCTTTTCCAACCTAAATGATGCTACGACTCTACGATTTTCCCCCCTCATCTTCTCTTGGATAACCAAGAAAGTTCTGGCAAGCACTCAGACATACCGTATTTAGATTACCAAATTAAGGGTTCTTCATGGAAAATACCATTTTAGCAAATTACTCTGCTTTATACAGACAGGAATTACAGTTTGAGCACCTTAACTAATTACAACTGTGCTCACAATGCTATATGATGAAAGTGGTCTGTAAGCAAACAAAATTATCAATCACTTAAGGCTTTATAGGCTCAAAACCCAATACCACACTAGCAAAAAATACTCATAGCCATAAAAAAAATCATAAAGTACAAACAACCTTTGTTCCTGTCATGTCATTGCATTCTGCTCTAGCTCATGACAGCTTGTTCCAGCAATATAAACTGGGGAGGAGAATGCTACCATTTAACTTCCTAGGCACAAAAGGATGCAGAAAAGCATCTTTTTGTATTTCAGCTATATCAAAATAGAGGAAATACATGATAATAAGAAACATGGACATAACTTATGAATTATCTCTATCTATCAGCATCCTCTCAAATATAGAGCAAGGCCGGAAACATTTGTAAGTGTTCAAATTCTGTTCAATTCAGCTGAACATAGGGATATGGATCTACTTATCATCAACTCACAGTACTGCCGCTTATGTTTCCTTACAAATCCACACACACTTTGAAATATAAGAAGGAAGAAAAAGATGGAGTGGTCTCTGGCAGCTTTCTCAGAATAACTATGATAAAGTAGGGCCACTGGAATGAGTCCCTCGGTGAAAGATGAATGAGCCACAGCGAGACAGCACAAGTGGCAAGCACACCAGTGCCCCACAGTGCTATTCAACGCCCAACAGTCTGCTCCTGTTATAATATAGGAAGTAGCCCACAGGTCTAACAACAGAATATGAACATTCAGTTACCTGCCAGCAGGAAGTTATCACCACCAGCATGACCACAACAGTTTCTCTCCATGCTCAGGTTCAAGAGTTTCAAGGGCAGCTGGTTCACCGAGTTCTTTCCCTACCACATTCAACTTCATCTGAATCAAATCTCTGCCACCAAGTATCAGTCTGACCATCAGCCTCAAGGTGTTTTTAAGCACCAATATAAGCGACAGTTTTGTTTAGGAGTAAGCTAACTTAATTTGGGGTATCTACAAAGAGGCATTTCTAGAAAGTGATTCCCATGATTGATTTTAGGCATTCATCCTAAAAATTAATAGTGCCCTAGGAGTGCCTCTGACAATAAAGACAGCCTAGATGTCTCTCATCTCTATCACAGTCATCATCACCTTTGACATGTGAAAACAGATGAGGTGAATCCCATCCTAATACTCTGTTCTCTCTGAAAGAGGCACTCACAACTTTCTCCAGTTATATGCATTGCCTTAAGTCTTTCCAGAAAGGGAACAGAACAGATCAGAGTAATCTGCAAGCTATCCGTACCTTCAGTACCTCACTGAGCAGAGGACTCAAATTTACAGATAGAATACATCGTATTTGCTCACTCACAATACTACTTTTACTCAACTTGTGAAAGAGAACTTTTGGAAAGACATTATAATATTTGTATTTCCTAAAATAATTATTATTGATGCTTGCCATAAAGTGGCAAGATTTAATTACCGCTGTTGACACATTTCACCACCACCCTCCGAACTGTGATAATGCAACCCCCTTGCAACTGGGATGAAACTTTGCGCTAAGACCACTCTAAGCTTCATGCAGCACTAAAGACACTAGCAGCATGACCAGAAGAATTCAGAGTTAGCAAACTTTCTGGACTGATTAAGTCCCCAAAACTGTTTTTGAGTTCCAAGTCTTTCAGCGATTAATTGAAGATGCTCCTTTCCTCCTTGTTCTCCACAGTGCACGCAGCACCAGCACCTGCAACGTCCTGCGCCCTGCACCACCGCCCTCCGCACCGCTCGCCCCTGGTCGCTCGGCACACACCCGCGCCGCGCCGACCCCCCGGGCTCACGGGGCAGCCGGGCGGGGCGCCGAGGCGAGTCCCGCCGGTCTCTACCTTGCGGCGGCTCTCCGCTCTCCCCTCCCGGCGCCCTGGGGAGCGCCGGGCGCTCATGGCGGCTGCCGGGGCCAGGTGAGGCACCCGCGGCCGCCCGCCCCGCGCACTCACCCGCCGCCGCGCCCGCTCTCTGCCCCGGCCCCAAGGGGAGCTCTGCGCGCGCGCGCGCGCCCGCCCCTCTGGTCCGCGGCGGGGCGCCACGCCCCAACGGCTGCCTCCCTCTGCGTTCCCTGGGCGCCTGGCAACGGCCGGCGGGCTGCCGCGCCCGTTAACCGCCCCGCTCAGCCTTGGCGGGGCGGCGGGAGGCAGGGGGCGGCGGACGGCGGATGGCGGGAAGGGACAGCCGTGCGCTGTCATTCGCCTGCCCGGGGCGCGGCCCACGTCTCTGAAGGCTGTCTCCTCAGCCCCGGGGACCGCCCGCCGGCGTCTCCTCGCCTCCTTGCGGCCGCGGTGGGGCGAAGCTCTCCACAGCGGGAGCACAGCCAAGGCGGGAGGTGGTTCGTCTTCTTCCAGGCGGCTGAGTGGAAGCCTTGGCTAGTCTGGATGGTTGGGAAGAGCCGTAGAAACCCCGACTCCAGCTCTCCCCCTGAAGGAAAAGCTACCCATTACCATTACATCCTCACAATATTGCCCTTCCCGAAGCTGTCCCATTTCCTTGGGCTGGGAGTCCTGCAGGACAGAAGCCAAGGAGCTGCGATGGACGAACCAACTTCTGGCACAGTACCAGCACAACAACTTACCTAAGTAGCTCTGTGTAGCGAGCATGTAGGGTCTCTACTTTTGTTCTCTTTAATCTTGCTTTCAAAGATGATCATAACACCTGCTGTCCTTACAGGTGTATATGACTGAAATGCTAGAGGCAAAACCAAATGAGGGGTTAGAAATAAACCTAAGAAACTATTAAAAAACCTGAATCAGAGGCCAAAAAAAGTAAGAACATATGCACTGTAAAATCTTGCACAAAATTATGAGTAAAACTTTTTTTCCATTAATTCTGATATAAATATTGATGAGCACTGTCTTCATATAAATTTTAATTATTTCTCTCTCTACTTGGTTTCACCTTGGGAGGTATTTGAGTAACTCTTATGTATCAAAATTAAACTTTCAGATATCAGGTTTATGACTTCTAGCATAGTTCCTCAATAAACATTACTAAAGTCAATAAAAGGTGCTCACATTTTGGTTTTAAATACAAATGAATATTGAGTGACTGGTTGCCTCCATATCTTTTTGAATGGCTTTTTTGTTGGGCGGGGAGCTAAGCCAAGCCTTTCCTCAAGTGACATAGAATCATAGAATCGTTTAGGTTGGAAAAGCCCTTTAAGATCATCGAGTCCAACCATTAACCTAGCACTGCCAAGTCCACCACTACACCATGTCCCTAAGCACCACATCTACACCTCTTTTAAATACCTCCAGGGATGGCGACTCAACCACTTCCCTGGGCAGCCTGTTCCAATGCTTGATAACCCTTTCGGTGAAGAAATTTTTCCTAATATCCAGTCTAAACCTCCCCTGGCGCAACTTGAGGCCATTTCCTCTCATCCTATCACTTGTTACCTGGGAGAAGAGACCGACCCCCACCTCTCTACAACCTCCTTTCAGGTAGTTGTAGAGAGCGATAAGGTCTCCCCTCAGCCTCCTTTTCTCCAGGTTATACAACCCCAGTTCCCTCAGCCGCTCCTCATCAGCCTTGTGCTCCAGACCCTTCACCAGCTTCGTTGCCCTTCTCTGGACACGCTCCAGCACCTCAATGTCTCTCTTGTAGTGAGGGGCCCAAAACTGAACACAGTATTCGAGGTGCGGCCTCACCAGTGTCGAGTACAGGGGGACAATCACTTCCCTAGTGCTGCTGGCCACACTATTCCTGATACAAGCCAGAATGCTGTTGGCCTTCTTGGCCACCTGGGCATGCTGCTGGCTCATATTCAGCCGGCTGTCAACCAACACCCCCAGATCCTTTTCTGACGGGCAGCTCTCCAGCTACGACATAAAGTTCTCTCCAGACCCTGACAGATAAAAAGACGACTTCCTCAAGTAATAGTTTCATTCCTCTCAGTTATTTGGGGATGGAGACAGGGAGGTGGGTGAATATCACAGTTTGGCGTACTCTGACATATGATATAATGCCTCCCATTGTTGGTTTGAGTGGAATTCTTTGGTTTTAAAGCACCCTTAACTATCTTTAATTCAAACCTCCCTGGGCCCATCTGCACACATGCAGCATAGGGCTCACCCCCAGTTAATCCAAAAGCCTCAGAGAAAGACAGGGAAAGGCAGCACAAGAAATGCTTACAGGTCAGAGGATTTCAGAGACAAAGCCAAGCAGCTGTGCCTTGTCAGTCCAGCCCCAGGAGAGAAGACGGGTATTCTAAAACTGCCACAGCTGATCACCTGGGACAGACAGCGAGCTCAGGGAGCTCAGCTTAACACCTCTACTCTAATTAGGTTCATCTCTTTCAGAAACTAATATCCAAGGAGACACTTTTACAGATGAAAACTCCAACAATTGCCATACAACCTCTCTGGCTTGACAAGAACAAAACAAGTGTTAGATAAGAAAGACTCAATCTTGTGAAAATAGCCTTCCTTTAATTAAACCTTATCTTCTATCCAAACCCCATCTAATTTACATATGTATTTGTAAGATATATGTGCCAGTTGTATTGTCCAGAATAAATATTACCTTTAACATTACACTTGTTTCTTGACAGTGTCAAGCATTAGCTTTGCACATTATGATAAACCCCAGTATGAACTCATTCCTGTTTTTTAATGCTAGGACTAACATACTAACTGGTTTACAAACATCGTAAAGTTAAAATGTCAAGGTATTACAAGGCTAATTACGCTGTTCTTTATTCCACTAACAAAATCATATGAAAGAAATTACTTCTTATGTTTTCTTATACCCCAAGATAGGAGTTCTTATTTACAGCACCTCCAGCTGCACATCTCTTCTTGGAATAGTACAGACAGGGAGGAGAAGACTGGCACCTTTGAAGAAAGTGAGGTGAAAAGGGTAAGGAGGCTATGTGAATCCTGTGGCTCCTATTGCCTGCTCGTGTCTGGCACAGACATAAACAGTCTTTGAAAGAGGCTGCTTTAGGTAGTCCCAAAGTCAAGCTGAGAAACCAGAGAAAATGTACTCTCTTCCCTGTTAGGCATTAACACAGAGTTTATATGCCAGAGGCAGTGCTGGGTAGATGATGCGTTTTTTGGCAAGCTTCCACCATTAAGCATTCATGGAGAGAGCTCACCTTTTTGGAGATTAGGAGTGAGTAATACCTCTGAAATATGATCCCCATCCAAAGACAGAGAAGAAATTGGAAGATTTTAACTTCCAGAAAAAGGGCAAGAGAAACAGTCTTATTCTTTTCCTCTCTTCATCCTGGATTTCTTATAAGTCTTACTTTCTGATTTTGCTATGGTGGAAATCATCACAGAAGATTCTGCATTATCACGTTTGTCTCCAAAAGAGATGTGAAAAGATAGTATTCAAGGTTTTCATAACTTTATCAAAATTATTCTTCATGAAAATTCATTTTAGAAGTAAAATTATATATTTTTAGTTGGCATTGTTCTGGTATGTCTATGGTTTTCTCTCTTGGTGAGTATGGTGAGTTTTCTCTTATATGTTAATGCTGGTTAATGTTGTGCAGAACAGTTGCTTTGCTTTTTGTGTACCAAACAAAAATTTGTTGATCAAAGAAAGAATGAAACTCACAGACAGAATTGTTTTCAAAAGCAAAAATAATAATTGCTGTGTTTTGTAGGTATGTGATTTATAGGATCGTAGTTAAGACAAGAAATTTTAAAAGTCCAATCCAGAAAGGTTATTATTCAGGTCCACGGAGAAGATGGCATTAGTATAACTTTGCGCTACCTCTCTTACACTAACCTCACCCTGCAAAACTTGCAGCTTCCTACATAATGCAGTCCTCACTAGACTGAGTGAAGAAAGAAATAAATCATGGTATGTACACTTTATCCATTGGGAAAGTATCAGATACCACACCTGGAAATTTGGGACAAATTAGGCCAGATATGGAAACATTATGGTTTGTTCCAAATTACTTCAATTGTTGGGGCTAGGGCAGGCATCAAGGATGTGTTTCTGTAACAGAATTGCATGGCCTGTTTAAGGAGTCAGAAGGACATTAATCCTGTTAGCCAACATAACATGGCAGAGGTGTTTTCTTGCGAGGTTAATTTGATAGCCTTGCCCCTTTCCTGTGTTTCCAGCAGAGAAAAAAAAAAAAATTAACCCCATCATTAGAGTAGTCACTGAGCTGGCTGATGGGAAGTTCAAGCAGTTTACACTGACAGTGATGTGAACGCAGTAAAACATGAATGCAGAATTGCTTATAGGGTAGCTGGGCCATGAGACTTGAAACCACAGCAACAGCGTATGTCTGGCTTATTCAGTGGCCCATGAAAAAGAAAGACCTCAAATCGTTACAAGGAGGTCTTTGTTCTAAGGTGGTTCTAAGGACTGACAGAAAATGGGGAAAATCTCGCTAAAATGTGTTGGGATAATGTTGTATTTCTAAAGACTTTTAAAAATACAAGATTTATGATGAGAACAGCAGAGTTAAGGTGACCAGAGTACCTCTCACTGCGGAAGTCCAGTTGACAAGCTGGATATTTAAAGTCAAGTCTAGAAAGGTGTTAGTTGTGCCCACAAGGAAGAAGATGGCGGCATTGTTATGACTTTGTTCAATCTCTCTTCTGCTAACACGAGCCTTTTTCCCCCCTCTTGCCCCAGTCACATCTTCATGCATAATTCAGCTCCTGCTAGAGCAAATTAAGAAAGTAATAAATCCTCTCTATGCTGCTGCCAGAGGCTCTGTGAAAATTAACATTGGCTATGCAGATGGACGCTTGCCTCAGACATCCATCAGAGGAGAGTAGCCCAGTGGCTTCGGGATTCCTGCACACAGAGATTGAACCCAGAACTGCATTCCTGAGAGAAATACTGGAATAAGTGTCACTAAGGTAGTTTTTGCTGGATCCTACCACGGGATAACTATATTCTGAGATTTTATGTGTCTCTCTCAGGATCTTCTGCTGGCTTATAGTGTAACATCATCCTGTTTATAAATTCATACTTTTTGCTTATTGCCAGAATATTTCTAATTATCTTGCCGAGTTTGTCTTCAACAATAGCCACTTTTCAGGAAAGGTATTTATTGCTGCACGTCTGTTTCATCCTTCAGCATATCAGAAACAGACCCACGGCATTTTTACCTGTCCACCTCATATTCTGCACACTTTACATTTTCCGTAAATTCTGGTTCTAATTAAAGGAACAGAGAGTTGCCTTGGTTAGGCCCACAGTTTTCAACTTGAAAAACAGAGTGTAACAGCTCACAGTATGTTTTTAGTGACACCCGATGGCAAAAATGAAGGAATGACACGTTACAAATTTCCAAGAGTTAAGTACCAAAACAGAAACAAATGGTCCCACATTTTGTTTGGTTTTTTTATTAACATCCAAAGTCCCACAAGATGCGTTTCACTTCCTCTGACCAGCGTTACAGTGCCCAGGTTCACTTTTGCATTCTGCCAACTGACTCAAAAGTTGATCTTCCAATATTTGGAACACTAAATCAACACATTTTTACAGACAAATTCCACATCCTTATTACCCTGTGCACTACAGAATAGTTCACCCCCGTGAAAAGTTATCACCAGTCTAGTTTAGCAACAAGTTATGCCCATTTCAAACTGCTTAAAATAATTACCAAATTTTTTTTTTTTAATGTGATAATACAACCTGCCAAGTGCTGGGGCACACATCATGTCAGGCTCCTTTTAGAGTCTGTTTCTCCCACTAACCACCACCACCATACATGTGGTGATGGTTTGTTACTTTTTACTTGCCCTACTACGCCCACACATTTCTTTTAAGAGTTTGGTAAAGAACTGTCATGCTCGTGATGATCCAGTTCTTCAGTAGGAAACAACCCCAAGCTCACGTCTTTAATCTCTGAAGCCTTTCACCCTTTATCCACCTTCTTTTCTCCTTCACCTTTCAGGGAATATAGCTGTTCTAGTACTGTTTCTTCAATCAGAAGGTAAAGGCAATTCAGGCCCCATCTTAAACAGTTTTCTTTATTGGTAAAGCAAACATATGAACACCCCATACCCAAAGCCAAATTGCTTCCTCAAATAATTTCACTGTTTCACCTGAATAAGGGTATCGACTCGGTGTTTCTTCCTAAGCCACCTATTCCTAGAACTGGAAAGAAGAAAAATTGCCTGTAACTGTTCCTCTTCAAGAGGAATAATCTATGTAAATCATCACAACCCACTGTCCCACCCTTTTTCTCTACGATTCCTTCATGTCTTGGGACCCCAATACTGAAGAGGAATGAGAAATTAAAGCATGCAATGTATCCTTTATGAATACATGTACACCAGCAAGAGGTATAAAGCACGTATGTGCCCATATAGATACTACTGTGGATAAAAACTTCGACTAGTAGTGCTGAGCATTGGCCCACAGTGTATTTAATACAATATTTTTATACAATATATTTAATTTGTATTTAATGTACAATACAAATACAAATTCGTATTTAATGTACAATACAAATATATTTTATACAATATATTTAATACAAAATTTAAATACAGACAACAGCTCTTGAATAAGAGTTATAGCTAAGGTCTGGTAGACTTTTAGAATGGCTTAAATCAATGCAAATCTGAAGACAATCTGCTGCATGCAATACACCTTTAATTATCTAGTCTTTGTCCACTGTTAAAGGAGAAGCCGCTGCCCGAGCACTCACACTCCTTTCATGGAGTGGCACACACACCACCCGAGACTTTAACTGCCAGGACCTGAGTCCCTTCGCAGCGGGCAGCTCCACTGAGCTGACGGGTGCCCCTTTTCGGCTCCTCGCTCACACACACACTCACTCACTCTCGGATGCTTCCTCTCCCCTCTGCCTTGACCCTAGGTTTCCCGAAGCAGAGTCTCTGATACGACGTACGCCAGACGAATTTATTGGTACAGCGGTGAAAACAGCTCGAGCTGGGTGCCTCCAGAGAGGGACCCAGAACAAAGAAATCCCTGGGTAATTATAGCCTTAAAATCTAAATTCCCCTCCCCTCAGGAGGCAGTTCGGACCAATAGTAGTATCAGGGTTTGGGGTCTTCCTCTTCTTCATTGGGCCCTTTCATTGTCTCTAGGTGGGCCAATTCTTCTCTTATCTCTAGGATAGCAGCTTCTGCTAAAGTCGAAGCCTCCTTATCTTTCTGGTTTGCACCGGTTTTGGGGGCCTTCCTTCATGTAGCCAAGTAAAAGTTCAGTGCACGGTCAGTGGATCTAGGTGAAAGTTCTTGTGGCCTAATGTTGCATTAAAAGTTACTGTCGCATAGGAGTCTGAGGAGTGGCTGGGGGGGGGGAACCCTCCCGTTGAGTCACGAGGTTCAGACAGGACCCCCTTGCTTTCTAAACTGCTTCTCAGAGAGGAGTCTAGGTGCGGCTAAGCCCAGTCTTAGTCTCAGACTTGGTCAATGGTTTATTTTCTAAGGACAGTATGTAGTCACCCATCAGAGTAAAAGTTTGCCTGTTAGAGCCCTCTCAGGGCTTTCACTGAAACAGCTTTGCAAAGTTGATTAAGGTGACAGTGTTAAAGTAATTTGACAGCGTTATAAGTCCGGTCGCGTTCAGTGTACTGAACTATCATGATTACGGATTCACAAATAACATGATACACCTCCAGTCTAGTCGTGTTGCGTGAACTACCATGGCCACACTTAAAGGGTCTGGTCGTGTTCAATGAGAACTATCACAGCTAGATTTAATGAAGAGTGCAGTTTATTAAAGCAACAGATACACAGGTTCTTTTGGATTACCAGTGATAAATTCACTGTCTGCAAAGCATGTGCAAATACCAAGAGTATGAGTAATACCGCCGGCTACAAATGCATTAAAAGATAATAAAGCAACTCAATAGAGATTTTTAAGTTTCCCGGGGAGGCACCTGGTATAACCAAGTGTTTGAATCTTACCCAAAGGCATCCTGATGGGGGGGGAAGAGAGGCTCAGCCCGTCGACTGATCCCAGAAGTCAGAGTGGTACGTGATGGTATCTTCCCCAACATTCTCTCTCTCTTAAATTATTTTATACTATTTCTCACCTTTCAGGTGGAGCTTGAGTGACTCTAGTCATACATACCTTTGTTTAGGATTGGTGTAAGGTTTTCTCGCCTCGCTTTTAAAGGTATAAACTAGAAAAATTCAGAATGCAAGCTCAGTGAGGGGTGGTCACACCTTGGAGGCAGGTAGCTTTTGGGATGGAGGTGTGTTTTGGTATTATAACGATGTTATAATGAGCAAAGTTCACCAAAAGGACAGCATTTTGTCAAAACCACAACAGACTGTTGGCCCAGGGTAGCAAATATGCAGCTTATTGGTTCCGTGCTACCTTCAAGTTCCCATATTATCACAGAGCCTGGCCATGGTATCTCCACACTGCTCCACCCTCCGAGCAATTCCTCTTAGAGCCAACACACCAAGTTCCCCTGGCGTTGCCAACATCTAAGGTTGCAGGCCTAGGGAACGTCCATGGAATGGATTCCTTGCATGTCAGCTGCACTCCACCCAGGCAGCTTCTTCAATGCTGTGCCTTACCTAAAAATGTGAATATAAGTTTAATTTCTAAGTCACCTCCAGCAATTATTGCACATAACCCACCCCATGACTATAGTCACTCAAGCTTCATGATATTTGGAATGCATTGGGTGTATCACATACGTTCTCGTGGTGAGGATTATCAAGTACATATACATCTTGTGGGGATATCAGATGAGACAAATGCTCCATCATAATCCAAAGTTTAACATACAGCGCAATGGTTAAAATGAAGCATAACACAGTAAGCATTAGCAGAACAACAACTGGATGAAGCATCTTATTGAGAATTCCTGTTGCGGTCGCTGACCATCCCAGAAGAGTTTCCCACCAATGGTGTTCTCCATCCTTTTTCACTCTTTCCAAGACATGGTGTATTTCTTCTGCATCATGATGGATGGTAATAAGGGTTCTTTGTCCATTGTTTCGGATGTGTCTCAGCAATTGGTTCAGGTCATCGTGTTGTAGTAGTTTCCTCACCAATGTAAGATTCATTCCAATAGGGGCAGGTAATAAGTCTTGATACAGTGTACAGTTAGCTTGCAGCAGTTGGTGAGTTGTGACAGGAGATGAATAGTTGAAGTCACATCCCATAATTTTGGTAAAATTACAAACACAAATATTTGAGTGATTGCTTATATCTACAGTAATGTTATCTACAAATATAAAATCACAAAGGGTTCTTATGCAAATGCATGCTTTTCCAATATATACAAGTACAGTTTCAGGGGCTTCATCTGGTTGTATTTCAAAATGACAAACATTTTGTTCAGTGTCAAGACAAATGTCTTGGGCTTTGATGGTGTTACTCTCACAAATAAATCCTTGTTGTTCCCGTACAACGCATGCATTAACATCAATAGTTTGCCATTTGTTCCCATTTTGTTGGGCCCATACTCTATGTTCTAATGGATAGAGTATAGCTCCATTGTGATTCAACCCCAGCGCAATGATTGGGTATATGGTGTATACGGAAGCATTGCGTATTGTTAAGACAAAAGCTGTGGCTTTGCTGTCAGTGGGGTCGTAGGTGAAGTTAACTGGATACCACCAGGACTGGAATTCTTTCTCAAATTCAGTTGCATTATCCCAAATTACCTTTCAAATTTCAGTGGGCAGGGTGCCTTTCTCACCTTCCCATATAGTTGCAGCTACTATAGATTGCATCCACAGTTGAGCTTGGATACAACTAAGAGCTAAAGAAACATTGTTTTGGGTCACACAAAGTGCATCCACAATCAACTGGTGGTCTTTCTCATTTACCTCTCCCCACTGAGGCAATATACCCGATAAGAGCCATTGGTTAGCTCCCAGAGCTGAAAGAGAAGATTGTAAAGGGTGTTTCAAGGCATTTAAGTCACTGGTTACTGTGGCTAATTTATTAGCAAGTACTTCAGCATCTATGCTGTTTAAGACTCCCAGTCCCATTCCAAAGACACCAGTCACATCTCTGTTTTATTGTTTTGGAGAGATGAGAGTCTGTTTATGTAACCGTGTTGACCATCCTGCGTAAGATGTACTCAGGAATGGTGAACAAGTAGGTTTAATTGCAGAGATATTAGTCTGTATTGCTAATTCCACCCGTTTGAGGGAGTATGATGGATTAAACAGCACTTGTTGCTGACCTGTATTTTTAATTATGTAAGGGCCTGTGTTGAAGATGAAAGGAGTTAGACTAATGGGAGGCCGAGTTGATACATTTTCAGACATTTGTGGGGGCAGAGGTTCCTTATCCTTTGCAACGGGTGCAGATGTTGCTGTATCAATGATGAATTCAAATAGTAATTCGGTGCCTCTGTAACCCCAAAGACAGTACACAATTATAGGTTTGGTAAAGGTAAGATTGTACCAGCAATCTGAATTTGGTTCAGTTATTTTGTAACACTTGGCCTTATAATTTTCTGGGCTGGAAGAGTCTGGATAAACTGTTTTAATTTCAGTCAGCCTATGGTAAGTAGATCCATTAGTTATTCGGCAGCTAATTTGTATTGTCTGTCCTGGAATGGCTTGAAGTCTAGCCATGTGAAGAGAGTCATTCCAACTCCATTCAACTCTTGAGTATACTTCATTTCCATGCATGACTAGAGTGGAGAGATTTAAGTTCCTTTTGTTTTGTAGTGTTCCAATGCTTGCACTGTATTGTGACAGCGCATGGTCCCAAGGGTCATTGTGAGATACCGTGGTGAAAATGGGTACATTCCTAACTCTATATGGTAGTGTGTCAAATGGAGTGGGTGAGGTTAGGTCAGGTGGTGTAGTTAGATCAGGTTCAATCATACCTATTTTGAAACGGAATGACAGCCCTGGCCCTGTACACTGTTGTTGCCACATACAAGCCACAATAGTGGGTCCCACCAGAGTAAAGTTATACCAACAATCCCACTCGTCAGTGACACAAGACTTTGTTGCTATTGGATTTCTGGAAATGTTGGATATTATCATGGATGTGACCTTTTCATGGGTTGATCCGTTGATCATTCTACACCCTACCTGGATTTCTTCTCCTGCTTTTCCTTTCAGGAGTGGAAGCCATCCGTTATCCCAGCTCCACTCGTGTCTTGAGAACACATGGGAACCATGCATAACTACAGTAGCTAAGTTTAAATTTTCTTTGATGGCACGTGTTCCAATAATTCCATTGTATTTAATGTGGACTTGGGACCACGGCCATTCTGGGTCCTTCTGGCTACACATCAAAGAAGTTGTCTGCAAAATGCTGCCAAATTTAATGTATACTTTGATTCCAATACAACTCCCCTTGCCGCATTTTGCAGACATCTACTTCAATTGGAGTCGTCTTCTTTCAGGATTCCTGTGAACACAAAAAGGAAACAAATGTGCTTGGTTGTATTTAACTGGCAGGGTTAAAAAGAGGGTGAGATCCACCGGGTGCTAATCCAGTGTACTTTTCCTGCCAAGGCAGCCGTCCAGGGATGGGCAGCTCCCTGTATCAATGTCACTACTTCTGCCATGTTTGGAACTGTGGCAGTCAAAGGTGCAGTGTTAGTGTTAGGTGCAGTGTTAAATTCACTGTAAAACGCCATTGCCCGCTTGGTTTCTTTACTGGCCACACCAGTGAATTGTAAGGCGAATGAGTCGTTTTAATGATGCCTCTTTCTTCCAATTCCGTTACCACCCCATCAATCCCCATAAGCACTGCTGCTGGATACAGATATTGCCGAACATTAGTGATTTTAGAGGGGGGTAAGGGTCCAGATGTTTGTAACAGACTCAATTTCACTATGCCTGATTCCTTTTTACCTCTTGCAAAACTCCACACAGTTCCATCTGGGAGTTTCCACATTCGCCCACGCAGTATGTCAAATCCGAGAATGTTAGTATATGCAGCACCAGCTAATACCTCTGTCCTGGTTAATCTTCGTTCTTCTGGCAACCAGGGTGAATTTTTTTCAGTGGTGCATTCCTTTTCAATTCCTGTGAATTTAACCCTGCATCGGCCAGATCTTATGCCCAGGGCTTGTGCTGTTTCATGGGTAATTACTGACATTTGGGCCCCAGTGCCAATGAGAAAGTTTACCAATATTTTTCGGGGTCCAATGGGAATGGCAATGACAGGGTCAGAGTATTCATCAGAGAGCCATTGAATTGCTAATACCCACCGAGCAGGGTGGCTCACTGCCCTTCCTGGGGATGTAAGTTTTTTCGTTGAGATTCCGCCTCGTCAATTAAGCCTGGTGCAGAAGGTGCACTTTCCTTGTGGGCTGGGGGTTTTCCAGCTAGGCAATTCTCCCCGTCTGGGTTATTCTTTTTACCCAGAGATTGGACCAATGGTGACCATGGAATTGTTTGCACAGTAGTGCAGATTTCATCATCGTCATCAACAGCGGTCTCAGTTTTAACCAAAGGTTGTAAGGAAATCAATTGAGGCTTGGAATTGGAGGTCCCTTCGACCTCATCATCATCACTGTCAAACCAAAGATCACCATCTCAAATTTCAGGGTTTGCACCACACATTAACCTATGAATCTGCTTAACTGGAACAGAAGGTTGTATTTTATCTAGCAGCCTATTAACCCTTTCCAGCAATTGTTTAAGATGATTATTCTCACTCACAAGTTCACTATTCTCACTCACGCGTTTATTATTCTCACTCACAAGGTTATCATTCTCACTCACAAGGTTATCAGCTCGGGTTCTTAGTGTTTTTCCTGTCTCCTTCTCAAAGGCCAATGATTACTTCAACACATCATTTTCTGATTGTAAAGTTGAATATTCCACATTGGAAAGTAGTTTGGGAGCAGGGGTTTCCTTAGCTTCTTGCTGAGCACAAGATACACAGGCTCCTAATACCGCACAAATGACACCTTTACCTTTTTTCACTCCAAACTTTTGCGCAGCCTGACACTGCTCAGCGCGCTCTATCACTTTCTCTTTGTCCTTCCAAAATTTTTGAGCCCACTCCTTCCCAGCCTGGGAAGGGGCACATTTGTATTTTTGCAGCAGTTTATCCATGGTAATCCTGCTGACTACGCCAATTTTTTTTCTGTTGTTTTTCTGTTGACTTCAGCAAGCCTTGATACTAGTGCTAAAGTGACTACTACAACACCATTTCCAGCTTGTTAATTAATTATGCTATCAACATTTAGTTTTGGTATCTTCATGAATGCCATGGATAGTTTCTGTGTATTTGAGAACCGTCTCTGCATTTGTGTTAATTTGTTCAGTCTCCCTTTGAACTCACAAAAGCTTCCCACATCCAGAATATCCTGTGGCAAGGAACTGCACAGCTGGATCTTGCACGAAGAATCATCCATTTTATCCGTTGTGCATCTGCCTCTTGCTGGCATGATGCAATGCTTCACAGTTATTGTGTTGGGAAAGGCAGTAAAGAACAACACCTGTCACCGAAATCGGGAATCAAACTCCTTAAGACCAATGTAGTATTAAGAAGCAGGCATTCTTTATTACGGCACCAGATGCACGGGGGATCATTCCACCTAGTGTGCATGCCGCAGGTTACATCAACCAAAACTTATATTGTCCGATTACATACATATGCATCAAATTTCCCAGAATGATCATGCATATTAATTCTATTTCCCAGAACTAATTATCATATTTGCATGGTCATTACGCATGCATCCTTGAGCTCCAAGGGGCTTCTTGGGGGTCTCTGGTGGTCCTTGGTGGTCGTACAGGTGTGTCCTTTAGTTGACCCCTTCTCATGGGCATGTGCAATATCACCTTGCTTATGTAACTTGCTTCCCTTCTTCATGGTGCATGGTCCCTAACAATGACTTGGCACCCTTAACACAAACCAGTTATTCTAACTACCCTTGACTCGTTGTCAAGATGGGCTGGGGCTGTACTGGGAACATAGCAGCATGTCCGTACTACTCCTCGTCCTATTGTCTTTGGGCATAGTAGCATATCCATAGCCATAGGTGTACAAACACAATATTATATTGTCTACCCCGCTCCTATCTCTACGTTGCTTAGTTACAAAAGAACGAACTAATCATTTTGGTTACATCTGGTTACACACCGACCTACTTTCTTTAACACCACTTACCGTTTTACAATCTCTTACCATAGGAGGTTTGGTTTTTGTTGGGTTTTTTGTTTGTTTGTTTTGTTTTTTACCAGGCTGCACGCTGCAGCTTAACTTAGCTGCACGCTGCACAGCAGCTGATCACTCTCGCTTCTTCTCAGCTCCCCCAGCTGTACCACGTCCTGGCTGCGGTGTGAGAAGCGGTACCCGCACGCACCACGCACCGCTCACCGCCCCAGAGCGCCGCTTACCGCGGTGCCACCCGCTCCCCTCGGCTCTCACGCGAGCAGCGAAAGCCCGCTTACAGCCCTCCACCGGCGCCGGGGCGCTGCATTTCCGGACTCCCTCCCCGGCTTCACCCGGGCGGCAGGGTCACGTACCGGGGCGCAGCCCCGCCGGCCGGGCGCCCGCCCCCCGCGCCTCTCACCTCGGGAACCGGAAGGCGTCCCGGAGCGCGCTGAGGGGCTGCCGGCCGCTCTAAGGGGCCTGCGCGCGCGCGAGCGCCGCCTCGCTCCTGCCCGCCGTGAGTACCGACTCGCGCCCCGCGCGCAAGCTCGGCCGTTGGAGGGGGTGAGGGGAGGCGGGAGGCGCGGGCGATGGCGGACGGGGGGGGTGCATCGCCTCCGTGCAGCCCCGCGGGCGGACGGGGCCTACTGCTGTAGGGCGCCGAGGGCATTCGCTGTGGCACGGCCTCTCGGGAGGAGCCGCCGTGGCTGAGGGAACGCCTGCGCCAAGAACGAAATGGCGCCCGCGACGGCAGCGGATGGTACCGGCTCCGGTAACTCCGCGGCGCTTGCCTTGCCTTTGGGTTGGGCGCTGCGGGCTCCGTGGTAGCAAGCCCTGCGCCTGGCTGGCTCGTCACTGACCCAACAAGCTCGTGAACGTGTTGCGCCCGTTTTTTCATATCAGATCAATTAAAAAAAATTAATAGAACTAGACTGCTAAAATAAAGTTTAGCAAAATCCACAAAGTAAAATTGTATTACCAAGACTGTATTGAGAGAGGGGAAAACACACAGTTTAATTCCATTTCTTCCTTTGGTCTTTTAGGCACCAAGGACTGTGAGGAGAAGCTGCTCTGACCTCAGCTTTTATGTTAAGCACACATCAGGGTTTGAACGGCATCATTCGCTTCAGGAGGAGAAACATGCCTGGTAACTCAGATCAGTTCGGGAGCGTTGCTACTTGGGGAAGAGCATGACTGCATCATGACCGCCACTAGCATTTCATTTCTGTCACAACAGCAGGTTGTGCACTTGCCACATTCAGCTTTGCCAGCTCAAGCGTTCCTTCCATCCACTGTCCAGTTATTAAAAACATGGTACTCCAGTCATCATTAAAGAACTGCCTTCAGCTATCCTGCGTCCTCAGGACTCCAAAAGCTGGCTTCAGAAGCACAACTAGTGGAGGCCTCATTATTCAGTCTGTTTCTAATGATGTTTACCAAAATCTAGCTGTGGAAGACTGGATCCATGACCACATGAATTTAGAGAATCGACAGGTCCTTTTCTTTTGGAGAAATTCCCCTGCTGTGGTAATAGGGAGACATCAGAATCCCTGGCAGGAATGCAACCTCAGGCTATTGAGGCAAAAAAATATAAAACTAGCCAGGAGAAGAAGTGGAGGAGGGACAGTTTACCATGACTTAGGCAATATCAATTTGACTTTCTTTACAACCAGAAAAAAATATGAACGAATGGAAAACCTGAAGGTAGTTGTGAAGGCACTGAAAGCCTTGCGCCCCCAGTTAGATGTGCATGTCACTGACAGATATGACATCTTGCTAGGTAGGCAGTACAAAATCTCAGGTACTGCTGCAAAGCTGGGAAGGACAACTGCTTATCACCACTGTACTTTACTCTGCAATGCAGATAAGTTTGTTTTATCTTCTGTGTTAAAGAGTCCTTATAAAGGGCTAAAAAGTAATGCCACTCCTAGTGTGCCTGCCTCAGTGAAAAATCTCTTTGAAGAGGATCCTAGTTTAACTTGTGAGATGCTCCTGGATGCCATTGCTGAAGAATATGCTAAGCAACACCACATAGATCATCACATCACCTTAATCAATCCAGCTGATGAGGCTGTGCTTCCTGGAATTAATAATAAAACTAAAGAACTACAAACCTGGGAATGGGTGTATGGGAAGACACCGAAGTTCAGCGTTAGCACTTGTTTTAACATGGTCTATAAAGATTCTGTTCTTGATGTTAAAGTAGATATGGATGTAAAGCATGGAAGGATTGAAGTCTGTGACATTGATCTGCCGGAGCAGTGGCTGCCACCAGCGCTGTGCAGTGAACTGGTGAAGAGCCTTACTGGCAGTAAGTTTTGCCCAAATGAAACCACTACACTAGCAACGACGTTACTAAGAGTGTGTCCACAAGATGATGAGTTGCACAGCAGGTGGAATCTGCTGTGTGAGAATATGATAATGTTAATGTGACTTGCATTTTGAAAATGAAAACTAAATTTCTGTGCTTTTAAAGTTAATTTATGGAAAACAAAATTAAAACATTAATTTCTACAAGATGAATTTTTCTCATTTATTAGTCATTAAAGCCATTTAATCTTGTGCTTTTGCTTAATGCTACTGGCAATTAGATTTCACACTGCCTGCACTTGAGGTTCCCGAACTGTAGGATATAAGCCACTGTAATAGGCTGCAGCCCTGTATCGCTCCACGCTAACAGACATCATCGCTGCTTAAACCAGGGAAAATGGTGGTGGCATCCCAAACTGGCTCTGTAGCAGAGAAGGTACAAATGGCTGACACAGATGGCTTGAGGTAGATGGAAAACTGCCACTGTGCTGCTGCACTGGATCCTCCAGCCTGCATCCCGCTCCTCGCAGATAGTAGCTCGAAGGCCATGTCTCAGCCCCTGAGTGGTGTGGAGAGGGATGTCCCCCTGGTTTCTGGTTGAAAGTCCTTTCTTGCAGAGCGCTGATGACCCTCTCCCTACAAGCATGGTAGTAAGCTAAGCTCGCTGCTGCGTAGTGAATCAGTCCAGCAGTTCCACCCTGGATTAGGGCTTTTGTCCACGCATGTCAAAAGGGAGGGAAGGATTAGGAAGTTCAGTGTGGGGGTTTATGGGGTGAGGGCAGGAGAGGCTAACTGGGACGGAGGCCACACATGCCTCCTTTGTACCTGCGCTGCCTGGCACAACACTGAGAGTCACTGCTGCCACAGGTACTGGTGTCTAAACTAAAAGTGGAATACTTCTACATTAGGAAATACTCTTGCAAATACAGATCTAGGAGAAACAGGTTCCTTATGTTACCACTTAGGAGAAAATTTGCTAATGAAAGGCAATAGTGAACTGAAAAGGACAGTTTTCATGTTAAATAAAAATAATAGCTCAATATAAAGTAACATGAAAGAAGGGCTCAAGATGTATTTCACTGTTGTTGCCGAATAAGCAGAATGGAATTTTAATCAGCGCAGAACAGCAGCAGTTTATTGCTATATCTGTAGGAGAGAACCCAGCGCAGCAGTGAGACTCCGCTGATGTGAACTCTGCCCAAATGAGGCAGTTACAGAGTTTATATACCTTTATGTCATACACCTCTTTCTTCACCAAACCGCCCTTGAATAGTAGTTAGTTAAATTTGAAGTGGGAGGTTCATCAAGCAAAAAAGCCATAAATTCACCCTGTGGAGGTGTGAGCACATCAAGGTAAATTCCATTCAGGGCGCAATATGTAGCACAACCCAATTTACACAAGAGTCTTTTCCCAGAAGGTTAACTGCGGTGGTAGGACTTAAAAGGAAAGCATGGTGTCCAGAAATGAGGTGGATAGTTACAGACAAAGGGCTTGTTGTAGACCAGATGACGTATGGGTTGTCCAGAAATACCAACAGCGTTTACTACTTCTGCAGATAAGGGAACTGCAGGAGAATCAGAGGCACATAAAGTGGATTGAGAAACGCCAGTATCAATTAGGCAAGAAACAATCTTGCTCTTAATAGGGCAAGATAACTAAGGACCAGTCTGGCCTAAAGAAAGCAAAGGAGCAATGATGTTTATGTCCTTGGGGCTGTCCTAATCACATTTCTGAGGCTGTGGCATGAAGGAAAAGTCAGGTGGAAAGTTGGGGTGACTGAATCCTGCTGGACTTAAAAGACTTACGATTAGGTCTGTCAGGACATTCTGACTACCAGTGTCCTTGTTGTCCATACAGACAACCCTCGTCTGAAGCTCCAGTAGGGATTTCAAAAGGTCCCTTACCTTTCTAAGTGGCACCAAGGGGGTTTTGGCAGGGATCAGTCTGTTGTCCTCCCAGGCGAAGCGCAGGACATATGAATCCAAGTCACAGCACCAAATTCTGTCACGGAGTAACTGGAATGCAATTTTGATCAGGTCAAAACAGCAGCAATTTATAGGAGAGAACACAGAGCAGCAGAGACAGCCTCTGCTGATAGGATCTCTGCTGAAGTGAGGCTGTTACAGAGTATACTTCTACGTTACACAATTTGTTCTTCACCAAAGTCAAATAAGCAGGATGTGGTAAGTAACAGCAGAGACTGAAATTCTTCCAATAAGGAGGATCTAGACAGATTAGGAAGCCCTAGGCAGTATATCCTTTTATGAATGCTTCACTCCTTTGCTAATTAAATCGTGCAGAAGAGACTACTAGCTACAAATATTTCTTAACAAGGGAAGCCTGCAAAGGCCTATGAGGTGTTACTATGTTACTTGCACAGTCTCATCTTTAAAAGATGTCTGGTTGACCAGCACTCTGTAGGAGGAAATGACGTGGCAGAAGCGACCTACCTTTAGCTAAGGAGAGCAGTCAGTGGGGGTGAATCCAGCCCTCTGCTAGGACTGGCAGTCACACTGTAGGATGAATGGCACTCAGCTGACTCCAGCTGGGAAGGTGGCTTAAGCTCGTCTCCACAGATGATGCCGGGAGGGACAGTCCTGGCTGCACAATCCAGGCGATGACCTGACTACGTAAGCGCAAGTGGCAGCACAGAACATCATGGCCTGGAGTCAGTAAAATGATTGTGGAACTGTATTAGATTGCTCTGATAATTTTTTTTTCCCCGTTCATTGATGCCCATTCCTCTTCATACATGGTGTTCCTACTGACAGCAAAAGGAACCATGCAGAGATAAAGGGCTTATAGGCAAAAATTGCAGTGCAGTGCCAACTGGTACGTCACTAAAGGCTTAGTTGTGTATCCATGAGATCTGCAAGGAAATCTGCAGTCTTAGCTAGTGAATTATAGTCTAGCTAGAAAACAGAGAAAAAGTTCTAGCAAGGAACAGGCAAGAGAGGGAAGACCATGCTTGCCTCTTGTGGTAGTTGCAGAGGACCACATCATAAGGGCTTACTACTAGAACAGAGAAGCATATTGTATTACAGGATGCAGAAAGCATAAAGATTTTTACTTTGATTTCCAATTAAGATTTAAAGTTGATCTAAAATATTTAAGGTGGCTTTTTATTTTGCCCCTGTATGTTTGAAATTGCTGGACTAGGTTAAAAGATACAAAGCTTCACATTTGGGAAGCTTACTGTATTTACAGTGAACCTTCTCCCAAACATTGCTGATCTATAAGGCATTACCCAGCTTCCTTGGATTACCCTGTGTAGTGCAGAGAAGAATTCAAACAGATGACTAAAACTACAAATAATAAAAAATAACCTTTATTTCCATTAAAAATAGGCATATATTATACACAACTGAATAAAATTGATGACAGTGACCAGAAACCTCGTATCACAGCAGCAAGCCAGGGAGCTTCTATGGAATGTTTGGGGGGACCGACTGGTAGCTTCCATGGCACGTATGTTATTGTTTTTGCTGATGTAACACTGAAAAGCTGAGACATTATTATGCAAAAGGATAAAGAAGGCAGACCACTGGCAAATTGTGATCCACAGAACAAGGCAAAGACCAGCTCTGTTTCTTCTTGACAGCTATGGAATAGATTTGTTGTGTTAGAGGCAAGACTAAAAGAATAGCAGCATTAGATGACAGAAGGTGAAAGAATAAAGCAAATAATAATAAAAAAAGGATAATGGAATACACCAGCCATCAGGGAAAAGAAACATAGGAGAGAGAAAAAGTTGTAGCAATGAACATGCTACTAGAATATGGAGGCATATTGTATTACAAGATGCAGAAAGCATAAGGCACTTATCATTCTTGAGGCTGAAAAGATTTTGATGGGACCTGCAAGAGGCCATTGCCTTTTCTTCATGTCAGAATATATGACTTTGCTGGATTCTTGCTGACAATGATCAAGAACTCGAAAAGATTCTGTCATTTTTCCAATTAGCACAGCATATTCCTTAGAATAATTATTAACAAGAAAGTTTCAGGGTATCCAACTTCTGGAAGAATTTAAAAATCAATTATTTTTTTAGGGGACTATCTTAGTAGCAGGGAAATAGCTTACTGCAGTTCAGACTGGCATGACTAGCTGGAAGGACATTAAACTTGGAAGTCAGGGAAAAAGACTGGGAGAGGATCATACAACCTTTTCACACCTAATGCAAAGGATGGAAATCAGGTATATGACCATACATCACAGAATAAAAGACCATACAGGAGTGACAGGGAAAAGAATACAGCTGTTTGCATCCTTTCCAGCCCAAAATCCATTATGCAGAGACACATAAGACAACCCTAAAATGTCTGTATATTGAACACTACAATGTTTGTATGCAAGGAGCTTGGAAAATGGAATGTTAGATTTGGGGTTACCAGTCTGTGAAATCAGGTATTAAGGGATGGACCAAAACACAGCAGAACATTAGTCATGACTAGAATACAGGAATTAAAGGAAATAAATAAGGCTGCTTATAAAAGAGGACATGTGGCAGCCCAGCTTCAAATGCTTGTGAGGTGGTCAATTAAAGATACAAAAAAAATTTGCTCAAGACAAAATTAATAGTAAAAATAGAAATGACAGTAAAGAGGCCTTTGAGAGACAGTATTGAGAGTCTGTTATGAAATGAAGATCAAATTTAGACATGGATTGTATCAATTAAGATTAGGGGAGAAATACAGTGGAGGAATTTTATGGTTGTGTTTTCTCAGACTGAAAAGTCTCAAATATTCTTAAACCTATAGATTATAAAAGCTGTGATGGACTAAGTACTTAGCAGAGTTGCTTCTGAGGGTGGACCGCTGGACTCAAGCAGCATCTTCCAGTCTTACATTTTTATGCTTATAAAAACACTCATTAAAAGCAGTCATATCTGATCACATTTTCTTTGTATGTTTAGTATGAAAGACATCCACTGTTGTTTCATGACAAGGTCGCAAGTCAAAGTCACAGTATCCAATGCTGAAACGACTCTGTAGAAATTAATAGAATTGACATGGTGAATATAGAATGAGCTCTTCTGCAGTGTAAGTTAATTAAAGAGGTCACAGCATTCTTACCTGTGGTTTCTTAAAATAATCAAGACCCCTTCCAATCTTAATCATCCATCCATTGTTGAATCTGTTTTAAAAATTCACAAATTTGAATACCATGAGTATGTTGAATAAAAAAAAAAGTTATATCCACATGATGCACAAGCTCCTTGTTTCATTCACAGTTATTTCCTAGTGTCACTGATACCTGTATGAACCACGGAAGACACTGTTCTATATAAAGAGACATCTACTATTATGTTCACAGTTAGAACACATGAAACTATGGAGGGCTGATTTTATCCAGTTAGGGCCACTGCCTTCTACTTTGTTAACCGCAGCTGTAATTAGAAATTGTCTCAAAAGTTGGGGTGAAATAGTTTGACTTCAAATAACTGGCATTTACTGATTTCTTACATCACCCACCTAATTTCTCGATCATGTACTGAAGATGAAAATGCAGTATTCAGTGTTACTCCATAATTCCTCAGTGACTGTCGTATTTCTTCCAAGCCACTTATCTGCTGACTCCTCCCACTACCCTGTTAAAAGTAAAAATAACGTGGTGGGGTTTTTTTTTTAACCATATATTCTACTTCTGGTCACCTCTTCCTAAACTCACCAACAAAACCTTTTTAGTAATAACTTAAACCAAAAGAAAGTAACTTGGATTAAAGCAGATTTGCAGTTTCAAAGACAGGATAAAAAGCAGACAGATTACAGGTACACTTGCTAAGGGATGTGGAGGAGGAGCTCACTCTCAGCCCTTTGAAACTAGATATGAGTTACTATTTGAGCCAAAGTAAATGCAGTGATAGTTTGAGAGGTTTTAGCTCATCAAAGCCTCCAAAATTACAACTATATACAGCTGTTGGAAGAGAAAAAAACCCATCTCAACAGATGCTTTGGTTTTGATGACATCTTCCACAACAAAATTTTCACAAAAATACCTTTTCCATTTAAGATCCTGCTTACCAAGAATTGGTTAGTTATCAGAAAACTCTGAACTTACAAAATCACTTATGTTCAACTATCATATTTTTATTTTTCTCTTAATCTGTGTTTTCTTCTGAAGGCATCAGAGCCTCAGTCTAACAAGTACTGGTAAGTAAGAACAAATCTATATTTAAAATTAAGTATTCATATATATACACATAGACACTTGCCTGTGGTATCACCTGAGTACAGGGAAACAGAAACCAAAACCTAGACACTTACTTCATCATAGGATGTGAGGAGGTGGATTGTTTTCACTTTGCACGGCCCCTTAACTAGCATCTCGCAGAATCGTAGGAAGTTATACAACTGTAAAAGTTTTATTTAATTTAGTAACTTGGATTTTTTTTGTAGTTATGTCTGTATCAGTTACCCTGAATATCTACTTGCCTGATGAACTTGCCTAATGTATGGGTCCTCCACCCAAACTTCAGAAACAATCTCAGTAAGGTACTCTTGGAAAAGCTTTTCGTAGCTGAAACCTGTTGCATTTTCCTCTATCCTGATTTGCTTATGGTATTTGCCATCTGAAAACAAGAGAGGTCTCTTTTTCAGTAAAGATCATGACATAATTCCTGTGTTAACCGCCTCGGCCATAAAATGTCCACATAACAACAGGTATTTAAATGCCAACGGGTACATCGCCGCTCCATTACCTTCTTTCTCTTTTTCAATGTGTTTTTTAATGTCTTCAGCTCTGGTCATGTACTCGGATATTTTCTGCCGGTAACGGTGCTTTTTTGCCTCATCTTTCGTGGCTGTGGATCGAAAGCACACGGGCCAGTTCTCAAGGCGGGGGAAGCGCGGGGAGCTGAGCCCTGCCCGGCCCGGCGCCCGGTCTCCCGGGGAGAGACCGCCAGCTTTCCTCTCCCTCCCCGTGAGGCGACGGGGCACCGGGGCCGGCCCTCGGCGGCAAGCACGGCTCGTGCCTCCTCAAAACCACCCCCAGCTGGCGGCCTCCGACAGAGCCGGGATGTATTTAACGACTAACCGCCCCAACGGTTGTCGTAAACGGCTGCCAAACCACCCCCCGCCCGGCCGCCGCCGCCGCCCCGCCCGGTACCTTTCACCACCTGCAGCAGGAGGTCGATGCCCTCCTGGTAGCACACCAGCGACTCCTGGAACCGAGACGCCAGGTCCAGCTCCACCGCCCGCTTCACCGTCTCCGCCCCGGCACGCTCCAGCGCGGCGCTGCCATCGCGCCCCGCCCGCGACATGGGCGCCGTGGCGGGGACGGGGACGGGGACGGGGATGGGGATGGGGACCGGGACCGCGACCGCGACCGCGACTGCGACTGCGACTGCGACCGGCACGGAGCGGCCCCGCCTCCGGCAGCGCCCCGGGCGGGGGGGGGCCGCTGCGCATGCGCGCCGCCTCACCCGCCGCCAAGGACTAGAAACCGAAGCGGAGGAGAAGGGAAAGGGTCCGTGCCTCACCGTTGTCCTTCCGCCGGCGCGGAACTGAAGTGCCGTGGCGTTGGTGCCGGCCCGGAAGGCTGCGCACCGAGATGGCGGCCGCGACGGGCCGGGCCGGCTTGGGGCACGCAGCCGCTTGGAAGGTGCTGGCGCCGGCTGGGGTTTGGCTCGGGCGCGACGCGGCACTGGCGGCCCGCAGCCGCCTCTGAGAGGGAGAAGGAG
This sequence comes from Ciconia boyciana, assembly GCF_034638445.1. Lineage (NCBI taxonomy): Eukaryota > Metazoa > Chordata > Aves > Ciconiiformes > Ciconiidae > Ciconia > Ciconia boyciana. The sequence goes on from NC_132934.1 coordinate 147,719,832, forward strand.
AGAGGAGGGCGGTGACGGGTGGCGTGAGGGGCCAAGCTTCACGCTGCTGCGGGCTTCGCCGCCTCGGGGCGCCACCGCCGCGGGGCCCGGTCGATGCCTCCCCTGAGAGGAGAGCGCGGCCGTTGGAGAGGCCGAACACCCTATGGGCGCCCGGGGTCAGCACAGTCTGTTCTTCAACCACCGAGAGATGCAATAAAGGCGGATTATATGCTCCCCCGATCTGAATTTGAGTGACTGTATAATCTGTTGGCAAGTATTAAGAGCTATAGGGAAAGTCCGGGCAAATTATGTCCTGCTCTCTTTGCAGATGCTGGGGAAGAGGATGGAGGGGATGGCGTCCGCAGCATGGGTTCGTTGTCTCTTTACCAGGTCGAGAATTCCAGACTCGGTATGTGCTATAGTAGATGAGAAACTGAAAAATAGATATTAGCCTGCTTAATTCTGTGCTTTCTGTGGTATGGCAGACTTCTGGAGACTGTGAGATGAGTAGGTTCATGGTGTGGTGGGTGAAGAACTGGCTGAAGGGCAGAGCCCAAAGGGTTGCAGTGAATGGGGCTACATCTGGCTGGCGACCGGTCACCAACGGCGTTCCTCAGGGCTCAATTCTAGGGCCAGTTCTGTTCAATACATTGATCAATGACCTGGATGCAGGAGTGGAATGCACCATTAGCAAGTTTGCTGACGGTAGGAAACTGGGAGATGCTGTTGACTCTCAAGGGATGAGAGGCTTTGCAGAGGAATCTAGATAGATTGGAGCATTGGGCTATATGATTAACAGCATGAAATTTAACAAGTCAAAATGCTGGGTTCTGCACCTAAGATAGAGTAGCACCAGGTACAAGTATAAACTGGGAGAGGAGTGGCTGGAGAGCAGCCCTGTAGAAAGAGACCTGGGGGTGCTGGTTGACAGCAGGCTCAACATGAGTCAGCAGTGTGCCCTGGCAGCCAAGAGGGCAAACCGCATCCTGGGGTGCATCAAACACAGTATAACCAGCCAGTGGTGGTTATCCTGCTGCCTTTGGCACTGGTGCGGCCTCACCTTGAGTACTGTGTGCAGTTCTGGGCCCCACAATTCATGAAGAATGTTCAGGTCCTGGAATGCATCCAGAGGAGGGCAACAAAGCTGGTGAAAGGGCTGGAAGGCATGTCCTATGAGGAGCTGCTGAGGCCTTTGGGTTTGTCTAGTTTGAAGAAAAGGAGGCTGAGGGGCGACCTCATTGCTCTCTACAGCTTCCTGAGGAGGGGAAGTGGAGAGGGAGGTGCTGATCTCTTCTCTCTGGGATCCAGTGACAGGACATGTGGGAATGGTTCAAAGCTGCGTCAGGGCAGGTTTAGACCTGGCATTAGGAAGCATTTCTTTACCAAGAGGGTGGTCAAACCCTGGAACAGGCTTCCTAGAGAGGTGGTCGATGCCCCAAGCCTGTCAGTGTTTAAGAGGCATTTGGACAATGCCCTTAATAACATGGTTTAACTTGGTCAGCCCTGAACTGGTCAGGCAGTTGGACTAGGTGATCGTTGTAGGTCCCTTCCAACTGAAATAGCTGAAACTGAAGAGATGAGAAGTTCAACTTACATTGTACATTTTTACACTTACATTTTTAGCGTATCTTTCTGCAAGATACCATCTAGTGTCAGTTGACTCTTTTCCTTAAAATCATTCTTAAAGCCTTAAACCATTCAGAGGCTAAGCAGAGTTTCTTCAATGAAATGCATGTGAATTAGGTGCTGTGCTGGTATAGAGTGTTGTCCATGTGTTTCTATGCAGTTATACGGCCAAACTAAAAAATTAATGTATTAATCAGCAAACCATTATAAAAATGTTTGACTTAATGTTATAAAATTTGAGGTCACTTGTTGGTGCTTTGACCTTCTGAAAAGAAAGGTACTTAAATATGTAAAAATTTTTACCAAGGTTGAAGTATGTTTTAGAGAGTTATTTTGTTAACTATAATAATAATAATAGTAATAATAATTCAGATATTTAGGAAAAAACCCTCTGATTTTGTGACCTTCTTATTCTAGGTATTTCAGCCACGGCCTGGAGATCATGAAAAGTATGGAGGTGACCCTGAGCAGCCCCACAAAATCCATGTTGTTACTAGAATAAAAAGTGTAGTTGGTCGCCCATATTGGGAAAAGAAGATAATACATGATCTTGGACTGGATAAAGTATGATTGTTGTTCTTTATACTTACTGTGTACATCAGAAATGTAGAAACATAAGGTAGAATTAAGGTGATGAGGTTTTTTTAAGGACCTCAGTTTTGCAGTCACAAAACTTGTATTGCTTTACAGCTGCTATAAATGTAATTGAGAAATCGGTGATATGTTTAAGAGCTGAGAGGAACGTTAATGGCAAATGCCCTTTTAGTGGGAATTCAGAATATCACTGTATGGTATTGCTCTGCATGCCTGAGGAGAACTTTACCTTGAGAATTCTGCTAAAATAATAAAAATAGAATTGTAAAGACTTTGAATTCAATTTTCTCTGTGGGTCATATTATTCAGATATTGCAGGTTGGCAAATAAGACTCATTTATTAATGAAAAAGCTTCCAAATCCAAGACTCTTAAGAGTTTGTGTCAAAGATATTTATCCAGTTTTTTTAGGCCAGCTGCACATTGTGCAAAGATTCATCTAGTCAGTGTTATATTACAGAGAAAAAAAATGCATGGTTGATCAATTTAAGATCTAACTGAAGCAAGCAGTCTTACCCCTAAACTCCTGTATTTACATTTATAGTATTTTTGACAGTTGAAAAAAAATTGAATATATTGATGATGTAATGGGAGTAAAGCTGAATTTGTCATTTTACTGGAATTGAATTTGATCAAGTTCCGATTTCATATTTTTATGTATGTTCTTGATGCATGACATTTCTCTAAATCTTATATTTGTAAATGTGGTTTATATTTTTACTGATAGCGTGAAAAGTTCAGTGAATAGAGATTTGGGGTTTGGCAATGCATTTGTAAAACCTGTTCTATCCTTTATATAGGCACATCAGGCAAGACTGCACAAAAATATCCCTTCTGTGAATTCCAGACTGAAAGTTATTAAACATCTGATAAGGTTTGTTAACTATTTGCTTAATTTGGAACACTTAATGTAACTCTCTTCTAGTCATAGGACTTCACTAAGCAAACTCTTTTGCCTGTAGAATACAGCCACTGAAACTACCTTACGGATTGCCAACAGAAGAGGAAATGTCAGACACCTTTCTTACAAGCAAGGGAGAGCTTGTCATTAAACGGCATCTGAAACCTGTGGAGCAGAAAGAAATTAAGTCATAAGGTGTGCTGGTTGGATTTATATTTTATAAAATAAATAATTAAACTCCTGAGTTAAGAGTTCGTGTATGAAATGTAATCTTAATTCTTACCCTGTCTGGTATGAGTGACAGGGATGACACTGATGCTTAAAGAAGGATTACATGTGTACAAATATAAAATTAAATATTGGTAATGTTTGCCTGAAATATTAAATGAATTATAGGCTTTCTTTCCTCGTGTTTTAACTTGGTGTCTAGAATACTGCAGTTTATGCTAGCTATTAGAGAACTTTATTTATAAAGTCAGATAAGCAGAGAAGTAAGTAGAATAGATCTAACTCATGATGATGAGGACATTTCCCAGCTAACAGTAAAGGCTTACAATGATGGTGCATGACTTCACCTTTACTGCACCAAGGAAGGAACTGGAATTGAAAAGCTCCCTGTTTACCAGTTACACAAGAATCGACTGGCTATCCACTGAGAGTGTCATTTGAGTGAGGCAGGCATTTGGGTGACTTACCCTGGTCATCCAGATCTCACACTTGTTCCTTAGCAAACAGTCTGTCATCTGGTCTCCTCTGTACCTTAAAAAGTACCTGAACTCCCCATTTGGGAGTAGTAGGAGGAGGGATTCACGTCTTGGTAGGTTGTATAATTTGTCTTTCAGGAAACATGCTATCTCACTTCATACATATTTCTTGATCCTTAATGTTTAATAATAATAGCTTAAGAGCTGCAGTCTATGTGAAGGTTTATGCTTTTCCTGTTCTAAAATTGCAAACTTTAGAAATCTGGAGACCCTGAAGCATACCTCTTTGATGCAAGTTAGTAATTAAGGGCTGCAAGCTTATGAAATAACACCTTTTACTGAAGGATCTTGGATAGTACTGTGTGTGTATTTTTATTTATGGTTTTAAGAATTATGGCCAAAGTTAGGAAGCCACTGCTGTATCAAATGATAAAGTAGTTTTCATTCCAGGGAGCATAAATTCCATAGTTTAGCACACTGAGCCTCTCCCACGCTAGACACACTGTAGAGAAGTTAATCTTAATGACTGTATGTTGTGAGAAGATCAGAGGGATACAGTCGCTGAAAATGAATGTTTATTCTTTCTGCATGTTTGCAGAGAAGAGTAAACATGAGTAGGAGTTCAAAGGAATAGACATATCAGTAGAGGGACGTAAAAGCTGGAGGCACTGTGTGCAGCAGAAAGGAAAAGAAGGATAGGCTATTGTAGTGGCATTGAAGACTGTAATGGTTCCTACAAACAGGCCGAAGGCAGGAACACAAAACAGCTGAAAAACCTCAATTTCTCAACAAGATACAGTCTGTAGTTGGAAAGACACAGAAAATACTGGTGTCAGTCCGAAGTATATAGAATAGCAAGGAAAAAAAAGCAGATAAATGAATGTTGCTTTTCTTCCCTCCCTCCTTCCTTCCAGTATCTGCATAGCATCTTGTGCTGCAGTGTGTTGTAACTGCAGTCTCTGTGTGGTGTTGATCATGTTCTCACAGGGAGGTACTTAGTAAAGCTGAAATTTCAGGCCTTTTGAAGGACATGTGTAGTGCATCCAAGGTACAGGGCATGCTTAAAAGAGATGGCACAAGTAGTAGGGCCCAGAAAATTAGTCAAATGTGTCTTGTTGCTGAGGGATAGCAAATATAAATCTTGTAGCAGGCTTGGTGGCCCAGAGCACCAAAGCCAGGATCACTCAGCCTTACCAAGCACGTTCAGGGTTTGTGTCCATGGCACTGCAGCCTGGTGAATCTCCAACAGAGGGAGCACTGCCAGTTCTGTCATACACAGTATGCGTATGAATATGGATCTTCTATTCATTACACTACACAGATGCTACAACCTTCAAAAGTACTGCAATGTAAACCAGAAAGAAGTGTTCATGAACTGTGCACAACTTAAATAGTGTGTGATAAACTACCTAAGTTAGAGCAGAGCTAATAACTGCTTCCCAAATACAGAAAAGGGAAAATGCTTTAGATAGTACCTGTTATTTCTGGGTAAGATTTAGCTACAAGAGATGTTTACAGCTGTGTTTAATTGACAAGCTGGCGGTTTTCATGAGAAAGGAAATGGTATTTTCTTAAAATTTTTAATATATGTTTAGGTTTGGATGTTTCTGAAAAGGTATTTCCTTGAAGGTCACAACTGTCATACAGTCAATCTGCTATCCCAAACCTTCTCTGTATAAGCATACATTCTCTAAACGTTTGCTCTCAGGTCTAAAACCTGAACCAACAGGCTGCACAAACACACTGTGTGTCCACATCCTTTCATTAATGGAGCATTGTAAATGCTTCATGTAAATCTTCATGAAGCACAGCTAAGAGATACTGCCTTTTTGTGCAGGGAACAAACAGGCTGACTTAAGATGATGGCAAAATTCCAGTTGGAAGGTACTTCGCAGGTCTCCAGTCCAACCTCCTGCTCAACGCAGGGCCAGTGCTGAGGTCAGACCAGGTTGCTCAGGACTTCGTCCAGTCGGGTCTTGAAAATCTCTGAGGACAGGGACAGCTCAGCCTCTCTGGGCAGCCTGCTTTGCTGCCTGGCCGTCCTCATGGGGAAAAGGTTATATGCAGAATACAGTCTTGCATCCAGTCTGAACCTCTCTTCTTTCAGCTTATGGCTGTTGTCACTTCTCTTCCCACCTTGCACTACTGTGAGGAGCCAGCCTGGCTCCATCTGCTCAATTATTCCTCACAGGTAGGTACTGTGGGGCTGCTGTTAGGTCCAGCTGAAGCTGTCCCTTCTCATGGGGCAAGTGCTCCAGCCCCAACCACCTTCGTGGCTCTCTGCTGACTTCACTCTACTTAATTTTTCTTCCTTGTGTCAGGGGGCCCAAAGCTGGACACTACTCTAGATGTGGTCTAACATGCACTTAGTAGAGGCGTGTAGTCCCTTCCCTTGCTCAAGCTGTGCTGCTGTTCGTACAGCCCAGGGTACCCTTAGCTGCCTTTGCTGCTTGGGCACACAACTGGCTCATGTTGACCTTGCTTCTTGGGTAGGAACCATTTGCCATGTCTACCTGCTGTAGCATTTAAAGTATATTCAAACAAATCTTTGGTGCAATATGTGGTAGCAATGTAGAAATGTACTGTTTTAAGAATAAATTTGTATTTCCGTGCTATTGCTCTGTTGCAGGTTCACTTACTGTTTCAGATTTGGTAATTAATACTGTAGTGTGAGTAGATCAGTACAATTCTAATAACAGCATCGGGACATTTTTAAGCACAGGTACAAAATACTAGCTCTAAAAAATGCACCATATTTAAAACAAACAAACAAACACCCCCCCCGGTGCTCTTTGTTATTTCTCCTTTAGCCCCTACTGATACGCTTGATGGTTCTTTTTAACAACTCTAAACCACTTACTTTTCTCCCCTGTGTCTTGAAATGGCTGAATGAACCCAACAACTCTGAGGCTAAGGCTCCCCAAAAGCTTTACTTTAATGATTGATTAAAAGGATCTGTTTATTGTGCGTGAACTTGCATCAGATTTTATAAACTACGTGCCATTTTAAAAACATGATGGAATATGCATATTCTTACTCCAGACCCTGCATTGAAGCTAATATATAGCTCCAATAGAAGTATTCATTATAGCAGCTTGGGTTTTACAGATTGTTTGCAACTGTAAAGGCTAAAATGAAGTAGTATCAAGGGCAAAAAAAAGTAAGGATAGCTTAGTATTTTCCCTCATGTCACAAGAAACAGCCACTTTGGGTTCACATCACCAAAGGTAAGAGCAACTATTCTGAAAGCATATGATACACTGTGATATACTCTTCTGGTAGATTAAAATGTATACAATATTTATTGCAAATATTCAATTACAAAATTGCAAATTGTCAACAACCAATTTTGTACTGCTGTTAGACACATGTATTGATAGATAAAATCTAAGGCAGATAAAATCTTGTTAAGCAGTTATGACTTTCTTGCAGCATTAATCTGCTGCTTGAGAAACTGCAAGCACAGATGAAAACTCTGCTTGAATATTCTCGTGAAGTGAGATAAAAAATAAATGGCAAAAGATAGCTTACAGTTTGGATTATTAGTAGTGTTATCTTTTAAAGTGATTAGCCTTAGCTGAAAAAAACCATTGAAAGCTTGCACTTGTTTCTGGCTTCATTGCTCTCCTTCATTCTTACTGTTTCTGGGGGAGAAATCCAGTGTTTTTTAAATTAGAAGCAAAATATGCAATCAGTGCCTCAAATCTAATCAGCACTCAGATATCTCAGTATCCATTTCTCTTATAAAACTTGGCTCTTGCAACCACGTCATTGGCGTAGTCATTGTGTGTTGTGCCAATATCCATTCTGTCGTAGCTCTGGACATTGTTAGCTCCTGCATTATAGGCTGAAATCCCACCTGAAATGAGAGTGAAAGAAACACATAAACAGAGGTGATACTTTGTCAGTAAATAAGGAAACAAACAAAAATCACAAATGTGTTGCTTTAGTTCGCAGCTCTCTTTTCACCAGTATGGTATTACCATTTCCAGCTATTTTTGCCACTGAGGTGTTCCTTTTGTGTTTTAACTTTGTGAAGAAAGCATAATTTCCTCCTTTACATCCAGACTTGGTGATCGTTGACCCTTTGCTGTCTTTTGCTAATGTAACATCTTCAGTTGTATGACTGTTTCCTTTTGTGCATACTCCTTCATGTCTACCCACGTTAATAACCTCAGATGTATTTGTATTGTAGTTGGAATAAAGAGATCCAACCATGACAGCTTCAACTGTATTCAGTGCTCAAGAATATAAGCATGCTTCCTTCAGAGAGGACCATACATTTTCGAAATTAATGAGTTCCTTCTTTGGAGTTGCCAGGATAGTAGCTTTTTGTAGGTGGGTATAGAAGCACAAAACAAATGAAATGGAGAGAGGTGGGGAAAAACCCACCCTTACTCCTTGCAAGTCAAAACTGTCATGATATTTGACAAGTTTTGCAAAAGCCTGCTAGAAAGCTAACCACATCTTATTCCTCTATTCCTTTTAGTGAGTGTGAAGGAATATTGTTCCACACCTCAATAAAATGAACAGGGGGTTTGGGACGTGTTTAGTTTTCTGAAGTGCTCGGTTTTACAGCGTCATCATGCTTGACTTTTATGTGTGTGAAGTGTTTTAAAGCTGACATTTTAAAGCTGACAATACTCTACCTTTGAGCTGCTGTTCCTTTGTCCATGTTGGGAATTTCTTCTGGATTTCCTTTATCATCCCGCATAAAATCTCTGTGCCTTGTGCCAAGTGCTCTTCACTGTCCCATGACCCAACAATCTTATGGTACCGTCTGTCAACCTGAAAGTGAAACAGCAATATCGGCACACCAGAAACTCCACTATTTATCCACAGCTCTTCATTGCTTACAGGCTGCTTGTATTAATTTTGGTATTTAATCTCATGATTTACCTCTTTCGTAATTGTGTAGAGAGGAAGCAAACTTAGCTCAAGGCGCAGGCGAAGCCAGCAGATGCGTGAATAGCAGACTATCGGGGCACTGAAGAGGAATGCCTGCCCCACCTCCTTGTCTGTCAGAGCCTTAAAAACCCAACACAGCTGCTGCTGTAAAGGTGATAGGGTGCAGAAAGTGGGCTTACTGCTGTTTAAGCTTTTCCAGCTGCAAGGTGACTGCTCCTTTCCTTCCCAGCTGCATCAAGGGTGGGAAAACCCCTGTTTCCTCTAGGGATCTCCCCTCGATCTCTGCCACAGTTCTGCTCTTCTTCCTCTCCTTCTCCTTCACCTTCGCCCCCTCCTTCTCCTTCCTTCGCCCCCTCCTTCTCCTCCTTCTCTTCCTCCTCTTTCTCCTTCTTCTTCTTCTCTTCTTCTTCACTTCTTATCTATGGGGTAGTAAAGCGCAAATCTGAGGGGGCTGGAGCTGTTACAAAAGCAGATCCCAACGTGTGCAGCAAATGTTTAGGGATTGTACGGATAAGTGTACAACTTGGCAAACAAGTGAGACATGAATGTAGGCATGAATAATGAAGCAAGATCCCCCACTAGCCAGGCCCCTGTGGTGCATAAAGGGTAATTAACCTTACTGCATGTAGCTGCAGCCTACAGGCCTCTGTGCTTAGTTGAAAAAAATGCTTTGTGAAACAAGATTTATTATCTAAAGTATGAAATAGGAACAATTAATCTCTTAATTCCCAAGAGAGCAGTGGGAAGCAAGCAGCGGTTTCACAGTGCAAAAGCAGTCTGCTCATGCCCTGACACTCACCGGCGTCCTTCCCTGGTGCTGGGAGCTGACAGCTGGGTCAGTGTCAGCTTTATTCTGGCCAAAGAGTTGTCTGAAAAGGTTTAAGGGCTTGCCTTTCAATGGGGCCCCTGCTGCTCTTTTGACGTTCTGCTTCAAAAGAAGGATGAGGTTTGTGTTTTTAAGAAGGTTGACCATACCTGCATTAAACCAAATGCATTTCCGTAGTCACCCCAGCCATCCTTCAGCGCTGTCCCAGCATGTGACTCTCGAGAGATAATACCAGCAATCACAGCTGGATCAACACACTTGCTGTTGCCAACTTTTGTAATCTTGGCTTGGTATTTCTCCATGTTCTTCAAATCTTTTTCTGCAATCTTCTCTGAGGCAGGAACTCCTACAACACAATGTGCATGACTTCCTTTTGTTTTTAAAATCAGAAGCAAGTTGTTCTAGCATTCATTATGACTGACTTGACATTTTGAATCCTTCTGAATCTATTTAGAGAGAAGTAATGATAGAATTGACCAATTTTGCTGAAGGGTAAGTGCCCTAGAAATCAATACACAGATGATCTAAAAGATGTTTTTTCAAATACAGGGGGCAGTTCTCTAGCATGCAGACTAAAAGGCGGGTCTTCTTGTTTTAAATCTAAGCCTTTGGGTGGATTAGTCCCAGATTTAGTTCCTTTTAATTTAGGACTATAATGGAGAAATGTTCAGAAACTTAGGTCATGAGGGAAACCCTCTTAAGGGAGAGAGAAAAGCAGGCTCGATGGCAGGGGTTGGATGCACTCGGCAGACCTTGCATTTTCTCTGTGATAGTCTTGAATATTCCTTAGAACATCTCAAAGGCAACTCTCTTCCCAACATAAACTTATGTGCCCAAGTAGGATCTTTGTTGGTTGTGGAAAAATCTGCTCGCATGGCAATGACTGACAGCCTGAGACCGGGATCTGTAATAGGCATGAGCTTGTGCGTGGGTGTAAGGGGAGAGGAACAACTGAATTAGTGCCTACCTGCATAGCTCAGACCTTCTGGTTTCGCAGTTGCCTCCGAAGCTCCAGTTGTGTCAACATTCAGTATATTCCCATAATGCTCCAAACAGCCTAAAAGCAATATATATAATGAAATGTCAGGCCAGCGCAGTGTGTAATGCATGCTGTTAAAGTGTTTTCAGATCCATGACTGAAACCCATGGCATCGTTTTGATACTAGTGCAGGCATTTGTGCTAGCAGATGCAGTCATGGTACCGTATGCTCTGGAAAGGATTACCTCTTGGGCATGCTACCAGAAAGCCACAGTGTAGCTTGTGAGGTGAACTAGCTTGTGCACAATTCATTTCCTCAAACTTCAGCTTGCCTAAAACTTAGCTGTCAAGTCTAAGCTTGTGACTTGGGCTGTCCGCATAGCCAATGGAGAAAGGCACCTCCAAAAGGCGGTTGTTCTATTCCAAAATAAAAAAAAATCTGTGAGAGTCAAAAGAAATCCTACACTACTTACTGGCTCCAGCTTGCTTTTCCATAGCTACCGTCAACAGGAAAAATCGAAGAGAAACATCCTTCAATTACATCCATTACAATTTATCTGACTTGCATTTTGTTGGACTTGCAATTTATCTGCATTTATCTGTTGCCTAAACACGCTGTTGCAGAAGGGAAAACACACAAACAGCAGCTAAGAGGAACGATGCTAACCCGATCCCAGCAGTTAATGGAAAACAGACTTTGGTACAGTGAATTATTTACAGGAATATTAGACAAAGAGCACAGACCTGACATGTTTGCTGCAGGATGTCTCCCCACCTTCTCGCCGCACTTCCTAGAGACAAATGGGCTTTTTATCTGCTGGCAGTGTTTTGGAGCAGTTGACTCAGTGCACTTCCCACACGCCGCTGGTATTACGGGAAACAGGAACGCCTAACAATTTCTTGTGCGTCTACCCAAACACAACAGGCTTTCTGCTCCACAGCACAAACACAATTACCATTTTAAAAATGAAATACCTTTTAATTTAATTTAAAACCCCGTTGCTAACAGTTTGGAACTAGGAGGAGCCTCGTCTGAAAACAACTGTCCCCCTTCAGTTGTTGGGAGCAATAACGTGCTGCCAATGGGAAAACAAGAACCTGCACTTTTGGATGTAATAAAATTTTTGCAGGCAAAGACCCAGCAACAATAACATGATACAGAGCTGCAACCACTGAGAACTTGGAAATGCAGAGACTATCCCAGGTCCCTGTTGTTATCCCTTCTTGTACAGCGACAACAAAGGTGAAGGCACAAACCCAAATTAGCAGGCAGCATGGATCAAAGCCGCTGCAGCTGTTCAGCAGTGAGGAAAAAAGCCACTGGATGGCAGAGCTCCCCGTCACTGCTAATCCATCCTGACATGCATCCCCCACCCGGTAAATGTTGTGAGGGTGAAATGCTGTTTTGCTTTTTGATCAGCTCTTTCACATTTTAAGCCGGGGAATTCATCCTGTGTCACAGCGTTGAACGATTCAATTCTGTAAATTTTTCCTGTACTGTTGATGCCTCACATCATTGAGAACCGGCTGCAAAAAGTCACACCAGCCCTTGCATGGAGCTCTTCATGTTCACAATTACAAGTAAGTTTAAAGAAGGTTGAAACACAGGGAAGTACCTCTGGCAGGAAGGAAAATAAAACAGATATGACTCACTCATACAGGAGTGACATTAAAAAAATTGAAAATTCTAAATACCACTAAAGATAATTCACAAACCGGTAATCTCCAAATGGCCTGTGCTCCCTTATTGCTGGGGGAGAATCCTAAAGGATGTACTAGTTTGCTTTTTCTACACCACAGTAATTGAGGTAGGCAGGTGGATCTCCTATGTTTTCTGGAGCCCTATCCAGAAATTATTATTTAATCATATATGCATGCATGGAGTCTCACATGTCCTGGGAAGTGTTTTCCTCAACAAACTTGTGTTCAGACTACTGGAGGAGAATGGCATGTCCTCACGATGGTTCATAACAACAGCCCTGTCTGTCATCTGTGCGATGTCAAGCTTGCATGCTCCAGCGAGAGCTTGGGAGCTGCTGCAGGCTCGGGTGTCCAGGGATGGAGAACCAGTTATGGCTTTTTCCAGTGCTCTTTGCAGAATCTCTCACTTGTCCCATCGCTCGCTTGTCACTGAGGAGGCAGTACATAAGCCACAGCGCATTGCGATCTCTCCTGCCGTGTCAGGGGTACAGGTGGTGGCTTTGGGCAGCCTCAAAAGTGCCCCAAATCATGGTCTGTCTGCCGGATTCCCCTTGCACTTGCTGTTAGTTGCAGCAATCAGCAACCTCCAGTTCAGATCCAGCTCATCCTAGTTTTACTTCATCTCTCAGAAACGCTACAAAAAGCCTGTCAGAGTGTGGTTCTGCCATGAAACTTGGTCTCTTGTGTTGACCTCTCACAAGAGACAAGAGTCACTCTCCTCACCCCTCCCGAGTCAATGGACAACATGTTGGGGACCAGGGGGGTAAAGCCCCTCCCACTGAAAGGGAAGATCAGGTTTGTGACCACCTGGGGAACCTGAACATATATAAGTCTATGATGGGACCTGATGAGATGCATCCTAAAGTCCTGAGGGAATTGGCTGACATAGCTGCCAAGCCACTCTCCATGATATTTGAAAAGTCATGGCAGTCAGGTGAAGTCCCTGGTGACTGGAAAAAGGGAAACATTGCACCCATTTTTAGAAAGGGTAGAAAGGAGGACCCTGGGAACTACGGACCTATCAATCAGCCTCACCTCTGTGCCTGGGAAGATCATGGAACAGATCCTCCTAGCAGCTATGCTAGAGCACATGGAGGACAGGGAGGTGATTCGAGACAGCCAGCATGGCTTCACCAAGGGCAAGTCCCGCCTGACCAACCTAGTGGCTTTCTACGAGGGAGTTACCACATCAGTGGACAAGGGAAAAGCAATGGATGTCATCTATCTGGACTTCTGTAAAGCCTTTGACTCGGTCTCCCACAACATCCTTCTCTCTAAATTGGAGAGATACAGATTTGATGGGTGGACTGTTCAGTGGATAAAGAATTGGTTGGATGGTCACATCCAGAAGGTAGCGGTCAATGGCTCAATGTCCAGATGGAGATTAGTGACGAGTGGTGTCCCTCAGGGGTCCGTACTGGGACCAGTCCTGTTCAATATTTTCATCAATGACATTGACAGCAAGATCGAGTGCACCCTCAGCAAGTTTGCAGATGACACCAAGCTGAGTGGTGCAGGTGACACGCCAGAAGGACGGGATGTCATCCAGAGGGACCTGGACAAGCTGGAGAAGTGGGCCTGTGTGAACCTCATGAGGTTCCACAAGGCCAAGTGCAGGGTCCTACACCTGGGTCGGGGCAATCCTCGGTTTCAATACAGGCTGGGGGATGATGTGATCGAGAGCAGCGCTGTGGAAAAGGACTTGGGGGTACTGGTGGACGAAAAGCTGGACATGAGCCGGCAATGTGCGCTGGCAGCCCAGAAAGCCAACCATGTCCTGGGCTGCATCAAAAGCAGCGTGGCCAGCAGGTCGAGGGAGGTGATTCTGCCCCTCTGCTCCGCTCTGGTGAGACCCCACCTGCAGTGCTGCGTCCAGCCCTGGGGTCCTCAGCACAGGAAAGACATGGACCTGTTGGAGTGGGTCCAGAGGAGGGCCACAAAAATGATCAGAGGGATGGAGCACCTCTCCTACAAGGACAGGCTGAGAGAGTTGGGGTTGTTCAGCCTGGAGAAGAGAAGGCTCCAGGGAGACCTTATAGCAGCCTTCCAGTCCTTAAAGGGGGCCTATAGGAAAGACGGGGACAGACTTTTTAGCAAGGCCTGTTGTGACAGGACAAGGAGCAATGGTTTTAAACTAAGGGAGGGCAGATTTAGACTGGATTTAAAAAATAAATTTTTTACAATGAGGGTGTTGAGGCACTGGAACAGGTTGCCCAGAGAGGTGGCAGATGCCCCATCCCTGGAAACATTCAAGGCCAGGCTGGACGGGGCTCTGAGCAACCTGATCTAGTGAAAGATGTCCCTGATCTTGCAGGGGGGTTGGACTAGATGACCTGTAAAGGTCCCTTCCAACCCACACCATTCTATGATTCTATGATTCTGTGACCTCACTGCGGAGCGCCATGAGCCAGCCCCATGGACTGTGGGTTGCCCTACTGCACTGCATCGCTGGGGGCCGGTGCTTCTTCCCTCCCCAGCAACCTCTGCTGAATTCAGTCCATTACGTCTGTGCAACTGCACCGAAGGCAAGGTCATAATCTGAAGGTAATGGGAACGTACACGTACATGACTGAAGGAATAATTTAACTTGTTGATCATCTGTCAGGAGGGGAAAAGCCTGAAAGAAAGAGTAGGAAGAGGGGAAAGAGAGCCAGTCGGTTAAATCTGATTTCCATGAGTGAGAGATTTATCAAGACAGAAACTTACTTATAAACTGAAAATGTTTGGTATAAGAACTGAGATAATAGCTGTGGAGGCAGGCCCTGGCATTTTTCAGAAGCAGATTATGCACTAATTGAAGGGGATTCAGAGAGTCATTTCTCAGTGTGGGAGTGAGTGTTGGCTCAT
Organism: Ciconia boyciana; assembly: GCF_034638445.1. Classification (NCBI taxonomy): domain Eukaryota; kingdom Metazoa; phylum Chordata; class Aves; order Ciconiiformes; family Ciconiidae; genus Ciconia; species Ciconia boyciana. The sequence continues at coordinate 147,734,896 of NC_132934.1, forward strand.
CCGCAAAAGCTTTATCTGAAGAATACCCGTGTTAAGCTCCTGAGGGGGCAGGTGATATCACACAGCCTGGGACAGGGCGGCTTGGAAATGTTTTCAATTAAAGGCAAAGCAATGAGTAGCGTGCCTTTTTTTAACATCGTGCAGCAGAGATGAACAAAACTTCGTCTATTTTAAAATAGTATTTAACTGTTTTGCATTTAACTGCTTTTAAACTGTATTTAGATGTTTTTTAACTGTAGGAGCGTGACTTGACTTATTTCTACTGGATTTACTTTTGCTTGTGTTGTCCTTTGGTGTGTTCTGTCCGGCTTTGCAGCATTTTTCATAGCTAGAGAAATTGTGAAATAGTGACCCTTCTGAGTCAGAAGGTGGAAGCTGGGTAACCCTGCTGGGAAATATTTAAACAATGCGTGAAGGCAGTTGTGATTTATGTTACTTTTAGCTCTTGTTTACCTTCAGGGCCTCTTCCCCTAAAATAAAACAAGTCTCTCTTCCATTTTGGTAAGCCAGTAGTTGAGAGTTTTGGCATACATTTAATTGAAGTTCTCTCTGTAAAGGAGAGACCCGAGGAGGTCAAACAGGACCTGTCTGATACAAAAAAATTAAGGCAGCATAAAGCAAATTAAGAACATGCTTTTGGGCCCTTCCTGCCCTTCCTTTCATAAAAGATCACACAAGTCCAATTGTAATAAAAATTTTGAGTGGATTATCCTTCACATCTTTTACTACTGCAGACTTGTTTTAGAAGCACCCATGGCTTCTTGGTGTTGGATGTGGGATTAAATTGCGTCTTTCTTCTTCCCATGTAATTTTTAGGTAGTGTAGTCCCATCAGTAAACTACACCATTCATGATACCTGCTTCTCAACTACTGCTCTGGTAATATTTTTCTTTTCTGTAATAACAGTTTGTATTTAAGAAATTAACTTAAGACACTGGTGTGGCAAAGCTCAGTTTTATAGTTTAGCATTTAAGCAATTGAAAAGGCGTTAAGCCTGATAGTGCAATCCAACAGAGTACTGAAAGAAGGAAAGCAGTGGCTGTGGCTGTTACAGGGAACAAGTTGCACCATACGTTTCAAAACCCTGCTGGTTTTACTTATTGGTTTGATTTCAAAAGTCCCCAGTAGTTTTTGCAGAAGTTCTACTTGTCCCATCAGCAGACGTAAAGCCCCATACTGGAGACTGCAAACAGGACTGAGACATGAAATGTACACAAATTGCACAAATTTCAGTGTCTTTTGTAATAAGTTCATTTTTTTAAGCCTTGGGCCTTGCAACACTGAGCTGGGACTTTAGATAAATTCTCAAATGTCTTGGAAGTCTTGTTCATGACCTCAGCTAAGTACAGCAAAGGCCATTCTTGTTATAAGATAAATACTAAAGAGCAATACTTGAATGCTTTGTATTCATTGCTGATTAAAAATGAAAGCCGAAAAAGGGAAACTACATGCATTTTTGCATTTATGTGTGTGTACCTGCTCCACTCTGTCCACACGAATGTGGCAAACCTGTTTACTTCTTTCCCTTTCCTGGCTGTGTATCATGTAGCTGTGGACACATATACCTGTCCTTAGCATGTTTTCTTTTGTCTAAGCCATCCCAGTTCTGCAGTCTTTTCAGGCCACATTTTCTTTGCTTCTGATCCTGCTTGTTGCTGTGGATTTGAGGTTCTCCAGTTGGTCCCCATCTTCGCTGAGCTGTAACTACCCAAACCAAACGCAGTCCTTAGCTGAGGCCTTTCTGGTGGTGATTAGCATGAAGACTTCATGTGTCTTGCAGAGGGATACTCTGTGTTGTGCTTTCTACTGTGGCAGTTGCCTTCGTACCACAGCAGAACACTTCTGCCCTCCCCACTCCTATCTCCCACCCTGCTGCCTTGCTCTGGCCCTGGGCTAGGGACGCTGGCGCTGTCGGTCCCCAGGCTGGAGGGCAGGAGATGGTGGATGTTGAAGACTGAATCACCTCTGTAGCTGTGGGAGGCAAATCCTGGCACGTGGAGTGCAGCCCGCCTCGGTGGCGTGGATGGGGAAAAGGTGAAGTTGCCACCTGCCCACATGGAGGGATGTCTGCAGCGAACGTTTGCTGTGAGGTTTGCAGCCATGTCCACGTGTATGTAAGGAGGACCTTGTGAAGATACATACTAAGCCAATTGTATCTCTGCTAAGCAAATTACAAAGCTTTGGAGTTTTTTTTCTGAATAAGAAACAAAAAGGCAGGATGTTTTTGACACGTATTTATTACATGACTATGGAAAACTCTGCTACATCAACTGCCAGGAGGTAGAAAATACCAAGGTGGTCATGTTTAACTGTATTTAAATGCACAGTGGCCCTTATCTCACGTGGCATTGGCTGTATGGGCTCGGTGTGAGGTCGTATGGAGTTTGGCAGTGCTAAGACCTTGCCTTCAGATGTACTACTGAGCAATTTGGTACAAGGTAAGACAAGAGACAGTAGCTTTAAAACGTGTATGTTGAACACAAGTGATTTCATAGCAGCTCTTGCTGAAGTGTCAGCAAGGTGCCTTCCAGCTAATGGAGCCCAGGGTCGGTGAGCCCTGGGACAGGGACATCCCTCTGTGCTGGTCCCGGGAACCAGTGACGCGAGGCATCTGCAGAAGCGATTGATCAGAGTCAGTCCATCTGCAGGAGTAACAGGTTGATCTAAGAGTTGAATAGTGATCAGCATTTGTTATCTCTGGGTGATTTGTGTAGCCCACATTAAAAAACTCCAAGTGAATCACCTGGGTTTCCAAGGGAATGCTGTCAGACAGCCACTTCTCCAGGGTGGCAACAAGGCAGGCACCTCCCAGCCTACCTTCCTGTGCAAACTGCTCACAGCACCACGTGGGCCGCGGTGATGATGACAAGCAGGCTCCTTCCAAGTCAAGGTGACTTGCTAGGGCAAGTACATCGTTACAAGACAGGTTCAAGAGCAAGCCAGGAAGGAAAGTCAGCGAGGCAAAATCCAGATCAGTGGGTTACAAAGCCAGGTGCAGGCAGACTTCAGTGCAGCTCAGGTGAGGACCCAGGGCAAGGTTGTGAGCTTAAATGCAGCTCCTGAGCCAGCAGGCATGGGAGGGGAGAACAGATGAGGCTCCTCAGAGTGTGGTATCAGAGCTGACCTTCAGTGCAGGCAGCCAGACCCTGGGAGAGAGGGGGAAGAGGCTGCAGAGCCCCTCATTGCAGTCAGGGCCCAGGCTGCATGGTCACCCCAAAGCTGACTCTTCTCCAGGCTGAGCGGACCCAGCTCCCTCAGCGTCTCTTTGTGTGTCCCATGCTCCAGCCCCTGACCAGCTTGGTGGCCGCTGCTGGACTCACTCCAGCGTGTCAGTGTCCCTCTTGTATCAGGGAGCCCCAAACTGGATACAGTGCTCCAGATATGGTCTCACAAGCATGAAAGAGAGGGAAATGATCACTCCCTTCCCTGCTGGCTAGAATTTTGCTAATGCAGCTCAGAGTGCTCTGAGTCTACATCTCCGTGAGGGCCCATGGTGTCCACCAGGACCCCCAGGTCCCTTTTTGCACAGCTTCCTTTCTAGACAGTTGCCCCAGCCGATACCGGTGCGGAGGGTTATTCTGTCCCAGGTGCAGGGCTTTGCCTTTGTCTTTCTTGATCGTCATGGGGTTGCCATCAGCCCATTTCTCCAGCCTCTCCAGTACCCCACATTTGGTATCAGCTGTGAACTTGCTGGGAGCGCTCTCTGTCCCCAGTCTGAATTGCTGCTGAAGACAGAAAGCAGTACTGGCTGCAGGATCTGTCCCCGGGAGATGCCACTAGCAACTGGCCACCAGCTGACCCCTGTGACACTGACCACCACGCTTTGAGCCTGGCAACTTTCCAGTCTACCTGCCTATCCAGTCCGTGTCTCACCAGTCTGGCTATAAGGATACTATAGCAGGCTGGGGCGAAGACCTGGCCAGGTCAAGGTACACTATATCCGCTTCTCTCCCCTTTCCCATAAAGCTGGTCATCTCATCGCAGGAGGCAAACAGGTTGGCTGGGCACTATTTACCCTGTTGAAATCCATGCTGGTTGTTTGCACCATGGTCTCTAATTGCTCCTAGGAGGATGTGCGTCATAAGTCTGTGCACTGTTAATGGCTTTGGATTGCATTTTCCTATCCATTTAAGATGCTTGCAGCCAGTGGTTTTTCTAATTATTTTGACATAGAGTTATTCCCAGAAGGTGTGCTCATCATGGAAGAATAAAGGAAGTTCCCTCAGCCTGCAAGTGGATGCTGGTGGGAAAGGCACAGCTTGCACTGCCAGACCAAACCCAACTCTTCCTTTGGCCCTGGAGAATGAGCGTCACTGGGTCCTGCAGGCATCTATCCCTCTCCTTGTGTTGCCTTTCTACCCTCCCACCCCTCTAATAGTTCAATTCCAGATCTAGAAGGAATAGGAGCACCAAAATATGCTGAACTCAAAGACTGCTGTTTTCCTGCGTGTCACTGTTCTACAAGCAGCAGAGGGGGAAAAGAATTTTATGATGTGCAAATATGTATTTCAGCCTGTTCCCTTCTCAGTTTCTCTATCTGCCTAAAATTAACATCGTATTTATCCAAACTTTGCTAACACACATGACAATATGAATACATTGGAGTCCTGCTTTGTTTGCTAATAACGCTTTTATTCAATTTCTGTTTGCTTATTTCTGTATAACTGAAAACACCTATCTCTATTCTATGTATTTTTTTGAAACATTAGCATTCAGAAAAAAATTACTACTCCACAACATAATGTAAATATCAAGCAGCTTTGAAAAAATAAATCATTAAGCTAATACCCAAGAAAGTATTTTGCCTTTTGATTTCTTAAGAGAATGACAGATTTTGGCAGAAATGTGTTTTAAGATCTGGAAGGCAGCACATTATCCATAGCAAAACAAGATAGCCCTCATAACTCAGAGAAATACGTAGATAGCAGAAAAAAATATTAAGATTTTGCTAATATTCCCTTTGTAAAATCCAAATCCTATTGCTTGTAAAGAAACTACATGGCTGGTGTCTTACTGAGTATTGTTTTAAAAACTGAGGGCTTTAGTCTGCACATTCCTATACACGTAAATCATTCTCGTACATTTGCATCTGTATGGGTTTGCAGGGTACAGCTGCTCTGTGTCTTGGCTCCCTCAGCGGTGTCATGCAGGTGATGGTAAGGAAGTTACTCAGTAGAGATTCCCAAGTCTAGTATCCATGTTTCTTGTAATACCGGGCTCGTGCAACCACGTCGTTGGAGTAGTCATGGTGAGTGGTGCCAATGTCCATTCTGTCATAGCTTTGGACGTTCTTAGGACCAGCATTGTAGGCAGAAATCCCACCTGAAATGAAACACCAAAAGAAGTCATACAGACTTAAAAAAATAGGGAAAATTCCAGCCCGATATGTTCTGCTTTTACTGGTTTTGAAAGTTTTGACTCATGGAGACTTTGGAAGGGGAGTAGGCAGCGTTATCACAGCTTCTCTGACTTAAGTGGGGCTCTGCAAACAGCTTACAGTTATTCCTGAATCCACCAAAACATCAGAAGGATACCTGAGGTTTTGTGTTCACAGATATTTGCAGTTTGATGGGCTTGCACCATTTACCTGGGCCAGCACATGCCCTTCATTTACACTGGGCTTGTTAATATCATATCATATCATATCATATCATATCATATCATATCCAACGACCTTGTAACTTCTCACTCATCCTTGAAAATTACTGTTCTTAAAAGAGAGTTAAAACACACTTATACATTGCATTATCTTTGTCTTGCAGCTGCGTATATGCTACTCCATATGCGGTGTTGAAAAGCATCTGAGGTGGCTGTGAAACGAGCCCACCTTGGCACCCCAGCAGTCCAAGGGGGCCGCGGGGTGCAGCCTGCTTTGAGGCAGGCAGCTTTTCCACGTTGCGCAGCACAGCTTTGCAATTCCCTGAGAGCAAACACCTTGTCTCCTTTGTCAACGGAGATACGGAGTGAAGTGCTGGCCCCGTTCAAGTAAACCACGGAGCTATTTGTTAACCCGAATGGCTGTAGGAGACTCCTCATGGTCAGGTAAGGAAAGCTCAGCTCTTGTATAGACTAGATTTCAGATGTATAAATATTTGCCACACGGTGCTGGAAACTCGGCGAGGCTGCCATACTAAGGAAAGGCAGAAACTACACAGAATTGACAAAACTTGTATTTTCACAGTGAAATAAAAAAAGCGGCGAAAAGCTAAGCGACAGCCTGTTAGAAACATGGTTATTGAGGAACACAGGAACTAATTCAGGATGTTCTCGTCCTAAAGTTTTTCTTCTCTCCTGGACAAAACCTGTGGCCTGTACCTTACCTTTCAGCCATTGATCCGCTGTCCAGCGTGGGAACTTCTTCTGTATTGCCTTTATCATCGTGATAAGTATTTTTGTGCCCTGGGTAAGATGAGTTTCGCTGTTCCATTCTCCCACCTTTTTATGTGACCTTATGTCAACCTAGAAATATCAGAACAACAAAAAGAAGTAATTTCCTTGCTGTAATGGATGATATGTTTAGGAGGCTTACTTTTATTTATATGCTATTTGTTTATCAGGTTTTAGTGGAGTATCGGCAAATACCTGCATTAAACCAAATCCATGTCCATTGTCGCCCCAGCCATTCTTCAGTATTTTGCCAGCATGAGATTCCCGGGAGATGATGCCAGCGATCAGGGCTGGTTCGACGCACAGTTTTTCACCAACTTTCTTAATGAGTGTTTTATATCGATCCATAGCTCTTAGGTCCAGTTCAGCGATCTTTTCTGAAGCACTAACTCCTGTAATTAAAATAAAAAGTAAAGATATTTGCTTAATAACTTTTAAAACTCAGAATTGCCTCTCACCTCTCTCCTAATACAGACAGCATTACATCAAAATTTCATTTGCATCACCACTGGGAGGAGGTAGATGCTCGCCTACAGGGATATTATGCAGGCTCAGCAGCTAGTGTGTGTGCAGCACTTTGGAAATGTGAAGGGTTTGGGATTATTGTGCCACGGAGAAATGGAGCCGTTAGGCAGAAGAGGGATACTCACCGCAATAGGGTAAACGCTCTGGCTTTGCAGTTTCGCACGAAGCCCCAGAGGTTGCAATCCTGTTTACACTGCCGTAGCAATCCGTGCGGCCCTGGGAGGCACCTGCAGAGGCGACACAGAAAGGCTCAAGCAGCAAAAACCTTTTGTGACTGCAAGTAAAACCCAAGGGGAGGCTGCACCCTGGAGAGGACAGGCTGCAGGGTGCGGGAGATGCATGAGGCTGCCTCCATCACTCCTTGTGCTGGAGAGGAGGCGAGGTCCTGCCCTGCATCCTGCGCCCTGCACCCTGAGCCGACCCGACCCTCGGAGGCCACCCCTCCTTCTGCAAGACTCGCAAGGGGACCCAAGCACGCTCTCCTCCGATAGAGTCTAGTGGCAACCAAGATTCTGGGGAGGGGGGTGAGGAGGTGCATCAATGTCTCCTGCTTCCCAGCCCTCGGGAGCATGTCCCCGGCTGCTTGGGTGAGGCAGTGAGGGATGCCAGACTTACCCAGGAGGGCGGTGAGGCCCAGCAGCACGAGCATCGGGTACATGGGGTGGTCCTTCCTGAGCATGCAGAACAGCCTGAAAATCAATCAGTCAGCATTGGCATGCATGAAGGCATGAATATATCTCACTGCTTGCCGAATAAACACAAAGAAAGTCTTTCTGAGCTGGGGTATTTCTGTTGGTTGGGTAGGCAAAGCGATACACAAATGGAGTCGCATCTCTTTTTATAAGAGACCCCAATGGCAGCTCTCCTGCTCCAGCACAAACCAGGTTGCAGCCGTTCACAAGAGACTTGTGACCTCTCACTTCTGCTGGTGTTTCAAACCCACATCTTCTACGACATCTTGGTAACTTCCTCCAAATCTCAAACCCCAATATTTAATTCAGAAAAAATAAAATTAGTAATGTTCAGTGCCCTGTGCTGCTGCGCTCCCACCGTGAATGCCCTTATTCCCTGCCCATATTCTGTATACAAACGGCCTTCGCCACACCTGGACAGCTTTGCCTGAATCTCCTGAGACTTTCTTTATACTGAGAAATTAGCACTTTCAAGATGCAAGCTGTCTAAGTCATTGTGGCTATCTATCTACTTTAGGGTGAGTTGTACTCTAGGAGCACCCATTTCCCCTCGCTGGCTGTGAGGGGAGCCTAGGGAGAAAGGCTCACATATGGATGAGAGCCATTTAAATTTACGTGACCTAAATACAGAACTACAGGACAAATCTCAGTACCCTTATTCAAGCAGAAATCTCACGCAGCAAAAAGCTGCAGCCCCTGGGCCACTGAAGAGATGGTATTGCTGAAGGGAATGAGAAGAGCTCCTGCCCTGAGCGGTGGTATCTTACCTACTTATCCGCAGCTCAGCTTCTGGTACAGGACTGAGGTGTGGAGAAGTTTAATATATACGGAAAGCTAGTTTCCGTTCAGTGGTAATCCGACACTGTGATGAAATGTTATTGGGCTGTGGTTTCGTGAGACTTAACAGCATTTTTTTCTCACATAAACAGAACCTGTTGCACCATAGACATTGGTGTGGTGGCAAGTATGTTCTCAGGAGTGGCATTTCCCGGATTCACAAGGGGAAAAAAGCCACCCTATTTTCTTCTCGGCGTCTCTCCACCTACAGCTCATATTTCACACTCTGTTCTTGGAGGGAGCCATGGTGAGGGCTGAGATAAAGACCCAGCATCCAGCTGTTCTGCAGGTGCTTGCCCCAGTCCTGTCCCAGCATCATGGGCTGTGTCCCTACTGCTCAAGAAAAGCAGGCTGGGAATGACCCTCAGGTACCTGGCATGAAGGGGCTTGCAGCCCTACCACCTGGGCTAGCGCTCTCCTGAGAGACTGGCCATGTCCATGCTGGTGGCCCATCTCCTCTGACCTGGGAGGTGCTCCCGTGACAGCGTGCCCTGCCAACATCGCTTGTCAGCAGAAAAAAATAATGACGCCTTGTTGGTTCAGCTTTGTTTTTGTCATAATAGCTTTTTACAAGCCCAACGCATCTCTAAAATGATTCACACAATCCTTTGCCTCAACATTTCTCTCTGCTGTGAGGGGGAGACATTTCTGGCATATGCCTGCTTGCAAGTAGAGAGACTGTAAAGAAGCAGGCTTTTCCAATCACCAAAACTGCAATTGCCACCTGGGGACAGACACCAATGCTAAGGATACCGATGTCACGTTAGCCAGGGGTTATTTGCCTGCAGTTGCCCAAGTCAGAGGGTCTTGGAGCCCCTTGCCTCCATCCACCAAGCTACTTGCCTGCCCTGAAGGGACCTCTCCCTCCCTCTGCTCCCCAGCCACGTTTCTGCATGCTCACAACCCTTTCCCCTCCACCTCACGTGCCAAAAATACCACAGGGGGGAAAAGCATCGCCTGCTGTGGGTGCGGGAGTCTGGTTGGTGTCTTTGGAGGCTGCTGTCAGTTTCCAAAGGGTGTGTAGGGGGCAGAAAGCAAAGTGCAGGAGGGCTTGTGGGGCACACCTTTACTAGTGGTGGGACTGACTCATTCTGCCGATGCATTTCTTTGCAAGCCCTCATTTCCTTTGGTGGTGTGGATGCACGGTCTCGTCCCACCTCCGACAGCGTCTTCACAAAATGGAGCCGCTGCACAAGTCTGGCTGTGATGAAAGGAGCGGCACGCTGCTCCCCCAGGTTTACCTTCGTTATTTAATACCTGGGCAGAGGAGTGCCTCGTGCACTGGCATATTTGCTCAAGGAGATTGATATTTTAACGTTATCTCCTGGAAATCTCATGGAAGGAGAAGCTGATAATGAATAGTGGAGTGGGGATTTCCCCCAACTTTTACTTGCAGCAAGGCAAATAACACTGAGTCGGTTATTAACCGGTTGCTGTGGTCACCGGATTAGCTGAACCTGTCTCTGCACCCTCTCTCTGTCTTCTCCGAGGAGAGGACCCCCTCAGGGTCCACGATTTCACCTCTCCCATGGGGCTTGTGCTCCCGTGGTGGGACCGCAGTGCTGGCTTTCCCAGCCGCTCTGCTCTCCTCTGTCTCCACGGTTTATTCTCCCCAGTAGTCTGCAGTCGGAGGAATGAGGTGACCCAAAACAACCTTCTTACAATGTTCCTTCTTTGCCTCTAAAAGCAAAGCCCAGCTTTGCGGGGAGAAGGGCTACAGATGCCAAAGTGCCACTTAATATGCTAGGTGAGCTGTTTCAGTCCAGGCCCATTACACCCTGGGGTGTTGGCATCCCTGTTTTGCTGACGCTCCCTTGCCCATCCCTTGAACGACTGATGCCTAAACTGTGTTGGTGCTCCCAGAGCCAACATGGGGAGCTCCTCTGTGCAGTAAGCTGTGCAGCATCTGTGTGAACGGCTCCTTCATCATCTCTCACCATGTATGCTGAGAAGATTACATCTACATTTTCCATTCTCCCCTCTGACTGCATCTTCACAGAGCCACAGAAGCACAGAGTGACCAAGGTTGGAGAGGACCTTGGGAGGTCTCTAGTCCAACCTCTTGCTCAAAGCAGTGCCAACTTTGAAGCTAGATAGGGTTTCTCAGGTCCTTGCCCTGTCTTGTTATGAACACCTCTGAGGATGGAGATTCCCCAGCCTCTCTGTGCAACCTGGTACAGTGCTTAACCACCCACCATTTTTGGTGAAAAACTCCTTTTCTTTCATCAAATCCAAATTTGCCTTGTTGCAACATGCAACTGTTGCCTCTGACCCTCTTTCTGTGCACCTCCAAGAAAAGTATGACTCTGTCTTCTCTATAAGCTCCATGGAGATAGGTGAAAATGTCCCCCAAAAGCCTTGTCTTCTCCAGGCTGAGCAGACCTGCGTCCCTCAGCCTCTGCTTGTATAACTTGTGCTGCAGCTTGGTGGCCTGCACTAGCCTACAGCATGTTAGGGTCGGTTTTATACTGGGGAGCCCAAAACTCAGCACAAGTGCCAAGCAGATGGGAAGGATCACCTGCCTGGGCCTGGACCGGCTGGTAATGCTTTTCCTAACGCAGCCCGGGAGGCTGTTGGCCGCCTTTGCTGCAAGGGTGCATTACGCACTCATGGTCAACTTGTCCACCAGGACCCCCAGAGCTTTCTCTGCAGACCTGCTTTCAAACTGGCTGGTCCCCAGCATGTACTGGTGCCTGGGGCTTTTCCGTCCCAGGTGCAGGACTTGGCAGCGTCTGTAGTTGAATTTAATGAGATTCCTGTCCAACCTGTCCACATTCCTCTGACTGGCAGTCCTGTCCCACCAAGCACCTGTGAACTTGCTGGGAATGCTCTCTGTCCCTAGCCCATGTTGGTGCTGAGGACACTAAACAGTACTGGCTGCAGGAGCAGTCCCCAAGGGATGCCACTAGTAGCTGGCCACCAGCAAGACTCTGAACTGTTGGCCATCAGCCCATGGCCACAACAGCCCAGCCAGCTCTTCAGCCTCCGTACAGAGCAACCTGACAGTCCTGCTACTGAAATAGCTCGGGTATGTGGTAAATGCATGACACCTACCTATAGTACATATAGACAGGGCCATGACGATCCAGTCAATAAATAGTATTCATGAACTATCAGTACGCAGCTCTTCACTGATCACAGCAGTCACAAGGGAGAGACAATTCTGGTTTACCCAGAAGCCAGACTGCAGGGCACTGGATCAGATCTGGTACCAGCTACGCTTTACTTTTCTCTCCTGTGTCTGGCCGGACAAAACCCTCCTGAACTTTGTCAGTTCCTTGATCTGAATCAACTGAGGTGTGGCTGAATAGGCGGGGAATTCATAAAATAAAACTGTCCCATGATAAAAATTCTGTCACATGAATTAAAGGACAGAAATGGGATCCATTTTCTCCTTGCCTCCCTTGCAACAAGAAACCTTTTCAGTTGTTGGAAAGGTTTCTGGAAGGCTGAGGGCTGCAGCAGGGTGGCTTGTGGGGTGAAGGCACTAGAGAGTCTCAGGTCAGCTGCATCCTCGCTTGTGTGGGTTTTTCCATGCTCTTGAGCATTTCTCCTCTATTGCTAATTAGCTTAATAAGGGTAGGGTAAGAAATGAGTGATCCTAATTATGCCTTCAGGGGAGAAACTAGGCTGATATAAGCTTCCCAAAGCAATTAAGCCCATTTAAGCTGTGGGAGGTTAGCCAGCCTGTGGCAGGGAGGTGGGATGCTCTGGGTGCTGGGAGCTCCCGCACGGGGGGCAGGTCCCTTGTCCCGAGGCTGCACGGGGGCCGCATGGGGAAATGGAGGGGCTTGCAGATGGTTGAGGCACGCGAGGAGCTGGCGACACTTCATGGAGGAGCGGAGCAGCCTAGAAGGGGTGGGCTGCACCTAAGCTGTAACGCAGCCAGACTGTGGCACTGGAAATTAAAGAGCTTGTAGAGGAGCATTTCCACTAGAAGCAGGGGAAAGCTGAGAGATGCAGAGGACTACCCGATTTGAACTGATGTGAACTACGTGGTGGACATGGCTGACATTCAGTTTACCTCCGAAAAAATCAGGAGGGAAATAAACAGCACAGTCACAATAAATAATAAAGACAAAACAGAAGACAGTGGCAAGGGTTTGGCACGTGCAATATTAAGCAATGAAGAGAAGGCAAACTTAAAAGTGCTTCTGCACTGTTGCTAGTGGCTTCAAAAACAAGCCAGGAGAACCAGAATGCCTGGTGCCAAATGACAACCCGAGATAGCAGGCATCTCAGAGGCTTGGTGGAGGCTAGAAAACCAATGAGAAACAGCACTGCCAGACTTATAGGAATGACAGAGTAGGATGTAGAGGTGGAGAAGTGATGCTGTATGTGAAGGATAAAAGTGTAACAGCATAAAAATATTACAGGAAAAGAGAAGCACCCTAAAAACCTGTGGGTGGAGATCCCAGTTGCTACTGATAAAAATGCCATAGTAGGACTATACTATTGCTTCTTTATGAGGACAGTGATAGTGGTCAGTAGGACCAGAGAAGCAGCAAATACGGGACGGTGGTATGAGTGGGAGCCTGCGTATAGGCTGGATCAGCACCTCATCAGGATGAGATGCCGAAGCAGAATTTTTGGTGGCAATAAATCACTACTTCCAGGAAGAGCTGGTCTGGGAACCCACAAAAACAAGTACTAGGGATCGGTACAAGGGCCTCATTTGAGGACTCTTAGTGGGAAACTGCTCTGAGATTTCAATCTCACAACATGATCACTTTTAGCACTGAAATGGGAGAAAGCAGGCCATGTGCACCCAGTATGGGAGTATTCAGTTTCAAGAAAGGTAATTAAATAAACTGAGGCAAGCATTAGAAACAACAGTCTCCAGCAAAAAGGAGCAGCCCCAAACCAAGGAAGTCTGCAAGCATCCTGGAGCCTGTTCAAAAATATCATGTAAGATGCCCACACTAAAAGGATGCCACAACTCAAAAAGAAAAGAAAATGTTTCCCCCTCAAAGGAGAAGTTAAGGTGACTGCCATAGGGAAAAGGCTGCTATGTAGGAACTGGAAATCTTGTCCATGTGAGAATTGGTGGTAAATTGACATAAAACACAGGAGGTCACATGTAAACAAGGAAAAGGACTGAAAAAGGTTTTGGAGAGTGCTTTGCAAGGGATGCTCAAACTGTCAGCAAAAGATCTTCAAATACATCAAAAGCAGCTAGGGGAAGGTCAGGGCTGCTTGGTCAAAAGGGTGTGAAAGGGGCACTCAGGGAGGAGGACGGGCTGGGCATCGGTCGGCAGGTGGTGGGCACTTGCATCACTTGGGTTTTTTGTTTTTTCCCCTGGGTTTTGTTCCTCTCTCTCTCTTGTTATTTTCCTTTTCATTACAATTATTATTATTGTTGTTGTTGTTGTTGTTGTTGTTGTTGTTATTATTACAGAGGTGGAGAATGTGCTGATTTTGGCTGGGATAGAGTTGATTTTCTTTCTAGTAGCTAGTATGGGGCTATGTTTTGGATTTGTGCTGGAAACAGTGTTGACAATACAAAGATGTTGTAGTTGTTGCTAAGTACTGCTTACACTAGTCAAGGACTTTTCAGCTTCCCATGCTCTGCCAGGTGCAGAAGAAGCTGGGAGGGGACACAGCCAGGATGGTTGATCCAAACTGACCAAAGGGCTATTCCATACCACATGCCGTCATGCTCAGTATATAAAGCTGGGGAAGAAGAAGGAAGAGGGGTACATTTGGAGTGATGGCGTTTGTCTTCCCAAGTAACCATTACACGGGATGGAGCCCTGCTTTCCTGGAGATGGCTGAACACCTGCCTGCCCATGGGGAGGAGTGGATGAATTCCTTGTTTTGCTTTGCTTGCATGTGTGGCTTTTGCTTTACTTATTAAACTGTCTTTATCTCAACCCATGAGTTTTCCCACTTTTACTCTTCTGATTCTCTCCCCCATCCCACCAGGGGGGAGTGAGCGAGTGGCTGGGTGGGGCTTAGTTGCTTGCTGGGGTTAAACCACGACAGTCCTTTTTGGCGCCCAATGTGGGGCTCAAAAGGGTTCGAGATAACAACAGATTTGATTGGAATGTGCTAGATTGAATTTTTAGCTGTTATTGCTTTTAGCTATTAATCGTCAGGCTCCTGCACTTGCCATGGGGCTTGCTTGCCTTACAGTATATTACAGTCTAGTGCTTGTCAGTGGCTGCTTTTTGCTTCTGCTGCTTGCTGTACTGCTGTACTGCTGATCACCTTACCCTGCTGTGCCTGGGAACATTTTGATAACAGCAATGGCCATGCACCTGGGCTGGCAGGTGGCCAGGGCATGGCTGCTGTTTCTGTGCTGCTGTACTGGACAGGCTGGAACTCCAGTGTGAACTCGAGCCAAAGGGACTGTGACCTGCGGATGAGTCCACGTGGGAGCAGGACACCCTGAAGTGTCTGTGGCCGTGAATAAGTCCATGCCAGAGCAGGTACATCTCGAAGCATCTGTGGCCATGGTTATGTCTGTGCCACAGCAGGTACACCTCTGAAGGGATTGTGGCCCAAGGATAAGTCCACGCTGGAGAAGGTGCACCTCGAAGCATCTGTGGCTGTGGATAAGTCCATGCTGCAGCAGGTACACCTAGAAGCATCAGCGGCTGTGCATGAGGTCATGCTGGAGCACCTCAAAGCGTGTGGCCATGGGTAAGCCCATGACAGAGCAGGTACGCCCCTGGAGGGACTGCAGCCATGGGTAAGGCCATGTTGGAGCAGGTTTACTTCTGAAGGGACTGTGGCTGTGGGTAAGGCCACGCTGGAGCAGGTGTATCTCTGAGGGCATTATGGCCCATGGAGAAGGCCACACTGGAACAGGTGCACCCCAAAGTGAGTGTGGCTGTGGATAAGTCTATGCCGCAGCAGGTATATCCCTGGAGAGACTGTGGCTCATAGAGAAGGCTCCACTTGGAGCAAGTACTCCCCTAAGGGACTGCAGTCTGTGGATAAGTCCAGGCTGGAGCAGGGGCAAGGGGAGGACTTCATTGCAATGTTAAACCCCATGGTCTGGTCCAAAGGGACCAGGGGTGGAGATTGTAATGGAAATACCTTTAAATTGTTGTAACCCGGGATTTGAGTTGCATGTTGTGGGAATTACTATAGCAGGAACCCCTTGCTGCGAGCCAGGCTAGGAGCAAGGGGAGGAGTTCATTGCAATGTTAAACCCTATAGCCTGGCCCAAAGGGACCAGGGGTGGAGATTGTAATGGATATACCTTTAAATTGTTGTAACCCATTACTTCAGTTGCATGTTACAGGAATTACTACAGCCAGAACCACCTGAACCAATGGAGGAGAAGCCTTACAAGAAGCAGTGCAGGTGCAGCAGTGACCCGACCTGAGCTGGCTTTGGTGCCCAATAACTCCAAGCAACACACCACCTCTCCTGTCCTGAGTGACCACCATAACAGATGGAGCCCAAAGTCATGGACTAAATGAATTCAGTGAACGTTTTGTGGTCATTTATGGGCATTTTACAGACATTTCACAGGGGTCGTCCATAGACTAAGGGAACGATATCTGTGTATTATATCAAAGGACAGGAAGGCTTGTGGTGGGTAATAAGAATGTATTGGATAGTGTGAGACCTGAGCATGACATAAATGGTATGAAATAAGTAGTCTTAGTAGTCCTTTGTAGCCTTCGCACCAGTCTTTACTGTGGAGGCTGTGGGGAGGTTCCCACCCTGGGACAGTTAGTAGGAGCCAGATTAATTCAGTGTAAATGGTTAGTAAGTACTGGAGCAAACAGAAAGCCTCCCTGTCAGTGAGTCCACCCTGGCCAGGACGGCTGGGGACACCGCGCTGTGCCACGGCAGAGCAGGCAGCCTAGGCAAGGGCTCTGCTGCCAGGCGGCATCAGTGGCGGCGTGCCGGTGGGTGGCTGGCATCACCCCCAACTGTAGCACTGGCTCCAAAGGGGTCCTTGGGACCACGGGCTGGTGCCCGTCCTGGGCAATATAGTAGAGTGTATGTTAGAGATAAAGTCACTGCGGTGATGGATAAACCTGGTCAGCTGGGAGAGGGTCAGCCCAAGTCCCATAAGGGGCAATCCTGCCTTGGTCCCTGATGGTCTTCTGGGACAGTGTCAGTGAGTACGTGGATTAAGGCCAGTGGGTGAAGTATAGCTGGGTCGTCAAAAAGGCTTTTATAAAGATTCAAACCAGCATTATCAAGGAACCTATGGCCATGGCCTTGCCACCCAGGAGGCTGTGGAGGCCAACAGCACCAGCACATTCCCAAAGCCACAGGATGCATTCATGGACAACAGCGCCATACAAAGGGTAGAGGTGCCTCCTGCCACCCCTGTTAAACAGCTGGGGATGCTGGGCCTGTACAAGGAAAATGGACTGCAGAAAGCAGCCAAGCTCATGTGTCCTCCCCAGCCAGCATCTCCTACTGCTGCTGATGGAGCCAGACTTTGTGGGTGACCAACCACCAGTATGACCCACACGGTGTTTCTCATGTTCATCTGTTATCTCCAATTTAACGGGGGACCAGTGTTGCCCTTTCTGGCCTGGATAAAACATGAGGTTGTTTTTATCAGGAAGAAAACCCCATAAGATGAGCCTAGTATTTTGGGGCGTGGTCCTGAGTGTGCCCGAGGCAACCACCAAAGAAGAACCGTCCTGGGAACGTGTTGCTGGCTAGGAAATCCCAGCCCACTTTTTCAATGAGTAATGAAGCAGAACAAATTCGGTTATACAGCACTGCATTGCTGTGGTGGCATTTCCCTTTGTTTTCTGCATCTCTTGGAGAGAGTGACATGGACACGTGGCTCACACCGATCCAACTCCAGCATTCAGAGTCAGTCATCAGAGCAATCTGTTCGCCCATGTGGCTTAGGGCTCTGGCCCACAGGGACTTGCTTTTGGCAGTGGTTTCCTACTCCTTCAGTTACGACTGATACAGGTTGTTTAATTGCTCCCTCTGCCTGGTGTCTGTGAAAGCCAGTCATTGCAGCCGCAGGCTTTACACGGATCCCTGCCTGAGCCGTGGAGGGATCAGCCCATACCTCCTGCAGATTAACAAGGGGATGAGAGGGAAGACTTACCACCTCACATTTGCTGTTTATTACAAGAAGCACATTTAAATATACTTCCCAATACTGACATCATTTGTAAAACCAAAGCATAGGACCCCAACAGAGAAGATTTTGCTCCCTGTCTGTAATTTGTTGTCTTTTTGATTTGCTGACTGCGGATTCTGATGCAGCGATGTTGGCCTGGAAAGGTCCTTAAACAACACCTACTGCATTTCCCCACTCTACAACAGTATGAGATACAGCTACTTTTACCTGTTGGTCTTGTTTATTCTTTAAAACACTCAGTGAACATTGCATTGCTTCATTACTCTGAAAGTTTTTTAAAGTATCCAACACAAACCTGCTGCCAAAACTCGCTACTACTTGCCTTACCCTCAAGGGGCCCTCCCCTTCATTCTGCCCTCCATTTCTTTTGCATATTAGAAAATCATAACTGTGTCATCTTTCTCTTTTCTGGAGAAAAAAGCAAGTCTAATTCCTTGTTTCCTAAGGCTGTACCTTCCATTTGAGTTGTGATCCTCCTGAACATGTTTTTGTCGGTGCGACACACCCAAACACCAGAGCTGAGCCTCACTGATGCTGACAGCTGAACAGCTCAGAGGAAAATTACCCAAAGTGCTTCATACACAGTGCCATGATAAAGATAAATCCCCAAAAGGGATTTATCCCCCTCCCCTGGCATCTATTCCTTTGGTTCCCACTGGACCCCCCAAGCCCTTTCCACAGGATAGTCACCCACCCGCTCCTCCCCTAATTATGCTCCTGCTTGAGCTCCTTGAGTGTTTTACACCTGTGCTTACTTTGTTTCAGCACTTTGATTCCTAACAGGTTTTCATAGTTTTTAACCGTTAGTGGAAGTGCTCGTGTTCCCCCTCAGCGTGGCCGTTGCCCTTGGTTTCATAGCTCTTGTCCACCATTCATTTTCCAACTACAAATTTGAGAGAAACTGGTGTAGGACAGACTTGTGCTGCTCTGGGTGCAAATTTAGGTTTACTGAGAATAATACTGAGAATAAGAGAGAAAATAAAGATAAATATTGAATCCCAATCTTTTTTTTTTTCATGGGGCCTGGTGGGCAGCAACCTGCAACTTGAGTAAATAACCCAGTTCAGGTTGTGCATGCAGAAATTGGACTCCTGAGGAGCTCACAGATCCCCAGGAATGGCAACACCAGTACTGGTGACAGGGAGCCTGCTGGCAGCAATTAAGGATGGCATGAAGGGAACCACAGAAAGCTCCACTCTTGTTCACCCTGCAAACTCAAAAAACAACTTTATACACATATGCAGCAATGAGATTCCCTGCCCCATTTGAAGTTCATACTGATCTACCAAAAATGCATTCATAGGTTTTACATAAGAGGTTTGTATAACAGAGAGGTTTATATAACATAATGCAGCAAAGACTTCAACCTATAAATTTTACATAAACTATTTCAAGCAGAGGGGATCAAACCATGTGATATATTTCACAAGTTTGTATTTCAAAGTAATGATTTTACTAAAATTATCTTAATATAGTGCAGAATTCACTAAAGACTAAATAACATATAGTTTAATACCTCCCGTTGTTCAACACTGAACTGTTTTCTGTAGCTTAAAAAAAAAAAATCAGTAATGTTAGAGAGGTCCTAGAGCTCCCTCTGGTCTCCAGAGATGATAAAATGAGTTTGCTTGCAAATACTTTAATTGCGCACAGTCCTTGCCGTGTCGGTAAGCAGCTGAGTGACTGGCAAGACACGGAGCACAGCGTTAAAATTGCTCCACTTGCAAAAGCTATCTCCAAACCAGCTCTCACCCTGCCTGCGTTGACCCTGCCCAACAGCCCAGGCACATGTGCAGCGCAGCCCCGTGCTGCTGGGCAGGGACCACCAGGCACATCGCTTCTGCATCGGCAATGGTGACAGCCGGCAGAAAGGTGCCCCGATGCCTCCAAAATGGTTATTCAAAAGGCTAAACGTGAACATCCTTATTCCCCTGTTCACAGGTTTTGGGGCAGCAGCTGGGCTCAGGCTGCCTCATGCCCTGCCACCCAGCCCAGCTCTTCTCACCCACCCCAGTCCGCAGCACCATTTTCCTCTCCCTGTTCTCAAATTGAGTTTTAGACCCATTCCAACAGGACTGAACTGGGTTATTTACTCAAGTTGCAGGTTACTGCCCACCAGGCCCCATTAAAAAAAAAAAAAAAGATTGGGATTCAACATTTATCTTTATTTTCTCTCTTATTCTCAGCATTATTCTCAGTAAACCTAAATTTGCACCCAGACCCATCCACATTGAAGAACACTTTAAAACAGAGCTTATAAACCCAGAGCTAATTCTCTCCTAATTAGAAGTTGGGATTCCTGGCAGAGGGACAGATGCTGAAACGCTTTTAAACTTGGAGGAAACCCAGCAGAAAGGTGCCACAGCTAAAGCAGGAAAGGTTGTGGGGCTTTTTACCAACACCGTTGTTGTGATATGGCTCCTGGGGAGGGTACATATGGGGCCAGCTCCTGCTCAGAGGGCTGGTCTCTAATGGAAAGATGTTTTGCATGCCTGCTATGGCACTTGTAGTACTTCCCATTTAGAGGCTTTCCCATTGTGTGAGGCTGCTTTTCACCCTGAAGAGGTCTCCAGCCCCACGGAGATGGGCTCCGCGGCTTAGAACAGAAGCGTGTTTAGCGTTGTCCCCCACAAGGCTGGCCATGGGAATACACAGCTAGTGCGGAAACATGCAGAGACCAGAGGCTCAGTGAGAAGTCTCTTCATTGCCCAGTAGCTAGCACAATCAAGGAGGAGGAAGATTTCAACCTGGGGGCTTCTCCCCATTATTGGCTGGGGAGAGGGAAGGAGATGCATGGAAGAGATGGGAAGAGCACAGCCAATGCTCAGGGAAAGCTGCTTGCGTGCCCGCACCTGGGGGATGCACGAACAGCCCCGGATTCAGCTTTGAAAGGGAGGAGGTACCTTCCTCACCCGACACTTAAACATTGCTGGTCTGTCCCTGTCTGCCTTTCAAGGGCGAGCGAGTGCTGGTGCCAGTGCAACCAACATCGGTCCTACCAGGAACCCTGAGGAACTGCTCTGGGTACTACGATCACTACTGGGCTAGTCTATGTAGAGGAGAGGCTCAGTGGTGGGGCGGGTTTATGAGCTAGAACCCATGTTTTTTAAAGTACTGGGCTCGCCCAATCACACTGTTGACATAGTAGTTGTTTCTGTCGCATGGGTCTTCCTCGTAGACCTGGAGGTTGGCCATTTTTGCACGGTAGGTGCAGATTCCCCCTGGAAAGAGTTATGAAGGAGTTGTTATGGGCTTATAAGTAAGAAATAGAGATTTAAAAGTAAAAGTTCCTAGCCAAAATGGCCATGCATCTCACCAAACCTACACAACTGCTTGGGAAATTGCTAATTGGGCATTATTGTTGAAAAGTGACTGCTTTTGCAAAATCCTTATTTCTATAGTGAAGGAACCCATGACTCTCTCCAAATGCAGGTGGGAATGGCATGCTAGTCCCAGAAAAGGGTGTAATCTAAAAAGGCAAGGGTGGGAGAGCAAGAAATAACATAGGGTGAACAGACCAGCATGCAGATAACACGGACTACAAGCAAATCTTGATCCCAAGCTTCCTTGACACAATTAACTTAACAGCCTGCCACCATTAGCCTGTTGTGTTGTGGTGCCTCAATTTCTGCCTTCCCCAGTGGCTTTTGTTTGGTTGGTTTCTACCTTATTTATCCACCTGACAGCCATTTCACTTGTAGGATGAACAGATAAGAGGGTAACTTGAGACCTGTTCATGTTCACTGAGCACAATGCCTTTTCCAGGGAATTTAAGGAGGTCCTGGATCCGGCCATTCACCAGCGGTGGCCCAGTCGCTCGATGTAGTGGCCGTCTGTGGGTGTTTGTCACTGAAGTCAAGGGGCAACCTGCCAAGGCTGTGCCCAACACCTTCGCCTAGCCCTGCACGGGGTGCTTCCATGCCGCTGCAGCAGCTCCCAGGCTGGGCTGGTTTCCTGCTGCTTCCTACTGCAGCAAAGCTGCCAAGGAGCTTGGCCCCCCACCACAGCCTCTCTTCTGCAGGCAGAAACATGGAGGCCCTGTGGACAGTGCTTTGAGCTGGGAGGCTGCGTCTATATTCAGACCTCTTGCTGGCCTGCTGTTTTGGGATTGCCTCTTTTAAACTAGAAAACTCTGGGGTTTTTTTTGGTAAGAGATGCTGTAAAATCTGCCAGACTGATGCTCTTTTTCCCTTAAAAGTGACACCAACACATGCACGGCACTCCCATCACTCAGCGTGTCCCTTTCTAGTATATAGCCCATCGCGTACCTCTCAGCTGCC
Organism: Ciconia boyciana; assembly: GCF_034638445.1. Taxonomy (NCBI): domain Eukaryota; kingdom Metazoa; phylum Chordata; class Aves; order Ciconiiformes; family Ciconiidae; genus Ciconia; species Ciconia boyciana. The sequence goes on from NC_132934.1 coordinate 147,756,699, forward strand.
GGTCCCAGGTCCAGGTAGGATGTCTTGCCCGTACTTCATTCATTGAAAGAACCAGGATATTGGAGCCCTGATTTATGTGTTCTTCACTATCCCACATTCCAAAAGGCTGGTATCGTTGCCTGTCAATCTAGAAAAGTCAAGCAAGAAAATGGGTTTCCTTCTGAACACAACCACCACTGTAGCTTCCCCCTCTTCCTTGTACTCTAGTGCTGTGACTCATGGAAGTGACCTTATTTGGGATAACACTTACTTAAGCACAACTTTTGATGTAGAGAGAATGCATTTAAGTGCTGTCTTGAATGCAGAACAGTCATGTGCTAAGGTCTTGGGATATACACTCCATTACTGTTCTGTTACTCATACTTATCGCCCTGATGTACCTGCATCAAGCCATACTTGTGCCGATCCTGGTCCCAGCCGTTGTCCAGGAACAGGCCACCGCGGCTCTCCTGCGAGATGATGGCAGCGATGAGTGCCGGGTCCAAGCACAGGTTTCTGGCTACTCTCTTAATCGGTATCTCGTATTTCTTCAGGCGTACGATGTCTGCCTCAGCAGTCCTCTGTACCATGGCAAGTCCTGCAGCGCAGGAAAAGGCAGACTTACACACCCTCCCATCCAAAACCCTCGCTTTCTCCTTGTGCAGCTGTATCAAAGGAATAACTCGAGTTTTGAAGAAAATGCAGCTACACCGCGTTGGGCAGTGGCACTTGAGGAACAAGCACAGCCCTGTTGGCTCTGCCTGTGGCCGGGGAGCTGCCATGCCAGTACACGAGGATGATGAGGGGAAGAGGGCAGCCTCTCAGGAGGTGGGACCGCGTGTTCGTGGTCCTCTTCTGCTGCCGCACCACTGGAAATGCGGCTCTGGAGTCGGAAAAGTGAAATTTCAAATTGCATTTGAAAAAACTGAGAGATGTGTTACTACTGACCAGCCAAACTGTGGTATCAGCTATGTTGTCATATAGAAAGTATAGAAAGGTGGGGTTTTTTTGGAAGTAATTTTGAAGTAATTTTGGAACAGTTTGGAAACAAGCAAGTGGATTCAGATCCACGCTTGGACACCCACGGTCCAAGGCACCTACGTCCGAGGTATGTGGTAAAGCCCCTTACAGTCCCTGGAGGTCTCAGCAGTATGAATTTGACATAGCTGTGCAGTGACATGGGGCATAACACAAGGCAAGAAAGAGGGAAATGGGAAGGAGATACCAAAAACGGGTCACCCAGAGGTAGGATGGCTACAAACCTGGGACCTGCAAAATGTGTCTCTGGCAGGTCACCACTGGCCAGATCAGCCAACATGCCACTACTGAGGACCCGGCTCTGCACATCTTCCCCTTTGGGCTGAGAGGCCCTGGGGTTTTGTGAGGGTGTTGATGCTGAAGTCCTGGCTGATGAAGAAACCGTTTTGACTGAAAAGGGGTTGCGCCGTTTCCCTTTGCTTAGAGGCTGAGCATCCTGACTGTGGGACCTGGGGTTTGTCCTCCCGCTTCCCACCAGGTCTGGAGGCTTCGCAGCACCTGCCATTTTGGGGGAGGAGGCGTTGCTTTCTCCCTTTTGGCTAATTGAATAGCATTTGGCTAACTGAATTGACACCTCATTTAATTTGGCGATAACGGAAGGCGAAGCATCTCTCTGTCAGGTACACACAGGTCGACAAATCAAGAAATGAATGATACCTACCACAGTCCGGGGCTCTTACGGCTGTACAGGAGATCATGGGGGCTTGAAGAGCACTTATATCACCATAGCAACTGTAACTCATGGATGGAGCTGAAAAATTAAACAGAGGTGTTTGGACACATAAGATCTCAGAGCAATATTGTACAGCGTGCTGCAAGTCAGTACAAGTCAAGCATGAGGGATTCATCCAGACCCGTAACCCCCATCACCTTGTGTTGGCCACTCTTGTATCGTTGCCACTGGTCTCCATCAGTAACGCTATCAAAGAAAGCTAGAGAACAGAAATTTGTTCTTTTCTAATTTGATAGGTTGAAGCAAGTGAAACTAAATGACAATTTACATGGATAGGCGTCTGCCCCGTTAGGTCTAAAGGTTGGTTTGGGAGAGGGGAACAACAACATCTGCATTATTTCAGAGGGTTTTTCCCATTCAGTGCCCTCCAATGTCTGCGACCCCTCAGCTGATGGCTGGTGGTACCCAAGCCCCCTGCTTGGGAATGGCTCCTGTATCCCTCCGTAACTTGGTGAGGAATTAATTCAGGAGAGTGCTTGCCTCAGCCTGGGCAAATTATCCTGCTTCCTCAGTAACGGAGGAATGAATAGCCTCCATCAAACAGCCTGCAACATTTGTGAGACCATTTCTTAGTAGGCAGAGAGATCAGATAAGGTTAGCTGGGAAAATCAAGAGGAGGTATGTCTGTGACTCCCTTTTGGTCTCAGTCCTGTACTCCAGACGTGCTGGTTTAAAGGACGCAGGTGGGCGGCAAGCAACCTCAAACGGCAGCCGAGGACCTTCAGCCACACAGGGTTTTGCAGTCCCCTGCAGAAAGGGGCCCTCAGGCCCAACCGCACGCCTCCTCTCCACAGTCCCTCTGCAAACTGTTCCCGGGGTGCTTTCAACAGCAAACCAAACCCAAACCCTGGCTCACCGACAAGGGCCATAAGGCCCAGCAAGAGCAGTGCGGGGATCATGGCGATGGCTCTCCTCAGCTGCCCCAGGAGACCTGGAAACACAGAGGTTTGCAAAACGTGAAGAAATCAGTGCTGTTTTTCAACAGCCCTGTAGTAAAGTTTGCGTGCCAAAAGCTCCCACTCCGAGGCCCAGGACGGGGATGGCATTAGCTGAAGGCAGGTTGGGGAGCAGAGGCACCCTCTGCAGCATGTTTCCCCCATTGCCCCCAGCACGGGATGCAGCCACCAGCTTCAGAGAGTGGTGGTGGGAGGAGAAGCAAGTGATGGGAGCCCCATCTGCTCCTTGTTTTCTCCTTGTTTGGGGGATACAGGCTTCTTCTGTGGCTGAACGTCACCTCCATCTCGTGTGCCACTACACCATCACATCGAGACAGAAGGGCTGAGCCTGGGGAGCTGGGGAGCAGGGAGGTCCCCGTCAGCAGCCTGGGCCAGCAGGGATTTTTCAGCCCCTGTCACTTCATATCACTTGCTCACGTGGCCCCTCCTGAACACCCGTAGCATGTCTTTATGGCGAGAAGGTACAGTACCTTTGCTTGACTATATAGGTGTTTGAAGTCTAATGTGCCTACAGAGTGCACGCATCCTTTGTCTCTCTGTTCAAAAGGCAATGGAATTTTTGCTTGGCTTTCGGAAAAATGAGTTTTTCGAAAATCAAGCAATATGACCCTCTCTGCTAAGAGCATGCAAGGCAAAGATTTTGCTGGTGAAATAACACTTCTGCATTGATTCTTGCGTGTGATAATAGCAGATAATCACTTTAGTAACAAATGCGTCTGTTGTGGTTATTAATAAAACCCCGAAATGTCATCAGATAGTAGCTATCAACAGGAAAAAACATTGACTGTACTTGCCTTGCTGGTGAGTGCATTTAAACTGAGCATTTTTTACAGCTCACAAATGCTTCTTTTTGCCCGAGAGGGTTTCAAACACAAAACACACCATGAGTCTTGTAGGCAATCATCACGCAACGCTATTAACACTTGAAAATGCCTTATTGATTTTAATAATGCGTGACCTTTTCTCTAGTCTGTATTTCCACTGCAAGTCAAACTGCATGGATGCACAAAGACAGTCCACTGGTGTCATTGGAAAGACTCTCTTGTCCTGAGTGAGCTTATTCAGGCCAGCAATCACCCCCGGCTGGAGCCGGGTACGCGCAGTAGCTCAGTTTGAGCTCTAAGAGTGAGTATTTGCAAGCCTGGATCAATATAGCTTGACCCAATACCTGTTCATTCAATGGCAAATCCATACGGGGCCCCATCGAAAGCTACAGCCTGTAGCTGTTTCCACATGCAGAAAATTGCCATATCATAGAGTTTTAAGTTATCAGCCTTTTTTTTCCCTCCCGTCACAAAAATCACCACAGGCCTTAAGTAGAAAGAGCATAACAATCACAATATTGACAAAATGCTAAATCAAAGCAAAATCAAGGCTTCTGGCTCTAAATAAATATTCTATGAATGAATTCAGACTCACCTGTCTTCAATTGGCCTTCCTCTGAGGCAGGTCACTTGATGACTTTTATATATATGGGTATGAGAAGGTACCCACCCTACAGGCTTTGGAATGTTAATTCCTACCTAGTGTGATGACATTTGTTTTAAAGTACAATAAGTAATATATATTAAGAGCTTAGAACTCTTATGACTCCTTTCATCCGAAGATTTGCACAAGCAGTGGTTAGTAAGACTCAGGACAACTCTGTGAAAGGAAATAAATACTGGTTTTCCTCCATCAGTAAGCACGTTGATGCACAATAAATGACTCGCAGAAAGCGTTGCAGTGAATCAGTGGCAGAGGCCAGACAAAATTCAGATCCCTGTCCAGTGCTCTCCTTGCTTTACATCTCAGATCAGTCCGGACACATTTCTGGAAGGGTTTTTGTCTCGTTTCCCCAATTATGTCAGACTGGCAAGCTTTTAATGGAGTATCAAACTTTCATATGAATTCCAAAAAGAACAATTAAAGAAAAGCACCTCACTGCTTCATTGCTTGCAGCAAGCTTAATTAATTCAGGAGGGTGACTTGAACACTTTGAGAGCAGAGGCAGGGTTTGACTTTCAGATTTGGGGAGGAAGGATGCTGCAGCTGAAATGAGGAGGAAGGGAACTGGTCTCTCAGCAGCTGAAGCCAGTGGGGACACACAGCGGGTCTCTGAAAGACTTACACCTTGTGGCCGAGACACTTTCCACGTATGTAAAACATCTGAGTCGCTTGGAGATGGAAAGATGGTCTGGGAGGCCAGTGCCCTTCAATCCTGTCCCTTCCCCACATTTTTCTCTTCCCAAGACTCTGCCCAGCATGCGGGGAGGCTAGGAAAGCAAGATTTTCTTCCAGTAGCTTTCTCTTCATTGTTTAATACATCACAAATCCATCTGTTCCCGTTGCTCTCTTTTGGGCTTGAGGTGTGGCGGGTGGGAAACACTGTTTTGCCCAGATACTAATTACTGCGTTCAAAACTAAGCGATGGTTATTAGTCTGTAAAGCACAGGAGATGATCAAGTGGGCCTTGTCACCTTAAAAATCAATAAACACAAATATCATGGACTTAGATCCTGAGTTAGTATGAAGGAGGGACGCATCACCAGAGAACCTAGCCCTGTTGTTACAGGAGGGTTGGGATACAAGTTAAGGTGAGTCTTAAGTATAAAACTCATTTATTTGGGTGAAACATGGAAATGATAGACATCTTCCCAAAGATTACAACAAGGCTAGGCATTCATTCTTCATGTGCAAACCTGTTATCTTACTGTGGTATCTTACTGTGGTATCTCAGACTAGACTATCACTTAATTCTTTTACTGGGGTTTAACATTTTAAATAGCAAAAGGTAATGTTTTTACATAATGTAAGGTAAGAATCTACATGGTATCTTTGGAATGAATAGGTAGAAAATAGAGACCTCACATGTACAGTGTGGCTTTAATCCTTTCAAAAGGAAATAGTGACTGAAGAAATGCAGGAGGGGAGGAAAGCCAGAAGAAATGAGCTTGGAAAAGGTCAGAGTGCACAGCTTGATGGCAACAAACCCAGTAGATATATTATTTTGCCTTCTATAGAGCAAGATAATCTGTATTAGAAAGAGATGTGTTCTCTCAAATAGATGAAAATAATTTAGTATTAACATCCAGTTACCTTTTATAAAAACAGTATTATGTTAGTGATAATAAACTAGTGTTCCTCTACCACTGAACCTGCGTTCATGCTGATGACTTGGGACCTTTTTTTGAAAAGTAGCCTCTGACCTTAGGTAAGATTTCTTTCCTAATGCTTTGGCCACTTGCTGACAGTCCTTAAGATAAAGTTTTGTATTTAAATACTGTTTGTCTTTGCTATGTATTTTCTCTCTCATTTATTACCCACGTAATCACAGATTTTCTACATTTCACAGTACTGTCACATGAATTCTTAATGCCTGCTCTGCATTGCATTGCTCTTTATTTACTCATTGAATGGTGAATGTTGTAAGTACAATTATTTTTATCTGTGCTGATGTATGCTCTTAGGTCCCTGGGGCAGATTCCTTGTATTCACATGATTTCCAGTATAGGGCCAAATAAGAGGATATTTTTTCAGCAGCATTATGAACGGGACTTTTTCTTGCTAAAAACCTCTTTATCCTCACAAAATTTGCCGACTGCCTTTTAGAGTGAATGCCGAAAGCAGGCAGCCTCTATGGAAACAAGGTCATGCTCACATTATGTTGATGGGGCAGGGCCCTAAGCCAGTGCACTTGTCCAAGGCACTGCCACAGAAAGGGACCTGCAAGATGTTAGAAAACACGATCTTCTGCTCAAAGGTCTTTGTGGGGCTGTAAACGCAGAGCATCGAATTCAGGTGAACCACTACATGGGAGTGGGCTGCATCTGTCACTAGTACGGCACAATTTTTCATCTTTATGCTAGATTTAATTTGGAAAATTATATCAAGAGTAAGATAAGGTCTGCTTCTGACAGCCCATAACCCGACAGAAGGGATGGACACAGCTGTGATATGATGCTACTTTTGCTAGGCTGAAGAGGGGATGAGTTAGAAGGCATCTTTGTGTATGACTAAAGCAGCTCTTCCTAAATGGCTGGACTTCATAAAGAGATATCTAGGAATGCGCTGGAATGATGTCCCTGAAAAATGTTTCCTTCTCTCATAATGCTACCATACCTCTTTTTATATTTTTCTTCATTATGCTTGGTATTTTGTTTAGAAGCACAGGTTTCTGGATTCATACGATATTGCGAGACTCTTATTTAGAAGGACAGGAAGTTCCTAGCCCTCATGCTTGGTAGTAGGGAAAATATACGAAAGCCATGGAAATATGATGTTATTAAATTAATATTAAAGAAAAAGGACACAAATGTTATAATTATAAAAAAACCCCACAAAACAACCAACCCTATAATTTAAGCTCCTTTTGCTGCTGCGTAATTTTTAAACATAAAGGATGCCAGTACGTACTCCCCTTGTGCTGGATTTTGGTCAGCACAGCGTGCGATTGGGAGAGAGGGGACAGAAAGTCAAGGAAAGAGGAAGAGTTCACTTATCAAATGGTATCTGCATTCTTCTTAAACTTAAGAAGCAGGAAAGCTTCCTGTTATTCACAGGGGCATCCTGGCAATAAGCTGCGGTCAGTGACCACGGACACAGTTTCCCCATGGTTACTGACACAGTTACATGGACACAGTTTCCACAGTTTCGCTGACACTGTTAGTTACACTGAGCTAAAGGGAGTACAGAGTGGACAAAAAATGCTACCTGACAGAATAGCATTTTCCACTTGTTTTACATAAGCTAGAAAGGAGCACACCTGAGATATAAAGCGCCCCAAGGTTCAATACCACCAGTTCTTTCCTACTCACAGATTTTTCACTTTATATTTTTTTTCCTCATGCCAAGTGATCTACCAGGGTGAGGGTTTTTTTCATTCCACTTAATGGAGATGCGATCAAAATGGAGCATCATTTTGAAAAACATTATGTATTGCACATGCTGTTCTCCTTCAGGTTGCAGGTTACAGCATCACATTTCACTGGGTGGTGAGAACACTATCTAAAGTTACCTGGAACAATACCCATACTAATTACTGTCTCTGTTGTGAGTTTCAACTCTGGTTTCATAACATCAGCAGACAGGTGCATTTCTCAGGTTGTTCCTTTTGTCTGGGAGGTAATTATAGGTAACACCAGGTATTCACGGACTTTATAACTGCTTTATAGGGAAGCTGCCCATGACAGCTGACGCATGTTGGATGCCTACCACTAACTGGCCAGTTAAAGATGCATCTGTAGCATCATCTCAAACAAACCCTCTAGAGCTGTCTTTCCCAACTTTTAAAGGGATACAGCCAGTTTAATTTACATTTCCATGTATTTTCTTTTCTACTTCTAGTATACCTGTAAGTAATGACAGCAAAGGTCTTCAAACTTGTAAGACGTGGGGCTCTCAGTTTTCACTGTGTTCAGAAGTGAACAGGTGCTGAGGGCCCCAATCTCTTCCTTTATCTTGCCTTTCTGAAGAATGCAGGTGGGCACTGAAATGACATCCCAGTCTGCACAAAGCATCTCTCTGGCCATCATGTAAAATAACTAAGACCAGAAGTGTTTATGAGGGAGGAAATAAGTGTTTTCCTTCTGTTCTCTAAAATGAGACTTTGAATTTTACTGTAGGAAAGGTGTTCTAGCAAAGAGGTCACTGGACTGGATCTTATGAGACCTCAGTTCACATTCCAGCTTGAAGACAGATCTATCACCTAAAGCAAATCATTTGAAGTCCGAGCCAGGAGAGGGTTTATGCTCATAAAGCACGAATCAAAACACTGTCATGCTCCAAAACTGTGTTCCAAGTACTTGGCTGAGATGTACTTCTGCTCCTGTTTGAGTCTAGAGTGGCCCAGCCAGAGGAGCTTGGTTCTTACATCCCAAAGTCTGGTTCTGGACTCTGCGTCCCAATGCCAAAATCCCTGGGTGAGTGGGAGTTTACAACGCACACTCATGCATTTACTCACAAAAAATGGCTCACGAAGGCAGAAACCTACAGTAACCTCCCTTTTGTGTAAAGCAACCCGCCCTCACCAAGACTGGATGCATGTGTGTTCATTCTTCAGCTTGTCGAGGCTGTGTTACTGCACAGCAGCCAACACCAGAGCCACAGAGGAAGTTGGTGGGAAGACAAGAGGATGGCCCTATAGCCCCTGCAGGGACACAGCTGCATCACCTTCATGTTCCTGAGACTGCCTTGGTGTTTCATATTGAACGGGGTGGGGGGGGCGGAGGAATCAACGTAATATTTTGTAGTAAGTGCGGAAAATACACAAAGCACTGGGAATAGGGAGGAGAACCCCATCTCCTCTCAAATCCATAAGCTACAAAGTCACACTTTCTCTTGCTCCCTCTTTCCAGTCCCACAAGCCTGATGCTGTGCTGTACAAAGCTTCAGGAGTGAGGATGAAGAGGAATGCCACACTGGGGAGAACATTTTGTAGTCGCTCACTTTGGCAGCGCTCATCAGCCTTCTGGATGCCTTGGATCCTGCCCCGGGGCACCACCCGCCACAGAGGAAACCGACACACCTAATCCCAAAATCTGGATTCCAGGAAGAGACTGAAATTAGATAGTGGAGCACATAATTTGATGTTCCTAGGTCCTTCAGTAGAGCTAGTCTCGTTTTAGTTTCCCACATACAAAACGAGGATAGAACATTCATGACTCACAGGGATGTCAAACTAACACCCATTAATAATTAATTATTAGCTTTACCCATTAATCATGATAACTATTAAGAGCATTTCTGTGTGCCTGGAATTCATGATATAAAGCATTGAGGACTGTCAAAATTTAGAGGCCAAACAGGAAACAATTTCAGACTTTTTTCTAGGGCAGCACACTAACAAAAGAAATAATTAGCAACGAGGAGGAAGATCAGGAAAGGAATTAATGTGGTTTTGTGTATTACAATCACCTGATTTTCATACAAAGTCATCTTGGGAAAAGCCAATGGTTAATGGAGATTGCATGGTGTGTGAAGCGGATAAGTTAATTTTTAAGCCTTTTTTATAAGTCACATGTTGAAATCATACCACCAGGCAGATGATGTCTGAACAGATTGTGTTCAAAAAGGCAAAAGTATAGTAACACAGATTTAACACTGAGCTGACACAGCTACATGTCTCTGGATCAGTGGTGGCTTATTTTAAGCAGCTCAAGCCATGGCTGTAATAGCTAATCCAAAAAAATGTAGCCTTAGAACATGCACCTCATGGGATCTCTACAAGCTAGTTTTCTTAACTACTCCCTTTCCAACAACAAGCATCAAATATCTCTCACTGTACATGGACTTAAAATTAATCCACCAAATTTGAACAAGATTTTTTAGGGTGATGCTCTGGTCTCTTACGTATTACTTTAGCCAGTTTGATGTGTTAGCTTAAATTGATGAAGAAGGTGTGGCCATATGTTCTCTTTTGCAGCGTACGATACAGAACGGTGCTCTCCAGGGGGATGGATAACAAGGAGCATCTGGGAGATGAATGTCTTGGATCACTGCAATCATATTAGACAGGCTTAACACTGAAGGCTCCAAAGCATGATCCAAGAACAAAAGATCAGAATAGACCTTCAGAGCAGTAATAGGCTCAAATGTGGTGGAACCTACCTATCTATTTATCCTTTAAAGGGGGCTCAGGGGCAACATCCCTCTCAGAACAGTTCTAAAATGTTTTACTGTAACATCAAGTACCCTCCACTTCTGATTCCTAGAAAGGCTTTCCTTAAACTCTGGAGTGTAACCCTCACTCTCAAACTGTCGTATACAGCTGTTCTAAAGAGACAGACAGATCAACCCACTACTGACAGAATGTTCCTTTAAAAAAGTGGAACACACAGCTATTGAATATGCAATGAGTACAAAAGCCATATTATTTCTGCATCAGCTTGTGCTTGTTTGTGTGTGTGTCTGTGTATGCGAGAGACAAAATGACAGCATCCCTCACACTGGATTGAGGACACTGGCTTTACTCTTATGTGGAAGACAAAGGGCTTGTTTTAGAAACCATACTGTTCAAAGCCCAAATTTTCTATAGAAATTTCTGTAGAAAAGTATTCCTTTTAGAATTTCTAGACAGGAAATAGCACAATGTGGATTACTTGGAACCAAGGACTGGAAGGCATCAATTCATCTTTCGAGTCGGCCTCCCTCAGTGACACCTATTACACTGCCAGGCAATCCAACCTACTAATGGGGTCTGAGAGCAGCTGCTCAGTTCTTGCCCTCTCCGGAGTTTGCTTCTCATCGCATCTCTTTCAGGGACCAGACTTCTTCACACTTCCCAAACCCCAAACCTCAGCTTGGCACTTAACTTCCAGGTAGATTTCTTGAGCACACCATCACAAGCATAACGTGGGATTGATCAGTCATCAAAGAGTGCCCAGTCAACTCCAAATAATCTAGCATTAAGAGCTGAACAACACAGATCTTGTTTGGTTATTATTGCAACCATGCATTTCTTTAATGATTACTTCATGCAAGCATCAAGCTCAGACTTAATCACTAATCACTACTAAAGTTACATGCTGAGTTCATGCATAAGCCCCATAACTTCAAAAGCTATACGTGAACATTTCTCATCTCTTTATTGTATAACACCCTTTCATGGCTAACACATACCAGACCAGATACCATTGTGTGATTAGTCTAGGCTCAGGAGCCTTATTTAGTCATGTCCTTACATATACGATCTATCTGCTGCAAGCAATTAATCACATGCAACCTGCATCCTTTCTAGATATCACATATCATCATCATCTTCTCATGTATCAGCCATATTGCCACTAGATGGCTGTTGACAAAGTTAAGATTTGTGCTTTTCAAGTCTGTACAGCTGACGTTTGAGTTGGTGTTCTCTGTATTGTTTACACTTTTAGCTCACTGACCCAGGTCTTATTATCATGGACACTTCATTATTTAATCTGCACTGCAAAATCACTGAGCTCTACCATAGAATAATTTGTTCCTCACTACTCAAACTAGAATAATTTCACAGTTCTTAAAGAATTTTTAAGTTTCAGCCCAAATAAAATTCTTGGATTTGGATTGTTCATCTCAGTATGCAGATCAAGAATGGAGATCTTACCAAGAGGACCGTTCAATGACTGTTTTAACCTTCATTCAAGACAAAAAGCGCAGAAAGCAGACATGGAAGTAAAGACTTGAAGCAGACAGATGAGGCTGCTACTTCAAAATAAATTTAAACTTATTAGTACAAACAGTCTCAACTTCCCCTTTTACCCAAACCACGCATTCCTGCGAACTCCTTGTATTAGCACTGGAACGCGTGTGGCCATATTACAAGCCAGATGAAGGAAGAGGTCCAACTGAAGATTAACCTAGAAAAAAAATCAGGAGCTTAAAATGAGATGAAACCACAGAGACTGGATAGGATTTGCATTGAGTTTGTAATGGGACTATTCGCACATGGAACTGAATAACCTCTAACAACGCACCATGCTGGAATCCTGACAAGCCCACATGTGTTTCCACACAGCACGCAACTACATTAGACATGATTTTGTATTTCCACAGCCTACTCAACATAATTAGGACTCAGAGATGAGTCCTGCTAAGGCACTCTTAAAAATACTGTTGGAACATTGGTTTCCTAAATTAAATTTCATGCAACTGGATAAAAAAAAAAAAGAGAGCACTTTCTAGTGCATTTAGAGTTTGAGCATTAAAAAGGAGATCAACTTGAAGCAAGTCTATTTCATGCTTCCAGTAGATTAACGGGCAGCTGTGTACATCTTAAGCTGATTGCCTTCTCAAAGTGATGTCGTACTGGTAGCACTCTATGTAGTTTGCTAGAAATCTAGAAAGAGCACATGCAACTTTCTGATGGACCTTATCAAAAGAAAAAAATAACCCACAGCACCTAGACCACCTTATCTGAAAGGATGCAAAAGTCAACATTAGAATTAAAATAATTTTATTTGAATGTACATGAACAGAAATAAAATATAATTTTTTAAACTTACTTACAGAGATATATTGCTGGGCTGGCCCAATCACAAGTGTTCTCCACTACAAGGCAGCAAGACTGACTAGACCCACTTAACTGCTTTCTGGGCCGACTGGATTCAAAGTACCACCTCAAAAGGGTCCTTCAGCACACAGCAAACTATTTTTTTTTTTTTTAAAAAACAAAAAGAAAACTCATCAACTCTTCACCTAGCCAGAAATTTTACATTGTGTTCCAAGGAAGATCTCCCTTGAAAATTCTGTCCATTACTGAAGAACAGTACACAGTATGCGGCGCTATATCTAAACTTAACGGATCAAGGTTTCTCCCAAATACTTCTCTCTATTCTACTCTCTTGTACAAAGCAGCTGCTATAAAATCCACACATTCAAAACCACAGAATTATACAAACCTGTGAACAAGGCTGTTTTCAATATGCTTGTTGCTATGTGCTATTACCTGCTGTGTCAGCTTTAACATGCAGCGTACATAGATGGTAAAAGGGCATTTCTCTCAACCATCTGTTTCAGAATTCACAGAAGTTATGACTGTTTTTACAACTTATAGTGCAATGTAGTTAAGTTATTCAATGTCATGATATGGCACCATAAGATAAGCAATCATTTGTTAAAATGCACAATTCCTTTACTAATCATTTTGTGGTGCTTTACTGATAACATAAGTAATAATAAATTTAAAAAGACAACTGGAAGAGGAACTGATAGGGAAAAATCATTTTAAAAAGTGTCTATCATCTCCTTTAATAAAGAAAATTAGAAAAAACCCTGGAACTGTCAGAGTCAAGGAAAACAATGGGAAGTAGTTCTTCACACAACACAGTTAAACTGTGGACTCCTTGCCATATGATGTGGATGTTAGGATACTATGAGGATTGAAAGAGATTTTTCTTCAACGATTTTAACCAGCAAATGCTCTCAGATACAGAGTTCCCCAAGCCACAGACTGCTTAAAGTATATTCTGGGGAAGCATTGCTATCTGCTCACCCTGTTTTTACTCTTCCTTGTGCATCTGCTTTTGGCCACTGAGACTGGATGCTGAGCCAGAGGGACCTTTGGTCTGACTTGGTACAGTTGTTTCTAACAGTTACTTCAAAAGACTTCATAAACTTATACTTAAGACAAAGTTCATCATTTGTCACGTTATTTAGTTAGAAGAACTCAAGATTTTTGAATTACAAATGACTTCCAAAAGAGGAAAAAAAAAATATTTAAGCTTTTTCTGCTATGACTCAGTTGTATAAAACTGTATAGAAAAATGAGCATTATGTGCAGATGTAATGAAAAGCAGTAAGCTTTATAAAAAACATTCTTAGAAATGTACCAAGCATAAACAAAAGATGATTTACAAATACATTTTGCTGTTGTTCTAGTCATCATCAGAATCGGAATCATATTTCTTTCCTCTGATGGTCTTCTTATCCAACTTCGTAAAGCTTGTTCCAAATTTCTTTTGACTTTGAAAAGGTGGGTCCATCAAGTTTCCACTAGAGGAAAAGAGTAAGACATGTTGATTAAAGCCATATTCATGCAGACAGTAAGTAGCATCTCTAATTACCTGTTTCTCCAGGAAAACATTGTTAAGACAACACAATCCCTACTCCCTGAAGCCACCCTAAGTATCATTGTGGCATTGCTAGCATAGCACATCCTGGACAAAATGGCGTGGTTAACGGTAGTTAGGAGCCTGAGTGTAAACAGCACCTGTGAGTGGAGCTCTAGAGAAAAACTGTCTGAAAGGACTTTTGCTGCAAACTCATCATGCTAGAGACAACCATCTGTCAGATTAAACAGTAACCAGGGAATTACAGACAGACTTTTCAAAACAAACAAGGAGCCAGAAGTACAAAAGAAGCTAAAATTTTGTAACAGGGACTTTGAAGTAGAAACAGATGAGTCAAAGCTGGGTTTTGTACTGCCAGAAGTCCCCTTGTACTATCTCTGCATAGGCCAGACAGAGCAGCTTTGCCATCGGACACTGCATGCCAGTTAGGGGAGTATGGAGGGACTTGCGCCTCAGTGTGCATGCATGACCCCGTGGGGGCTTTCTCGCCAGCGTGTGGGTCCATGGGTTGTTGGGAACAGCAGGCGCTCACATAAAGCCGGAGCACCCACATCTCCTACAGCAGGGGTGCGCAAGGAGGGGAATCCCCTCCCCTTGCTCAGAAAATGGTGTGCATGCTGTCACGCACATGACCTGTGAGGGGTTTGCATCCAAGCACCAGTGAGTGAGCGAGCAATTAGAACCTTCTGGAATTAGCTATAGAAGGGTGTTTAGAAATTCATAGGTATTAACGTTTGTAAATAACATTTTTCTGATATTGATCCTAAATGTACAGTTCACTGATTGCTAGTTAATTACATGTCAGTAATAAGTCAATACAGCACTTGAATCCTGATTTTGGTCAAACAATGTGACCTGAACAGTTTCTCCCCTAAATACAGTATACCCTTTCAACATCTGTTATCTCACAGGTTGAAGGAAAATAACTGTTTCGAGGTTCTGAGGAGGACTATCTCCTTTTCAGGAACTCCAGAGCATGGGACATTACTTTCAGAGCAGTGTGGAAATGCAACACTTGTACATAAATGGATGTCTCCTGGAATGGACTTCCTGGGCTGTGCAGATATGGTGGCTCACTTTGCAAAGCCAGGGTACCAAACTCAGGATCTGGCAAAATGAGCAAAGAACAAAACAACTCCCCCACTCCACAAGGAGCTAAGAACTGAATGCACAGTATTAGTAGAGTCAAGTAGGAAGTAAAATTATGCCGTAAGCCAATGTACTAACATTTAGCAAATTCAATGCAGCTTGGTACAACTCCACTGAAAGATTTCTCCCATAAAAGGCTGTTGCTGTCTAGAATACATAACCAAGCTGCCTTTCACTCCTCTGCGTACTTGCTTGTTACTGAACTGGGAAGTGGGTATTACCACTTGTTTTGAACTACAAATTTCCATTTCACTCATTTCATCTGAAGTTCAACGGCTATGAAGCTATATTGAACAGCAGTTTCTTTGCCTTTAAGATACGATACTTCTTCCCCAAATTTGGAAATTAGCCATCAAAATAAATCCCAATAATGAAGTTTAAAATAAAAAAAAAAGCACCAAACACATTCAAAACAAAAGAGCAAAATTAACCTAAAAAGATAAAGATGATGTTTTAGCCACACTGGAAGGCAAAGCAGAAAGTTCTGGTAAATGATTCTCCTATAAAGTTAGGCTATTGTCGTGACAGTTATCTTCTACTGCCTTCTATCCTGTAGTCTTAAATGTGGGATTTATAATGATTATATTGCACTGCTACACAAATAATTTATTTGCACTTCCACAACTTATTTTCACTTTCTGTACTGTTCATTGAAAAAAACCCCCATATTCATGTATGTAATATGGACTAAGATGCAGTCTAAGGACGACTTGCTGAGTTTTCTCTGAAGTGGATTAAAAATGCTCAAACTTTACTGCATTGCAACTGTGACATCTAAGCATCTATAACTGATTTAGAAAAGATTACATTAGATGCATTAGAGTCCTAATATGTAATCTTTTCTAAATCAGTGTACAAATCTTTTCTAAAGCAGTGTAGCTACTCTACACACCTCATGGCAAGAACTCTGTTTATTTTTATTACTTTGCAAAAAGGATAACGTAATGCTCATTATAATGTCTCAATACTTTGCCAAAGAGATACTCTCTTCTTTCCCTTGCCAAAGTACACAGATTAAATAACTGGATTAAACTCTCGTGTGTCTTAAACATACAACATATCAGTCAAAGTTACAAACTTTTACAGATTCTCCTGTCTGCCTGTTCTCCTTGCACTGTATCTGAAAATAAAACAATCACAAAACAATTAATTACCTGTAATTAATTATGTCTGCACAGCCTAATCTCCATTCTAAGGTCTCTGTAGTGAAGTCATCAGTGTTACCGAGATCAGTAAAGCCCACAATATAGTCTTGTGTTTTTCCATCTTTTACTAGTGCTAGAGTGGGAATTACTTTGATGCGCAGTCTCTCGCACAAGAAAGGAGATTTTTCAGCATTTAATTTCAAGAATTTTGTCTCAACATGCTTTTTTGCCAATACAGTCAAATGTTTGTCCATTATTTGGCACCTGTGAAAAAAACCCAAAATATATAAAGTGTTAGAATCAATAAACTGAAGAATATGTATTTTAGAGAAAGTTTAAAAGGAATTGTAAAGAGCTAGTTCTATCACATTAATTCCTCAGATATGACCTCTGTAATTAAGAATTTAGTTTCAAGAGAAACTGTGTTCTCAAAGGTAGCTGGAATTGATGACTACTAGAATAACAGCCTGGAACACCTTTATTGAACAATTACACCATCCATTTCTCTTTATTTCTTCCTAATTACTCCCACATACACCTGAAAGCTTCTCTCCTTTCTTGAGGCCTCTATTTATTGATGAAATTCCCCTCTGACATCTATTCTTCCTGCTCTAGCTTCACTGCCTATCAGATAGAAAAATTTCTCTATAATGAACTTCACGTCTTCAGAAAAGTACTCTCAACATGTTACAGCGTTTTGGTGTTTTTCAGTCACTACCTCCACAACCAAGATGCAGTAACTCACTTTACAGGGCGGAGGGGGGGAAGTGATTTGCACAGACTGCTTCAGTAGTGCTACAGGCAAAAATATTTCACTTTTCTGTTGCAATGGAATAGGAGTGAGCATACAATTATTGTTTCTCAACTAAAGGACAGTAACATGAACTGCTCAAAATACTTGTCAGATGGCAGAAATCTGTGGACTTGTCACCTGCAATCTCAACTTTCTGGACTGTCTTCTTTAAGTGGTTTGGCTTAGCTGCATGAACTCTGTCATGTGACTGTCCTTTAACTCAAGAGGAGAGCCGAGCAGATCAAAAAGCTGGAGAGGGCAAGGATGAAAACAACTTGATATTGTGGTTGGTAAACCTGACACACTAGCTTCAAGCTGGTTGTCAGCATGACACATTTTACAAAGAACTATCTCTAAAGTTCATTCTCCTGTCTGAGTCTACAGACTTTGTTGGTTCAAGAAACAAACAACCCAAACCTGTTCTAAGCTACTTTATTTGCAGAGACAGTCCTTCCACTTCGAGTAAAAGCTAGTCAAATACAACCGCTTCAAATATTTATGAAACTTAAACATTTAACTTAGAAAATGTAGAATGCAGATACCTCACTGCATAATCCAGCTTTGACCTCTTTCAATTTCTCGCATTGAGGCTGTTTCAGTTTATATTCTATAAGCTAGAGAGAACATAACACCTTGGGGGAAAAAAACCCCAAACAACCAACCAAAAGCAGGACAACTGGTTCCTCCTTCAACAAATTACTCTACTTTGCAACTGCATTTTAACAGACGACATTGAGACAGACCTACTGAAGGAACAGCCTAAAACCCAGAACTTCTGAAATTCTTCCAAGGAAGTGGGAGATCTTATTTTAGGTTCCTATTCTGAGTCTCAGGACATATTCTCAGATCTAGGTATCTCACACCCTAAAAAAGTGACATAATCGCAAAGGCACAGGCACAAAGGGAAAGCAGCTTCAACTGGTATCCACAGATCCTTTCATAGTAAAAGGTTAAATTCTGAAGATGCCTAGACAAGTTTTTGTTTGTAGTTTTATTTTCATTTGCCAGAACTGTCCAGAATATCTCGGTCTGGAATAACCAAAGTGATCTTTTTGAAATGCTGCTCCAGTATAGTCACTACGTTTACAGACCTGGCTCCCTCAAACTAAATCACTAATGAAACACAGCAGTCTCTCAAATATTGTCAAAGAAATTATACATTTATATTCTAATCAGCTATGTAACAGAGTATTAATCATTGTCAAATCATGTCCAGATTAACTGGAATGGAAAAAAGTACTTAAAAAAATCAAATGTCTTGAGACGTGAGCAAGATTTGGAAAATGAAGGAATTTGAATACTTCTAAAAATGCCTATTTATTTGTTGGATTTTAAAGAACAAAAGAACATGTCTCATTTTGTAGACATCTATAAACAAACAGTTTCTTGAGCTTAGCTTATTTACTATACCTGAAAGTTGTATCTCTATAGAAATGGCAAACCACGTTTTTACTTTCTTTGACTTCTTGGAAAAAGTCTCTCTCACTTGGGATTTCTCTGTATTCTCCATGTCCTTTTGAAAGCCACTCCTTTTGGAAAGCATAAAAGGAAATAATTAGTATGGAGTTTGTTAGTCCTGCACCTGTCATGCAAGCTCTACAGCTTTTACGAAAAATAAAAGAGGGGGCCTGTAGTGGAAACCTATTTCATAGAGTGATAGAAGGAGAAACAAATTACTTCCCCCCCTTTAGTTCTGTTTTGAAAATATGCAAATGCCACTAGGCTAGACAATACTTTTGGGTTGCCTCTGTCTCAACAACAGATAGGTGGTTGAGCAGTAAAGCTACCTTACTTATTTGGAAATACAAATCTTGTACAGAGCTGCATAAATTTCTGCAGTGCAGCCTCTCAGTAAGACTAGACTAGTTCAAAGAGAACACCAACAACAGAAAATGCTCAGCATTTAAAAACTGCTAATCAACAGCATGGGCTACTCTCTCTAAAATGTTTTTGTACACTCAAAGAACTATTGTCTAAAACTGATTCAAGTCATTACATGTATTAAAATGGATTTCTTCTAATTCTTCCCTCTATGAAAAAATCAGTGAGAAAAAAGCCTAACTCACCTGCAACAGATGATGTTAAGAAGGTATCTTAATATAAGCCAGGCTTCCAGAAAACCATTCAGAAAACACATGCATACCATTAGACACAAAATGTATGGAGAAACAGAATTTCACAAGCTAAAATTTACAGGCAACTTCAAAACCTGCCTGATTAAGTGTGCAAACACAGTTTTGAAAAAGCTAATCTTCTAGATTTTCAATGAATGCACTTAAGAAAAAACTCCAGCTTCTACAATACTGAAAGTTAATTGTAGTGTATTAAAACAAGTACAGTCTAAGCTAAATGATTAGAAGTAGTGCAGTATGACAGAACTTGACAAAAAACTTCAGTTTCCAGTGGGGGGAAAAAAATTTAGATAAATCACTGTTCTTGATCTGGCAGTTTTGTCTTAGCAGAGTGAAAGGAGGGGGGAAAAGACAAAAAAAAAGGGTTTCCAAGCAAACCAAAAATACCCTGTAAGCTAAATTAGGATAGAACAAAGAATTTCCTGAACATTGTACACATTAACAATGCATAGAAGTCTGAGCACATGAAGAAGTATTATGATGCAAATCAAGAACTTCAACAGTGGGTATGCATTAATTCCCCTCTGCACAATCCTATTCCAGAACAGCGTGGCAGCTTAATCCTTTGACTGAATAGCATCCTACTTCAAATTTGAGTTTGAAAATGCATGAGAACAGTGACTTAAGATCAAGTGACATGAATAAGTTTTCGCATGAGAACTAGCACATGTTCACATGCAAGAACATCCAAGTGTTATGACTTCTGAAAAAGGAAAACACTAGAATCAAATATAAACTGAACTTCTGAAGACAAGCAAATAGTATGCCACCTTCTCTACTTCTGTGTTCAGAGAATCAAAGCCGTTAACACTGCCTGTTCTCCAGCATCCCAGTCATGCCATGCCATTTTACTGCATTCCCATTTCAAAGCATGGCATTAGCTTTTATGGGTTCCACCACAGCCAGAGCATCTCCCCCCCAACTCAGTCTATTCCTTTGTTTAGGTTTGCTTAGACGGAGTAAGCTAAAAAACCTATGGCTTCCCTATTTACAATTCAGGTCTCACACCACGTTACCAAAATTTTGGTGAAAACTATGTTCAAAGAGACTTTCTGGGAGCATAAAGACCACAATTTAGCATGAGGTATCAGGGACAAAAGCAGAATTTCTTTCCTGCAAGGAGACATAAGCAGTCATACAAAGACATTTCATTGGGTTAGAAGGAGTGGGACAAATGATTCCACCCTAGGAACAAGGAAAGACCCTTCTACAAAATACCTTAAGAGAAGAGCATGCATCACCTACATGCCATAACTAACAATCTCCAGAATTCAGAAGCTTAAGGAGCCTAAAGGCTTATGATTAGGTTGCCTACAAGGCTTATGCTTCCAGATAGCAATGTTTAGTGAATATGGACACACTCAAATCTTTGTATGAGGCTCCTTATCCTATCCTTATTGTAAATAATCACAGAGGTTCTTCTCTCTCCTCCTGTTAAAAAACACAAAGCATGCACACATGCACAGACACTCACTTTACTGGATAATTTAAAATTAATAAGTACTGAAAGGTGAGGAAGAAGAAAAAAACCAAACAACCCCAAAACACTTAGTTCACATATACAATTTCCCTAGGATTTCCAAAAGGTGTGTTACAGTGTACACATCAAGAGTCTATTACTACTACAGGAATTACTTGTTTCTGCTGCTGGGCCCTTTTTAGTGCCTCAAGCCTCCTTTGTTTAAGGCATTCCAATTCATCTTCATCCATTTGGTCCAGCTTCTGCATTTCAGCATCCAGATGTTCTTCCACAACCTTGGTAGTCTGAAGTATTTCATTCTCCAGAACTTTTTGAAGTATTTCAACAGAGGTATCAGCAGCCATCTTTAACTAGAAAGTGATCTCTTCAGAGCTGTGGAAATAGTGATACGTGGAATTAACATTTATACAAACACTTAATTAAAAGCCTGACCTCTCTTACTTGCAGTTCACACTATGGAGAAACAAAATGCTATACTATTTGAAGATAACAGTAGATAGTTCTTTTCTATGTTGCAACCCCCTTTGGAGAATACTTTCACAATGAACACAGATGGCAACAAAGATACCAGTCAAGTCCTATTCTCTCAGTCCCAAAGGCAGTTGTTGAAAGTGCACAGGAACTGGAAATTACTTGTCAATATAAAGAAGTAAAATTCACCAGTCCCAAAGGAACACACATCCTGTGTACCTTTAATAATTCTGAAACTAGAAAATGCAATCACAAAAAGCTCCAAGCTGCTGGGAGGAGGTGTAAGATGTCTCAGAACAAGTCTAAGCAATGCTCAGTATATAAATTTCCACCAGTAGTTTAAATGCAATTACTTTAAGTACCTGATGCATATTAACATACTTAAATCTGAATTGACACTCCTGTCCTCAGCTATAAGACAAGGCACTCAACAGCAAATGCTTTAGGCCAATACACTGCTTCAATTAGTACAAGAAAACTGTTATTGCAAACACCACCCTATGGCAGCCAGCGAAAGGATTTAAAAAACCCCAACAACCACTACCTAATTCCTGTGTGAAGAAACACAACTAAAATAATTTTCTGTAAAGTTCTCCCTGCCCAAACACTTCAAAAGGCACAAAATGCTAAGACTGGGGTGCATGAAGAGCTGGGGCAACATAATTGATTGTTCTCTCCAATAAACTTACACTATAAAAAGCTGTCACTGTAACAAGCGACAGTTTTGAAACGGGGACAGTGCACAGTCACCCTAATCAGATTCTCAACCTGCAGGCCACAGATTTGATGTCCTGAATTCGGGTTCCAGAGTGCTCTTGGCTGTATTTCAAAATAGCCAAACTACCAGTGCCATTGGCTTTGTAAAAACCTTGCATACAGAGGCAAGAAAGCATTTTAAGTAGCGATGGGCAAAGTACCAACATCACGGCAGCACTCCAAGTGCAATGCAACATCAGCAGGGCTAAGCCTGCTGCCATCCTCCACATGTGTCACAGCCACGCTCGGTCTGACCTGCAGCACCCTGTCTCAAGTCCCTCTCCCCGAAACTGCTAACTACAAAGTCTCTGTTGGTGTTTTCTATCCCCCTTTCTTGTATTTCCAGAGGAAATAAGAAGCTTGCTAGGGCAGATCAGAAGCCACTAGGTCTTCAGGAGAGGTAGGGACCCCTGCTCAGCTGGGGCAAAGGGAGGCTCGTCCTCCAAGCAGACAGGAAGGAAAACGGAAAATCAACCCCAGCCAATCTCCACTACAGCCTGAGGTGCCCAGAGGGCTCCCGGCTCCCCAGGCCACAGAAATCTGGGTGCCAACAAGCGTCTCCTACGCAGCAGGGGGCCTAGCCCAAGGCCGGCCCCCGGGGGACTCAGCACCCCTGACAGGGCCGCGGCCCTGCCCGCTCCGCCAGGGAGGGGCGCTGGGGGCCCGGCCGACACAGCCCGCCAGAGACCGCCCGCCAGAGACCGCCCGGGCGAGTGGGGCCGGCACACGGCGGGACACCGCGCAGGCGCCACGCGCCTCCGTGGGGCCCTTAACAGAAAACGGTCGCCCGTCCGCGCGCGCGCGCGCCCACCCACCCATCCACCTCCTGACGAGCTCTCCAGGGAAAGCCTCACCCTTCCCCGGCCGCGGTGCCGGCCGCGCCGCCGCCCCGCCACGAACAGCCGAAGCCCCCCGCACACCGGCCGCTCACCCCTCCGCCGCTCCGCGCCACGCCCGCCCGCGCCTCTCCCCGCCCCGCCCGCCGGCTGCGCCCCGCCAGAGTCTCGCGAGAGCTGGGGCAGGGCCGCTGCCGCGTGCGCGCGCACGCAGAGCTGCCAGACGCGTTCATTGGCCGAGACGGCGGGCGCGTCCCTGCGGCGGCCGTCGCCCAGCGCGCATGCGCCGCGCCGGTGCGGGCGTTGCTCCTGCGGGCAGCAGCCAGGAGGGTGGGCGTGTGTCTGCCCCGCGGGAGGGGCGGGGCTCAGACGGGGCCCCGCCCCTTCCGCGCCGCAGCTCCGCCCCGCGGGGACCACCTCTGCCGGGGCGCGCTGCCCACCCACGTCCCGCTCCCTTAGCGACCGCGCTCCTCCCGGCATGCGCAGCGGCTTCCTCCACCTGTTCCTCCCCTGGCCCGCCGAACGGACGCGTCTGGGGTGCAGCGCGGCTCCCCCGGCGCCCGGAAGCGGGGCCGCTCTAGGCTGCTGGCCTCCCTCCGCCGCGCTGCTCTGGGCGGGGCTTGGCCGCGAGGGGGCGTGTCCTGCCCCGCCCCTTCCCTCACCTCAGTGTGCGGCCGCTGCGGCCTGGGTGCGCGGCGGCGGGCGGTGGTAACGGTGCCGAGGGCGGCTGCCGGCGGGAGCTGGGAGGGCCTGCCGCCGCCGCCGCCTCCTCCTCCTTCTTTTTCTTTCTCGGGGACTCCTTCTCGGGTTGGGCGTGTGAGGCCGAGGCCGAGCCCCCGCAGGGAGTCGGGGCGCGGCGGGGGCGTAACGGCCGGGAGCCGCGGGGCTGGGCCCCTCGAGCGATGCCGTGAGGTAAGGGCGGCCCGCGCGGCGCCTCGGCGAGGGCGGGCGGGGCTGCGGCGTGGCTCGGCCGGAGCGCTCCGGCAGTCTCGTTGAGAAGACGGCAGTGCTGGAGCAGCCGGGGCTGGTCGTCTCTTTGCTCTTCTTGCAAGTGCGCTAGAAGATCCACAGATTTAAATAATGGGATATTAAAGTGTGTTTTCAAAAAAACCCAAGTGTTCTGCTTTCTTGTTTCCTGGAAATCCGACTCCCCGGTCCTGAAGCATGCTGATGAGGAAGGTGGGGCGGGAAGATAAGCTCTTGGCCTTCTCTGCAGTCCGCTGGGAGCCTGGGTGGGGGAGGCTGATAAGGAGTTGTAGCTGTACAAGGGCAGAGGGAAGGAGGGAGCGAGGGCTTTAGGGAGTGAAGCAAGATGGAGGTGGTGATCCTGAGGCTGAAGAGAACCGTGAGGCCTGCTCTGTCTGCAAAAGGAGTTACTGTAACGGGGTGGTGACAACAACAGAAAACCTGCAGCTCTCAAAGCGTATTAAATAGCGTGATGCCTGTGACCACTGTTTTTCCTGCTCCATCTTGCTTTGCTCTTGAGAAACGTGGCTGGGGGAGGTGGGGTTGCACCGAGAGCCCCTCTGCCGTAATACATGGTGTTTGCTGTCTTAACTTCCATGCCATATTTCTGTGAACTTAGGCTGTCTTCTGCCCTGCAAGAGCAGTGTCCCAGCTCTCCTGTGAGAGAGCACAGCACCATTACAGCTCTCGTGCTTCTTGGAGGGGAGAGGGAGGAAAAGCTTTGTACACGGAGGAAATCTGGTGAGGAGGGAAGGAAATACCATACTTTCAATGTTGCTGCCCGGCAGCCGAACTCCCTGCAGGGGAACCTCTGTCCCCGGAGCGGAGTTTGATCATTGCCTCTGCGCTGAGCTGTAAACCCAACCCTGCTGCCTCTGACCACCTGTTTTGGCTGGAGGCCGGTCACCACGGGGTCAGATGGTGGACTTTTGTTGTTTACACTTCACCTCTGGCACGGGGCAGTGCTGGGGATAAAGGACCAGCAGAGCCCCGCGAAGGGCTGGGGTACCGCAGCTTGTGTGCACGGAGGAAGAACAGCAAGGCGTACTGGGCAGCGCTTGCCAACATGCTCCGCACCTGAATTACTGCCTGCTCGCTGTGCTGCCGCCGTGCACCCTGAAAGCTTTCCCCTTAAGCTTTCTGTTCCCCCACTTTGACCTAACTGTCCCGTTTGCCTCCAGATAAAAGCTTTTCAAACGTGGGAAAAGCTTTATGTTGGCTATTCGGTCGTTTTTTGTGGCCAAACGGGCTACGGTCCTGCCAGGAGTTCTGGGCCTCCGCACAGCCCTCTGGGGAGGCAGGAGGATGGAGGGAAACTACAGATTTGGGGCATCACTTAGTAATTTTCCAGGGCTGCCTGAGGCCCAAACTGATGGAAACAAAGCCGGTTTCAAGAAGCCGGTCGCTGCAACCCCCGAGCGCAGCCGTGGCCCCGGCGAGGGCAGCCCGAGCCCGGGCCCGGGCCAAGCAGCGCCGCCTGCTCCCCCTCCGGCCGGCAGGGGGCGCCAGCGGGCGGAGGCGCTGCCCGGCCGGGGCCGGGGCCGCCGCTCATCGCGTGCCGGCGCGGGGCAGGCCGGGACGGCGGGGGCGGGGCGGGCGCGTGCGCGGCGCGCGGCGGGGCGGGCGGTGGGGGCGGCTTACCATATGCACGGGGCTGCGCGCGGGCGGCCGGGCAGCGCTGAGGCGGGGGACGAGCGCCGGGGCCGCCGCCATGGGCAAGAAGCAGAAGAACAAGAGCGAGGACAGGTAGGGCGGCGGCGCCCCCCTCTCCTCGCCCCCCTCCCCCGGCCGCTGACAGCAGCGGCGAGCGCCGGTGCCGCGCCGCTGAGTCAGGCCCTGCCGGGTCTTGCGGCCTCGTCGGAGGCGGCGGGCAGGCAGGGCTCGCTAGGCCCGGCCCGGTGGCCGTTGGCCGGGCGGCGTCGCGGCGGAAGGTCCGGTCGTGCCCCTCGCCCGGGGGAGCGGCGTCGGCTGTGCGTGCGGGCCCGGCCGGCGCCGGAGGCCCGAGGAGACGGCGGCGGGGGCGGCTGGGTATCCCGCGGGCGGCGGTGTGGCGGGGGAGGCTGGCGGCCGCTGAGGTGGCGTCGGCAGCAGAAACTTGGCGGTTGGCGCTGGAGCGGCTGCGTTGCTGCCGCCGTCTTTGCGCTCCCTCTGAAAGGCGCTTCCGTCAGCCTCGCCCGGGTGCTCGGGGAGTTTGTTCCGGAGCAGGCAGTGGCAGAGTACCGCTGGCTGTGAGCGCAGGTCTCGATTGTCAGCTAAAGGTAGGTTCTTGTTCCCATTGCAGCGCCTGAAGTGTTCGGGTGTTTTAATGGGAGACAGTGCTATAGATCCTGCTATAACTTAGTGATTTGTGCACGTTTAATAAATGCAGATGTTAGGTATTTTTAGGGATTGTGGGATAAGAGCAGCCTTTCTATGGTTATGTGCGTATCATCTTGGAGTCTGTACTGTCAGTGAAGGTTTTTTTTTTTTTGTAAGAGATTCTTACACGGCAGTTATGTTAACCATATGGAATGCTGACTGAATAATGTTCTGTATATATACGCTAGCACGAGAAAACATATTGTTAATTGTTACTATAAAATAATAAATACAAAGATACAATTAATTTGGAGAGTGTTTTTAGTTGTTAATACTGACAGAGAGTTAAATGAAACCTGATGTCTTAAAATGTGTATGAACTAGAAACGTTACAGCTGTTTTTTCTTACCTAGACTGCTCATTTTGTATGTCTTTTTAGAGTCATTGTTTCTTTTACAAAAGTGCTCCCCATGAAGGCTATTTCACAAAGTATTACTTTGTCTCTAAGCCTTTTTTACTACCTAGATGTGCATTGCATTAAGATGTTGATGTTAGTGACTTAAGGTTGTTGCCCTTTACCAGGTTAGGGTGTAAACTGTTCTAGTTCCTCTGGTCCTTTCTGGGTAATGAGTATTTTGCTAGTGAGGTATTTTGCTCACTGACTATTTTTCCTCACACCTTTTTCCGTACCATGTATGCTGCTTTGTAGTGTCTGTTGTTATCAGCTTGTTTCATGGGCTGTACTTCACAGGTATATCTTGGGAGCAGCTCAGGCAAGGACATGAGTCAAGTGTGATTTGAGAAAGAAGAGGGAAGGGTTGGATCTTTGTGCTCTAAAGGAAAGAAGGCCTAGTGCTCGTCTTTGTATCTGGTGTGGTAGATGCCAGAGTCATGCAGAAGCCTTCAGGTACTGAAGCACTGCTGCTCAGGGCGCTTCCAGTGACAGCGGCTGGAGTGCAGAGGACACTTTGAGAACCTTGGTGCCTCCTGCATACCTTCTTCTCTTTGTGTATTTCCGCATGCATTTCTGTAAATTACTGAGCGTGGGCCTCTGTTGGGCGCTATGCACAAAATCTCATTTCTGTCTGAAAAATGGAAGCATACCTTAAAAGAGAGGCCAAGAATTTGTTAGAATAATTGAAATCTTAAGAGCCTAATGATTATTAATCCAGATGTAATTGTTACAAAAAAAGGAAGAGCAATAATGCAGTTAAAGTAGTTATGCTTACCATCTCATTGCTGCTTTAAGTCCTAAGGTCAGTGGCTTCATCCTGGTGGTGCTGAGCTGTTAGGGTGAGTCGTCAGCATCAGGTGTCCTTCACAAGGAGTGATATGATCATTTGTGTTGATGGTTTCATCTTCCTCACTCTAGGATCCACTTGAGAATATGCTTGCTAACGTGCTTATATGCCTTTGCTCTTCATTCATTTGCAGCTCTGTGTTACATCCAAATATGTAAAAGGCACTATATATTAGATACTATTTCTTTCTTGTTTGTTACTCCTAAAAACAGTTTTGTCCAGGTCTGCATTTCTTTTAGCTGACTGCTGGTGAGTTAGTGTCCAGTGCCGAGTCCTGTACAAGCCATCTCTGTTTATCCCATGCCTGCACTCCTCTCTGCTGCATCCCATGTCTCCGCTTCTCAAGGCCTCTGCTACCATACCAGACCTGTATTTCTCTACAATCCATCATTGTGTTAGAGTTGTGAATATCTCATTCTATACAGAGTAACTGCTTGCTACTGCTATCCATGTGAAACCATGGTTGCAGCATGCGTGGGTAAGCAAAAGTAGAACCAATTAGGCATAGGCACCTGGTCAATTAGAGAAATTGCTGTCACAGCTAAATCAAGTAAAAGTTGCATGCAGGTCAAGAAAAGTTCAGCCAAAGTAAGCCTGACAGGCTTTAGTCCTAAGGCCTTGCAAATGCAGTACAGAGCTTACGGACTGCTAGTAGCAGGGCTGTACAGTTGTATGGCAGTGGGAGGGTTGATGTGGAAGAATTCAAACAGATACGTGTTTGAGAAGTAGGACAGGACAGTTAGACTGGGTATATTTTATAGCAGAGAGTTTGAGGGCATGGGTGTGAGGAGGGACCTGGAAGGCCAGTGACGTTTTGGAGTAGGCTCTATCTGCAGAGCTACCCCCATCATCTGGTCTTGTTGGTTCTAGCTGATGCCCCCATGAATGTCAGGTTCCCTCGCGGAAGAGGCTGCATCACATATTTGAATCTGTAGCTTGAAGTTGGACTTCAACATCCCTAATCAGTATCCCTTCTCTTCCCAGTAGAGTGAGAGAAGAATGGCACTGTGGAATCAAAGGCTTCCAGTCAGTTTTGTTTCCCACATCTTCAATTCTGTGCTATGTAGTGTTATTAGTTTCCTCCTTCTTTTCCTCCCCCAACAACTATGTTGTAGATACAATCCCTTATATCCCTTTTGGCTACCTCTCCCAAAACATGCAGCAGCTCAAGGGCATAACTTGCAGTGTAGAGGAAGCATGTGGGAAGATGCAGGTGGTATGTCTGTGTTGTGAATATTGGTTTGAGAATTGATGTGACAGGAAGGAGATTTTCTACTTGTCTTCTGACATACTGAGACAAGTTACAGAAGGTACAAGTCATTTTTACTCTGCTTTTCTCCCCTTACCCCCATAGCTTTGACTTCTGTTGTGTAGTTTCCCCCTCCCTTGTTTCTGCTGAGTACAGTAGAGGTCATACTGATGAATATTGATATATGGCCGGGAAGTGTGCTGGTAAATGAGGGTGAGGATACATTTTGTCATGGGAAGAGGGTGTAAGTACACAGGGACAAGACCACGAGTGAGATGATAGCTATGGTGAGCAGGGAAAGAATGGGAATGCAGGACCGTAGCCTGTTATGAATACAGATCGCTACCTGAACAGATATACCCACAAATCTGTTGTATTCCTCTGGAACTCTTTTATTGAATCCTGCTGTTTGATTGCTGTGCATCTGTCCATGGAGAACATATTTATCTAGAATGGTTGGATATATGGTCGCTGTAGGAAAAACTCAGTGTGGTGTGTTAGAGAGGTGCTTTGTAAATGTGGAACGTCATAAATAGCTCCTAAGCCATATGGAAGTTGTTTTAATTGTTTCCTCTCTGGAATTTTTATGGTTGTGTTGATTGCTCAGTTTGAAATGAAACTTCATAGCAAACCTTTCCAAAAAAAAAAAAGTGAGGTATCTGAATTTCCAGGCTTTCCTAATGGAAGAGTGGGTGTTGTGATGTGTAGTCTAGCTCCTCCTGGGAGTGATGTGTTATGCTTTGGTTCGTGGATAGAGCTGTAATGGCAGAAGGTATGTCAGGGTTCTCCCCTGCTGTCTTTGTGAATTTAGTATAGGACTTTTCTTCCCACACATTAAAAAAAAAAAAAGGCTGTTGTAAACTACAGAACTGTGCTTTGAATTCAAGCCTCAAACTGCTGCTGTAGATTTCCAAGTAAGTATGCTATATGCTGTATGTTACAAATTATTTCCTGCCTGGAATATGGATCTTGCCCCTGATGGTGTTAGCTTTTCATGTGTTTTTCCTCTCCTCCCAGCTTTAAGTCATCTTCTTCTTCTCTTAGTAGTTTTCCTTAGCTTCCCGTAGGTAGTCTTTAGGTGTGTTTATTCTTGTGCCCTTTAATATTTGTGAACTGTTGCCTAGGCATACCACTCTGATCATTCACGCATATTGCTTTAGAAGTTACAGGTGCCAGCTGTGATTCTGCAGCCAAGAGTGAACGCTGCTGCTAAAATAAGACTTACAGTGCTGTTGCTGATGCTATATATTGCTTTCTCTTCTGCAAATTAAATTGCTGGCATTGTCTACTAGTCATTCTATTTGGCTCTTTTTTATTAGTGTGTTAAGTAAAATCTTGTTAATATTGTGTAGGAAACTTCTGTGAAGTCTAGAAAGCCTACAAACACCTGTAGTTCAGAAACATTCTGTGCACCAGAAAAATTACAATAACTGTTTGTTTGCTCCTCAAAAATATATCCACAAGCAAAGCTTTCTGCAGCTCCATCAAGGAGAACAGCTGATAAACCCTTGAGATCCTTGTTTTGCAAATCTCATCTGGAAGATGCCAGGATTTTGTACTGAAAGATGAAGTAAAATAATGCAAAGTAATTTCTCCATTATAGAAATGTGGTGGCTTGTTCTATGCAAGTGTATATTTCTGTTCCCCCAAAACCTATAGTTTTTAACACAGACATTTCATATTTATGAGAACCATTTTTATACATTTGGTTGGATTTTTTTTTTTGTTTAAGCAAAGCATCACTGTAAAAAGACTGTAAGGATCTTCAAATAGTTGCAGTAATGGCAACATAAACCAAAAAGCAGTACAATACACTAAGTAGATTGTTAGAAGCAGCTTTTCTTGTTGAAATCTTGATTCTCTTCATCTGTTATCTTCATGAAAGCATCTAAACCTTATGTATAACAACTGTTTATGAAAAGTATGAAAATAGTACATTGCAAGCCAGCAGGGATTGCAGAAACTGTTCTTTCAGTTCTCTGAAGATCTCTGGAAAGCCTTGCTCAGAATAGAGAGGTTTAGGGTAAGTTAAACGTTGCTACTGTTGTTGACACTTGTAATATCAAGCCAGTCAAGCTGACAGCTCTATATACCTTTGCCAGTTTTAATTGCATTAGTGCTGTCATGTTTTTCTGACTCTGGGCTCATGTGCATTGCCGTACATTTGTTCTGTGTGGTTCATAGCTTAAAAGCTGCCTAGGAGTCAAGGTTACAGTTCTGGACAAAACCTCCAGTTTAGTAACTTTTAATGCTTGCATAATATTCCTTTTCTTCCTCCCTCTGACTCCCTCCACAAAAATAGTCCCCTAGACTAGTAAAGGAAATAATTTTTCTGCAGACAAATTATATGTGCACATAATTAATTCAGTCCTTAAGTTTGGCTTGCTAAAAAAGTACAGTGCAGTCTGGTGGGTGTTCTAGTCTGAAAGCAGTTGGTATCTTACAGAAGATGTGTGTTTTCATGATCCTGGTGTTTGCAGCACTGATGACTTATTCTTCCTGTAAGTCAATTTTTCTTTTCTTTTACGATAGTCGAGTGGAGATTTTAAACATGAACCTGCTATCTTAACTCTGAAATATATTTCTTTAGATACACGCTGTTAGATGAAGTATGGGTTTTAATTATTGTTAATGTAGGTGGGCATCCTTTGCTCTTCAGGATTATAGGCAATCTAAAATGTATTTCATGAAGTGTTCTAAATGGTATTTTTGTGATGTATTTTGATTTTATACAATGAGAGATACATAGGATATGGAAGTTCTGAAACACTGGACTTGGAGGTAATTTTTGTAATCTTTGCACTTTTTCCAAACAAACAAAACCCAAAAGAACTAATTAAGGGAAGACCAAATGCTAGTTCTTTACTTAGTGTTTCATATTCCATGCTTTTAGTTATCCTGTTCTCTTGGGACTTAAACTGAACCTTGAAGAACTGCTTTCTTCCAGAGCTTTATGTTGCCAACTACTAGACACAACAGAAGCTTTTTATCTTGAAGTTTTGCTATATCTTTGTTTAAGTGGGAACTTCAGGTTGTGGTGAGCTTTTTTTTTTTAAATCTGGGTTGTATAAAGGAGACTTTCTGTTTTTCTAGCGTCTGTTTGGGTTAAAAGTTACGTTTTCTGTGTCTTTTTCAGAAGGTTTTGCTTAGCTGATAGTTATTCTACTCTTCTTTTCCCCAGCCAAACTTGAAAGAGAAGGCATGACTCTTTAATATTAAAAATGGAATCATTGTCTTGGGAGCCTGAATAAAAAGCAATTACCCTTTTAGTCAAATTTTACTTCCTTGCTGTCTCATGTAATTAGGTAGCTTCACCAGCTTCCTTCATCTTACTAGGGTAAAATAGCTAAGGTGTAGTTTCACATCTCAATTCAGTTGAGCTGTCAGACGATTCACACCTTGTGGTTTTACTCTTGCCATCCCCAGCTTCATGCTCTAACTGCTTCTTTTGCATTGGATCCAATGCTTACGTGCCCACAGTACAACTCAGGTGTGTGATTTGATCTGCCAGCCAAAAAAGTGTTTTCTGGAAGGACTTCTGGCTGCAGGATTGCCTGAGCTGATGAGAAGAGAAAGCATGGCTGGGAATGGGGAAGGAAGTCGCTTCTCCCTTCCCCTGCCCCGTAGTTTGAGGAAGAGGCAAGGGGAGGGTGGCCTTTTTCTGGGGCTGTGATTTTTTTTTTTTTTCAGTGCTGTCAGCTGCAGTGGTGGGTTGCATAGCTGGAGCTCATGTGGACACCCCTTCATGTCTTGGGCTGAGGAAGGAGTGCAGTTCATTCCTTCCTGAATTTCACACTGTCTCAAGCATATGCAATTTAAATGTTTTCAGCAGGAAAAACAAGGTGACTTCTACTTCTAAAAGAGTAGTTTGTGGTGTTCACATTCTTTGATAGGTAAGAATGAGAAAAAGGCCACAGCTTTGTTTTCATGTTTTGAATAGCCTTGCTGAGCCAGCAGATACTTGCATTTTCAATGTCATAGCCCACTTAAAGAACAAGTTGGTGTTGCGTGGTTTTGAGCAATTAAATAATTACTTCCAAAGTGGTTTATGTTCTGTAGCATTTTAAACCAGTTGCTCTAAAAGAACTTTTTTTGGAAGAGAGAATGCCAATTGATCTTTATATCTACAAGTAAAACCAACTACAAATATGCCATTCAGCATTGTAACTTGCTAACTTTGGATAAGCTTGTATTTAGAAATGCATCCTTATTGCTGGGCTTACGACCCACATATACAGAGGATGGGTAAGGTGCTCTAGGGGAGTAATGGTAAAGACCTGTCTAAAAGTATTAGTTTTACTTCATCTAAAACTATTGCAAAACCAAACACATGGAAACAGATGGTTCAGCTTCTTTTCAGTCTTTTTGAAGTTCAAGGGATTTTTTTTTAAGCAAAATAAAATGACTTAATGACAGTGATATTCCTTTGAAGGTGGTTAGAGGAGCTGGTGTCATGTAAATGATGAAATATCTCCAAAGTTGCCTCAGCAAAAATGAGTCTTCTGATTATGCAGGAATGCGGGCAGTGAGTTCACAGTAGTGATGCAACTTTCTTGCTGTGTCGACTTACTCTTCTGCCCCATGCACATGAATTTTTTTTTAGTCTGTTTTTAATTGTACAACATTTTCTGACATTTGAACTTCATCTTTACAGAGACAGCTTAAAACCAATCCTAACTAAAATACTTTTAGCCTGATTTGGCTTAGCTTATTATCTCAGTTAGCTGTAAGATGAAGGCAAGCTTTAGTAATCATATTTGTGTCAGTCAGTGCAGTGAATCAAAAAGTACTTGTAATCTTTGAGTCTGCATGTACCCTTTAGTTTTAGTTTCAGCAGGAGGGTGTTATCCTGTTGATTTTGTTTGCAAAGCTGGATGCTGGATTTCCAGGAGTTAAGGGTTGGTTCTCATTTTAAGATGAATTCTTCCATTTTATTTCTGCAGCTTCAATAGAGTCAAATTGATATAAATGAGGGTAGCTCAGCTCCTTTGTATACTGCTAATTAATCCCCTTGCTCCACTCTTTCAGTTTGTGTATGGATTAATAGTTTCCTTTGCTCTTTATCTTACTGCTGCCTAGTCAGGATGCCATCTCTGTCACACGTAGATGCACGGTGCCTATTTATAATGTTTTGCCCTATATTTGGGAATATGTATTGTAGGTAGTATAATAAGTGTACTCAGTCATAGTTGTGTATGATCTTAGGAAAGAGCATGAGGAAAACATGCATGTTGTCTGGTGGTCTTGCTAATATAATATGCTTGTCTGTTATCAGAGAGTATCTGTGAAATGCTGTTAGTGTGAGTTGGCTTGCAAGGCTATCCTTCACTAGAACCTGCATGGAAAGCTGGAGGAGCTTGTTTGGCAAGGAAGGTCAGTTAAGCATTTCAGCTGCAGAAGTTCACTGAGCAAAGAAAAATGCTAAAAGTCTCTTGACTCTTATTTCGATAGCTGTAGTCCTGTCTTCCCGACATTTGGCCTTGTTTTCTGGGGCAATGCCCAGGAAATCTTTCAAGTTTCTATGCCTGGATTTGTCTGTTACAGAAATTATATTGCATGCAGTATTGGTCCTTAGTATGAAAGCTTCACACTATGAAAATCCCTAGTGATGAATATATTAACTATGTCAATACTTGGAGTAATTTTTTTAACCTTCTAAGAAAGAGAGAAGCGATAGATAATTAAAATGTACTTGTAACTGTTCTGAAATACTTTGTTAGGAAGCTCTGAGCGTTTTTATCTTATTTCAGAGTTGTAAGTTTAAATCTTGATTCAGAGCATGACAACTTCTGTTCTGGTGAGATGTGTGGTAATTAATTCCTGTAATATCCTAGACTGCCAAAGAAAAGGTAAAACTTTAAACTTCAAAAACACATCTCTCTAATTGTGCACAAGTGTAAAGTTTCATACTTTCTAACAATTTAAGTGTTTGTAAACAAAGTAGTAAAGCATGCTCTTAAATGACTAAAGCAAACCCTAGTATGTGGAAACTAGGATTAACATAAGCTTGAACATCTGTAAGTCAAAGCTTGTGTTAAGGTGAACTCTGACCTCATGATGGCTTCCACAGGGAATTTCTAGGTTCTGGCTGTTGCAGGCCATTGCATCATAAAAAGAACTTGCTCCAAAACTGTGCTTGTTTGTCATGGTTTAAACTGCTTCCCACCCCCCCCACCCCACAAAGCCTGACACCTTAAGTGCTATTTTAGTATTTTTTCAGCAGATGCTATGTAATAGCTGAGGGTTTTGGTTTTTTTGTTGTGTTTTGTTTTTTTTTTTTACTGGGGTTCTAGTCTTAAATATTGTTTCCTTGCTGTACTAGCAAGAGAAACACTGCGATGGTTTTTTTTTTTCTACAGACCGTGCATCCTATCGGTCACGAGGCTTTTCCACTTTTCTGACTCAATAGCTTGCAACTGTGTGGGATCTTATAAGTAGGAGAGCTACTGGCCATCTTTTTAGATCTGACTGAGCAGTGGTAGGTGACAGTTCTTCATTTATTTCCTAACTCTCCTTTAATCTTCACACTGAAAATGTTTCATACTTTCTCTTATAGGCAGGATTTGGGATTGTAGCTTTATTTGTCACTGGTTTTGCTTAACATGTAGCATAAGTAGCTTAGGTTGGATTTTGGAGTGTCACTTTCTGTTACTGGCCTGATTTGGTGCTTTGATTGCATGAGAGATGTTGTTGAATTTGCTTTGTTGCCCATGCCAGTCTTAAAAATCTCCAAACACTTACTTGGGATGATCTGAGTGTATTTGATCCTGGTTTGGTACAGGATGGTGTACTAGCACAGCATTTGACTAGTCACCCAGTGAATATTCAGGAATCTGTTCTTAAGTGGCTTTCCCTATGTAATGCAGGTTTTCAGTAGTCTATGCAGACAACTTGTACTGGAACCCTTTTGAGCAACAGATGATTTCTTAATGTCATTTCTAGGGCAGTAAGGTCAATATTTTTCAGTATAAAGTATGTGAATGTTTTTATATGCTACTTTTAAAATGTTTTGGAATATTTTGAAGTCTTATATTGCTCTTATCCTGCTTAAACGGCAAAAGGCAGTGAAATTGCATAGGGGAAATGTAGAACTCTTTTTCTTTTTTTTTTTTTTTTTGTCAGTGATGTGATTCTAAAGAAAAATAGTTTTGCTTGGTATCTGAAATGTGGTGATCTCTGCATACTTGTTATGGATTACTGCCATCTCCTTTAATTAGCCTGACTGCTGTGTCTTCTCCCACTGCATAGTTTTGCCCTGTATTAGGCACAGACCTCCATGGAGGAACGTCTCTAGCCATTAAGTGTTTTGAAAATTGCTTGTTTAGGTTTGTGAGTGAAGTACACACACCTAACTCTTGCTGTAATTTACTGCATTGAAATGCTGATCTAGCAATATTGGAACTCTTTTTTTCATATCTGGCAGCAAAAATAGAGGCTGGAGTCAAAAGTATGTGAATAAGGAAGGTGGCTCAGGCCTCACTTCTGAAACAGAGACAAAAGAAAATCAGGGAAATAACCCCTTCTCAGCAGTGCAGTAGCACTTCGCTTTTAGTTTCATGCTTTCCAGACCTCCTTGAGCCTCTTGTGCTGGGGAAACACAGGGTTATCTCAGTGTGTGAACCAGATCAACAGCAAGCCTCCTTTGAGCCCAAAGCATTATGAGCTTGAATGGCATAAGGTAGTGAGGCTGTGAAGTCTATGTATAAAGTCTTCATGCAAAAGCAATTCGATGTCAGAGTTGAAAACTGTTTGAGCATACTGGTGCTTTCAGGTTCCCGTATCAGGCACTCTTAGGGTTGGGATTAGGACCCTTGCAAAGGCTGAGTGGAGGGGCAAGCGAGGATAGGTGGAGAGCTTTTGGAGGACTTGGAGGAGGAGGTTCCTGGCAAGAGTGTTTGGGTTTCTGAAATGTGTTTGGGGACTGCTTAAAAAAGTTTACAGGAAAAAGTTTCCTAGGTGTATCTTCCAATGCCAAGGCCAGGTTGGATGGGGCTTTGAGCACCCTGGTCTAGTGGAATGTGTCCCTGCCCATGGCAGGGGGGTTGGAACTAGTTGATCTTTAAAGGTCCTTTTCAACCCACACTATTCTGTGATTCTATGAAAGAAACTCTCCTGTTATGTATCTAAATGCAGTGGGTTCCTTATGACATAAGAATCTCCCAGGAAGAGAGGGAGGGCACCTTCTCAATCTTCTTTTCAACTTTCTTTTATTTTGAAATCCTAGTGGAATATTATTAGAGTTTTAAAATATAAGAAAATTCAAGGTCAGTATGGGAATAAACTCTTAGTAATGGAAGCCAATATTTGAATTCGTTGGCTTTCCAATAGTATTCTTGCTTTACAGTTCTTAAGAAGAATTATAACTGTATATATTGCTCTCTATATAAATGCATGCAGCCTTAATTTTGCTTTTACTTCATCCAGGCTCAAATGTTTGAAGCCTGCTGTGTTACTTCTTAGGAAATAGACATGTAGTGGAAAGTATAGATTTCTTGGAAACCATTGACTATTGAGCAATGGAAGCCAAGGTTGGAAAGGCTCTCCTACTATATTTATGCCACTATTGTGACAGCTGAATAGTCTTCATTATTATTCCTGAAGTGTTCTTGCTGGTGGGTGTTAAAGCTTAATGTCTGTGAATTAGTTTTTTCAGTGTTTGATTTGAGAGATTCCCCCCCCCCCCCCCCCCCCCCGAGACCTTTTCTTCAAGGTTCAGTTCAAGTGAATTGATTTAAATACAAATACATCCCTACTCCCTTAAAGCCTGTATCCTGGAAAACATAAGGTACCATAAGCATCCTCTTTGCTAGTAGCATAAAAACTATGTGTTTTATGTTTGGACATAACTTTCTGAAAAGTTGCAATGTGCAAAGTCAGCCTCGAGAATATCCATGTAAAATATAAGCTGTTTAAAGGCTTGGCTCTTTAATATCTGTACAACAACATTGTTAAGATCCTGTAGTAGTGGGAGGAGTGCAGCCATGGAAGAAGTAGTAGTGGAGCTTGTATTTTGGTGTCTTCAAACTATTTCAAGCTTGGATTTGACTCAATCTCCTCCATTAACTCCTAGAGTAGAAGGAGGTAAGCAAGTGTGCTTAGTAAACTGATATGCTGCACTTAATGCAAAAAGAAACGTGAGGGCCTACGTGTAGGCCTAGATGTAATACAGTTAGCCTGATATTAGGGCTTTAACTCTAG
Organism: Ciconia boyciana; assembly: GCF_034638445.1. Lineage (NCBI taxonomy): Eukaryota > Metazoa > Chordata > Aves > Ciconiiformes > Ciconiidae > Ciconia > Ciconia boyciana. Next base: position 147,794,707 of record NC_132934.1, read on the forward strand.
GTGTAAAGATGATTGTTGACATTTTTATTTCAGCTGTCTATGCTATCCCCAGTGCACAGCCAGTTAAACTGCTTACAAAAACAGCTCTTAAATTGCTGAAACATCAAGTCAGCTCTTCTTAAGGTGGAAATGGCCAAAAAGCTTATTCTTTCCTCTTGGGGGAGGTGGGGATTGGTTTAGAAATCTTGCATTAACTATTTGAGGGTTACACTTATCATGTCAGCACATAAGTACTACTACTAGGTATATTCAAGATGTGTTTTTTCTTCTCTTGACTAAAAGTAAGTATCTCTGGTAATAAAGATGCTGTATAGTGAAGTGCTTTGTTGTGCTGCTTTTTATTTGGTTTGTTCAGTCTATATAGAAGGAAATTTAAGATCTTGAAAATACAAATAATCAATCTTGACTTTTAAAAAAAAGTGCATTGTTGCTTACTTGTGCTATTGTCACATATAGACAGTGTTTGGTGACTTGCTTATGCCCAATTTTTGGGATAAAATGGGTCTGTGAATGTCAGCATTCACTTAACCTTGTAAAATGATTCTCTCAGCCCTCTCCTTTTGCGAAGGGAAATACAACTTAGACTTAGTTATTCCTTTAAAGATTCTGAAATTCAGTAAGTACTTGATTTTCTTTATTAATATGCAACTTCTGGGTTTGTAAATTGACAAGGCTGAAGCTCTGGTAGTTTAGAATTTGCTGATATCTTGGAGGTCCTGAACTTGGAAGAAATTTATTACCCTTATTTTCTGGATATAGATTCAGGTATTTGGTGGGTCAGCCTTTGCCTGACTGATTTGTCCTAAGTGGCTAGTAATAATTGAGACAGTGAAACTGTGAAACAAAGAACAGTTTTCTGCCCACATATCTAAGAGGGAGTTAGATGAGATATTAATAGCATATTGATTAAATGGTTTTTGAAACTGCAAGCTGTGATAAAAGTAGCATCCTAATATTTGCTACTTTAATAGACCAGTTTTGGTTTGAGTACTGAAGTTCTACGTGTGAAGCAGGAAATAGTAAGTCTCACTTCTTACAATTGTATTGTGAGCGTGATTAAGTGGAAAAACCTCTGGACACTAGACTTAGTCTTTGCTCAATTCTCCTGGTACAAGTCATGAAAAAAGTGCGTCTGAACTACAACTATTGATAAAGGTTAGGAAAAAGCCACTGCAGCTTAGTTGCAGATGAGAAATTATAGCAAGAAAAGAAAATGCTTTTGAAAGAGAAACTTGATCTCATGAGGAAGAATACATATTTCAGATGCTTAGTGAAACTTCTTTTGGCTTGCTTTAGGCCTGGGCGAGGTAATGCTAAGGCAGGTGGTGGAAATGATTGCTGGCCAGCTGCATTGGTATTTTTTATGATCTGCTTTAGAATCTGGCTCAGGGCTGAACTGTGTTCCACCATGTGACTTTTATTGAAATATAAGAATAAAACTTTTCAGTCTGATGGCAAAGCATAGGCAACTTATCATAAGATCGAAGCTGTGAAGAACTTCCACTTATTTGCTAAATAAAAATACAGTCGCTTCTTGGGTTACTAAAGGGTGTTTAAAGGAGCAGGTAAGTGCTTCTTAATAGAATTTCCTGTTACTAAATTGCAAGATTTCTTCTATTTGTGCTTCATATTTGGACTTTCATTGTGGGGGCTGCTTTTCTATCAGTGACACCTACTATGATTTGAAGGGCTAAACAATTTATCTTTCGGAGGAACAAAGTTAAACAGTCTAGTTACATCCTTCCAAGAAGTTTTATCAAATCTCGTATCTAAACTTTTGAAGTCAGTGTTGCAAGAACTGAACATGTTTTACTCCACCTCCCTTCAAGCAGATGACATGCATGAAGGTTTTGCCTTTTCTTCCTACTGGGAATAAGGTAATAGTGCATAATGGTTTGTTAAATATGGTCTTTGCCCCTGCATTGCTTATGTTTTGTGATTGATTTTACATTTTGAAGCTTTTGTTTGTTTTATGCAGATGGTCTACTTATGTAAACTTAACATTTGAACTCTTGATAACCCTGCTTTCCTTTGCATTTTAGTGCAAAAGATGATATTGATATTGATGCCCTTGCTGCTGAGATAGAAGGTGCAGGAGCTGCAAAGGAGCAAGAGCCTCAGAAATCCAAAGGCAAAAAGAAAAAAGAGAAGAAGAAACAGGATTTTGAGTAAGTTTGTGGTTTTTTTTTCCTATCTGTCTTATTTTATTCCATTATACAAAACCTCAGTTACTTAAGTACCATAACTTCTTTCTTATTTTAGTGAAGATGATATCCTGAAGGAGCTGGAAGAACTGTCAATAGAGGCACAAGGAGGGAAAGTTGACAGGGAACCTTCTACAGGAAAGGTAAACACTGAGAGGAAGGTGGGCTATTTAATAGGAAATACTTGGAATACGAGACACCTCTGTCCCAGAAGAGTTCTAGTGTTACAGTATAGTTGGAGATGCTATGTGAAACTTGGCAGCTAGCATGTATTTTTAATTATACTTGATCATATTTTCATAGTAAAGTCAGTTGTGAAACATTTTACCAGAAGCCATGTCTTCATGCTGATAATTATTCAAAGCCAATCAGAATAAATTTTAATTGGGGGCTGAGGTGTAGTACACTCATCAGGAATAGTTATTGTTTTCAAACTTTGTCTTCAGTAAGAGAAGTTTTTCTTGACATCTCTCAGTGCTGCTTCTTAGCTCACAAGAGCAAGTAATTTTTCATGGCTGATTATTTATTTAATTACCAGGTTGAAAATGACAACGAAGAAAGCTTATCAAAACAAGATAAAAAAAGGAAAGGAAAGAGTAAAAAAGCCAATCTGGAAAATGACTATGACAGTGAGGACGTGGAAGATAAAGATAAAAAATCTAAAAAAACTCAGAAAGCAAAACAAGACATGCTTTCTGGCAGTGATGATGATGATCATGAGATACAGCTTAAGAAAAGCAAAGGGAAAACTCAGAAGTCAAATAAAAAGCATGATCTGTCAGAAGAAGATGAAACTAACATTAAGAAAAGTAAAGAGCGTGTGGGGGCAGTGTCTACAGGTGAGAGTGGTGATGAATCAGACGAGGTCTCCCAATCTAGAAAAGGACAAAAGAAAAACCAAAAACCAAAGTCCACTCCTGCTGCTGAAAGTGGGGATGATGAAGAAGAACCTTCATTCAAAGTAAAAACAGTGGCTCAGAAGAAGGCAGAAAAAAAAGAACGTGAAAGGAAAAAACGTGAGGAAGAAAAAGCCAAACTGAGGAAGCAGAAAGAGAAGGAAGAATTAGAAGGTGGTAAAGAACCAGCAAAGCTGAAGGAAGCTCCAAAAAAAGCTGAAGAGAAGGCTTCTCCTGAAGTCATGGCAATCCCTGGCCCTGGGGAGAAAGGAGAGACTCCTGCAGGAACAGAGGGTTTGTAACAGGGTTTCTAAAACTGTAACTTAAACACTGTAGCTTTTATAAGAAGGCCAAAGAGTTGGCAGGCAGTGAGGATGATTTGTTGCTTTATTCTGAATCAGGAATACTAGACATTTGGTAGCCTTGTCTGCCTCTGTGTTGGCTCACATGTGGCTGTTTTTTCTGGCCTGTAGTTTGTTCAGGTACATGGGAAAACAAAAGCCAGATGGCGAATTCTCATTACAGTATATGCTTACAGTTCTGTACTGCAAACACACTTTTTCACTTCCCAGTTATTCTGTTACTTTAAGACTACAGGCCCTGACTTTGTAACTTAAGAGACAGTTTTATTTTTTTCATTATGAAGTGTTTATGTAGTAGCCAGTCAATGTTTCTCATTTGGTGTTATTTATCATATTTGAGTATCTTTAAAATTTCTGGGATCTTTGAATGTATGCCTCTTCTTTCTGTAGCTGATGACAATGAGGGGGACAAAAAGAAAAAAGACAAGAAAAAAAAGAAAGGTGAGAAAGAAGAAAAAGAGAAAGAGAAGAAAAAGGGTCCCAGTAAAGCCACGGTTAAAGCTATGCAAGAAGCCTTGGCTAAAATGAAAGAGGAGGAGGAAAGAGCAAAAAGAGAGGAGGAAGAACGCATAAGACGACTGGAGGAACTAGAAGCGAAGCGCAAAGAGGAGGTACTGCGTATCTTACTCTGAGGACAGACTAGGGGAGAGGGTAATCTTAACCTGTACCCTTGCTGGTGCAGTTGGTGGATTAGTCCTTCATATGTTTCTCATCAATAGAATATATACTTGGCCAGCTTTTGTGTAAAGCATGCTTTAAAGATTCTGCATGTTTTTTAACCTTTTTCTAGGAACGATTAGAGCAGGAGAGGAAAGAAAGAAAGAAACAGAAGGAAAAAGAGAGGAAGGAGCGTTTGAAGAAGGAGGGAAAGCTTCTAACAAAAGCTCAACGAGAAGCCAGAGCCAGAGCGGAGGCTACTCTTAAACTACTCCAAGCTCAGGGTAAGCAGTAAAGTTTAAAATAATAATAATAATAAATAAAAATTAATACTCCTTACTGCTCTATATTTGTTTTTTCTCTCTGGAGCTAGGAGGGCAAATACTGAGTAAAGCTGCTCTGTTGTCAAGGAAGGCAGTGTGTGGGGGGCCCACCCCCTTTTTTTAAAGTAGGTTTAAATGTCTGTATATTTTCATCTTACACTTTAAATATCCAATTTTTAATACATTCCAGTTGCGGTTTAAAGATGTTAGTTATGGAACTTAGGAAAAATCACTTCTTTCCATTGCTTAGTCTGAAGGCCAGAAAAAGCAGATGGGCTGTGCTGCAGGTCTTGTAAGACTAGGGATCTGGATCCTCTTGGATTAATTCACGTGCTCGCTTAAGCAAGTACATTGTTTTGCCTCAAGTTAGCTAGTCCATGAGAACAGTATGTTATCCTCTTGCAAAGAGTACATAGGAGCTTTCCTGCTTTTCTGTCAAATATAATCTGTTTCCATTGCAGTGAAGTAAATGTATCCAATGTATTGTAAGCCCCATGTCCTAATTTGTTCCTGGGAACTTGTTTGTGGCTAAGGAAAGAAATGAATTCCTGAGTGCTGAGTATCCTTCTTTTTGTGTTTGTAGAGAACACTATGTGACGTTTTGCTGGTAGGTGGATGTGTGAGGGTAAGAATCTCTGTAGCTAGTAAAATGTTTGGAGCTCTTAAACATACACAAAGGCCATTTCTCTTCAGCTGTTTCTGTAGTTATTAGAATCCTTCTATTTTTGTCAAATCTGCACTGTAAATCACACAGTACCTGAAGGAATTTTGAGTGTTTCAGAGGGTGCAGCAGTAATTAAATTATTAATTTGTCTTTGCACCAAGCTTCTGTTTTTAATTGAATCCCTTCCAACATTACAGTGCTGTCTTTCTGGTGAGGTGAAGATGAAGCTGATGAATTGAACCTGGTATTATTTTAATACCTAAAAACACTTATATTGTTAAAAATCCCAAAAAACAAACTCCAAAAACCCAACCAACCAACCAAAACCAAAAACCCAAACCAACACCCCCCATCCCCCAGCACTGAGCAAAAGGGAAAATACTATCTACTGAACAACATAAACTTTTAAGAAGAGCTGTACCTCTTAGCTGGTCCAGATTCTCTGAAACTAGGATGACTGGCAGACTGGTTTTAAGTTAGTTTTAGCATATCAGACTTTAAATTGACATATGCTTGTTAAACCTGAGATACGTGTGTTCATGAAATCCTATGTAAGTATGTGATAGCTTCAAACCTGTAGTCTTAGGATCAGATTCCCCCCCTCCCCCCCTTAGTAATATTAACTTCTTTTTGAGAGCATTCAGCGTATCTGAAGAACTATACTTTGCTCAAGTTTTGCAGCTTTTGAAAATGAGACTTTTTAAAAAGATAAAATACGCATTGAACCTACTTTCCACTCCATTCCTTTCACCACCTTGCAATTCTGGAAAACATGTTCTCATTTAAACCAAAGCTTATGTTTAGTAATTAATCACCTGGATTTTCTTTCTAACAGTTTTTTTTTTTTTGCAGGTGTTGAAGTGCCATCCAAAGACTCTGTGCCAAAGAAGAGGCCAATATATGAAGACAAAAAGAAAAAGAAGCAGCAGCAGCCGGAAAATAAAGAAGGTGTGGTTTGCATATAGGGATACTTAATAGATTAGTCACATTTCTGGAAGTAATTGTGAAATAAATCAGCTAATCCTAAACTAATTGCACTTCAGGGTGCCTCTGAGGTTCTTTTGACACCCCTACTCTGACATGCAAGTGCTGATGTATTAGGATCCTAAAGTTGATTTGAAGACTGCTCACTTAATCCTTTGTTTTACAATCTACTTGACTTATTTTTTTCCTAACCTGGGTATTTTCTTTAGAATTTCTAAATGTTGAAGTTGTACAGAATGTAAAGGCCTTTTACAAATGTGAGGTTGAATGCTTTGTGTGCATATGTAGGTTAAATATAATGTAGTGTAAGTAATAATGACTTGTAATTAAGTCTAAGTTGATGTTCCAGGATGAAAGGGGATTGATCCTAGTTTTAGTCCTTTTAAGTTGGAGACAATTTTTTTGGTGCGTTTGTTTTCTTGTATATAAAAACAGTTTTCAGTTTCCAGGACATGAGTAGTTCAGAGAGCTTGCATTTTTGAAAACCTAGAATTTATTGCACTAATTAGACATAGAGTGAATATGTCAGAATTTTTTACTTTTCTGCTTCACAGTTTTCCTGTGAGGGTATTACTGTGGCTCTTCTCGAGACTATTCTTTAGTTTAAACAAAACAAAACCCCCTCGCATCAGGTTTTTTTTTTTTGTTATTTAGCTGGGGTTTTTTTTTTACATTCAACATGGAGTTATGTGGCTACTTACTTAAGAAGGTCTTAGGAAGGTCTGTGTGTAAAGAATTGAGAACAGAGAACAGTGCTCATCTGAATTGTATCAGTGATATTTTTTTTTTAATCACTGAATGGAACAGTAGAGCAAGAATGGGTAGTTCACTAGTATTCATTTTCTCTTGTCTTTTACAGAAAGTGAGTTTTTTTAATGTTCAAAAGCAATGGTAATCCTCTTAGCCAGTAACTGACCTATCATATAAATCTGTTTCACTGCTTAGAAAGCCAAATGTTTTTCAAATAAGCCACATGCTCTAACTTTTGCTTTAGCTCAGTCGGTGGGCGTTCAGTTAGTTTGGTATTAAATAAATTCAGATTTTGTTTACTTCTAACAGCACAACTTAAAAATAGAACTTAAATGTGAAGCTGTATGTCTAACTAAGTTGGTTTGCACTTTGAAAGAATGTAGCAACCAATTTGCTTTCTTGCAATTTCAGAAAGTGTGGAGGTAACTTCCCCAGCTGAAGATGCTGTAGAACTGGAAATACCAGTAAAAGAAGAGACTCCTCTTCCAGTAGAGCCAGGTTAGTAGTAATGCTAATAAACTTAAAACACATAATAAGACTGTGTGGCAGTACTGCATGGTAGGTATCATACCTTGTTGGATGGGGCTGAGTGGCCATCCTTTCTTGAGGCAGTTCCTGTTTTTTTTCTTTTCCTAAGGGAGGAACTGATGGAATTTTATGGAATAAAAAGGCATGAAGCTTCAGAATGAGACTGTAAAGGTCCCTTATTCTGGGTGAACTCCCGCTTTCAATTGGCTTATGCAGCTATCTCAAATAAGCACATTCAGTGCCTTATGATTAGCTCCCTTGACTTTTCATTTGCTTTCTAAAAGGCTGTTTTGTCAGTGGTTAGGTGGGGGTGGGGAGGAAATATGCTACTTCTAGTATTGATACTGCAATATTCACAGTGATTGTGTTCTTGATCTCAAAAATATTTTGCTTTCACAAGTGCTGAATGCAGTGGATATGCGTTAGCTTGTGAAATTGAGTATCAGCATAGCAAGTGATTGTTGCCCTCATTTTTGCCCACACACAGGACTTGTTTTGGCAAAGTCACATTGTACTGGACTTCTTCCTCAGCAAGGAGACTGTTTCAATTTTTACCCTTATTCTTAAGTCAGACAAATACTGACAAAATTTCCAGCATTTTGAAAACTAATTCTAGCTTGACTTATCTCTTGACGGAGCAATTCCATTGCCATAAAAGAGAAGGGCTCACTGGCAGAACATTAGTTCCCAGTTAATATTCTAGCAGTCTGGAACTTACACTTGATTTCAAAGAGCTGAAATTTCATGACACTCCATGTGCTGCAACATATATATTGTTTAATGCCTCTTTTGGAGAGGGTTAAAAGTTTGCATTTTTCCATTTGTCTGTTAAGAGCTGCATTCTCTTCATATATCTGGCTGAATTCCTGCTGGAATGAATGTATTTAATGCTTCTGGAATGCATGTGTAATTATGTTAAGGCACCTGGAGTCCTAAGATAGCACATTTTATAGACAGTTTGTTATTTTCCGACTAATTAAAATTAATACTGTAACCCAACTTGTTTTCTTGTTTCTCTGTCACTTTGTTACACATGGCTAACTGTTAATTGGGCAGCTCCTTTCAAGGAATGTGGTTGTGGTAGAGGTTTGCATGGCATGCATTATGCAGGCACTTGCATGATATGCAGACAGGAAGTAGATGAGTAGTTTAGCTATGTCTTCCAAAAATATCTTCTGCTATGCAAAGATGCTAGCACTATAAGATTTTGTGGAGAGAACTGAAGGTTATTTCTTAAGTATGCAGCATTTTCTGTTTCGGGAACATGGAGATAATTTGGTAGAATTATGGTAGCAGCAAACTTGTAAGTTGCAGTTGTCAATATGTCAAAGGAAGTGGCATCTTAAAATGTTGTATGTGGCTGGGCTGTTTCTTTTCCTTTAATGTTGGATTTCTTAGTTTCAGAAGAAAAGGAGGAAGAAGAAGAAACAGAAGATGCGGGTTTGGATGACTGGGAAGCTATGGTTAGTGATGAAGATGGAGAGAAAGGTGGGCATGGAAATTCCAAACGGATACTTTTTCTGACTAAGAGGTTTCTTTGGGCTGAATGTTTTGTTTCTGTAGAAAACAATATTGTATTTAGATTCTCTCCCTGCTCCATTAGATAAATTGTGAGGCAAGTGTGATGATAAATAGATATAAGATCCTCTTCTCAAAGGCAGAGCTTTCAGAAACTGCACAAATACTGCTGAAGCAGACCCTTTGGAAATACTGATATGTGTGGTTATCACCTAAAATAAATCAGTTGGAATTTTTTGTTCGTTTTTATGGGAGTAAAAATCCTTTCCTCTTAATATGTGCTTAAACCACCTCTGGGAGTTTAGGGAAACCTTTTACTGGGTACTGTATTTCTCTAGTAACCATTCCAAAGCTGTAACAGTTTTACTACACAAATCTGGCAACATCTAGGAGAGTACCCTTGAGGCAAGTTCTCAAAGAAGTGGAGGACTAAGATGGTGTGAAGGTTAGTGTGCATACATTATAGTAGATTCTAGATACCTTCTCATGTGCTTCTTTGAGAGGCAGGTGTGGAAGAAAGGGAAGAATGGCCAGAACATTCATATTCCTGCGCCTATATGCCAAAGCCCATATTCTGTCTGTGGCCACCAGCAATGTTTATGGGGAAGTTAGAGCTGCGCAAGAATGCAGGGATAACTTCTCGGGTGTTTTCTTCCAGTGGTGGAGAAAGCTGTATTGCTGTGAGTCTTCCTGAACAGGAGTTGATTACTGTTCTTAGTGCTTCCATGGTGTGTCTTCATTGTTTCTTGAGATCAAAGACAATTTGCCAAGTATTTTTTTACTTGCTCAGCCCTATGCTTCCAGCACTGGTGCTTTCAAATGTAATGCTTTATATACATATATGTACAGCAGTAAGGATTTTATTTCAGCACAAGTGTGTGTTCCTGTGGTGCTGGACTGTTCTACTTGGAGTACTAAGAGCTGCTCACCTTCTTGAAGTCTGTTTTAGTCTGTTGCCAGTCTCCTGGGGAGAATGTCACATCCCGCTTCTTGCTGCTTGGATTTGAAGGATATGCCAATGTGATCTAGAGAAAGAGCCTTCCTAGGAATTAGATGTAGTGTATTACTAAGCTGATGGACTTTCAGCATAGCAAGAAAACATAACTAATCTCTAAGATCAGTGAGCATCCTAGCAGCTCTGTAAGGAAGAGAATGCATGGCTTTAAAGTGTTCATTAGCTTGCCTCTTATGATTTTGCAAGTATGATAAACGGGAAGCTTTCAAAGAAAGAAAATTACTTCTTTTTGTTTACTGAAGAATTCCTCTGAAAAATATTAATCTTCTCTGAACAGTCTAGGAAAACGTTAAGATGAGACTTTTAAAGATGTAGAAGAGACCATTTGTTCTGATTGTTACTTTTGCTTAAGTGTGCATTCCTGATGAGTAATATGCAGAATCCATATTGTGTTGAATTTGGAGTATTTTGGCTTTCTGTATAAAGGTGTTAGTGCATTCATTCCTTTATGAAGTGCACACAGCTTTAAAGAATGTCACTTCATCTGAATATTTGCAAATGATGTCGAGCATTAAGTGTGCTGATAATATCATTCCTCCTCCCACCCCAAACTCACTCTGCTTGCACAGTTTCTAAACACAGGTCAGCAGCTCTGAACACGAAACACTTTTTTTTTTTTTAAATTTTATATTGAAAGTTGAAAAATGATCTTGACTAGCACTTCCTGAATGGAACCTACTCTGTCCTCACTCTTCTATAGTAGTCTCTCTTTGGGTTTTTTTGTTGCACTCTCCCCCACAAGTGTGAATTTAATACAGACTTTTTACTTTAGATTTTGGGGTTTTTTGACAGAGAGCAAACCTGTCCACATTGAAGTCAAAGAACAAAATGAAGTGGATGAGGAAGAGGAGGAGGAGGAAGATGAGGAGGAGGAAGAAGAGGAGAGTGAAGAATCTGAAGACAGTGAAGGGAGTGAAGATGAGGATGAAAAGACTTCAGATGAGAGAGAGGCAGACTCCCAAGCTATTGGAAAACAATCTATGGAAAAAAAGCCCAGCAAGGAAATTAGCTCTGATTCTGAGTATGACTCTGATGATGACCGCACTAAGGAAGAGCGTGCTTATGACAAAGCTAAACGGAGAATTGAGGTATTGAGATACAGCTTTATTGAACAGCTGGACTCTTGTGTTGTATAAGAAACAAGTTAATCTTCAGTTCATTGAAAGGCATTTTAACCATATTTGTCAATGATGGCTGTGTCATGACTAATATTTAGGCAGGTCCAGACAAGTTGATCACAAAGAATGTGCACTTCAGTGTCGTTCCCCTCTACCTCTCCCCCTCTTGGAGAAAGAGGCTTTTATCCTTTACAGATAGATATTTCAGAGTTTTAAAAGATGTATTTCTAAACTGTTCAACATTTTTGTGGCTGCTAATATCCTCTGTTTCCTTACCCAAGATGCTTCTTCAGAATGCACCATCAACAAAGCTACATATCAGTGGATATAATAACTTAGCCTAATAGACTGTAACCAAAACCAAAAACCAAACAAACAAGAACTTCACTGTTAGTTGTAAATTTTTTATTTGCCGAAAGAGGGATGGCAGACCTTGAATTGCCTTGAAAATTTAAGTCCCCCAGCTAACTCTGTTTTATGTATGTATGTAATCAAGTCAAGAGGTGAGCTGTGGTTTTTGGTTTATACTTACCAATTTTTATGTGTCTTTTACATAGAAGCGACGAGCTGAAAACAGCAAAAATATGAACACTGAAAAGCTCAGAGCACCAGTTATCTGTGTCCTGGGGCATGTAGATACAGGCAAGACCAAAATTTTAGATAAGGTAAGATGTGGAATGTGAAGGCACTGCCTGTGCATCTTGTTTATGCATATGTGTGCTTGCTTGAAAATAGAAAGAATTAAAGTGTACTCAAAGAGATGACTTTAGTCTCTTACATGTAAGTATTTCTGGTCTTTTTTTTGTCTTTAGCTTCGCCATACTCATGTACAGGACAGTGAAGCTGGTGGTATCACTCAGCAGATTGGTGCGACTAATGTTCCCCTTGAAGCTATTAATGAGCAAACTAAGATGGTGAAAAATGTAAGTTATAGCACTTCAAAGGCTGTTTTTTAAAAAATATGAAAAATAAACCAGTTAAGGCCTTGTGATATTTCCTGACATGGGCAGATGTACTTTTCCCCCCATCTCTAATATTGGGGTTGATTTGTTTTTTAATTCCTATCTTCTTCCCCTGCTCTGCCCCAAGGGGAGGCTGTCTCATTTTTCATTTTAGTTGATACATTTGGTTTCAGTTAATGTATCGCCACTTCTTCAGAAAAATACACAAATACTGCTTACTCTGTTCTGGACAGTACCCATATGTACATAGACTGCTAATTTGTCAATGTTTTGATTGTAAATTGAGACTTTTGAAACTTACTGAGTATATTTTCTGTTAAAAACATACCTTTTTACTGTGTGCACTGAAATTCGGCCAATTCCTGGGTGATGAATTTTATTGTGTTACAGAAATAGTAACTGTTCTGTATTGCTTGTCTTGGATACTATATCCTATTTTGCTTGCAGCAGCTGACTGAAAAACCTTGGTAGTGATGGCTTTTTCCAAGATTTTACTCAATTTATTAAAAATGTAAAGTCAGTGGAGAGGAAGAAATGTTCAAGACAGGATGATAAATCTCACTAGCCTCAACTATTTTTTCCTCTCTAGGCTGCCTTGTCTTACAAATTTTAGCTGAGCTTATGGCCACTTGATACCTAGGGGAATATGCTGCATCATTTTTTTTTAATATTGAAATAAGCTTTGACTGATTTGGTTTATGGAGAGTGCTGGCCTTTCTTGAAATACGTGTCTGGATTTTTGAAGTGAAGGCTGCCAGCTCTTAGGTGTGTGTGTGGTTTTTTTTTTTTCCTTGTGTAATCTTTACAAGATGGCTAATATTTTGAAATGTTAGTTTGACAGAGAGAACATAAAAATTCCAGGCATGCTGATAATTGACACTCCAGGACATGAGTCTTTCAGGTAATGTTTTCTCACAACATAGTACTTCCCAGAAGTGATGGCTAAAGCATCTGGATATATTTTTAACAAAGTGCTAGGTCTTTGCCTAATCCTTTGTGTTTCTTCTCACTTGGGGGAAAAAAAAAAGAAACCTAAAGTAGAGGAATAAGTGAATTTGCTTACTTTGCAGGTACTTTTTATATCTGGTTAATTGCTGGCCTTTTATATCTGATTAATTTTCTGTCTTCATGCCAGTTGAGCCGTGAATATCTGAAAAAGCATTTAAATAACTTTTTTCTCAATAGTTAGTGTAAGAGGAAAGACGGAAGCAGGAAGCTAGCTGGAGAAGAAAAGGTGAGGATTTCAGGTGACCTAAGTACTCTGCTATGAAAAACTAAAACTTCAGTCCTAGCCTCCAGTTCATAGTGTCCCAGTTAAGGTAACTGAGTTCGTAAGACTGGAAGTTACCAATTGCATAAGGCAGCTGATTCTTAGCAGAGATCATATGCTGTCTAGGAACACCAGTGGCATGCAGGCAAGCCACTAAATCAACTTTTAAGTTTAAAACATGGTATGCACAGCTGTACTCACTGAGGTAGTGGTTGGGTGAAATCCCCAAACAGAAGGATTAAGACTTTGTTGTGACATTCTTAAACATAAACCTGTGCAAGCATTGAAATGCCAGGTCTTAGGGCACTTGGTAATGTTCTGATCAGCTCCTTGGCATCATGCCACTTACAGCTCTTAATCTTCTAGCCAGGTTTTGTTTGGCACCAAAGATGTCTGATAATCTTAGTGTTTATGTAGCGTTATATAATAAACAATCTTGTTCAGATTTTGCACTCCTGTATTTCACTGTAACGTTCTCAATTCTCATTCAGAAAAAATTGGAACATACCTAAACTTGTAAAAATACATAATAATAGGAAAACTCCTGGGAAAATAATAGTTTCTTATTTTTGCTTACACATACTGTAATATATTCTGTTCAATGGAATTTACACAGTGTGATTTGAATATCTTTTTGATATAGTTTACATTTTTGAGGGAAAAATAACTACTTGATCAGCTTTAGCTTTTTGTTGATCAATGTAAGTTTGACATAGTATTTGGTATTTTTATTAAAATTCTGTTGCTACATGACTGATTTTTTTTCTCTCTCTCTTTTAATGCCACAGCAATCTAAGAAATAGAGGAAGCTCGCTCTGTGATATTGCTATACTTGTAGTTGACATCATGCATGGTTTGGAGCCGCAGACAATTGAATCAATAAATCTGTTGAAATCAAAGAAATGCCCCTTTATAGTAGCTCTCAACAAGGTAGGATAGCTTTTTACTCTAATTGTGTGTTTTTTCTACTCCAATAGTATATTTGGCATCTGACAATTTTCTGATTTATTCCGTGAACTTGAATTGTTTGTGTAAAGTCTGAAGCAGTGGTTCTTAGATCTTCTCTGTTGCATTTTTCATGTCCTCGATACCCCAATGGCTTTACAGGAGCTTTGCAGAACAATCTGTCAGTACTTCTCAGAGTCCTTACTGATAAGTTTCTTTACCTTATGTAACTGCCACATATGGTTCAGACTTTTGGAAGCTGTACTTCAGTTGTGTGTTTTTTCTTGCACCTACTTGTATGGATTTGTGTGCATTTTCTGATAAAATTGAAAGACAAGCTTCATGTTGAAAAATCTTACTTTATTTATTTTAGCTACTGATACTTGTTAGTTTGACTTGAAGACAAGCTGGCTTTTAATCTCATGGAACAGTAATGTTGATCACTGGTGGGAAGTATTTCAGGCTCTACAATATTCGATGGTAAAGCCAGTTATTTTCAGCCTTGTTTTTAGAAATCCCGTGCATGAGAAATTACGCTGGCTGTTTGTGATGACTTATATGAATTATAATAAGGAAAGTACTTGTGTCCAGTGACTTTGGATGCTGACAGAGAACTTACAGAAGGGTATTTATGTGCAGTGTAAAAATTGAAGTATACTTTAAAAAATGAAATGAGCATTAAGATTGAAGGTTGTTGAAACTGAGGAGGCCATTATGTTTTCAGCAAGGAGATCTGCTTTTTAAAAAAAAAACTATTGGATGGAGAGGTGTTAAGGCCTACAGTGAGCCTGAGATTAAATAGCCAAAGGTTTTTGCATTTTGGGTTCTAGTTCTCATAGTTCTAACCTATTTGACCAGGTTATAATCCATTTTTTAAAGATGTAGTTTTGATTTGTACAGCAAGTGTAATAGCTTCTTGGACTAAGTCCATCCTGCTTTGAAAACTTACTTAGGGAAACATTTATAAAGTATGCAATTGTGTCTTTTGAACAACTACCCTGTGATCCCTTCTCTGTAGCAACATGGGAAAGAGTCCAAATTCACCAGTAAGTTTTAAAAGTTCTTTGTAAAACTAGTACAGTCTCTTTTCAGGAAAAAAAACCCCAACTTTTTTTTGTGTACGTGAAGCTATATATGGGTCTCTTTCTTGTGGATGTTTTACCATAAACTGGATGTAATTAATGTCTATAAACTTTTCCCATATCAACCTAGATTATTATGGCTTGAATTTTTAAAACCTGAAGTAGTATTGCTGTCATGAAATACTGTCCAATATTGGGTAAATACATAAACGGAGATAAATATAGCAGCTAAAGTAAATAAAAAGATTTAATTTGATTACTGGAGCAAATAGATGGCTAGCTATGTTGGCTGGTAAAGTATTTCTCACAGATGGCGTGGCATAAGCATAAGTATGCCCTTTAGTAAGCTGCGTAAGATGACGTATTACTGTATTTTCAAGATTGATAGGTTATATGACTGGAAAAAAAGTCCAGATACAGATGTAGCTGTCACCTTAAAGAAGCAGAAAAAGAATACAAAAGATGAATTTGAAGAACGTGCAAAAGCTATCATAGTGGAATTTGCGAAACAGGTAGGCTGGAATATTCAAGGTTCTTTGGTTAACAAAAGTGATAGTAAAGATGGTGGGTGGTGTGGTTTGTGTGTGGGTTTTTTTGTGTGGGTTGCTTTTTTGTGGGTGGGTGGTGTTTTGTTGGGGGGGGGGGAACCCAAACTTGGAATATCAAGAAAACTGTCGCACCTCTTCTGACACATCAGTGTTTACCTCTCATAAACCAAACTTCGTTGTTGCTAAATTAAGCTGTTTTAACTGCTCCATTCTTAGAGTGCTAGTTTGGAGAAAAGCAGCAGCTAATTGCTGTGCATGGTCAATGGAGTCATGAATAGCAGATTAAGTTTTCTGTCCCTATTCTTTCTCTGGGAATAGCCTGAGAGAATCCCATCTGTCTCTTGTACCCTTGGATGCTGGCAGGGCATGAATCGCATCAGTTCTGGGAACTTCTGTTGGCGACATACAATGCTGTCTAGAAGCTAGATGTGGTAATTAGCTTTGTAGAGTTATCCCATACTGCTTTCCAAGTGTGGGTTGAGGCTTCATGTTCCATAGCATACTGTCAGTAACAATGTTTTTTTTAAAAATTGGTATTTAAAATATGCAATAGTAATTGACTGGGGTTGAATGGTACTGTTCATACTGAAGTGTATATATGCTTTTCCCTATATAACTATTAATCCTGATTCCAGGGCTTGAACGCTGCCTTGTTTTATGAGAATAAGGATCCCCGCACTTTTGTTTCTCTTGTACCTACCTCTGCTCACACAGGGGATGGCATGGGGAGTCTGATAGCTCTTCTCGTTGAGCTAACGCAAACTATGCTGACCAAGAGACTGGCTGAGTGTCAGGAGCTGAGAGCTCAAGTCATGGAGGTAATTCAGCAGCTGTTCTTTGAAATTCATCTAGAAATTTCTCCCTTCCCTGCCCCCTTCTTCATGGTTAAAAAAAGGTGTGTTTGAAGTGCTTAAATAGGGAGTAACTTTTTTCCCCCTTTCCTTCAGGTTAAAGCACTGCCAGGTATGGGCACTACCATAGATGTTATTTTGATTAACGGACGCCTGAAAGAAGGAGACACGATTATTGTTCCTGGGGTAGAAGGTCCTATAGTAACTCAGATTAGAGGTCTTCTGCTACCTCCTCCTATGAAGGAGCTACGAGTTAAGGTATGGAAACTGGTCAGTGCATTGACATTTAGAGAAGATTTAGAACCAGAAAAAAACCCCCAAGTTTTATAAAAAATGAGAATGTAGTAGAGGGAAGTTATATTAGCAGTATTTGAGGATGACTTAAAGGGGAAGACAGTGCACATCTCGTGTTTTTGTGAATGTACTTGTATATACCTGTTGTTGTGTGTGTTATAACAGTGGCAAAGAAAAGGATCAAGAAGTTGCCTTGCAGTGAGGATTAAGATGTGTATGCTTTAATTAAGGGATTCAAGCATGTGGCTATGTGTGAGAGGGGGATACCCATCTTAAATGGAAATTGGAGTGTACTAGTACAGTGACTTCTGAGTTAAAGTATATATTATTAGTAAAAGTGGTGTTTTAATAACTAAAATCATTATTGCTGTATTGCTTTCCACGAAAGGAGGAGGAGAGCCACAGAAACTAAAGGCTATAAATACATTGATACATACGTTAATGTTAATACATACAATTCAAAGATGATGAAAAGAACTGCTCCGATTTTTCGGAGCAGTTTAAAGTAGAAGGAATAAGTGTCTGCACAGATTTTGCTTAAGGCAAAGAAAATCATACAGATAACCTAGGTGAATGTAATAGGACAGGCCTTAAGGGTTTGGTTTAGCAGTGGAAAACTAGTGTTGGGGTCCTAATCTAAGGCCATAACAATTGTGGTGTGCTTCATTTCATTGGAGAACTGTGTACCTGCAGGCCGCTGTAGTCCTTAGTGTTTAATCTAGTTCCTTCCTGCAAACTTAGATACTCCTGTAAAGTAGTAGTAATAATTGCTGGGGCCTGGGTTGACATTGGCATTCACTCTCTGCCGTGGTGATCCTCTGTTGCGATACCACTGTGGCCTCAGAGGTGCTGAGGGATGCAGTATTGACAGTGAGGTGGAATCTGAGTAAGAGCTTTTTGGTCTGCTTTAGATGGGAAGACGAGCCACTCTTTCCACTTGTGTGTATAGCAGTCTAATACACCTGTGGGGTAGGACAGTTGCCTTGGAGAATGTAAGTCAGGACTCCTGCTCTGGAGCGCAGCTTTAGAGTAATAACTTGATAATGGCTAGAGAGTGGCAAAAGGAAAATTGACATTTATGTTTAGGTTATGTTCTCTGCTTTGTTGGAAGCTCTTGAATATATTCTGGTACCGTGAGGAATGAATTGAAAGCATTTCTGTCTATTTGCTTCCCTTTAAAGCAGAAGATAAACTGGTGCGTGAAACTCTTATGAGAATAAAGGGTGTTTTTTGTGGGACTGAATAGCAACATAACAGATCACAGTTTCCCATCAACAAGATCTTCAGATGAGTTTCTGTACCTTGATGGGAGATGGAGTATAGAGTACCAGCACCAAGATGAAGAACACTGGATTTGGGAACCTTCCCCATCCTCCTTTAGCTGGGGAAGTGGATCTAGGGGAGCTGTGTGTGTTTTTTTTTTTTTTTTTTTAAGCAGGCAATGAGGATGCATTTCAATTCAGCCTGTCCATGGGGAATTGGCATCCTTGAAATAAGACCCAGATTTTGGGGTGGAGAGCTAAAGAATAGAGGCTTGTAGAACAAAGTGCTTACTGAGGAAGGAAGCTGCCTTGCAGTTTCAAGAAAAGGATGGGACATCTAAACAAAAGAAATGAAGAAACAAACCAGAAAATCCCTCCAATGTTGATTTAAAGGTCTTCAGAAATCACTGCTTCTGTGATGCCTTAGAACCATGCCCTGAGCGGGGAGAGACCTTGGAGGTTCCCCTGGGTGGGGAGGAGCACCTGGGAAATCGACCATGGAACTACATACATGAGAAGACTGGATGGGAGGCCTCCAGTGGGAGAATGAGACGGCTCTTCCTGCACAGAGCCTTGGGCTGCATCAGCTAAGCTTTAGTGCTTTAGCTGAGCTGTCCGCATCTTCCCCTTACTTCCCTATGGGGCTGAATTGGTGTTTTTTTTTAGTGAGCAGCTGCCTATCACTTCTTGCTCTTTTCTAGTATATATTCCTTTTTGCCAGCCTTCTCTGTTCTTAGACGATTCCCCCTGCCCTGCACCCCTTGGCGGGGGGCCAGGAGGGGTGGTTTGGGAAGGTATCTGATGGGAGAGGAGCATGCAGACTGAAACATGCATGCCAGTAATGTGAAGCAGAGAAAATCACTGATGAAAGATGGGAGCTGCTGGTCATGCTGTCTGCTGTGCTTGCTGATGGCAAGTTCTTTAGCTGCTCAGCACTACTTTGTGTTGCTGTGTAGCATCTACATGAACTCTTTGCTATTGTGTATTCTCCTTTTCAGAACCAGTATGAAAAGCACAAAGAGGTCGTTGCTGCTCAAGGGGTGAAGATTCTTGGGAAAGATTTGGAAAAAACGTTGGCTGGTTTGCCATTGCTTGTAGCTTATAAAGAGGATGAAGTCCCAGTCCTCAAGGTGAGATGGCTACTGTTGAAATAAGACACTTAAACTGAAGGTAACTGAGTTCTCTGGTGATGAAGCTCATTCAAATGTTGAGAGCTCACTATGCAAGTAACTTGCTGCTTTCGGTTGCGTTTTTAAAAACTGTTACAATAACATGCTGTAGCCTTGTGTCCCTGTGAAGCTTTAGTGTGGTGATGTTTTTAGTATCTTGAGCCTTAGGTTTTCCCTGATATTTTGCTGGGGTGTCTCTGCTGGTAGAATAAGGTTTGAAAACAAGTATCATAGCATAGTTTTACTATATGTTAATTACTGATTTGGTATTTGTAGTAATTTATGCATATATTGCAATTAATTTATATTGGGCAAATATCTGCTAGTGGAGTTCTTCAGACTATCACAATTGCAAAGCTGATTTAAGACTTTTGTAGTAAATTTCTTTTGTGACTTACACTTTAAAAATGGCAGAGGAAAGAATGTAGCTCTCTTAAAACCAAAATTGAGATGAGATGCTCCTGTTCTCCAAAGTCTGGAAGTTAGTTTAAAAAGGAAACTTGCATGTTGATAGTTTACTTTTAACCATAGTTTTACTCTAGCCTTCTGTCTACTTATTCTTGCCTGTAAAGGGAGGTTAATCTTTCAGGTCCTCCAAATACAGACCTTGTTTCTGGGTACATGAGTATGTATGTGAAGTGTACTAGTAGTAGATATGTGAGGGCTTTAAGTAAATGGCAACACCCATTCATCTGGCAGAGGAGAAGACTGAGTGGGTTTAAAAGGTATAGGCTCTTAAAAAATGTCTCTTTTTTTTTTTTAACTTCTCAGCAAGGCCATTTTGCTGCTTTCAGCTCTTGTATCCTCTGTTTGGTACCTAGGCCTAAAGAGCGTTCAGGTTCCTTTCCAGCTCATGGCTTTAGGAGCATCTGCTTTTATTGTTGATCCTCAGATAGGCAACCAAAGCTACTGCCGCACACTGTGGGGTGTGGGTTCACTCAGTCTTGCTGGTAGAAACTTACAGTGCTGGGGAGAGCAATGTGTAGTCTGCAGAGAAATGTTACTAGCCCCCAAGATGGGCACCTGCTTTGTGTTACATCATCACCTTCTTGCAAAATCCTCAAGTCTAGTTCAGTACGGACTCTTCCAATGCCAGAAGCAAACAGCAGTGTATCACAGGGCTGTGCGTGACCTATGCTGCAAGTCTGTAAGTGGGTACCTATCAGCATAGCTGTCACATACTTTCAGCAGCTCGTGAACAGAAAGACTTTGTACCCCGAGGCATAATATCAACAGAATTAAAACTTGCTTTGTTTTCTTCTTTTTTCTGAAGGATGAACTAATACATGAACTGAAGCAAACACTGAATGCAATCAAATTAGAAGAGAAAGGTGTTTATGTCCAGGCTTCTACTTTAGGCTCTTTAGAAGCATTACTTGAATTTCTTAAAACATCAGAAGTGCCAGTAAGTACTTCTATGCTGTAGCTGATGTTGTTGTTTCTACGTTGTAGTTGATAACTGTTTCCTTTTGACTCAAAAATATTAGTGACTGATTTGTGTGGCTTTTCTCTTCATCAGTATTCAGGAATTAATATAGGTCCTGTCCATAAAAAAGATGTTATGAAGGCATCAGTTATGTTGGAGCATGACCCACAGTAAGTAACTTCTTTGCTTTACTACGTTGGTAAATGCGCGGTGGTGTTTCAGGAAGGCCCCCTCCTCAGCTCTGGTTCTATGGTCTGTCTAGTAAACTGTTTGACTTACTTTTACTTACAGATACGCAGTCATTCTGGCATTTGATGTGAGGATTGAACGTGATGCACAGGAAATGGCTGATAGTTTAGGAGTTCGAATTTTTAGTGCTGAAATAATTTATCACTTATTTGATGCCTTCACAAAATATAGACAAGACTACAAAAAACAGAAACAAGAGGAATTCAAGTAAGTAAGAGCAATCCTATTCCAGATGCTTCCCAAATAAGTGTCTCTTAATTGTTTTATTATAAATGAAATTGCATTTAACTTCTTGTTTCCATGCTATTATTTAGCATGTAGCTCTGATGAGAAGGAAGGAGAGGAGGAAGAGGATAGGACAATAACTCCAGTCTAAGTGGTGACATCTGGGATTAGGCTTAGTAGGGTGAGACTTGTGAAGCAGTTACAAGATTTAGCTAAAACTATCATGTAATATAGTGTGTTCTTACTAAGGTTTGCATTTTATGCTTGGCTTCTGTTCCTAGTTTGTGACAGATGGGTTAGTCTTGCAGAGTTAAACAAAACTAAAGGGATTTGGATTCTATTGTTTCATATTTATGCAATTCCAGTGTACAGGGCTTAATTCTGACTGCAGTAACATGAATATGCAATCATTTAAGAATTTATAGGGACCCAAAATTAATTTTTGGAATCTGTGTCATTGGCTGATCCTCAGTAAAGTAAGGACAGACAAAATAAATGAAAATGTATTTCATTTCATATTGATCCCAATTTGAGCATTCAAACATATGTGTTCACTATACAAACAAAAATCTTGAATTTTTGCAGTCCCTGTGATGGGTTGAGGCAATAATATTTCTATTCCTATGCTCTTCTGAGACTGTAATTATACTGTAAAATTACTGTTCCTTTGGTCTTGGTCTTAGTTGACTGCCCAAGGCAGTCAAAATAAAATCCATGCCAGCCATGCTTGATTACTGTTCCCTGTAGTTCTTGAAGATCAAGTATTGACTAGAATTAGCAAGGCTGGAAAAGAGGTTTGTTTTTTTTCCTGCTTGATTTCTCCCCAAGTGACGCTCCTGGAATAAATGCCCAGGAAGTGTGGGAGAAGGCAGAACCGTTAATGTCATGTACACTGTTCCAGTATCTATTTCAAAATGCCTTTTCTTTGTCATCTTCCAGGCATATAGCAGTATTTCCTTGCAAGATGAAAATACTCCCTCAGTTTATTTTCAACTCTCGTGACCCAATAGTGATGGGTGTAGTTGTGGAGGCCGGCCAGGTGAAGCAGGGGACTCCCATGTGTGTACCTAGCAAAAATGTAAGTAAGCACCTCTTCCCAGTGGACGTTTGATCTGCCTGGTAGTTCCTGGGACGATGCACCAGGAACCGTTCGCCTGCCTTCCCCCAGTATACAAAGTTTTGGTAGGAGATGAGATTTGGACTTTTAGATCAAGTCTCTTTCCCGGTGATCCTGCTGTTCTCTGCTGGAACAGAGCCGAGTCCTGTAGCGGGGCACAGCCTCCTGACTGCTGCAGGGCCCTGCCAGGAAGCGTGGCTAGAGGGTATTTGTCAGTCAACCTCCCCCCTTCCCTCGCTGCAATTTCTGTAGTGTGACAGAAAGTAGCAAGCAAAATTGTCATTCCAGGTAGCTAATAAGGGGGGGGAAGTCAACTCCTGACCTTTTAAGGGATAACAAATTGATATCCCATATAGATATGGATGGAACTATGGATGGTTTGATGTTGTTGCCCTTTTCAGTATGATGTGCTTACAGTGCAGCATGTATTGCTTTGCCAGTTCCGAGGTGGCCGCTCTGATAGTGTGGTACTTCATACGAGCAAGTCTGTACATATAAACAGGAATTTAGAGAAGTGTGTGTGCACAGAGGTTTTGTGGATGTGTGTTACAGCTTCTTCATTGTATTACAGTTTGTTGAAATTGGAATAGTTACAAGTATTGAAATAAACCATAAGCCAGTGGAGGTTGCGAAAAAAGGCCAAGAAGTATGTGTTAAAATAGAACCTATTCCTGGTGAATCACCGAAAATGTATGGACGACATTTTGAAGCAACAGATATCCTCGTCAGTAAGGTAAAAGCAATCTGCATTTTTGGAGAGGGCTTGTGACATAGTGGTAGCTTGCATGAAGTGGAAATGTTGCATGAAGCGTGAAAAACATACTCTAGGAACCTTCCATCAGAGACTAACAGACACTTGAAATGGTTTGCATGTGGCATTGTTCATCCGAGTTTCTCTGTAGCCTTGTTTTGTAGTAGTGCCCCTCAAGAGGACTGAAGGAATGATGTACTGCAGCTAAAAATACCTTGCAGCTTACTGCACCTGAGAGGGTAAAATGCTAAATGAGCTATTTGCATACTGCTTTATGTAGCTGGTGCTCAGAGCAGCTTAGCAGTCCCCTGTGGCATTACAGTGTGATTGTGTTTGCCGCGTTTTTAAATTGTGCAATAAATAGCAATACTTCAGTTGTTCCAGTTCTGGAACACTGGGCTTGGATGAGGAGATGATCCCTTGCTCAGTTTTCCTGCTGTCAGAGGCAAAGCCACAGCTCTCCATGTCCCTAACTGCTTATGTCGTAAGACACCCCCTGCCACACACGCTGGGGGCATGCACCCACAGATGGGGGGTGAGTAGCCATGGGGGCTTTCAGGTGGAGATGCAGGGCCTGTGACAGGGACTGGGTGCTGGTGCTGGGGGTGCTGGTGCTGCGTGCACTGGGGGAAGCAGGAGATCCTCTCCGGTCACAGGTTCTTGCCTTACCGCACAAGGTGCGAGATGGCCTGTGCTTCTGCAGTCCCTGAAGACCAGGTAAGGGGTGTGAGGAGAAAAGAAGGGAAACGAATGTGGGAGGGGTCATGCAGCAGATGAGTAGCAAAACTGGGCTTAGAACAGGCCTTCCCGCTGTGCACACGGATGCCCTTTCTTCAGACTCACTGCTTCCAACGCACTGAAAGCTGCCTTTATTAATATGCACGCGTATGTTTCTGATGGGTTTGTCTTGTGTATTACAGATCAGTCGTCAGTCCATCGATGCTCTGAAGGACTGGTTCAGGGATGAAATGCAGAAGTCTGACTGGCAGCTTATAGTAGAGCTGAAGAAAGTGTTTGAAATCATCTAGATAACTTTTTACAGCAATGGGGAGGCAGGAATAAATGCCCTTTTCCTGTTCTAAAAGTTACCAACAAAGTCATATATTGAAGACAGTGTTGGATATATGTTTGGGAGGAAAATATGTGGATAAAATGTTTTCCATGAGAAACCAAGAAATTTACACTGGTTTGACAGTGGTCAATTTACATGTTCCCATGGTTCCAATGTGCCTGTTCACCTCTCCTACTGCCCTTCCTAATACTGGCTGCTGTTTTAAAGTTTGCCCTTCCTTCTCTTACACCTTCCTTCCACCCTTTTTCCCTCCCTCTCTCCAAAATAAAATAAAATAAATTGAATTTTTATTACAGAACTAAAGCTCTTTCACTTTTATACTGAGGAGATCAGTACTGCAGTATTTGATTAACCAAGCTTCTGCAGACTTTGTGATTCTTGGGACATTTTTGATGTAAGAAGTACTTCTTTATTTATGCATACCTCTTCCCTTGACTCTCTCTTCCAACATTCTTCTGCTTTGTGCCTATAGAAATTTTTTTAAATAGAAAAATTAGGCAATTGGATATTTCTGTATTTGCTTTGTGTGAAACAATGATGTAAAGCATAGTTGGCCGCCTTTTACTGCTTGTACAGTTCATGAAAGTCGACCTGTAATCATTATAACGCAGAGCCACAAATAAAGGAGATGGACATAGTAGCCCATTTGTTTTACAGTTTGCTTCAATAAACCAAGTTTCACTTCGTGGGCTGTGACAGACGTGGAAATGCCAGACAGAGGCTTGCCTCTCTGTGCTTGGCAAAGTAGCGGAGGCGTGTGCCAGCAAAGGTGTTTCTTCCTCTGGCTTCGCTTCCCCTTGTGGAGCACGCGTTGCGCGTGGTGGTGTGATCTCGGTGGCTCACGTCTCTTACCGTGTTCCCGAAGCACCGGAGTTGCAGGCCAGGTGTTTAGCCAGTCATGATTCCCAGAGGGGCTCTGCTGGGAGGAGTTTAGATGTGGCATCTCTTCTCCAACTGCTGCTCAGAGTCGCAGTAAGCACCTGCAAAACGATTGCCTGCGAGTGAGCGGTGACTTTGGATGCTGCATCAAAGCTGTCGAGTCATCCGACACGGTGGGACTGAACCAGTTCAAAAGGCGTTTGGTTAATGTATG
The DNA here is from genome assembly GCF_034638445.1 of Ciconia boyciana. Lineage (NCBI taxonomy): Eukaryota > Metazoa > Chordata > Aves > Ciconiiformes > Ciconiidae > Ciconia > Ciconia boyciana. The sequence goes on from NC_132934.1 coordinate 147,820,042, forward strand.
TGATGACCAGGAGTCAGTCTGTAACCCCAGCGTTTTCCTACCCTTCCTTCCCCTGTGGTTCCTGCTTAGGATGACAGCTTGACAGATCTCTCATCGGGTAGTCTCCCGGTAACGTACAGCTCGTGTTGAGAGGAGCTAAACAACCACTTTTCAAAAGCACAAGCTGTGATCTTTCATGTAGCTGAGATTTTTAGCATTTAAAGCATTTACAAGAGTTTAACTTGCAGTATGCAGTTTGATCAGATTTCTGCTGTCACTTCATTACTTTGTTAGAAAAATCTGAATTTTATAATTGGGATTGCACGGACTCCATTACAAAGGAACATTTATTAACTTACCTCATTTGGCAATGGAATTTAAATTACCAGAGGGTTTTTTTGTTTGTTAGACCTTAAACTTGCCATTGCAAAGGACCTTTTCAGTACGGTTGGTGCATGGTGCAAATTCACATCACTGGGTGTGTCGGTGGTTTAGAATAGAATGATCACAGTGAGGAGACTGCATTTAATTGTTATAATTTTCTTTTGCAAACTATGCAATCATGAAAACTACACTAATAAAAGAAGTTCTTAACTTAAGAACCCGGATGTCAAACATTTGTGGTCTTGACGTATTCTTGACTGTTTCCTTGACTGTGGAAGGGTGTGCTTCCTGCAGGTAAAAGCTCTGGGAAAAGGATCATGCTGCTGTTGCAGGTTGCTGTTGTGGAACTTCTAAAATACCTTCATTAAAAGGCTTTAAGGAAGCAGATAACTGTTGAATATAATATTTAAGGGCTTGAAGCAGGGCTTGCTAAGGGAGAATGAAAATATAATTACAGATAGCCTTACTCAGTTAAGTAATGCTTTGAGTCTTGTTGTCTTTTTTTTTTAAAAAAAAAGCTAGTTTCAAGTATGTCTTGAGCAGCACTCGCACAACCAGAGCTGTGTACCTGGAACCTAATTTGTAAAATACTTCCTTGAATTTCAGCAAATAACTTTCTCCGTGTGAACAGCAGCATGCCAGTTTTCTTAAATGGGGGGAAAAAAGAAAAAGGCAGCTTTGGGAGCAGTAACTAAAGGGGCTCTGAAAGACCCAAAGTTAGAAACCAGTGGAAACCTAGACTACTTGATTGAGGTAAGGTCCCTCTCTCTCTGTAGATACATACCTACAAATAGATGCAGTGATGTAGACAGATACCAAACAAGTAAAAAAACTGGAAAAATCAGTCTTTAACTTATCGCAGACTGGTTGAGGTTGGAAGGGACCTCTTGCAGTTGCCAAGTCCAAACCCACCCTGTGCTGAGGGTATGGGCAGTCAGAGCAGGTTGCCCAGAACTGTCTGGTTGGGTTTTGAGCATCTCTGCTGATGGAGGATCCACAACTCCCGTGGACAGCCTGTTCTAGGGGGGGTGTGTGTGGTGTTTCTAAGGAATGTTTTGTACCAGTTTGTGCCCATTGTCTTATGCCCTTTCACTTGATGCTGCAGAGGAGTGTCTGCCTCTGTCTTCCTTGTTCCCCCATCAGGTGTTTATTCCCTCTGCCCCAGCCTTCTCTTCTCCAGGCTGAACAGTCCCAGTCCTTGCAGCCTCTCCTTGTACGATGAGAGAAGCTCCACTCCCTTAAACAACTTTGTGGCCCTGGGTTGGCGCTGCTCTGTATGCCCATTGCCCTCTTGTACTGAGGAGCCTGGAACTGGACCCAGCACTCCAGGTGTATCTCACCAGTGCTGAGCAGAGGGGAAGAATCTCCTCCATTGACCTGCTGGTGATGCTCTTCCTCATGCAGCGTGGGAGGCTGTTGGCTGCCTTTGCTGTGAGCGAGTGCTGCTGGCTCAAGCAACCTAGAGGGCCTTATCTGCAGAGCTGCTTTCTAGCCAGTTGGCCCCCAGTGCCTGGGGTGGCTCCTCCCTGGGTGCAGAACTTTACACTTCTTGTTGAACTTCACAAGGTTCCCACCAGCCCATTTCTCCAGCCTGTTGGTGTCTCTAGATGCAGCATGGCCCTCCGCTGTGTTGGCCAATCTTGTGTCATCAGCAAACTTGCTGAGGGTGCACTGCCCCATCATCCAGGCCATTAATGAGGATATTGAACAGGACTGGAGCCGGTACTGGCTGTGGGGTTACACCGCTTGGGACTGGCCTCTAATAGGACTTTGTGCCACTGATCACCACGCCCAGGGCCTGCCTGCCCAGGCCGTGTTCAGTCCATGTCCCTGTCTCTAGCCCATACTTCATCAGCTTGTCTATGAGGATGTTACAGGAGATATTCTGAAAAGCCTTACTGAAGTCAAGGGAAACAACATCTACTGCCCTGGCAGTAGAAGGCTGCCAGGCTGGCACCTCTCCCTCCCTGTGTGCGTTGCAAGGGACGCCTAGGGCACAACCTAAAGCTAGAAAATGCTGTCACTGCTGTAACCTGTGCTGCAGTCAGTGAAGTGACTGCAGAGCGTTTCCTGTTCTAGCTGTGCTGTTAGCTGCAGCTAATCCGAGTGCAGCAGCTCCTGCCCTGTGGTAGTGGAGATGCTTCCAGCTAAGCTGGTAGTGCAAATCCTGCTCCAGGGCTAGCTCCAGTTTGCATTCCAGCTTTCAGTCCTACAGTCAGGTGGGTCCACACCCATCCAGGGTTATGTGGGCTACTTCTGATCCCCCCCCCCCGCCCCCCTATTTCTTCAGAAAGTGAAAAGATTTTTCTTACCACCTGGGTTTTCTTCAAGTGGTCTTCATTCTTTCCAGGCACCTGAACAGCCTTGTTTCACTGTATCGGGCCAAGTAAGACTATACGAGGTTGGTGTACGTCTGGAAAAAGCAGACTTGCCCAAAACACAAGCTGTAGAGATGCAAGCATACCCCTCCCTACCACGGCCACAAATAGACAGGGCTATTTATTTCACTTCTGCTACTCGCTACAACCTATTTTGTTACATTGCATAAAGGAAATGCATGTCACCAGGGGGGAGAACTGTGGTATTTTAAGAGTGGAATGTGGCTCTACCCCGAGCAGGAGCAATGCAGAGGCCTGATAGAGGCTTAAACAGTGCTCCATGTTAGCTACCCCCAGCTCCTTTACAGTGCTTTGTTTAGGTAACTGTTTAAAGATCTCTACTTGTTTGCACATCTCTAGAGGTAATGGTACACCTGAATACACAGAGCTCAGAGAGCAATTAGGCTTCAGCTAACACCATGCGTGCTTTGGGAGTGGCTGGGCCATGCTGGTTTCTGTCTTTGAAGGGTGAAACTGAAAATGAGCTAATACTCTTCCCTTGGCTTAAAATCTGTAATAAAGTCAGTGGGGGAGAAAGAAAAAGCAGCCAGGTGAATGTACAGCAGTCTCCTACGCGTGTTGAGGCAGTGTCACTGTGCAAAACTTTGTGAAATGAATCAAAGCTGCGGCTTCAATACAAGGGGTTAGCTATATTCAAACTGAGGCATCACAAAATAGAATCAGTACAAAAATATACATACAGTTCTTTATTAAACAACTGTAAACACTTCACTGTAAAAATCCATAAAACTTTATAAACAAACATTTTGTAAATAGATTCTATACTACAATAAAAGAATTTTAACACAATTATTTACATGCAATACTGACAAATTTGGCACTTTCTGAAAAGAAATGTACAAAACACTTTGTTGTTTAAAAAGAAATTTGAAATTATAAAAACTCAGGGCATTACTATCATGCACTTTGCAAATACCTCACAAGCACTTATGGCACAGCTAGCAGAGAGCTCCAGGCTCTCACCAAGCTCTTTACTACAAGTTCAGATAACTTTTAATGTGCTTCCGTAAGTTTGTTGTAAAACTACCTGAACATTGTCAAGAATGAAGTCAAATGCCATATTCCAAACTGATTCCACAGATGACTGCATTAACCTGAAGGGGAAAAGGAAGAAGAGGCAGAAAATTACCATTACAGAACCAGTCCTTTTTACAGTAAGTTTTGGTCTTCGTACTGGAAGACAAGATCACAACAATTCACGATGAATGGTATTTTGATTCCATCTTGGTAAAGCCCTATCTCTTCAAATATACCAAGTCTTATCTAAGGCCACAGATTCCTCTGCCATTCAGTGGTGAAATTTCTGATTTGAAAGGTCTCACACCAGCTTGTAAATGTTAGCATCTTGCAGTGGTTGTAAGCCGGCGATTAAGGCGGTGACCTTCTACCAACCTCATACTGAAGAATCAGACATGGCAAGCTTCTGGATCCTGATCTTTCCTTCCTCCTCCCAAGACATACATGCTACTTTTTTCTTCCAACAAATGCCAAGGGTGATTAAGACATTTAAATAATAGGTTTTGGGGGCACTATATTGTGCTTGTTGCTAAAAATGGAACCAAATAATGCAGGCCCACAGAGGGCTATGAGTTACCTCTATCATTCAGCTGCTACTAGAAGCAAGTCAAGGAAATGCCCAAGGAAAACAAAGCAGCTCTGTACTTCAAAATCCCCTTCTAGATCACTCTTACAGGAGAGCAGAGGGCTCCTACACTTACAGCTTTGGAAGACCTAACATCAGTACCATATGGACAACTGTGTATCATCCAACTCCTCATTCCTTGTCCTACGCTTGTTACCAGGCTTTGGAGAGACATGCTGCCACCAGTGCAAATCTCGCATACAGGGACCAGGAACAGGGCGTGATGCTTTCCGAAGAGTTTTATAAGGAATTTACTATATAGCATTCTACAAAACAGTTAACTGCACTGTGCGTTTTGCATTTTCTGAGGCCTAAAGACATCCCATAATATAAAAGCACAGCGAAGTTTTTACATTGCTGTAGTCTTTTGGGTGTTGATTAATTCTGTGAAATAAGTACTTTCCAGATACAAGACATGGAAAGCTGAGCTCCATAGTTAAGTATCAGTAAGCAAGTCACAAATGGAACTTGGGCCTCCTGACTCATGGGAAGAGTAATAGGAGCACAGTAACTAAGTAACAAAAATGGATTTAATAGGTTGGAGAGGTGAGACAGGATCTGGATACAGCAGGAGAACTGAAATCAGATGAAACAAAGGAAAGATCTAAGGTGACATGAAAAATGAATGCAAACAGGATGAAGAAAAGGGACAATGACGACAAAAACTATATCCTTTGCCTGGAAACAAAAGACTTTGTAGCAAATACTATTAAATGCTACTATCAATTTTTCACAAATTACCTATTTTATCTGCCCAACTTCTCCCCCCCCCCCCCCAATTTTTTGGGAAAAATATTTACACTCATTGATGTAATAAAAATATTTACACTCATTGATGTAATAATGAGTGTATCTAATAGGCCTGTGGCCTCACATTGAAGCATCTACTGCATAAGTGCTAACAAAAAGTCTAAATGTCACAAGTACTAGCAAATAAGCTACCTTTTCATGTACTTAACAACCAGATCTAACTTTTCCAAATCTTTTTCTTCTATTAGATCAGTACAATACTTCACAACCTGTAGAATGTCTTCTTCCATAGGATCTGTAATTAAAAAAAAAAGAGAGAACTTTTCTTTAAGTATACTTAGAATATGATCATAGAATAATTGGAATATAAGAGAAAAATTCTGCAGTGTTAGCACATTAGGGGCTGATCTGACAATTGCTGTATTCCCATATCTCCCCCCAACATCTCAAGTTGTGTACACAGAAGGGCTGCAAGGTCCTGAAATATCTGTCTCACAGACCTCTTCTTTTTTTTCTTCAGTAAGAACAAATGACAGCCGAGCTAATATTAACCAAAGGGAAAAGAAATAAGGATTTAGAATGGAATGGCTGTTTTGAAACTCTTAGGAGAATAGTAATGTCCAGGGTATGAAGGATCTCACAGGTCAATTTCCCAAGATATTAAGGCATTGCTAATTGTTTGAAATTGCATTGCTAATTTCACAAATCACAATTTAGCAATGGTGTTTGTTACACTTTTGCACTTTATTCTAGAATTCTTTCCAGCAGTTATTCTGAAAAAAAACTCCGTTCCTTTGCCTCTAAAATGACATCTTCATTAAAGAGGAATTCCCTTTCAATAGTTTTCATCCTAGTGGTTGTAATATGTTGGACAAAATAAGGAAAACCTCCCACACAAGTAACATCAAGGCATAAGACAAGGGCCTGACAAATGGGTTGAAGAGAGAGCAGGTGGATTTTCACGATATTAAGCAAGAAACAGGAGCTGGCAAAACCACAGAATAACAACTGAGTAGGAAGAATCAAGTTACTCCAAGATTGCAAGGCAGTAAGACTTCAAGATTACTGTGAAAAATAACCAGTGAAAGGAAGAGTGAAGGAGGAAAGTACAAAAAGCCTACTAAAAAAATAGTTTTCCTTGTGATGCATGCAAGATCATCACTAGCATGACATCCTGTACCTGAAATAGTTGTAATCCATTCTTTCAACAACGTCTTTACATCATTGAATTCAACAGCTCCAGCTAGGTTGGGTGCTTGTGGCCTAAATGAACCAGGCTGTTCAGTCTGCAGAGCTGATGGACCTGAAGAATCTGAAGTTGATGGAACTGCTTCTGGCTGTTACAAACATAAAAGTTGATAATGCTCAGTCTGACAAATATGGTAACACCATATATATACACATAGATAAGCGTCTAGTAAAGAATCCAGTAAAGAAAACAAGCTGCGTTTGTGAACATGGACTAAGTCTAAAGAAACGAACATAGCTTTACTGAAAGCTGTTAGTGGTAAAATTACCTGAGCAGCTGTTCCTTCTTGTTTCAAGAAACCATCTATTAGCTTCTGTGGGCTTCCAGATGTAGCCAGCACGTTTTTTGCAGGGCTACCAACGAGTTTGTTTTTCAAAGGACTCTGAATCTTTTTTACAGGACTGACTGGATTTTTTTTCCTGATTTTTTTCTTATTTTTCATTGTTGCATGCTTCAGGTGTAGGAAAGGATTTTTTGACACTGAAAAACACAGGAATAGTCAGTGGTTGATACATTTCAAATTTAATATTTTTCCATTGAAAGGGGGACTCTGGATCTTTCATAAAAATCTATGGATCAATTGGGAGAACATAACCTAGATAAAGCAACTTAACACTCGCATGCCATTCCAGATATGGGCAATGTTTTAAGTATTTGAAAAGCACTGCTAGACATTAGTGTACTCAGAGGATACTCAACTATTAATAAACCTTGTAATATCAAGCATTTCAGTGCTTGAATATGAGCAGCTGGTGAAATCTGAAGCCTACTGGACAAATTGCTTCGCCTCAGTCAGAGCACTGTCCCACCTAGATACCCGCTAAGACTTCCCACCAGTGGTTATCAGCAAAAACAGCAGCAAAAAGCCCCCCAAACTGCTTTTATCATAGTTTACCAAGGAAATTGCTCTCATTCCATCAGACTAACATATCTGTATTAGTCCGCTGACTATGAAATCAAGGTTTGATTATAATAATGCAGTATTTAACTGGCAATGAACCCAATGACATTTCCAGCCTATTTTATGACAAAGCACGTGCACAGGGAATTAATCTTACTTCTTTCTACTGATTATAAAAAGGAGACCTCAGTGATCAGCTCAGCGTAAAACCATCTGACTATCAGACATATGGTGAGATGTATCATATCTCTAGTTGCCTGAAACCCATACCAGTGCTATGGGTTTCAGGGAACCACGAGAATGCTATCTGAACATAGTTTAACTAACTTAGGTACTGAAGATGCAATACTTTAAATCACAAGACATATCAAGTTTAGATTCCATTCTGCAAACATATGGACATGGGTAAGTTTAGTGCCACAGTCCCAATGAATTGAATTAATTCCCCATTTAAGTAAAGCTAGGCATCTGTTTGCAAAATGAGACCACAGCTGGTTGTAACTGACAGTCTGTCAAAAATAAATACAGACATTCGATTTAACACAGCATCTTCATAGAAGCTTTAGTTATATTTTCCAGTTTGTTATTTAGGGTTGCATAAATATCTTTGAATAGTAAACAACTCCTATACAAAACTATTGTACAACTATATCAACTCACCAAAAGTGTTAGCAGGTTGCTGCTCGGATTGCTTTTGCCTTTGATCATAGGCATCTTTCAGCTCTGCTTGCAACTCAGCAGGCAGTGCAGCAAAAACCTCAGGGTCCACCTGAACAGTAACAAAAGATTCATTTGATTATTTTACCAGTGAGAAACACTGCTTGTTTTCTTCTAGATCACTCACATGAGAAAGGTATTTACATTTTATGCCAAGCAAAAATAAATGAGATATAACCGAAACACTGTAAAATACGTTGTACATTTTCTTCATGTACTTTAGCTTGTAAAAACCATAAAATTTTCCTTTTAATATTACTCTACCTTTATTATTTTATAAAATTACTATTTATGGGCCTTTAATACACTAACCATCTTTATTCACCTACTTTATTCACCACTATCTTTATGCACCTACTGATATACAGTACAGCTATATTAACAGAACAATGAAGCCTACCTAACTCAGAGAACATTCCCTTCAAATTTCCAAACTCAAACACTGTGACAATCAGACTTTTGTTCCTCCTTTTCTTTTCATACTTCTATTTCCTGGAAGCTGCTACACTCCTCAAACAAAATATCCTTGGAAATACCTCATATTTTGAACTAGCACAAAAGGGTTTAATGTCTTTCTCCCACAGTTGTTCACCCCTTGTTCAACTAATAAAAATGCAGTCCCTTCCAACTGTCCTAGGGGCTTGAATTCTAGATAGGAAATCATTTGTTGTCAATTGCCATACACACTCATATGGACAAAATAAAATTTCATGTATTGTCTGTTATCTTCCCTCACTGTGTGTCTGAAGTAGCAAATTAGTGACAGACTAGTCTTGTATTCTGAGCTTCCCAATATTATTGGACAGTGTTTTCAGCTCATAATCTGCAAAATCTAATTAAAAAAAGCAAACCTGTCATTTAGAGGATTAAATCTGCCCAGTGGGAGAGTGCCCTTCATTTCAGTGGTAAAATTAGGAGATGTGCACAAACAAACAAAAAATTTATTCAAAACTACTATTACTATTCTAAGGGCACAATACAATTTCTACCATTATCTGAGATACTGTATTTATTATACGTCAGTATGCATATATATTAAAAGTTACCTCTTATTTTCAATGGAGATTTGATCTTTTTTTAAAACCAGAATATGTATGTTATGTCAGGAAGGTAGGCTGTGCTATTTACACATATGATGTCTAAATTATACAGATAATAAACATGAACATGCTCCCACAGGTAAAACTCAGCAATTTAGCACAACATTTTTCCCATTTTTAGAACTCCATGTGCCAACACAAATTTTTCACCACACAAAATATGCACTAATTAAAGGAAGAAATGGGAACAACTCGGACCTCAATTACTGCATACATTGCACAGAACAAAGCATTGTAGTGGAATGTAGCCAATTAAGTCCAGAAGCTTAAGTTATTTTTTAAATACAAATTTTATTTAATAAAACTATTTTAAAAAGGTTAATGTTCTCTGGTTAAGCATTCGAGAGTCAGGAATTTGGGAGGCCCTGAATTAACACTGGTTTTTGTGTACACCACTTAATAATTCACGCAGAAATAATGCAGTACAGGGAACTGGACGTGTTTTTGTTATTCCTCCTATCATTGCCATCTGAAAATCTAACTGTAAAAATTCAGTTAGAAGAGCCACCCGTCAAGTTCATATGAATTCTACACTAATTAATTGGAGTTTCGGGTAATTTGCTGTACAGCCAGACTGTCCTAACATAGCTTTCACACAGCTCTATCACATTCACATTATGGAGAACCTCGATTTTATAAATTCATGTATTACCTCAGCATACAGCTATCAGTATTTTTGATGTGCTGTATAGATTTTATTAGAAGGAATCTATACCATGTTAAGACAATGTAAGGATGAGGTGCAAATTTGCCACCAGTAATTAACTCCACTACTACAAATGTCATTCATTTCTAAGCATCTGTAATCTTTACTTCTTGCATCCTATGCTTTTACAGGATTCAGCTGCTACAGAGATATACAGCTCTTCTAAATTTTAAGATTACTTCAGCAGCTGATGGAAATGAATGCAACCTATCTGGATTCTTTTTATGGGAGAACCCTACCCAACAAAGGACATTTTCCACATGTTTTCTAATTAATAAATCACTATCAGCCAATTAACTTGGCATCTGGTCATAAAAACACAGTTCAGACAAAAGGAATGAAGGGTTGAAAAACAAACCTAATTAAGCTATAAAAAGATGGCAGGGCATCATTTAAGTTTGCTGAGTTGATGTAGCTAAAGTACTCGATTTGGAGTAGCTTGCAATATTTCTACACCTCAAACCTATTACTACTTAGTTCACTGCATCATTTGAAAGAAAGTAATCTTAAATGTTTGTGTGCAGTCATACAATATACACTCCCAGAAAGACTTTAACAAAAAAAATTGTGTCAAACTGTATTTAGACAAAGATGATATTTTTGAATTAAGTTCACATTTGATTTTAACAGAGAAAAAAAATCCTCCCGTATTAATGAACTGGTTTTAGCATTTTTTTTTCTCCAAGTCTAAGGAAGCTATTCAACCATATTATTCTAGGTATTAAACTTGGACCTAACTCAGAAAAGGAAAATGGTAAATCGTAGTTCTCTTTTTGCCAATAAAGAAAGCTGAATGGTTTTCGGGAGAAAATTCGGGAGTACAAGCATAAGGGATTCTAAAATAGATAGTATGGATATCCCCAACAAAGAAATAGGAAGTAGCCAATTCTTCTTGAACTACATCTTCAAACAAAAAGGCTGCTCTGCTAAGCCGACATTTTTGGATCAAGTAACACAGTCACAAACTGCATTAGGAGATAGAGACAGGAAAACCAGTGCATCTGAGTGTGTATATTAGGTATTTCTAAGACAATTTCAAGAAGTAATGTTGTTATAAAGAAACAACAATCAATTCTCAGCTACCTACTTAATAGACAGGTAAAGCATAAACACAAACTACATGTAATTTTTATAGAAAGCCATATGCAGTTAATATTTACCCTGAAAAAGAGTACTGAGTGGTAAAACAAGTGTGGAGGGGTGTACTTTAAAGCATAGCATAATTTTACACACAAGTCCAAGATAAACTCTTGCCTATGAATGAATGTAACTACACAATTTAAAACAGCTGGGGTACAGAGAGTTCATATACTATTCGCACAATATTTCCATTGGGGAAACTCAACTTTGCAGTTCAGGAATACAAACTAACACAACTGTTTTTGAACCACTGAACTTGAATCAAGGTGAAGAAATTTTAGTAGCAGTATAGACTACACATCTTCTAAATAACAATAATGCATTAACTACTATTTACTGAAAACAGGTCAGGAATTTCTATCTAATTTTCTCTGGATTCTTTGTCCACTAAGCAGCATTATGCCTTAGAAACACCAACAAATCTCTCTCTATAAATTTGATTAGGTGATATCATTTTGTCCGAGAACAGCAATGGAGCAATGGCACAGCAAATAGAAAAATAAAAATACTGCTCTATTTTAAATGATGCACATGCAAGATATTATATCTCTGGGTAATCCAATCTTTGATTTTTTTTTAATTTTTTTTTTACCCTACATTTGTTCAGCACCATCTTGGATTGAAGGGTGGAATATAATTAGAAACATCATTACTGCTCCGCCTTCAGGTCCCTATTTTGAGAAACAACTTTGCACTTTCTTCATCCTGGACATGCTGTATATGAGCTCATTTAAAAATTATGGAGATATGCACAACCTTTAGCCGTGCCTGACTTCCTCCCAGGAATGTGATACAAACAATCACCTCTACAGAAGCTAGCAGAGGTTGGCTTTACACCATCAAAACATCCACTTAAACAGAGTGAGTCTCCTGTGACTAGCTAAGCAGATTTTAGGACTGTTTCACACTGACGGTGCAGTGTAACTCAGCTGCAATGCAGAAAAAAGGCTATTTACACACTGGATTGCAAAGCAAAGTGTAAATGAGGAGGTTTTACATTAAACAACAGCAAAAACATAGGCATACTGATGACTATAAATCTGTAATAAAAACTATCATGCTATGTTTGTGATAGATCAAGTTACATTTAAAAGCACAGACTTTTTAAGATATTAAAAGACCATAAATAATTTTGCTAAGTCACAGATTCCAGTAATGTTGTCTCAAGAAAAAGCTGTTAACTCTTCCTATAGGTGGAAAGTTGATGTTTATTGATACCCTGCAAACATCCCACCTGTGAGAAAGCTGGCAAGGCTATCACATTAATTCCCATATTGGTATTTGTTTCTTGGAGCTCTGGTATTTGTAAAAGCACTGTTCCAACTGGTTGTGACAGAAGTGCAGCGTTACATCCATTTATTGGCTCTTTTTTGCCATCTCCGTAATTCTCCCCTTGCTGAATGGTGTATATTTGCTCTACTTGTTCTCGGAGATCAGACGGCAGAGCTTCTAGCACAGACTTATCTAGCTGCAAATATATAAAAGCTTTTAGATTTTTCTGAGGAATAGATAACAGAGTTAATTTTACTCAAAAATTAGTTCTACACTTCTTGAATTTTAGAAAAAAATATTCATTTTAATCTGTGTACGCAAACATACTTAGGAACCTGACAGTTATACTCTGCAGCAGCCAAATGTAAAAATATCGTTTAAGACTAAGTAGTTCAAGTAAATATGAATGCTCAGTTTTATCTTTTCACAATGTTCAGTGTTCTCATCACAAATCCTATATAAGGTTTCCTCTACAACTACGTAGTGATAAGGAAACCCAAATTCTCAGTTCAAATTATTAGGCAATATGTTGATATGAATACTAAATTGGTGTTTGGTACCGAAGTAGTAAACAATTAATTTCTTTCTTTATATAGTTCTAGGATACATGTTACTAATTTACTTTAATGGTATCATGTATGTTTGCATACTGTCAGACTCTTGCCATAGATTTTGATAATGAAATAAGTTTTAGATTCAAATTTTTGCTTGCCGTAATAGGTACTTACCATCAATTATCGACTTGGAAAAACTGAAATGAGCCCTCAGTACCTAGAAGTTGCTGTATACAATGACAGCTGCACAAGTAACTGAATGTAATTGACAAGCAGATTTAGGGCATCACTTTTCTCACAAGTAAAATTTGAGTAAAACTATGTAGATAAATGCCAATGTTTGCCTGTAAGTTCTGCGAAATGAGACTCCACAGCAGTGTCAGGAAACCTTATCTTTTACCTTTAAGAAGAAAATTTGGAGTTCATGACCCGATTTTGGATTTACACAGAACTACAAATTATCTATGAGAAGATACTTGGCTTATGGTAACTGAGAGGTTTTGATGAAAGCTGTCTGTATTATTAATCTCTTCAGTTATTCATTCTACATTCTGTTTGTGTTCCCTCATTCCAAATTGGCTACATATATACCTCTATAAACATTTTCTGGAAACCCTGGGTGTAAAATACCTTGCTGTTGCCCTCCTAGCACACAGTACACAAACAGCAGTATGGGACTAACTCTCACCACTCCCTCCCTGTACCGAATTCTGTATCATATTCCATATTATAATATGGTTATAAAGCAGAAGGAAAGATAAGCGTATTGTGCTATAAGGCTGCCAAAGCTTTAGGAACTCTACTGCACAGCTAGTGCATTTTTCACTTGTTCATACATATTCCTCCTATAGGAATATACTCCTCTGAGTATATGGAGCTTCACAATGTTCAGTGAAGTTGCTTTTAGATCCTGAGCTAGCTTGGGTATTGCATTGTGGAAGAAACAGTTTTCTGCCAAAAGCATAATTAGCTTCTAAAAATGTATAAATATTTGGTAAAGCCGTTAACAGAACATCAACAAATGCTTTTACAGATTTGAATTACAGAAAATAAAATTTCAGATTTTTACAGAAAAGCATGTAAATCTGCTTATACTTAAGATACCTACAGAATTCAGTGCACCTTGCTCATACCAGACCTTTGTAACAGATATCTGCTTGAATAACATGTGGGGTGGAAATAAGGAGGCTCTTCCTTTGTTAAAACACACACAAAAAAGCTCCAAACCCCACAGAAATATTTTACTTAAATAAAGATTGTCCTCCTCTCATCTAAAAGGTGATATTCTGTACAAATGTTAAGTGTGCACCTTGTCTTCAATATTATTTGAAGAAAATTTGAAAAAATACAGGAAGATGAATAATTAAATCTAAATACAAGCTTGTAATTCTTTTAGACAGAAACTTAAGAGCACAGCCATTGTAAAAATATATGAGGTAGTGTAAGACTAGTTGCCGTTCAGTTCCTTCTCACTGACTAAAGCTTGAAGACAAATTTATAGTGTAATTTAAAGACTGGTATAGAATACAAGACTTTAAGAAATTATGTGGAGAAGACTACCTGATAATAATTTATTGGCATCTGTGGCAAAGAATATTACTCCCATAAAGAGGGACAGAAAACATTTAGAAGTTCTGTCTTCATGAAAACGACACTTGTCAAAATTCTTCTTGAGCTACTCATCAGTGATTAAGCTAATCAGAAATAATTTTAAGAGCTAACATAAGAAAAGGGAATTTACATATCTGCATCATATCACAATCATATAAACACTGAGCATTAACTACAGAATGTGTCTAATTTCTCTGATGGAAGTTTTCCTGAAGTTTATTTTGTGTTTTTTATAATTAGGCTCTGGGCTTTGGTTGTGAAAGGTGGAAGGTAATGTTTTTTAATATTTCATCCTCAGCATATTTTTCCATTCCTGTACCATTCCAATCCTTTGGCAAGTGATGGGAAGGGAAAAAGATACTGGAAAATTAAATTTTTTTCCTTGGAAAAAATACAATCTTTTTTGAGTTAGTCTACAAATGACTGCTCTGTAAAAATCCTTTTATTAAAGCAAAATAGTTTTGCATCAATAACAGTTTCTTACTGTGCATTTCTTACTAGAGCTCTTTTTATTTTAAAAAAGTGTAATGTAACTTTTTTTGCTCTATCCAAATAAGACAAACAATCCCAAGTTATTACAATATATTGCAGATATTTTATATTCTCAGATTTTACCTGGGAAGCAGATGGAACCTCAATACTCAGATTAAGCCTGGATTTTACACTGATAGGAGAATGTATGCCATTCCATTTGACAGTAGACTCAGTGTTGTTAACATTAGAATTGAGACCAGATGTGAGATGGGTACCGCGAGATGGAAGAAAAGTGCAAGTTCTTGAATCAGATGATATTTCAAGGTCCATAGCGGCCACAAATACTATACATATGAAAAGAAAATACAGAATGATCATCTAATAGTTAAAAATACTCTGAAGATTCAAGATACAGTGAAGCTAATTTCCAGTTTTCTTTGCTAAATAGTTTATACAATACATAGCATAATTATAACACTGTCTATTTTGAAGTATCCTTTGTTACTATTAATTTTTAAAAATTATTGGAATAATCCTATACAAAGTTTTATTTGTAGCATTTTCATTTGCAGCCGCAAAATCTGCTCTCAAAGAGTTTATGTTAAATAATTTGTACTGGTATAATATTGAGTCAGTATTCCAAAAGGTAATCTATGTTGGAGCCCTTCAGAACTGATCATTATCACACATGCAAAGTACAAAGCTTACTGACCTTCCTTATGTTCTTCTTCTGAGCACTTTTTTGCTTTCTGAACATGAAAAAGATCAATAACTGAATGCGATCCACCAGGTAAGTGTCCAGATTGTACTGTTGAGCAAGCTGAAGTGGTTTTACTGATGGGAACTAACTGCTGTACCTGAATTCCAACCTAAATCCAAAACATTAATACATTCATTTTATGAAGTTAAAAAAAGATAATAAAAAAAAATATCTGTAATTCTTTCATAATAGCATTGCCTTCTCTGAAATTGGCTGCCTGTTGTGAGTGGGGGAGAGAACAAATAAAAGTATGTTGAAATATACATAAATAGCCACTAAAAACATCCCAAACAAATCCCAGGATTATCCACCACAATCCAACAGCTAAGAAATTACAAAGATAATACCATCTTAACTTCTCTGATACAGAAAGTGCTGTGAACAGGATCACGGAACAATGCGTTTATTATGAAATTTCTTAGACACTAGCAAACATAGAAGTACTGATCAGGAAGTAATTAGTATTAAATCTGGCTACCTGTACAAGAAAGGAATGTTTTTCCTGAGCACAATCTATACTAAAACCATCACTTCAGTGTACAAATGAGAAAAATAATGTTGTTTCACTTCTAGACATGGCTCTTGCAAAGTCTCAATGGATGAAAGTACATTGATGAAAGTAGTCTTCATCAGATGCGGTGTTCCTCATTTTGAAAGACATCCTCACTTTTCATTAACTTTTAAATACCAAATCAACAGGGGTTCAAAAACAGTGTCCAACTAAGAATGCACTGGTACATTGTGCAAGTTTACTGCTAATCCTCCACAATTATTAAGAAAAAACCCAACACTTAAAAAAAATAGTGTATAGGACTCAGAAAGCATGAAGGAGCTCGTGTACATATTTCCACAAGATCGTCTTCTATAATTACACAGCAAGGATTTTGTTTAACAGCTTCTTAGCTGCAACTAATGTGATATTAAAACATTATTGTAAAAAGTTTTTCTTTGCACTTTTATCTTTTTGCTTTGAAATATTTCTAGATTTGAGTTCTAGAACTTAAAAGAAGCCTTTGGAATACTGTGTTTGCTGTGCTGTACAACAACTTTGCCTTGGGTTTTTGGACTTTTAGGACAAGTGTTTGAGTTAAAGTGTTATGTTAACTCTATGGGATAAGTGAGTGGATTCATGCACCCAAGTGTCGGCACAGACAGCTAAGGGTATCGCTTTAGGACCTTTTCTAGATATTGTGAGACGAAGGGCATGACTCACTTAATGTATAAGTGAAGCTTAAGGGGACTAGCTCCAATATAGACATAGGATGTGTCTAAAGTCAGTTGAAAGGAATACTACTGAGGGACCTTGGATATATCTGCACTTCATTATATAATCTTGAACTGCACGGCCCCTCCAGAACTGAACAGAGCCACCTGGTCAGAAGTAGTACATTGTTTTGCAAAACAACATGTGCAACACCTAGGAGATACTAACTTTAAAGAAGAATCCTCTAGAACAAGGTCTAAAGAAATCAAGTGAAATAGAACGATGCAAGAAGTCAGGAAAGAAAGCAAAGGAGACAGATAAAGATCTAGAAAGAGACAGGGCGAGTGTGCTGGTTTTGCCTGGGATAGAGTTAATTTTCTTCATAGCAACTAATAAGGGGCTATGTTTTGGATTTGTGCTGGAAACAGTGTTGATAATACAGGGTGTTTTCGTTATTGATGAGCAGTGCTTACACAGAGTCAAGGCATTTTCTGCTTCTCACCCCACCCCACCAGCGAGTAGGCTGGGGGTGCACAAGAAGTTGGGAGGGGACACAGCCGGAACAGCTGACCCCAACTGGCCAAAGGGCTATTCCACACCATATGATGTCATGCTCAGCATATACAGCTGAGGGAAAAAGAAGGAAGGGGGGGACGTTCGGAGTGATGGCGTTTGTCTTCCCAAGTAACTGTTACGTGTGATGGAGCCCTGCTTTCCTGGAGACGGCTGAACACCTGCCTGCCCATGGGAAGTAGTGAATGAATTCCCTGTTTTGTTTTGCTTGAGTGCACGGCTTTTGCTTTACCTGTTAAACTGTCTTTATTTCAGCCCATGAATTTTCACACTTTTACTCTTCTGATTCTCTCCCCCATCCCACCGAGGGGGAGTGAGTGAGCGGCTGGGTGGGGCTGAGTTGCTGTCTGGAGTTAAACCACAGCAGAGAGGATGATATATATTTCCTCAATTCCAAGAAGAAACCCAAGCCATGGAGCTGACTTTGCAAGGCAACATTGTGAATTAAAACCCTTGTTCTACATCCAGATGACCAGTAAAGGCAGATTTGTTTTAGAAAGCCTCTGTGGTCTGTTGTAACAAATGGCTCATGCCAAAACAGTCTTATCATGGGTTCACACTACTATGATAAAACCACTGAGATGAGCAAGCGTGTTCTAAAACAAACCATGATTCAAAAGAGCCAGCCATTCACCTTCAAACAAAGCCCAAACCATGGGTTGGTAACTTTTCTGTCTCTAAGACTTGCAGTCTAGAGCAAAAACTCCTCTGATCTGTACCTTCGATTGGCATTACAAGCAGTAGTTATATTAATTACTTAACTAATAACTGTGCAAAAGTTTACAGAAAATTCTAAGACAAAATAAAATTTACATGTGCTAATAGAACCATAGAAGATACGGTCTAACTTTGTTACATCAGGCTGTTTTAAGCTGTGAATTAATCCATAACACAATAAAATTTTCTTTTTTTACATTTATGGCTTTGTAACATGTTTTTCAAACGTAAACATACAAAACATAGTATGATTGCACAGCCTAATTTACATATTATTTGTATTGTCTACACTTTTGCTTAAGTTTGGTTATTGTCTACCTTGGAGAACTGAAAATTTATGAAAGAATTTAATCAAAGAAGGTTGATACAGAGAATAAATTTCAGTTTTCCCATTAACTCACCCCTCGCATATCTGATATGTTCAGTTTCATTGTATGAAACATGTTTAGAGTTTCTTTCCCAATTACTTTTGCACTGTCTGTTGCGTGGTCTAGAGTCACAGTCCTACACAGAACAAAAAAGTATGGTTAAAAAGGAAACCGTTTCACAAATCCTAAAGACAACAACAATTCTGTATTTATTCCAGAGAGGACCTCAAAGAAAGACAGATCATAATTTCTTGACATACAGAAACTGAACACTGTTTTTGTTCTGTGGTTTCTTTTTAAAGGTAATTAGAACTAAGCACGTTCTACAGAAAAAAAGCAGATTACTTACTAATTGAACATTCTCAGTGTGCAGTCCACACATTAAATTGTCAAATATAATATATATTTATATACATGCTATCTATTGAAGCCAGACAAAAATGTTTCACTTTAGTACTCATAGAAATGCACTCATGCACTACCCTTCACTCAAGCTTGGTTCATAAAGAGTTTGCTCAGTATTATTTCAGTCATCAATTGTCAAATATCTAAAGCAAGAGTTTCAGAAGGAACTCTGAGAGAGAAGCAGATATAGGCATGTGCATGTGGATTACAAATAACAAAGAACTCGGATTAATGGTAACTCTAAACAACGTTCCAAATACACATCTTACACTGTGGGCAATTTTCTGCAACAACCCTCACAAAATTACCTGCTTGTGAGTTTTACAAATTGCCACCCGAGAGCTTGGCAGGGCAGTAGTAGTACTTGGTAGTTCTGGATTCTCTAATGGACTAACATTTGAGACAGGTAAGGACAGAATTTCAGATGGCTAATCAAACATATGTGAGTGATGTAGTCTTCTCACTGAGGTAACCGATGCAGTTTTAACTCTGATGGAGTGGGCTCTGTGGACAAAAGGAAGTTCCACCCTGGTGTTTTGGCAGGGTGCCACCCTGGCAACTTACTAAACACTTTGATGGTGTCTCCTTAAATTTTACTCTACTTTTGATTGAATCTGTCAGAAATCACCATGAACAGCCAAGTGATCTCCAGAAAGGTCTGGTTCTGCCAATACAAAAAGGAAAAACCTTCCTGCTGTGAATGATATGAAGACCTCCCTGAGCCTTACAAGTTAACATTTTTA
This sequence comes from Ciconia boyciana, assembly GCF_034638445.1. Lineage (NCBI taxonomy): Eukaryota > Metazoa > Chordata > Aves > Ciconiiformes > Ciconiidae > Ciconia > Ciconia boyciana. The sequence goes on from NC_132934.1 coordinate 147,839,690, forward strand.
AGAAAAAGGAGATCAGTATCACCATTAAGATGCAACTATGCAAAATATTAGGGAGAAATGCAGGATGGGTCTAAAGGTACACACCCATTTCAGAAGAATATTTTACAAAGGTCTATGCTGTACTATCAGGACTTGATATCAATGATGCAGTAAAAATACCATTAACATCTCAGAAGTTTAATTTGATTTTAAGCGTGCCTGTGAGTCTGAATCCTTTGTAGGACTATGATTATCATTCTAGGGAATCTTGACCTGTAGGATGAGAAAGCATAGCAACTCATTAACCTGTGAGGTGAGGGGGCAAGAAATGGGTCATGAGCTATAGCTACAGAGAAAATCTTAAACTGAAGAGAGAAACTGGTCACTTTTAGCTCCAGTAAATAATCCCAAATTGTTGGAACTAGGCTGTACATTGGGAAAGCACACCTGAGGGAACACCACCCTGAGATTCTAATCCATTTGCCTGGATGCAACTTCTAGAGTTTAGCCTGCTGCTGCTAAAAAGCCTTTCACTGGACTGAACAGAAATGCTCTAACAAAGACAGGAATACAGCACCTGTATCATCAAATAACATAAATTGGATTGACTGGGGTTGCCAAGTTCATTAGTAAAGCCAGAAGCAGAAACAGAGACACTGCCAAACGAGATCCTGGCATCAGAACTGCTTCAGCTATGTGGGAACAACTTAGCATCCTTGGGTGCCTCCTCATCTTACCTTAACGAAGACTTTATGAATTAGGGAAAATTCAGGGCACATGTACATTAGCATGCCTGACCACAGAAATGAGGTCCAAAGCATTGACCTGTTCATGACAAAGCAGTCTGGCACAAGTTCCAATAAAGGAGGAATAAAGCTCTATCTCAACACACCTCAATCCTAAAAAGATGTTCTTAGGCTGTTAAGAGTAAATCTTCAGCTCAAACAATTCACGACAGCCAGAAGACAAAAGTATAGACTGATGGATTTTCTTCTTGATATACCAGTCCCCAAAGGTGATAAGCTTCTGACAGTGAAAGCTGAATTTTGTAGTTTCAGTTTTTAATACAGCTGAATTGTATGTCACAAGCTCACAAGTATTAGACAGACCCTATGCATGTAAGTCCTACTGTTGAGCTCTAACTCACTGAAAGAACACCCCCACCTCTTCCGTGATCAGCAACCTTGAGCAAATGACCCTTCAGTTCAGGAGGGATTCATCTGTAACAACAACGTGAGATGGAGGGAAAAATAGAAAAGACCTTTCTTTGAAGATGCCAAATGCACTCTCACACAAAAGCCAGGATCATCCCTTTACCTAAGGAACAACTGCTTTGATACAGAAGTGTCTGTCTGAAGAATAAATGTGTATTTAGAAGGTTCTGAGACAATCTTGCATGAAACAGCATAGAACTACACGATGCTCTATGCCTAGATTTCACTCTTGTGTTTTCAGTATGCAAGCATATAAATAAATTTGAGGTAAAAAAAATCTTTATACTCAACATAATCCAGTTGAACAATAGGAAACAAAGAAGCATCAGAAATAAATAATGGGTAAGAGTAACAATGCTGCTTGTGGAAGCTGAAGGTCCTACTCCTTTGACAGTGACCTATCAACTGACTACCCAGGCAGAGTAACTGGGTTATCCCATTTCAGCAGGGATGGGCAGCCATCACAGGCACCATCTCAGTGAGATGAACAGTGCTGCAGTGAGACCAAGCAGAAAGAGACTTTATTACATTGAGAATGATCCACAAGAAAACAAAGGCACTTCTGATGAGGAACTTAGGACTATATGAAAAAATGTAACTGTGAAGATCAAGAGACATGAACAAGTTGCCTTCTTGAACAGCTGAAACATGGGACACAGTCTTCTGACCTTGAGATTTTGAGATTCAACTTTCTTAGCTCCACTTTGGATTTTCATTGTCTTTTCTCTTCTAGGACCAAAAAAATTATCTTCAGACTTATTGGTGAAACAACAGGAAAGACAGATTCAACACAAAGAAACTTGTCTGTACTAAGACGGACAACTGCAGTCCAAGGTGTCTGATGCCAGCTCCAATCTTCAGAATCCAAAGTGGCCTCTCAGTCTTCTGCAGCAAGTAATTCTGCAAATACTGCTCTAGTCCCCACGCACTCTAGACTTGAAGGAGAATAGTACTGACCAGACATCCTTCTTGACAAGTACAAAGGCAATTTTCTCTGAGAACTGACTCCAACTGTCACAATCAGCATGTGACCAACAACCTACCAAGGAACAGCAGAAAGCCCCTCAAGGAAAAGGAAAGTACCCAACGCTAAACAGCTCAGGAAGAGGGAACAGTTTGCAGCAGCAGAACATTTGAACTCAGCTGGTCACTGAAAGAAATAAAAATGCTGCTGCATGCATGTTATAGTGCAGGACGTAAATATGTCTTCTACAAGTACTGCAAAAGGAGAAACAGCCCCAATATTGAGCAAGCTGGAGAAATGTACACCAACAATATACATATGTATGACTGTTTGAAGATAAACCCTTTAAAAGATCGAACACCTTTATTAGCTAGTATTTCATGAGACTATTATCTAATTAAGAGCAACCTTAAACTACAGACTATTAAAGTCAAAAAGGAAGAAGAGAAAAAAATTGTACCTCCCTACCAAGAAATGGATAGTCACAATAATTCATTGAAAATATTTCACTAAATCACTTTAATTTTTAAGTAGCATCCACAGACACACAAGAGTATATTCTCTCAAGAAAGCAATTTCAAACCACAAAGAATGCGCTTGTGGAGTCAGATTCCTTCTTTCCCATTCCTGCTTCTTCTGAAAACCACAAATTGTTTCTTCTATGCCCAAAAACTTTTCAACTACTGATATATTTTCTTTTTTCCCCATTTTCTCTTTGAAGAAACTCAAAGGCAGAATATGACTGTTAAAATTGTTCTCTCTTTCTGATTCGGACACCTTAGTGTCTTCCTTCTTTCTCCTCCCAATATGCTGCGTTTTTTATCACTGGGAGATTTACATTCCATGCTGTTGACCAAAAGACCACATATGCACAACCCAAACACAGAAGACTTTTGATAATAATATTCTACTTCTGATTTTGGTGCAGATTTGATATGTAGATAAAGGGGTACCAAGCACTTTAAAATTTCTGTCCTGTCTTCCTGTAAGTTTTGGTGCTTGACAGCCTGCAGAAGTATGCTCATGCCTATGACTGACCATCCTTTTTTCCATGCGTAGTTACCTGGCGATATTATCACAGATTCCATGACCTCCGTATTTTGCAGGCTCCACTGGTGCCCCAGCCTTTCTGACCATAATTTTAAGGGTCAATCGTTTACCCTTCATACCAGCAGCTTCAAGTCTACGTTGGATTTCTTCTGAGAGGCTCAGAAGGAAAGCTTCTGCTTCCTTAGGCTGAAGAGGAAAAACAACAACATGTTTAGATAAAGACTAGTTTTCAAATACTGAAAGTAAATCATTAAGGGTTAATGCAATCCAGATTGTGTAAACTGAAAAGAGCAAGCTCACTCATAGGCAATTGTCTTATTTAACTTCAAGTGTTTTGTTTACATTGTAGGTTGCTGAAGTTAGGTGAGATGGTAGATTGCTATCCTGATGCTGAAATAAGTAGGAAATACTAAGTCCTTTTGGAAATAAGTCTTTAAAAAAATGTGTTTAGAAACCCCAACAAAGGCCTGCAAGTCTAACTTTAAGCACACACCTAGAAGATGAAGAGCGTAGGGGCTTTTAAGGAAAATCTTTTTTACCATAAGGAAAGTCAAGCAGTGGAACATGTTGCTCAGAGAAGTTGTGCAGTCTTCATTCTCGGAGGTTTCCAACACCACACTGGATAAAGTCCTGAGCAATTGGTCTGATCTCAAGCTTCCCCTGCTTTGAGCAAAAGGCTGGACTACACATCATGAGGTCTCTCCCAACCTGATTTTTCTATAATTTCTATAAATGCTTAAGTTCTCAACAAAGAGCTGAGTTATTTTTTAATACAATTTTGTCAACAACATCCCCTCCCCCTTACAATATTTGTAAAAAGTTTAATAAAAATGTTGTACTGGAGCAGCTGGTGATGGTTTCAGACACTGGCATCTTTGAATAATCAGCATTTAAATGAAAGAGAATGCTAGGTGCTGACAAACCTACTGCAGTTCTCTTTTTCTGTACCAGACTTGTATAACGAATGCAGAATAGCCAGCTAATTTTGTGCAAGCTTCTTTTCAGTCCAATACTTTTGCAGTCTCTCCTCCCATTTTATCGTTTGGTCTCCTACTTCTTCATTTTCCTCATTTCTATTTGGTGGCTAAGATGGTGCTCTAACAGATCAAAGTGTAAGTGAAAATAATCAGAATATGAGAAGATTCTTCTACAGCTGAAAGAAGTCACTGCAGAAAAGAAAGTAAGTTTGAATTTACCTGTGTAAACCTTATTCCATAGTTGATTTCTGCTGAAACAGATTTTCTTTCTTTTTCTGTACGAACAGGTCGATCATCCAAACCACGACAAAATCTGTAGAGCATTTGTCCTGTTTTTGGACCAAATTCTTTTTGCAGTTTTGACATTGAAGCACATTGCAGATCTCCACAGGTTTTAATTCCCAAAGAAGCCAGCTTAGATTCCATCGTCCTGCCAACTCCTAACAACAAAGCAATTAGTTCTGTTAACTCTACACAATTCAGAGCCAGTCAGGTTTTGAACAAATAAAATTTGTCTCTTTAAACTTACACTAGGTCATATCAAATTAATAAATATACACCATAAAAAATAAATTCCACTCAATAAAACATGGTTCAAATGGAAACTTTTGCTGTCTTAATCTGTTTTACATATTTAGTTTAAGATGTCATACTGCAGCATGTTTCTTTATTTCTGGGTAAAATGTGAATGACTCCTGCTTGCAAATCTTGACAAGGTACTGCCTGTTACAGAGTATATAGCTTTGAACACCACAACACTCAGTCCAAAAAGAGTGTCCAACATGTAATATGTTTTGCCATCATATACAAGTTACTTAATCTAAAAGAAAACCCAAGAAATATTTTGACTACTGTTCCACTGCTTCCTAGGTAGAAAAATAATATTTCAAGTAGAAGTGATAGCATACCTGTATCACTTGTGCTTTGAATTACCAAGCACTGGAAATTGTAGGTATCCATGGCAATGGCACATATGTAAGTGTGATAAACTTAAGCATATTTCTGGGTTTTGGAGAGGTGGCCTGTTACTTCTGAAAAATATCAGTCCTATGAGTTTACACTACCAAAGACAGCGAAAGTTAGAAATCTCAGGTCATCAGCTTGTATCTTTCATAATCTGTAACTCTGTCTAGGTGGCATTATTGACACAAACACTAAAAAGTTTTTATTATGAACATGCAAGTGAATTCTGAAAACTTTAAAATATTCAAGTCAAAGAACAGTACTATATAAATAATTTTCTGGAGGAAAAATATCTCCTATAAGTTATGCCAAAGAGAAATGGTGCTGTGCTGTAAATGATGTTTGGTCATGGAAGGGGATACATAAAGAGAATTGCTGGTAAACCTGCACCTGTCTATGTATGCTATTCCTACCACTTTTCCATTTCAGTGTCTATTGCTGTCTATTTTTTGTTTCCCTTCTCTCTTTTCTTAAACAGAGAAAAATACTATTTTGAACATTTAACACTAAATGTGTGTGTACACATGCAGGCTGAGCTCAGCTGATCACTAACATACAAAACATAAATGAGTGCTTACTCAGCACTTCTTGCACTGTGTCTGCATCACATTATACTACCAAAGTATTGAATAATAATACGATACAGAGTTACATGCCAGGAAATGCTTTAGCTTACAACTCTTCTAAGTATTTTCCTGGAACAACAGAAAAATATAATAAAGCCTGTTTTCATACAGGTGTATTCCGCATGTCCTTACTATCACTCTCCCAGCACAGTAACTCCAGTTCCCTGCCATCTCTCTGTGAATCCCACTATGCCTTGGAGAACCTCCCTAAAACCTGTGCGCCAGAAATGCTTCTTTCCTCCTCTCCAGCTTTCTCCTTGGTCTTCTCTATGTCCACAGGCATCTCACTCAGTCGCTCCAGTTCTCCCTTACTGAAATATCCTTCCTTCTCCTATCCGACCAAGGAACGCTGGACAGAAAACAAGAACTCTGGATATACATATGATGACTGGGAACTACTGCCAAAATGTACAAGAGCTGAATTTTGCCTGCCTGTCCCTCAAAGGATGTACTAATTTGGATCAGTGTCCTCTGTCAAGCTGTCATTTTTCACAAAACTTGTAGAAACATTATGTCATTAGAACGTCTATCTCTCAGTAAGATTTGGCTGAAAATTGCCAAACAGTTCATAAAATTATCAGTACTGTCATACTTACAAATTATAAATCACAATCACTGTCACAATCATTTCTTCAGACAACTAGGCAAAAAACAGTTGGAATTTGACAAACCTGTTGTTGTTCTTTAAAAGAATCAACACATTCTGTCAGTTTGCAGTATACCATTGACTAAAGATCCTTACACAAAAAAATAATTATCTATGTAACAAATGCCTAATGTGTATTCTAAGTCTACCCAAACCAAAAACTGTCCATAGCTGGATGCAGAGCGTAACGGTGGTAATACTCCCACAGTAGCCTTACTTTCCACCTTCCTCTCTATTTATCAGACATTCTAATACAGCTCATGTTGCAAGCAGAAACACTTCTCTAGTTTGGTAACATTCTCCTCTGCCAGATTTATTTCTTAATCTTCCTTCTGTCTGTATTCTCCTCTAAATCTCTCAGAGTTTCTTAGATGCAGCAGAGATTAAACAAACTCCTCTATCCTCTCTCTCCTTTCCCCCCCTCATATACTCTCTGTTTCATTATGGCATCTGTGCCGTTTTTTCCAACTCCTGACTTCATGCACTCCTTTTTAGAAAGAATACTCTCTTGGGCTAGTTCTCAGTTCTAAGCAAACCCTGCCTCTCTCAGTGATAAGTACCTCATGTTACTATTTTATTACATTAATTATGATACAGCAAACTAGCATTCACTTGAAATGACTCATCTAAATAATTTTATTAAAGAATATAAGGTTGCATAACATACTAAACTCTGAGCTTCTTCCACAGATCATGCTGTGTGATCTGTAAAATTCTTTGCTAAAAAAGATGCTTCTCAAAGATACAAAAAGGTCACAGAGATTCTTTTCAGAAATTTCCAGAAGTCAGTATATCTTCTTTTTTCAGATCATAACCATGGAATAGCATCTAATCTTGTTTCATACAGAATGCAGATTTGTAGCTGAAAGTGTTTTCATATCAGGAGGCAAAATGTCCTGCAAAAGAAAGGAGTACCTGGAAGACTGGTAACAAGTTGCCCTCTGATAAAATCATCCACTTCTTCAGGTTTTAAGTGATACTGTCCATTTGGTTTTGCTTTACGAGTTGCCATTCTGGCCAGCAGAATATTGGAACCTGTAAAAACAACGAATTAAAGTATGTCTGTGGTAACTTCTGTCTTCTCAAGTAGAATGCCACAGTTCAACAGTCAAAGAAAAAATGCAGAAAGTATAGTCAAATTCTTTGTCTTTTACAAAGAATTTAATGCAATATATTCATTTATATTTGCAGTATCTATTTCCAAATTAGCAACTAGCAGTATTTGTGATTACAGCAGTGCAACTGTAGTGGTAACTGCAATTGCAAAGTTAAACCCAACCAAACAAAAACCCACCAAAAAACCCAAAACAACCAACAAATAAGTGCGGGACACATCACTAAGAAAGAACACTGAATTTATTTGTCGTGGTTATGTTCTACACATGTAGAGGTACAGATAAACAGTTAAGTGCCAATGGCTGAAAATTCAGAAGTGTAATATTTTAACACTGTAGAACTTAAAAAAATCCACTGTGGTCAATGTAAATAATGCTTAGGTGACAATTCTATTAAGCATATTATATGTGAAATACTGGAATTAAGCTGATATTTGGGCCTGAGTATTCACTAAAAAAATCCAATGACTTTATTAAATGATTATATGCACTTATAAAGTGTGGTGGGAACAAGACCTATTTCAGCATTTTTTTCCCTGTTTATAACCTTATGCATGCCCAGCCAGTAAGATCTCTGAAATGATACCCAAACAGATTCATTACTGCCACTCAAACACCCTATTCTAAGATAAAGCAAATTAATAAAAGATCAGGGGAATTCACAACTCACAGCACTGTGTGTTACTATTGCTCTTCTCCTCCCACCTATGTTCACATTCTTTTTGTCTATTCTAAAATTTTAGTCAATAAGAACAGTAACAGAGTTTTACGTGCACTGTTTCTCCTGAGAGGTTAAATTGATGAAACAATTAATGACAGATTCCTCATTCAATTTCCTATTTAACTTTGGGGATCCATGTTTTTTCTATAGAGTACTGAAGATTTCTGATACTCTTATTTATCAAACATACCAACATAGCCTCTAATACCATGAAATCTCAGTGCTTTACCTTCTGCAATGTATTATTCCCACAACACTGAAGTAAAGTAGGAAAAAACTAATACCTCACTTAACAAATGAGAAACCAAGATACAGGATGTTTATAGATGAGTGTTTGATCTTTCACTAGTATTGTTTAAATCAGTTTAGTTTAGCCACTGAAATCTCTAGGGTAAAAATTAAATTTATTCAACTGGCATAAGCATGTCCTTTTTAATTTCTCTCTAATAAGACAACAGTGTCGGGAGGAGAACTCAATAGTGTAACAGTATCTATTCAGACAGTATCTATCTATATTGATACAACTTTCCCATTGGGCAACACATAAATCACTTATACAAGATGGGTATTTCTGGCAGACCATGTTTTTGAAGTAAGGTCTCTACATTCACGTAATAGTACAAGTACAATTGTTTCCTCTGATTTATTTACTTAACGATGAATTATGAGTGAAGAGACAAAGTCCCCATAGTGTACCTACCATATGAATTTCTAGAAAGGATACCAAAAGTAGTTTCCAATATCTCACACAAACTGATTATTAGAAAAAAAAAATTACTCATAAGTATTTATCTCTTTCAATCAGTACGAGAACTATGATATCAGATTAGAAAGTAACACTTTAAAAACTAATTCCGCTCTTTCTATAGAAAAAACAAACACAGTAAATAAGCCCATAAAAGAGATTACAAATGTGTTTCAATTCAAAACAAGACACAAACAGGAATCCAGGGAATTACAGTCTCTGTACTGTGATATCATAAGAAATAAAGGAAGAATTCTGCTTGCAGTAATTAATTTCAGCTTGTCTCACAAGTGGATTTCATACACTTATATACACTCAGTATATTTATTTACAGATACTCAACTCTAGTATTAATTAGGGACAAAAACAAAGGAGAAAGGAAGGGGCCAAGTGAAAAAGAAATCAAGAAAGTATTTTCAGATGTGTGATTTCATGTACAATACCTACTACAAATTACACAAATCTTTGCTTTCAATACCTTACAATAATTTTGCTAAATCATGCCACCCCATAAACTCTTACTGCTGTCTCTGATAAGGAACAGAATCTGTGCTCATTTTTGTATTCACTGGAAAAATACAGTAGCATTTCATTAAAATGAATGTAAGAGTATCATACAGATGGAATTTTAGCATACTGTTCAGATAACAAAGGAGAAATGATAGCAATTTTACAAATTTTTGCTTAAAACTTTCCACTGACGAATATTTTCTTGCATTTTTATTTACACTAATTTAATGTAAATGGCAGTATATTCCGTACTGCACAAACACTTAAGAGTTTTAGCAATCTTACATAGCTTTGATACACCTAACAATAGCAGGCACTGCTTGTAAACAGAAATGAAATAAGGTACTTACCCATCCCAACAGAAGCAGTGCATTTAGTTTGGGCTTTGATTTCGGTGCGGATAGCATTTGCAAGTTCATCAGGAGTCAATCTGGTCTCTGTAAGGATTTCAGTGATATCTACTAGTGCTTCATCACAACTGACTGCTTCGATGTTATGAGTATAGCTATCAACACAAAGTAAAGGAGGTGAAACACCAGCAACAGCTCACCATCTGTTAAAACAAATATGTAGCAAATAAAGTCTTCCTTTTGTGGTGGCATTTCCCTGCTTATTTTGTATCACACATCACCTACATATTAAAAATGCGAAAACAGCAAATTACAGTAACATTACTAATGTAGGACTAATTTCAACATGCATCATGATTTTAAAGGAACAGATGGAGGAGGAGTTGAATACTTATTTTTCATTGACAATAACAGATTTCCAGTTTTGTTCCAGTGCCTTTTAAACCAGAAAGTAGTTTCTAATAGATGTTACTCCAATAACCCATTCTTAAGTTACTCAAAAAAACCTCTTGGAAGAATCTCACTACTAAGCAGGGATCTCATAGTGTGATCAGTAAAAAATTTAACAATGACTCCTTCGGAAGTCAGATATTGACTGTTTACAGGATTTGGCTTCAAGATAAAAGCATGCTCAGAAGCAGCACAGTGCTCAAAATAACAAAAATACTACAAAAGGAAGATCTCAAATAGGAATGGCTTTATTGAAGCTGAAGAGTAACATGGACATGAAAATACTAAATTGAATAATGGCATTCAGCAGTGGCAAAAAAAATATGCTTGATAACCTTACCATGAAAGATCATGTAAACAAACAGCACATGTTACCTTGCTAAGATTTCATATACTGTCCGTGCAACTTCTTTGTATGCTTCAAAATCATAAGAAACTGCTTGAAGATTTGGACACAACTTTTTTGCTTGGCCAAAAAACATTCCATTCTTTATGCCGACTTGTCTAAAATTAAATAATTAAAAAAACCCAAATAAATACAGTACCAACTTTTCCACAAATCAATAGGGGGTATTTCCAAATGTAGTATTTGTTTTTTTCCCCCAGAAATTAATTATCAATAAAAAGGAATTTAGTCTAACTGCTAGCGATTTCATAGGTAAGAAAAATAGCTGCAAATAGAGTATTTGAATTAGCTGTATAATATTCAGGCATGCAGCATGGACAGCCTGCCTTCGGGAACATGCTTACGACAAAGAAAAAGTCACCAGAAAGCACTACTTGCTACCTTCTGTTTCAAATTAAAACCATGCATATACTACAGTGACTAAGGTAACTGGATCTTATATTCCACTGCAAGCTTACAAAATCATGCTCCCGTAATAAATAAACTCTAACTTTTTGAGATACAAATATAAGCCTGCCTATCCTAGCATGCTTGAGAAAGGTTCCAACGAAGGAATAATTTCTGCACTATTATTTCCATCAGGGAAGAAAATAATTTCCAACACTTTGCTTATATTTATCACAAGTTGCTTCATATTCTGAACATTTATAAGCCATGTTATTGGGGATGCTCAACATAATCTGTGCAAGAAATGGTTTTAAGTTTAGTAATCACACTTACTGTCTGATTTTAACTAAAACCTTCAGTAACAAAGTGTTCTTAATTCCATAAAAGAATGCAATTTTGATACAAAGAAGTAAAGGTAACTTTATGAAATCAACAATATCACAGTGAATGGCATAAGGTTTTCCTTAATAGGCTTTTTTTCAAGTAACATGTAGGTTAGGGTGAGAGCTATTAAGCAGTGTTTAAAAAGCAGCAGCATCCATAGGGAAGACCTTGTGTTAAATTCTAACAACCCATATAATTACAACTTTTGAAAACATAAAAAAATAATTCCTCTCTAGATATATTTAAAGAAACCAACTTAACAACTGCTATTTTTTGACATTTTATGCCTACCTGCATGAGATTTTCAAGCAACCTGATAGGTAACTTTCACCTACCTGGCTTCATAACTACAAGAAGCTATTTCAGCCATGGACAGAACAGTGAGATTGAAGTCAGCTCCATTCACATGTGTGGAATCTGGATGCTCCCAGACTGATGAGTCCGGCTTATCAGGTACTCTAATTTCTGCTTGGAAAATAATATTTGTATTTGTTTTTATGTTATTTTTCTTAAGAGTTCAACAGAATGAATGTGAGTAAAATAAAAATTATGGATTTTATTTTATACAATTTCTATACTGCTACCTGTTGATGAAGAGGTTCTTAATACTATATTGATTCATATCATGGTCCAGAAAAAAACCCAAAACAACAGACCCCCCCCCAAGTAATCTGTCTCTGCAGATAGGTCTGTACATATTACTGAGAAGAATATTAAGCTACAGAAAAATTCTGTTTCTGTTTTCCCCCAAATTACTAGACAGCAGCTTGTTGGTGACTACATATATCATACTATTAAAAAAGACTGGTCTCAGTTAGCTTTAATGACAATAGAAAAGATCAAACACTTGAGGCTAACTGCTGCAACATATCCTGTAAACAAATACAAGACACTAAAAAATTTACCAACTGCTTGGCTGAAGAAGACGACACTCAGCTACACTCCTTTTTACAAAAAGCACAACTACCACCAGAACACAGACATTAAATTCAGAATACAAACCCACTTTTTATCATACTTACAACCTCATACTTAAAACTATTTTTCTTATAATAGAGATACCACAAAGTGATTTTTAAGAAGTGAAATAACCAGAATGCTAATTAGCTCAAATTAAAAAACACTAGCTAGAAACTTATATTTCCTTTAACACTCTTATGGGCATATTAATTGACAAAACTTCTGCTTCCTAATAATTCTCTTATTAGGATATGTCAACTTCTTTCACATATCACTATAAATTAAATTTATCTTGGATCAAAATGATACAATTATAAATACTGCAACCCCAGACTTAAAATAAGACAGACCTTCCCTAATTCTACAAAACTTTACTGCATGCTCTTAGATAGATTTTAAAAAGTCCACCATGCCCACTGCATACTAGGTACTAGAACAGAATTCCACGACACTGAATACTGGAATCAAGTAAAGCATTTTCTATTCCTTTCTATTTGGGTTTTCACAGTATGTAAAGCTTGAAAGATACATGCCTATACTCTAAATATAGATCAGCCTGAAAAAATGGCTAGATGCAAAAGCTACTATACCCTCCCAAACTCCCCATCAGAATCAAAACAACAAGGTATCACACAGACAAAAAGCTTCTATTTACTTAAAATGAAATCCAATATGTATGTTATAGTTCTTTTTCATTAGTGTAGTCTATTTAATACCATACACCTTTGTAATATAATAAACAGGGAGTTTTCTTCAGAGTGCCACAATGCCTGATTGTATTTCATGGTACTAACAACTTACACACTGACAATTTGACTGAAAGGAAACATGGTGCTATGTGCACATACGAGTAGTTATCAGACCAGAGAAGTGTTGTAATGAGTGAGTGGAGACAGCAGGGGTAGAGCCTGACTCATGTGAAAAACTGCTTTTATTCAGAATTTCTGCTAAATTTGTGCACCTTTTTAATGTCTCAAATATTTTAATGTATGATGAGCTCAGTAAGTTACCTAAGATGTCTGCAACTGAAAATTAGAGCAAAATTATGCCCCAAATAAAGATAAGAATGACAAGAACAATTTCTTTAGTCCATGCCTTCCTGTGCCCTGGCCTGAGATGATGCTGTCATCTTGTCTATCTTCATTGGACTCGTCGACTTTTTCCACATCGCAGCAGAGCAGATCCCCCCATGAGCTGATGGAGTCACTTCATGTGAAATTCAGGGCAATGCAGAACACATTGTCCTCAATGGAAGGCAAGGTAGAGAACCTCTCATCAAAAGCTGGGAAACTAGACAGGCACATGGTGAATGTGGAGCAACGGATGGAGAAATCAGAGGCCAGGACCCAAGTCTGTGAAAAAGAAATCGCTGAGAATAAATCTGTGACTAATATGATGGTTAAAATCTGCTGCTCTTTAGAATGAAAAAAGGGAGATACTGGGGTTGAGGGAAAGGAAGCCTAGAAAACATTCACATCTTGGGCATCCTGGCCATGGAAAAGAGACCCCAAACTATGAATCCTGATTAACATATGTTAATCTTCTATCTTTAGAACATGAATGTTAAAGATGGCATGTATGTAGAGAAGTAATTTCTACTACCCAGAAAGGCTATCTCCAATTTGGAGATTTAGGGTGAGAATGATAGCAAGTTTTTAAATTTAAAGTTGTAAATTTTTGGATGAATTCAAACAGGAAAAAGAAAGTATTTCATAAAAGACTCAAGATTCTATTGACACTAGATATTTGGCTAGCAATGCAGATCAAAGGCAGGAACCAGTATCACTAAAGAAGTAATTTGCAAAAAAAGAAGTAGCTGAAGCAGCAGAATTCAGTATTTGGTCAAAAGTGATTCATAAGGGTTTGGTTTTGTTTGTTTATTTTTTGGTTTGTTTGTTTTTAATTTGGAACATTTTTTCTAATAAGCAAGACCTGGAGAAGGCAAAATCAGAGAACAGCCTGGAAAGCATGAAGCATCAAAAAATGAAGTGGGTTCCATGTTGAAGCATGGATGTAAAATTATGCTCATGTTCAAAGTTGGTCCCAACTACGTCTTTATTTCATTTATATAACATGTCCCCAAACAGAATTGTGTATGTTTAACAGCACAATTTAGCGTTCTGTATTTTTGATATTTTAGAAAAAGTACTTTTCCATGTGATACATGTGCCTACTGGGCCATATTTACCTCTGGCATAGCACAGTTAAACACATAGAAGTGTTTCACATACACTTTCTAAGATAGTGTGATGTTAGAAAAGCCTAACTTGCAATTCCATCTTTTCATCTAAGACCATAACTAACTGTAATTTCTTTTCCCCAAAAGGAAGACAAGCCATGTACTTACGAGAATGCAAGCAGAAACAACAGGTTGTATTTTTTGTTGATAAAAACATTGTACATGGAGATAAAAATTAATAAAGAGACCAAAAAATATTATGAACTGCAGCTAATGAGACAGAGACTATAAAAAGAGTGTTAGGAAAAAAATCCTTTCACCAAAACAACAGGTTGCACAATCAGACTAAGTATCAAGAAAGAGCGAGCTAGCTGCCTGCCTGCGTGCAAGCCAGTGAGATTGGATGCTGAAGTTAAAGAAATGAATGTGTGGATATCCCGAAAAAGCTGCTGCAGTAAGAAACTGAGTTTGTTATACAACGAGGCTGAAATCTGCTGTACCCTTAAGCAATAAATATAGTAGAAGAGACACTACTGAATTTGTGAATCACAAAGAACATGCTAGATATCAGCTAAACTTCCGTAATTTAACTGCCTCACTCTCCAAACATCACTTGATTGTATGAAGTCACACCCTTATCCAGTGTAAGGTCCTAATAAAAGTTATGAAGTCACTGTATAAAACTGAACTACCAATAAATAGTTCATACACAACCTATACTACAGAAAATCCAACCCCATAAAAACCACAGCTATCTTTGTAACGCACTTATACATGGCATCGCAAACAACACAGCAGAAGCTAAGTCTGGAGCATCCTGAAAAGTCCTTAAAAAGTTAAAGGCCAGTGGGTTCCACAAATGTATATTCTACCTCAGTTTTGAAGTGTTCTTAAACTACATCAAAAAGACAAATAAAATGTCATCACTTCCTGTAATACATTGTTTCCAAATGTCTTTGCAAATTGGCAGAATTTATTAGTTTTTTTTTTTTAAAGTACTAACATTTCAGAAATAACTGTGGAAGAACAACCTGTCTTTTTCCACCTCTTATATCAACAAAATAAATCACTGAGGTCTAAACTTTATAAGAATAGTACTTTCTACCACAAGGTTGGTAAAAAGTGCATATACAAGGGGCAAAGGAGAAACTCAACTTCCAAATCTAAACTGAAATTAAATAGCAGCTGCCCCTTGCATATGCACTTTTTACCAACCTTGTGGCAAAAACTAAGTTTCAAGCTGATTAAGCAGACCGTTGGAGAAAAAAAGAGAAACAAGTTGCCAATGTTTAGCAATATACTTTCTCATACTAAATGCAATTCAGGCAGTATAATGATAATAAAACTTGTTAATAAAAGTATGTTTTGTTTACATTAGTATACTACTACTTGAGGACGCAGAAAATAACAAATTTCTAAATTACTGCAGCCAAGTACGGAATTGTCAAACTATGACAGATGCCCTAGTTTTGAGGAAACAAAGTACTGGAGACAGAACTCATGGAAGTTGCACAATCTTTCCAGAAACCTAAAATGCTCTAAGGACCACCCAGATTAACTCATTGTACATAGATACTGTACACATGCAATTCAAAAGCCAACTTCAAACAATTAATTTCTCACTGGCCATGTGCTGTCATTTCTACTTTTCTACTAAAAAAATTTTAGTAGCCTTTTAAAATTTATTTTGTATCTTCTTCTCTATAATAGACTTACTCAGAATGAAGTGATCCTGGACAATCTGTATTTATTTCATATTTTAAATAATTACTCAACATTTTATCCTATACTCAACGTCAATGAAAGTAAGTAAAACCTAAAATTACTCTAAAATAATTCACCCATACTAGGCAAAGTTAACTAACAAGAAGTCACAGTGGCATGTTATTACGGAGGCCACAGAGCACTGTGTTGTCCAAAGATACTTCTTTTCTGAAATCCCCCGCATGAAAAAAACACATTTATCCACTGTGCACTTTATTAATAACTTTAAGGAAAAAGTCTTCAATAACAAAAGTTAAAAACATACAGATGAACAAACAAACAAAGAAACAAACTGACTTATCTGTACCTGCTTTGCCATTCAATAGCTTATTCTGGTAATATTGCTGTTCAAGCTGCGGGTTTGCACCAGGGCGCAGTGGTGCTTTTCCTGCACCTCTGTTACTAGTAACAGCTACTGGTTTTCCTGTGGAGAAGAAATGCATGTACTTATAAGTCAATATCTATAATAGCTTACATTTTAATAACAGCACAATTAGGTTAAGATCATAAAGAAGTCTGCTTTATTTTTTTATAATTTCTTTCAAGCTTATACACTCTTGAAGCATTAAGGAGGAAACAGCTATGAAAGTGACTTTGCATTGTGCCTATGAATTTGCTGTCTTAATTGTAGTCACGTGTAAAGAAGAAAAGCTTTTAAAGAGTGAAAATATAACCATACTAGTTGGTGTTTAGTAACAAGTATAAATGGAAGCTGTGAAACTTCACCAATGCCCTAATGATTCATTAGTTTAAGACACAGCAAACACCGTACAGATGTTTACTAGCTTAAGTAAACTAGAAGAGTATACACCTAGCAACACACTCAGTTCCACTTGTTTAATTAACTGTACAAAACCAAATCTTTAGTAAACTTTTGACTTTTTAATAATATCAACACCTCCATAATTTTTTTACAGTAAGCTAATTTAAGCACTGAAAGTTCTGGCAGACTTCCATGGAACAGAAAAAATATTTGCAGAAGAGTCCTAGGTTCTTTATATTCCAGTAATGGAATTTGAAACTGGGCAGGAAATAAAGTTTTAAAGACCCAAACATACCAAGAGATACAGTTGCTCCTGCCTTTGGACAGAAGAGAGCAAAGGAACTGTATATAGAGCTCACTCTTCTTTCCCAAGGTCTAAAATAGCTGCGTGTCAGATGGTCACCACTGCACCAATCTTCAGACTTGTGCATCACCAAAGTTCAGTGTTTGCACAGAATAACTAGTATCTCAATTTCTGAATGGTACACTTGTAAAAAAAAAAACCACCAAAACTTGCTAAGGAGATCCACTAACTCTTCCTATGCCCTAAGGATGATCACACAACTCAGACAATGCCAAATGAATTATGCATCCTCCAGGTCTTACAGTAATTCATGTGTAAGAACTTAGATAGAAAAGAAAAGAAGCAAATTTCCCTTGAAAAAGATGAATTGGGCAAAGAGACAATTGATTCTCAGCCTTGACTTTTCCACTTCTCTAGTTAAACAAAGCTCCTTATATCAGGAACATTATTAGGATATCCCATTCTTTTTTTTTTTTAACAGTGACCAAACTTTTTTTAACAGAGAGTGACCCACTTCTGGTACAACTAGAATTTTGTTTCCGATTTCTAATACTGTAGATTTAAGTCTCAGTAAGATATGTGCAATGTTATAGAGAATGGTTACTCCAGATTTTACTTCTCTCTTCTTACTTTAGATACTGAAAGGAGACAGCAAGGAGAATTCCCATTCTCTCTTCCACTTGCTTTTGGATTGTGAGAAAGTAACCAGGAATATGAAAGTTGCATGGTCTGACTATCAAAGATGCCAGAAAAAAATATTAACATGCAAAGTTCATTTTGTAAGTGTGCAAGTTTGGGGTTTTTTTTGAAAACTTAACTGAGTAAACTGTAACATGTAGAATTAAATACTGACCTTTGAGATCTGGTCTATTTCGGATAGCCACAGACACAAAGAAGCAATCCATATCCACGTGCATTATACAGCTCTGTGGCTTGGCTGAGCTCGCAACAGACACATTACCTAGTATGAAGATACACCAATAGAAAACTTGAACCCTAATTTATACACTTTGGTACTACTCACAGTAGTCATCAAGGACTATTTTCAGGTTTTTACCACCTCAAATGATAAAGATTTTTGTTTCTTCTCACCAAAAAGATATTTAAAAAATTCTCAGATAAATGTAAACATAAACAGTAGACAAACAGCCTAAACAATGCATCAACTTAAAAGTTTCTATTTCATTTTCTCATAATTAACACCTTCTACCTAACAAGTTCCCCTAACTCAAGGAGATTAATGCATGTTGCGGGAACCGGATTTTAATTCTGCTATGTTAACACTGAATCTGGAACATAGAACTTTACTCCTTTTTGTTCATCAATTAGAAGACTGTTCCAAAAGATAAAAAAAGTTCAGCTGCATTAAGAGCTACCATTTATTCTTCATGAAACACACCAAAATTAGTTTTAAACCTCCCATGCAATTGGATTTTGTCATTGCTGTACCTACACTCATGCAAGCATTCAGCAAAGATGAGCAAGATAGCTCCAGACTGAAAAACTTATATGCCTAAAGCGCTAGAAGTACTTGTGTCAAGCATTCTAGAAGTTCAAGTCTGCATGTCTATGTTGCTGGCCTACCAGAGGAGGCTATATCTAACAAAACCAAAAAATCTTAATTTGAACAATGCATAAAGTGTAACAGTGAAAAAATACTTCAATACATCAAGTGTTCTGCTTAACATCTGAGTTAATTACTAAGTAATCAGAAAAATGTTTTCCTGTTTTTAATAATTTACCATTTCAACTCATTCTTTGAAAAATAAGGACTGTCTTATAAAGGGCATATTTACAAATCAAGTGATCAAGTTAATGCTTAAGAAGCTGCTACTTGTCAACTGATACACAGTCATTAACTATTTGAATACTCTAGGCCAAATCAAAGAGAAAATATAAATATACTAGCTTATACCATATTTTGATGGAAAAAAAATACACATTAAGGTAGTTCGTAAGCTAACATGTTTTATAACTGGGGTGTCCTAGCACAAACACAGAATCAGTTAATTTATTTATCTAACAAATTTTTAGGATGTGGTAATTTATCATCAAGCATATTTTCATATGATTACAAGTGAATATTTTTACAGCACGACAGAGTCAGAATCTCTTTGATGGTACAGAGCTAGCCTTTTAATTGAATAAGACTGTAAAAGAGAGATTCTAAAGATGCAAAATACTTTATCTATACTTGTAACACTTTGCCTCTCATGAATTACACATATTTTTTCATTTTGGCCCTTGATTTAATGACATAAAACATTTCTCTTCTGTCACAAGCCAGGTTCAGAAGTGTCATATGACACTGCTACCCATTTAAACAGATCCAGAGGTAGATAAAACTCTTACTAACAAAAAAATTTTAGATTTTAGTTCACTTCCAAATGTTACTCATCTTTTAAACTTTCACACTGACCTATAAGCAGTAAAGTTTTTTCTTCTGTTTTTTTTCCCTTTAGAGTTTCACACAGCAACTACAGACTTGTGTATTTAGATATATATAGTGTTTTTTCCCCCTTGATCAATCCACATATCTTGGTAAAGTCAGGAATATTATTTCTACAAGGACGAATTGAATATAGACGAGAGTATCACATTAAGTCACATTTTAAGTTAAAAAAACCCAAACAAACAAAACCAAAAGCAGATGGATCCTTTAGTTTTCAGTGCATCAAAGACACCAAGCTTTTCCAGATAGCCTAACTGTAACGTGAATATTGAATACTAACCTACTTAGTCTCAGTTAGACATTTAATGTACAAAGAAAGATATAAGGCACCTTCTCAACATAAACCTTCTTAAACAAGTATCTACCTGTGTCAGTTTTAAGTGCAGACCTGCCTGCTTTCCATTTTTTTAATTTTTCCCTTCCTGGAAAGACACCGCTGTTTTTTCTCTGCAGGCTGTTGACAAACTCTGTCAATTCACACTTCCATGTTGATATATGATGCAGTCTTGAACGTGAATAAAAGTCAGAAATAAAACTACAATCTGAAGGTTTGGACACAGGTAAGGAAGCTGCCTTGCTAAGAGTAGGTACAGAAGTGCTTTTTGTGCTTGAAGGCCCCTGAACAGTGGAGTGGTGAGCACCATTTATTTTAGCATTACTGTGCAAAGATGAAGATGAGGATGAATTACTCATAGTCCTATGTGGATTCCACGAAAAGTCTGTGTTTTTGCTGCTTTGCTGCAACTGCTGTGTTGTGCAGTCTCTAAAGTTAACCATGCCTTTTTCAGTCTTCCCCTCCTCCTGCACAGGGCCTGGAGAGAACCTACTTGCAACACCGTTGCCAGAGGGCACCGAGCAATCCTGTGTCTTTAAGGCACTGGTAGAAGTGTGTGTGTGTCCGTTAAAAATGGCAGTGCTGTCTTTGTGAGACTGAATCCCATTTTGTTTCCGTCCAGGAAGGATCTGCTCCAGTTCCGTAAATCCAAAATCGTCAGTTTCTTCTTCCTCTTCTTCATTCCAGCTACTTATTCCATTGGGTGTGATCTCGTTTTCCATCTCACGCTTTTTAATATGATTTCTGAAACAGATATGATTATTTAATACCACATCTTTTATTAAAAAAAGGCACATTTAAAGGTCATTTCAAGTGCTAAGTATTTATCTTCCTAATTGTTACCAGTATATACGTGAGTAGTTTTTACATTCTCAAGACAATTATCTCAAACTCTGAGCCATGTCCTCTCAATGTCACAAAATACTGTATTGCTGTACAAAAGATTTCACAGATTTGGTGTATTATTAATGCAGCACTACCAAGAGTTTGCACGAGAGTGACCAAAATCATGCTCACATTAGAAAAGCTGTTTCCAAGGGCTTTAATTTGACCAGCAGTCTCCAATCAAATTACAATAATTATTTATTTGTTAACAGAACTGTACTACCATGGACAGCATGAATGGTGCAGGAATATGCAAACCATCAGAAGGAGCTATCTTGTTATCAAGAGATGTGACTCCTTATCTAGTTACAAACAAACAAACAAACAAAAAACCTAAAGTATACATAGAAAACTTCAATTTTTTAGAAAAGTATTTTAGATTAATGTGTTAGATTTATTTTATCTTCTCTCAGGGAAAAATCTGTTCGAGCTCTAGAAATCAAACATATTCTTAGCTTTTGACAAAAACCCAAACAAATTACTTCTCATCTTTTAAGCATATAAAATGAAGTGTTCTGCCACAACTGCATCGGCAATTTACATTTACTCTGACAGTGTAGGGGCAAAGCTTTCATTACAAAAATTAACTCTGTAACAAACCCTAAGTGGAATTAAAACCAAAGCTTTCAAGAGTTGTGCATACTCTTGATCTGCTGAAAAAACCCATCACTCTCAAGTCCCAAAGCTAGCAATTTAAGTACACAAAAAAAAGGTGGGAAATAATTAGCTATCCAGTGTACCAATGAAACCAGAAAGCCAATTAACTATGACAACAATTTGGTTAAGATTATCACAATCATAAATTATATTAAACATAGTATTTTTGAGGAGTTGCATGGTTGAAAGTGGTATATCCAGTGGTACACATTTAGTATCAGTGGATAGGGCAGGCTTTTAAACTCATGCTTTTCAGACTAAACTGATATTTTTGCAAGTCTGAATATTCTTCTAATTTAAAAAAAATTAACAACGCAATAATAAGCAGTGATAGTGATTGCATCACTCATTGTTTAAAACATGGGTAAGAAATACTGCTTAGGATATTAATTTTGGGGCACTGGTTTTATTTTTCCTAAATACAGACAAATCCCATTCATGTCGTAGAGTCTCCTCAGCATTATGCAGAGCTGGATTTTAAATAAATCAGTGGACTGTGGAAGAACACAGATCACCATCACAAATCAGAAAGTATACTATCTTGTGCAGTATCCTTGGCCCTGTTTGAGCAGTAGCGTTGGACCAGATGACCTCCAGAGGTCTCTTCCAACCTCAACCATTCTATATTTTTATGATTCTTACCTCTAAACAACAAACATGTGCTTCTGAAAAAGATGCAGGAACCCTCTTAAGAAAAATCTACAGAACAGTCTGTTCAAGTGGAAGGTTTCTTTCCAAATTTGAATTCCTCTGCCAGTTAAGAGTTTCGCTGGTGCTTTCTGTTCTATTCCCTTCTCAAGGTCTTTTAGGAGAATATTTTATATTATAATTGGATTTTTTAATCCATCTTCTCTCTCAAGCATGACTTAAACCTTGGTGTTAGCATACATAAGGTATGCTGTGACTTTTTTTTTAAAAGAAGCTAAAGAAAGAACTTAACAACCAGTATGCATTTACACTTGTTCCTAGGCACCTTTAGCAAAAGTGATAAAATCATACTAGCTTTTTGTTTTTGAAATAAAGACCTACTTTTCAGTGACACTAGTCAGAATCCTTTAATGTACGCCTGTTGCTTCCATGCAGGTATGCTACATCCTAGGACTTCTAGTTCACATTATCAAGCAAAGTGTGGTCCAAAGACTAGAGACAGGGCTTGGAGTCAAGGTAACGGTAGTTCTGTCCTCAACTATTCATATAGCTATACCTTATTTTTAAATTTCAGTGCCTCAGAGCTTCCCTCTAGTAAGGCTGAAATGAATTTTAAAAATGCTATATAGTTATCAATGCAAACCCATTATGGGTGAATGATAAGCATCTGCATTACAAGATCAGAAACACTTACACCCTGTTGAGATCTTTAGCTATATTGCTTGGACCTGGCATGGCATCTTCAGGTTTGCATATGCTATTAAAGTTGAGACCTTTTTGAAGACTTGACTGCTTGGTGTAAAGCTGATACGGAATGTGCGAGAGGAGACGTCCAGCTTTAATGCTGAAACAAAAAAAAAAGGAACAGGTTACTACTTAAGACATTTTAAAAAAACCCAACCTTCTATGCTAAAAAATACCTCACGTACAATAAACTATTACTTTGGTCATTCCCTTTTGCTGTTCTGCTATATGTACTTGCAGTCCCTTCCACAACCCCTTTCCCACTACTAACTGGATTGAACTGAAAAGTAATTTGTGATGTGGTGATTGGTACTACAAAAGATATTTGCACAGTTGTGTTGGTCAGTTGTCTACATCCATTTCTCTTCTCCAACTGACATACATGAAACCCAAATATTTAACTTCAAAACCAAAATAAATAATGCCCAGTCAAAAAAACCTGGTAAGTGGTCCAGGTTATTCTAACTGAACAATGCTGACTGAGCTCTTTAACTTGGAACAATGCAAATACATGTGTTGCAAGCAAATTTGGGTAGAATTTGAAGGACGTCAGCTAGGATGTGGTTCACCATTAAAGAGGAACTACTTTTTCCATTCCAAAAGGATAATTACCCCTTCTTGTGAGAAAATTCACTGAAGAAAGCTAGACAGAAGAATTTCCAAATAGACTTCCCATAAATATCTACCACAATCATTCCAGTTCCATCCTATGTGTTCCACTGTATCTCCCTCTTTTTCTTCTTCCACTGAAACTGCAATTATACTTCAATAACTGCTAAATTCCTTAGGGAAGTCATGGACTTTGAAGTGGAATCCTCTCAAAAATATACCACAGCATGATTTCATCTCTCCACCCCAACGCCTGTTGCTGGCAGTAGAGGTAACAGCCTTCCCAGCCTATACTTCACCTTTTCTTCATATACAACTCTTCATGTTGAACACTGGGTCAGAGGTGCTGAAACTTCTTACAGCAGAGGAACCTCTCTCATATCAAAGAAGCTTAATATTAGTGCTCAGTTTTGAAGATACAATTGGATTCAAATTTTTAAAGAGAATTTAGCTCAGTGACAGATACTGTTTTTCTGTTCTTCAATACCTGAATGCTTTATCTTGGAGATGTGCTTTTTAACTAGCTCAAATCTGTACTACTGTCAAGGGAACTGGACAGTGGAACAAAAGCCCTTAGGAGCTTTCTTGCTGCAATTAGAGAAGAATATAGTGGGAGATCGCATCTCCCAATTAGATAAATTAAAACCAGTTAGGCATATACATAGAGACCTGGTAAGGTTTCTATGGGAATATGATAGTAAAAACAGCCCTAAAAATACATCAATTAAATATTGTTTGATACATGAACATACAGCATTCTTAAAGGAACATCATTTACATTAAACATTGCCAAACAGAGTTAAAAATATACATGGTAGAGTTCCAAAGCTTTCTTGTACAGGAAGCGGTGATGCAGCAACTAAGCTTTGACAATGCCTGGTTAGAATGTTTCTCATATCACTGCGTGGACCTGGGTGCGTAACCACCCAGGCGGTATTTCAAAATCATTACTGCAATTTCAAGATGATAAAAAAATGCATTTATTTAAGAACTTGTTCATGCTAAGATTTTAGCTACTGGAGTAGCTGCATTATTAGATCAATACACAGTTGGTTTGGTTTTTTCCAAACTGTATTAAGATGCAGCAATAGGAATCCTATTTTAGATGCATCATTCAACATCTTTCCCCATTCTACACTCTCTGGATCACAGAATTCATAATCACTAAAAAAATTAGGTTGGAAAGGACCTCTGGAGGTCTCTAGTCCAAACACTGCTCAAAGCAGGGTTATCTTTAAAGTTAGATGAGGTTGCCCAGGGCTGAGCCCACCCAAATTTTGAATATCTCCAAGGGCAGAGATTCCACAACCTCTCCAGGCACCTCTTCCACTGCTTACTCTCTTTCACTCTGAAAAATCTTTTCCTTATACTCAGTCAGAATTTTCTTTCCTGCAACTTGCAACTATTGCCTCTTGTCCTCTTGCTGTGCATCTTGAAGAAAAATTTGGCTCCACACTGTTTGTAACCTCCATATAGGTAACAAAAGACAACAATTAGATCCCCTCCTAGTCTTCTCTCCAAGCACAACAAAACAAGCTTCCTCAGCCTTTTGACATATATCACATGTTCCAGGCCCCTATTCATGTTGATGGTTCTCCGCTGAACTCACTTCAGTTTGTCAGTATCTTTTGTGTACTGAGAAGCCCAAAATCAGTCACAGAACTCCAGATGTAGCTTTAGAAGTGCCAAATAGATTGGAAGAATCACTTCCCTTGAGCTGCTGGCTATGGTCTTGCTAATGCAACCCAGTATGCTGTTAGCCTTTATCTCCACAAGGGCACAACTGCTGCTCCATGGTCAACTTGTAGTCCACCAGGACCCTCAAGCCCTTCCCTACAAGGGTGTGTCCTAGCCTGTGAGTCCCTAGCCCTGGTTGCATGGAATTAATTCTGTCCCATGTGCGGGACTCTGCATTTGACTGTTGAATTTCATGAAGTTTCTGTGATCCTGTTCCTCCAGTTTGTTGAGATGCTCCAAAGGGCAGCCCTGCTCTCCAGTGTATCTACTGTTCCCTTCTATTTGCTGTCATCCACAAACTTGCTGAAGGTACTTTCCACTGCATCACCAATGTCCACATTGTTAACAAAGACATTAAACTGCATCTGCCCCAGTCTTGACCCTTCAGAAATGCCACTTGTAACCATTTGCTAGTTCAACTCTGAACTGTTGACCAGTACTGTCTGAGCCAGGCAGTTGGGCCAGTTCTTCATCCAGCCGGCAGCCCTCTATCTAATCCGTATCTCCCTAATTTGATTAAAAGAATGCAATGGGGGACTGTGTCAAAAGCCCTACTGTAGTCAAAGCAAATGATATCTAATGCTCTCCCATCATCCAGTCATCTCACCACGGAAGAGAACCAGGCTGGTCAGGCATGATTTGCCACCCTAGATATAGCTTCCAGGAAGGTATCTTCCATAGACTTCAGTGACTGTGGTGAAGCTGATCACAGTGCAGTTCCCTGGACCCTTCTTCTTTCCTTTTCTGAAGACAGGCATGACATTTGCCTTTTATCCAGTCTTCTGGAAAATCTCATCTGATTGCCAGGAATTTTCAAAGCTGGCAGAGAGTGGTGTAGCACTGATATCAGCCAGCTTCTTCAGCTCCCTTGGATGCATTCTATCTGGCACTGTAGAGTTGCATATGTCATGTTTCCTTAAGTGAACCATCATTTACGCTTCCTATACCTTTGGTAGCATTTCTTTTCTCCAAACTCTGCCACTAGGCACACAGGCCTTCAAGGCATGAAAGTAGACCTTGCCACTAAACACTGAAGAAAAGGCAGTATTGAGTAACTCAACTTTTTCC
Source organism: Ciconia boyciana (assembly GCF_034638445.1). Classification (NCBI taxonomy): domain Eukaryota; kingdom Metazoa; phylum Chordata; class Aves; order Ciconiiformes; family Ciconiidae; genus Ciconia; species Ciconia boyciana. The sequence goes on from NC_132934.1 coordinate 147,866,281, forward strand.
ATATCCTTTGTCATGAGGTTGCCCCACCATTCAACAGCAGGCCTGCTCCATTTGCTTCTGATATAGCTATAAAAGCCACCTCCTTCCCCTTCAATGCCTTGCTAGTTTCCAAAAAAAGTTACTGTGTTAAAGTAACGTGGCATCTCTTCTGAAAGCTGTACTGTTTTAAGACTGGTAGCTTTTATTTATTCAAATATTTTGCATTCTGAATCCTCATCAGAAAAAGGAAATGAAGTGCAATGTACCAGACTAATTTTCTGTTTTCCTGGGGAAATTATTTTAACCTATTTTCTTCACATTTGTGTTAGATTAAAACAGATCTTTAAGAAAAAGATTAACTCAATCTGAAAATCAAAATAAGGAATCCACAAATTCTACTGGTAGCTCATTTTAGTGGTTAGTTATCGTCCATCTCTGAAAAGTGATTTTATTACAAATGTTGAAGAATGTTTGTTAAAAGAATATTCAAATTTGAAAGTCAAGCTCTCAGATCACCTTAATTTGGCTTTCATTGGACATTGCACAACAACCTTCCCAAGCTACATAATTGTGTCGTGTATTTTTCAAATAAAGGAAGAAAGATTTAGAAAGGAGGTCTGCCTGCAAGTCTCTTCCTTCATTTGTTGCAGAAATGGAGAGGTAGCGAAAACATGTAACAAGAGGAGTGCAGAAAGAATGACTTTGTCGCTAAATCGACCACACATTACTCTGCAATACCGGATTTTGCAACTACTGCTACAGGATCTCTATGTGATGCTAATTAAACCAAAATTCTAGAGCTACTTGCATTTAACAACAGGTTTATGCGAATCTGACTTTAGACCATAGTTCAGAATGTTCACAGTTCAGAATACGCAAAGCTTTTAATGCAGCAATAAACTTCAACATATCCCTTACCATCCTTGTATAAGTAACTGTAACTATCTTACATAGTTCACATGGCATATTCCAAATTATTGATATTTCTGGTGGTTTACCTTGATGTCTTTTTGATGGCTCTCAAACAAAAAAAGAAAATAATAGCCACGGTAATAAGTGCCGTGGTAAGTTCATTAATCTTTGGAAAGCAGACAGATACTATAGTGATAAGCACCAATAAAAGACAGGAATTAATTATTCATTCTATTATCAACAAAGAATTCGAGTCACATGCAGTAAGTAAGGAACAGGGTTACAGAGACAAGAAGCAAAAAACAAGACACTGAATTAGCAATTTGCAACCTGAATTCAATCTTTTCTGTAAAGAGAATGTGGCATGTACCATGGTGAAAAAAGATGGCATGTGATCATGTAATTAAGGACTAGATCATAATGTGTGCACACAAAGAAATGAATCAAAGCTCCACAGACAAACGACCTTTTCATTTTGCAACCTTGGATGACAAGACTGAAGATCTAACAACACTGCTTTACCAGCAATTTGTGACAGTAACATTTTAGGGTTGATTCTTAACCTAACTAAAAAACCCAAACCCATCATATTGCACTAACATGATGTGCACATGAATATTCAACAAATTTGGAACCTCTACATCCACTACACTGATTTTCACCAACTGGTCTACTGAGGAGAACATAATTTGGTATTCCATACACAGAGATGGAGTATTTAACCAATGAGTGTTCTTCAATACTGTTGAGAAGAAGGGAAAAAAATGAGGGATTGTTGTGTAATTAGCTTTTACTCAAGATTCTGACGTGAACCCTGTTCTACTGAGACAGTGAGTTCCCTGACTCCTTGTGCCCAACCCCACGTATCTGTCTATACGCAGTTCTTCTGACTTATTCTACAGTACAACCTTCCAGAACCAGGAGATGCAGAACCTGAATACAAGACATCATAAGGAAAATTTTAGGAGATTTCATACATTAGGTTCTAGCAAGTCTCTACTGAATGTATACAAATTGATTTTTCCAACTTGGTTAAAATCATAACAAGCTTTAATGGCATAATGAAAACAGCCACATCTTTCAAATAAAAACACACCTACCACCAGTTTTCCAAGTCCTTAAACTCATGGGTGAGGCCCTAAAACTGCTTAAAAAATGTACCTAAAGTCTTTTTCAAACTGAGGAACCTATCACTTCTGACTAAAGTTTGAAAAATTTACCTTAAAGATACAGGGTATGAAACAGCTGAATCCAAAGGACTGAAAATCAGCAAACTGAAAATAGGAACTGCAAATAGGATTTTACAAGTATGTATGCAGAACAGTTCCTTGCCTATTTCTGCTGGTCATCTAGGAAAGAAGTTAGTTAAGAACAGCATGACACTGACAGAATGATTTCCAGAACATATTGCTGCCTGTTCTATTTCCCATGGGTTCCTCAGATGGAAGAAGACAGATGCAAACCAGATTAACTGCTCTGAGCCTGGCTATAATCTTTTTCAAGGACCTGAGGACAACTTTAGTTGATCCTATATATTCCAGTGCATGGAGGAACCAAAGAACATAAATTCTTTGTAAATAAAACTTGTGGGGTTTTTTTGATTTTGTTTTTGTTTTGTTACAAAGTCATAACATAATAAATGTTTAGATGGATTAATTTCAATTTTCCAATTTTATGAAAATGCTTTTCAATTGACATTTTTCTTTATTTAGAGATGAAATTAAACTTATGCAATGCACAAGGCAAGAGGTTAAAAAACAATCACCTGGTACTTATTTAAACATACTGAGATGAAGGCTGGTCAATTGATTGGATATTAAATGGCATCAACAGGATAATGTTCAGTTTCCTGATATGCCTGAGACTTTCTGAATGTTCTCAGTGAAGTTTCTTAAGGAACAGTCACTAAGAGGCATATCTTCAATGTAACAGTGGTATTTTTACTCAGCTGTTGCACGGATAGATTTATTTTAAACTAAACCATAATCTCAAAATGCAATCTTCTATAATGCTGTTTTTCCAGATTTTCCTTCTTTTTTTTCCAAAAGCAGACATCTCCAAAAGCAGTAGACCTAAACTTACCTTTCCATGATCCACTCTGGCCGAACTACTTTTTCTCCTTTCAATTCTTTTATTTTGGCATTTGGAAGATTTGTGGCAATGATGTGAGTTGTTTTTGATCTGGAATAATACACATGGTATTGGCCTCCATGCAATGTCATTAGCCGTCTTAATTCATCAGCTGAGGGATCTATAAAATTAAAACCAGAAATATTCCTGTTTTGTGTCAGCAAATACAGTAAGAAAAACAACTTTGAGAAATATGATGCCATGATCAGAAAGAGTGCAAACCACTGTTTTTCTCCTGAAAAACCTTACAAGTTATTCAAAGAACAAATCAGAAAAGCATTTCTGAAGAAATGTAGAAACCTGTTTTTCTGAAGAGACCCATTCAAAATGTGAGCATTCTACTTGTTATAGAGGATCTTTCCACATGTATGGTGCAGGGGGGGGAAAAATACTCAAGTAGATTTAATGCTAAACTACATTAAAAAATACTTTACATCAATGTAACACAAAATTAGATTAACTTACTTATCTTTTCACCAGAGTTTGGGAGAGTAGTTTATACCCAGAAGTAATAGAAAAGAATTAATATCAAAAGGGTTTAGCAACAGCACAGAACTCCTACTATACAATTTCTGATTTACTGAAGCAGTTAACTCACTCTTTCCTTACCAGTTCATTCTTGAATTGTTACAGGGAGTAGAGAATACCTTAAAAACTAACACCTTTTCTTATCCCCTCAATCATGTTAAAAAGAGTACTTATTTTGCAAGCAGAGGTGGGGAAAAAAAAAAAAAGAAAAAAATTTTAGCTTTTGGAAAACCTTCGCAGTGGTGTCACACTGGCACCAAATGGTTTGGGTCAGCACAAAGAGAATGTTTTGAATAGTAAATCTGGCACGAGATAGTAAAAAAAAAAGTTTATCAATACAGGAAGGAAAAAAATCTTTTTAAAGAATACAGTTACAATTCCTTCCAGTGGCCTACTGTCAACTCTCAAATTATTTCTAACACTTGATTATACCTCTAAGTTTTAACTAAAAATAGCACACATTTTCTCCAAGTGTTATCTTTCCTACTCCAGCCTTTTGGACAACCATCTTCTAGAGCTCTATTTTGGAACCAGCACCTTGAAGAATATGCAAATGCCAGATTTTCAGTAAAGAAACTGCCTGTATTAAATAACTGATTCAGATGTATTAATAGTTTAACATGTCCACCTTAACTTTTTTCAGTCCGTTTGACTCCTGTGCTCAAACCAGCACCGCTCCATATCATAGAAGCTGTATGCATCAGTTATGTAACAGCCACAACATTCCTGGCATAGGTCCCTGAAAAAGGCTTCTGGGAAGTTTCAAAAAGGTTATTAAGCTGCTTTACAGAACCCAGGAGAAATATGAACATAAGTATGGTAGATTAAAAATCTTACTCCAGTTAACATGCACTATCAGTCCGTCACAGACGGTGCATATATATGTCTTGCCTCTTCTCTTGTTCCTCCTTCCACTACTAGTGGGTTCACTGACTCAAGCATTATGTCACTCTGAGCAAGAAAACCCCAACATGTCCACCCAAACATAATTTAATGCATAGACTCCAAGTCCAATGCAACCATCAATAGTTTGGAAAATTAAAAATTTAATATATGTAGGAGTATGAAGGAAGTTAAAAGATTTCATTTCAAATAATAAGACCATGGAAAGGTACAAAAATTTACTCCTATTTGTGTCAGTGACCATTCGTGTAAATGATTTAGTAAAGTAATATTTCTATTCAGAACCTAAATCTGATTGTATATTGAAAATTTTAATAATGAAATAAAAAGGAACATAATATACAAAACACATACAGTAATTATTATGTATTTACGTAGCTGCAAACTCATGTGTTTTACAGTTCTTTACACCACTTAGGATGGTAAACAGACACTAGAACAAACCAGAACAGATCCTTAAAAAAATAAAAGCTTCACCTGTAAAGCCATTGACATAGATGGCGACTCCACTAAAGATACTTGATGAATTTCCATCCCTCTGCTGCTGTATAGCTGAATCTGACCGGAACTGATCCTCCAATTTCTTAACCTTTGCCGACATGTACCCGCCCTGGTTTTTAAGTTAAAACAAAACAAAACAAATCCCATGATGCTATTCTTATTTTCTAACATTTACAGACAGAAACTGGTCAATTATAAGACTGGAAAGGTAAGCACCATTCCTTCAAATTGATTTTGGTTGACATACAAAAGACATATTATTTTTCCAAATGAAAAATAGCAAATCGTCCACCCTAAATTCTTATCTACAAGATAACTGCATCTTCTTACCAACACGGCAGGATTTATTTCATACTTCTTTTATCTGATTCTATAAGAAAAAGACTCTACCTATATAAAAATTCTTATAGAATAAAAAGAAAGAAGAACAAAGAAATAAGGGAATGATGCAAGTTTGGATGCTAAATCGGAGGCTCATTGCCTAAAGAAACAATGTAGAGAATATTCATTAAGCTCCATGTATTTTCAGTTCTTAAATATACATGAGACACTAGTATCGTAAATATTTATGTAAATTAGATGCCTCGGTTATTGTTTGTCCAACTATATAGAATGTGGTGGAGATAATAATAAATAGTTTTGAAATTATTTTGTTTAGTTTTTAAATAGTGATTTAAAACAATTCAAGGGTCTGCACTTATTAATAATGTAATTTAGTGGATTATTGTGAACAAAGACTTCAAAACCTGGTAATTTTAAACATTTCTTTGAACTTAATTATGCTTTTTCAAGTGAAGCAAAAGGGTTTAATTTATAGCATACCTTTAGCATACAGAACAAAACTGTAAACCCTTTTTAACTACAGTGCCATTTACCTCTTAAAAAAAAAAAAAAAAAAAGCCACTTGGTTTTGAACATACCCATATTCCCCAGCCATCGCCCTCGGCAGCCCGTTTGCGCCATCCACCCCGCCTCATACTGAAGCTTCTGCATAGGAAGAAAAATGGTTGATCAATTAGATGTTTAGTAATATCATCAGTGGCATTTCAATGATGCATTACAGGCCATCTACAGATTATCACAAAGATTACATCTTTCAATGGGCTTCACTGAAGTATATGAGTTACAGTTAACCTAGAAATGAAAAATTGCATAAAAACTTAGTTACTCCGTTTTGTAGTAATGCATACTGTAGCTCCTGCTATGTATCAAAAAAACCAGATACACATTTTGTTCTATTCACCCAGAATACAAAAAACTCATTACAATGTTCAGTTTCCATTACGATTTATTAAATTCTTCCTGTTCATCATACATCTCCTATAAAAAAGGAGTAATAAAAGATTCTTAAATACAATTGCTACTGTTCCTGCAAAATATTGCCCAAGTCAGGAACAATCTTCTATTTCTTATTTGATACTATCTACATGGTGGGATGCAGGCAAACACCTCCTGGTACCTAGAGACTGGATTAATTTCACCAGTGGATTTACAGCTAATCATAAAAGGTCCAAACACTTGTTGCTCCAATGCAATACATCACATAAAAGCAAAAAAACCAAAGGCCATCTTATGGTCAATGAAAAGCCAGTTGTTTAAATGATCTAGTATGATCTATAGCTAGGTTTGCGATTTGTTTCTTTGGTTTTGTTTCTTTGTTTGTGTTGCTTAGTAATATACAAACAAACAAATAAATATACCCAACCAGCCAAATTGCAGTTTTCCTTTTTGCAAGACACTTATCTGTGGACCATGAGCTGTACACAGCAGTGTCCCCAGATGAGCTATTAGCTGGCTAGAACAGAACCAGTGGAGAGAAAAAGAAACATTTTGGACTGTGGCCAACTGTTCACTGCACCCAAGTGATTCACATTAACTATAGCTGTTGTAACACTGATTTTAAAATATCGATTAATGATGTAGTAAGACCATGAGGTCACTGCCTGCTATTACATCTCTCATCTTCTACTCTAACCAGTTCCCTAAATAAAAACACTGTTTTGTCTTTTAGGGCTATCAGCTCTTAGACCGTGAGCACAGGACGCTGAAACTAAAAGGAAGAAGGTTTAAGCCAGTCACCTTTATTTTATTAAATATGTAATTTCTATTCCTTTATCCTGCATAAAAATGCACAAAACCAGTTAGTACACAGAAGGAAGTCAACTGTTTGTTTCATCCTTGTCTGTTTTTGAGAAGATACCTATTCTCTGGACTATCCATAGCATCATCCAGTAACAGAGCACAGAAGCTTCACTCAGTCTCCAGCCTACCAGAAAGCACATACAGCTGTGAATGGAGATAACAACGCATTTTGGTCATTTTCCTATACCAGGCCTTCTACTGCACTGTTCTGGAGACTGCCTCATTTATCACATTCAGATTTTGTTTCCTCTGAACCTGGCCGAAAGTTGAATTCTAGCTTTTGTCTCTTTTTTGCTTCCTCCTTTTGTTCTAGAGGTACCAAGCAGGCATACTCTGAAATCCGGTTAAACCACACTGGATTGCAAACAAATTTGATTGCAGAAAAAGACACAGCTGCAGAAAAATTTTCATAAATACGAACATTTTCATGGAATATTGCAAATACGCCAAATTAGGCAACCATAGAATTATAGTCAAAGCAGGTATAACTACCTTGAAAAGACAAGCTTCAGTTGTATGTTTCAGAACCTCTGCAAACACAGGAAGATCATGATGCACCTGGTTCTATTCTTCCTGTAGTTGCTGTAATTTGATACATAACTTACACACATTTTTATAATTATGAAGATTAATCACATGTCAAGGAGATGAGCTCTATAGCAACAACCAAAACAAAGCAACCCTTCCTCAGTATGTTGTATTTGCTCTCTAGGTGGCCGCGTTTCTTACCCAGAGACCAATTTCCAAGACAGTGGGCCTTCTGAAGTTAATTTTTAGTGGTTTGGATTATATCTAATAGATACCACAGAACTCTTAAGGAGCAGTGAGAAAAATGAGAGGAGATGAGCTGGATGACCACATGAAATACAAAATTGACTTTTTTCCTGTAGAGGACAGTACATACTGGAAATGGCTAGATGGTTTCTTTCATATAGGTTTCTTTCATATAGGTTTCTTTCATCATAAGTTAGCAAATGTGACACCCACCTACAAGAAGGGCCAGAAGGAGGATCCGGGGAACTACAGGCCTGTCAGCCTGACCTTGGTACCGGGGAAGCTGACGGAGCAGATCATCTTGAGTGCCATCACACGGCACGTAGAGAATAGCCAAGGGATCAAGCCCAGCCAGAATGGGTTTAGGAAAGGCAGGTCCTGCTTGACCAACCTGATCTCCTTCTACGACAAGGTGACCCGTCTAACGGATGAGGAGAACGCTGTGGATGTTGTCTATCTAGATTTCAGTAAAGCCTTTGACACTGTTTCCCACAGCATTCTCCTGGAGAAACTGGCTGCTTATGGCTTGGATGGGCGTACTCTTCGCTGGGTAAAGAACTGGCTGGATGGCCAGGCCCAAAGAGTGGTGGTGAATGGAGTTTACTCCAGTTGGTGGCCGGTCACAAGTGGTGTCCCCCAGGGCTCTGTGTTGGGGCCAGTTCTGTTTAATATCTTTATCAATGATCTGGATGAAGGGATCGAGTGCACCCTCAGTTAAGTTTGCAGATGACACCAAGTTGGGCAGGAGTGTTGATCTGCTGGAGGGTAGGAAGGCTCTACAGAGGGACCTGGACAGGCTGGATCAATGGGCTGGGGCCAATTGTAACGAGGTTCAACAAGGCTAAGTGCAAGGTCCTGCACTTGGGCCACAACAACCCCATGCAACGCTACAGGCTTGGGGAAGAGTGGCTGGAAAGCTGCCTGGCAGAGAAGGACCTGGGGGTGTTGGTTGACAGCCGGCTGAATATGAGCCAGCAGTGTGCCCAGGTGGCCAAGAAGGCCAATGGCATCCTGGCTTGTATCAAAAATAGCGTGGCCAGCAGGACTAGGGCAGTGATCGTGCACTCGGCACTGGTGAGGCCGCACTTCGAATACTGTGTTCAGTTCAGTTTTGGGCCCCTCACTACAAGAGAGACATGGAGGTGCTGGAGCGTGTCCAGAGAAGGGCAATGAAGCTGGTGAAGGGTCTAGAGCAGAAGTCTTATGAGGAGCAGCTGAGGGAACTGGGGTTGTTTTTCCTGGAGAAAAGGAGGCTCAGGGGAGACCTTATTGCTCTCTACTTCACCTGAAAGGAGGTTGTAGTGAGGTGGGGGTCGGTCTCTTCTCCCAGGTAACAAGTGATAGGACGAGAGGAAATGGCCTCAAGTTGTGCCAGGGGAGGTTTAGACTGGATATTAGGAAATTTTACTTCACTGAAAGGGTTACCAAGCATTGGAACAGGCTGCCTAGGGAAGTGGTTAAGTCACCATCCCTGGAGGTATTTAAAAGACGTTTGGATGAGGTGCTTAGGGACATGGTGTAGCGGTGGTCTTGGTAGTGTCAGGTTTACGGTTGGACTTGATGATTTTAAAGGTCTTTTCCAACCTATATGATTCGGTGATATGGAAAATTTATATTTTTCCATCAGCTGAAGTCAACTAATTCAAATCTATCACTTCTGGCTAAGAAGTTCTTGGAGAAAACAGAAAATGTAAGTTCAAGAAAAAAACCACACTTATTCAAGAAAATGTCATGTAGTGTTTTTAGATATCATAGGTATCAGTGTATGAGCTCATAAGAGACACCAACTATTGATTACTCTTTCTCCTTCTTAATAAAGGATGACAAAGTCTTAAAAGGTGGCTACAAAAAGGACAGAGGCTCTCTCTTCACAAGGAGCCACACGGAGAGGCCAAGAGGCAACGGGTACAAGTTGCACCAGGAGAGGTTTCATATTGATATAAGAAATAAATTATTTTACAGTGAGAACGATCAATCACTGGAACAACCTCCCCAGGGACATGGTAGAGTCCTCATCACTGGAGGTCTTCAAGCTGCAATTGGACAAGGTGCTAGATAATCTCATCTAGACTTCCCTACCCATGAAAGGTTGGACTAGATAGTCTTTCGAGGTCCCTTCCAATCTGGGCTGTTCTATGATTCTAAGTCTATCAAAAAGAAAATCTCATACGAAAAGAAACTCTTACTCTGAAAAAAACCAAAGAACCTTCAAGACTGTATGAAATGAACACTGTAAGTCACCACAACATCAGTCTAACAAAGATGTTCTTTATTCCAGTCACTGAGTTCTTGAGAATATAGGATTTGATAGGTAGTTACTCTGACCCATATACAGACAACCTCTTGCTTAAATTAAAATATGTAATGCCTGATAAACTGAAGAACTACATTCATGAGGGTAAGCTTTTCTGAAATCTTGAAATACATTAAATTTTTATTCAGGACACTGGGATGTGAGGAAGAAAGATCTCTAGTCTAAAAGCCATTAGATCAGAACACCACAACCAGTGGGGCCAATCAAAATCAGAATCATGGGTACATGCCTAGTTTGATTAAAACTAGAAATCAGAAAAACAAAACTACTTTAGGTTAGTGTGTTAAAAACACGACATATGAACTGCTCAAAAGTTGTCTTCCTAGAGCCTGGAAAACTAGAGAAGCTAGGCTGTAATGCCTACTTACAACATCTGATAATGATTTACCATTTACTTGGGAGATATGATTTTTGACTCGGCCAGTCCACTGAAATTCTAAACACACAAGTTAGGAACATGGTACTTCAGTGATTACTAGATGCCTCTGGCTCAAGTCTTGAGAGTCATGGATTATTTTCTTAATGCTGAGATGAAAGCCTGGGAGACTAATTTCTCCCTTCGTAGTTTCAGGAACTGAATGATGAACCAAGGTTTCTGGACTAAGGAGAATCCCCACCTGCTGAAGACTTGTGCTTACAGTGCGAATTTTTCCTTGAAAATGAAGATAACCTCTACAGCTGCCTTGCTGAAACCTAAGGAAGAAATGAGCATGAGAGACATCTTGCACAGGATATATTAAATCAGAGGAAAAGTTAAGCAAGATTTGAAACATGCTCACTGGTTCATGAATTAAGAAATGTAAGGATGATATGATGCTCCCTCTATAGGAATCATGATGAAGGGATGAGTAAGAGAAATGCTTTGTAAAGAACCCTTGAAGTGGGGGCAGAAATCAAGACAGGGGACTTAAACATCCATCACAAGCAGGCCAATTTCAGATGAGTTCATCTTTCTTGTGATTATAGTATCTAACTTGTTTCAGAACAGTTTTTCCTGTTTTCACAAATTTAAGAGCACAAACGCACACTGACTCAGTGAAAGTGAGCCACCATAGTTACTAGTTTTCAGGGTATCTCTAGAGCCTGAAGGACAAGCTATAGTGACCCTTCACCCAGTGACAAAGCTTTTTAAATAAAAGTGAAGTGCTCATATTCTGGACCTGTGAACACAAAGAAATCTTCAGCAACTAAAAAAAAAAAATCCCAACAAACTCTGAAACTGCACAAAAGCCTGTAAAGGTAGAAACAGTATTCCTAGGAACAGAATCCAAGTTTTCAGTGCAAGAGAAACAACCTTTCAAGAAAAAGCAAGTCGCTAAGAACTCCTGTGATCAAAATTAACATATTTTGGCCCTGCATCTCTCTCTAGACCACATACAAATGGTAAAATCTTACCGTTCTACAAAAGAGGGTTCTTTAACTAAAATTCAAATTTCTACTGGGTGATCCTTTTCAAAACTGAAGCTAGAAGAGAAACTAAGAGTTTTGATGCTTTGTACGTGACTGGCGGCTCAGAAATACTCAATACAGCCCACTAGGAAAAGATATGTAACATCCCTTTCCGCGCTACTTCATAGGCCTAGCATTATGCTTTCCAATCCACAACCACTTAATCCTATTATTAGACACTGTTAATCAAAGCCTACAGATCAGGTAACAGAATGAAATGTTAAGTCTACATTTTATGGATTCTATAAACATGTCTGTGTGTATAGAAGAGTTGCACAGCAACTGGGAGATTTTAGATCACAAAACAAGGAATGTAGGTGTGAGTGTTGATGCTAATATTTGTTTTAATCTCATCTGTAGCACACACAGTCTGATGCAGGAAAGTCATTTCTTTAAAATACTTCAAATTCAGGATGTTGTGGTTGTAAGACAAGTGGCTTTCCATTATCTTGGGCAGTTGGGACGACACTGATAACAGACAAACCCAGATGAAAACCACAGGTATTATGGGGAAAAATGCTTGGGAGCAGATCTCAGTGACTCTGTAAGAAGTGAACATGGATCCTCATGGGCTTTTTAATTACAGGTCAGCACTAGTCCTGCCCAAACTTGAGTTGTGTCTGCCATACTCTTCAGCATTCCCTTTTCCAGGTATATGGTGCAGAGACATTCCTGCTGCCTCTTCAAGTAGCTAACTTGAATCAGGCAGAATATACACTTTATAGCTCTGCACTACAGGAAAGCATATGAACTATTTCCAAAGACAAAATGAGGCTGCACCATGACTCAACAAATAACCCTGCCAAACTCGTGTCTAAACACATGGCACAAGTAACTTCTAATCCAGATAATCTAACTTCAGGTAACTGAAAGCTGAGTGAAAGTGTAACACATTGTAACAGCTATTTTGCATTTCTGACCAGAGTGAACATCCTGTCAACGTCCTCTAATGCAAAAGAACTTGATTTAATTAACATATTCAAACACCAAAAGCCTTATTCTTGAAGGTGTAACTCTACTGCTAACGGAAGTATGGGTATCTCGGGCCACTGCTAATGAGTATCAGAATCTTTTGCTTGAACTGTAGATTGAATCCATCCCAGCTCAGCAGGGCTTAAAAGTTGTTTCCATCAAAGTGGGTATTTTGTGGCCTGTTTGAGTTTCATGCATCTACATTCCAGCTACCACATCAAACTCACCACTCTACTTGGCACTAGTCTGCAGGCTCTTTGACGAATGAACTGTCTTACGTGTTTACACATTTCTTAGCACAAGAGTCCTATTCTTGGCTGAGTCTTCTGAAAAAGAGCTGCTGCTACAGGGTCTAAAACTGTTTTCTACTACATATTGGAAAGTTCAGAATCCAGCAAAAGAACTTAAAAATAAAAAAAGATAGTTCAAAAGTTTTTTTAAGATACTTTATTTTTAAATCCCTGTGTTTTTAGACACTTCAGAGTTAACAGTCCTGTTCCATATTAAAATAAACTAATTAGTATGTTGCAAAGCAACTGAGTTTTATTCTAGGTGGGAAATAAACTGTCAGGGTGAGGTTTCATAAGACGGTTGAGTCAGCTTGATGGCTGACTGCCACCAGAAAGGATGGTTCTGCTCTTCAACCCCTGCTGGCCTAACAGGCTTTATCCCTTCTTCCCAACCTCTACACTACCTCTGAACTCACATGACCCCCATGTTCATACTGGTGCTATGTGCAATTAAGCTCACTAAATCAATAGAAAATTGACATAATTTTACTGGTTAGTTTCCTGCCAGTTCAGCAAGCTGAACTGACTCACAAAAGCATCAGACAAAGCCAAAGCAGACAGGCCAGAAAAGAGGAATGGATGGGACTGTTTCTTTCACTGCCAGTGGGATCTCAAGATTATCTTAGCCATTTCTAGAAACCAACCTTTAGGGTCATGGCTATAACCAACTAACTGGTGTAAATGTGGATACAGAGTTGCAATGAGCTACCTACTCTTCACTAACTAGCCCTGCTTATGTTTTTCCCCCCAACAACAAGAGGGGTAGGCTACCTCACCTCTTCCATAGGGTAAGAGTTTTCAAAGAAAGTTACAATCAAACAGCTCCCCATCTTAAGCCACATGTGCCCATATGATAATCACTTCTAACTACAAGCACCTGATATTACAGGGTCAACCAGTGAGTTATGTTTTGCAGTTCAATCTTTGATGATATTTTAAAGCAATAGAAATGAAATTAGGTGAAGAACACTTTAAAAATATCTGTCCCCAAAAACACCCAGCACCACCCCCATCTCCTGGGAGTAAACCTAAGAGTATAAATTAGGAAAGAACAATCATTAAAATCTTGGGCAAATTAAATATTAGACACAAAATTGTTACTGCGTATGAGAAAATTAGAAATAGTACTTTTCTAAAATATGAACTTCCATGGCATTTGCTAGAAAGGTGAAATACCATACAACCCACAATAAAGCATGGAAAAACCTAAGTCCTTCAGAATTAACTCCTTATGTGTTAATGACTATTCTAAAACTGTGTTCTGTGCATACTTTCATTTGAGCTTGACAGCAAAGAAATGATACTCTGACCTTCAGTTCAATTACTCCCCCAGAAAGAGACAGAGGAACTCTTTGCTAAACTAATCCAGTTTCCAAACTGCCTATTTTTGCAACTCAAAATGGTCTTTATTTCAGATCAGTTTATTTTAACATCACGGACTAAATACTTTACATACAGGTAACAACTAAGAAATATACATTTCTTTTGCTGGCGAATCATCACAATGACCTAAAGCAGTTGTACAGCAGGCAACCATTTATACAAGAGCTGTACAGGACAAGTGTTCAGACCTTTTCACAACTGACTTGGAGTCCGGGGCAGATTATTATTTTAATTGTCACAACTTAAGGAACCATGAGCATGAGGTACAGAAAACAGCACCACTGCACAGTCTGCACCAGCTTTGAGCAATCTATACTCTTTTTGCTTTTATACATGGCATTTGAGATGGTTAGTTCTTTGAAAAATAGCAAGCCAGATTCAATTTGAGACCAACCATCAATGTTTCATTCCCCTCTAGGAATAACACTCAGTAGCAGCTACAGTCCATTTAGAGCTTGTCACAAGTAGTGGTTTAACTTGGTTGAATTTTTCTTCTGCTCACAGAAGACTGGCTTCAGTTTCAACATTTCTGCATTTTTTGGTAAAGTTTCCTCCCCTCCTTCAGAGTTTCTCAGCAATAAGTGGCTCTTCTTCATAAATTTTCATTGCTATATTTAACCATGTAGCTCAATTCACTTTTTAGTTCAAATATCACCTCTTTGATACAACTGTTCTTATTGCCACAATACACTGGCAAGTTTCAGCAGACTTCAGCAATTGGCTTCATTATTTCTCTTCTGCACTTATATTCTTTTGGGGCTTCAACCCCAAAAGGACTTGGCACACTCACAATCTTTATGCCAGCTTCTAAATGCCTAGATTCCAAAAAAATCCATTAAGTAAAATCAGAATAAGAAGCATAGTTTGTGGAATTAGGACTCTCAATAGCAACATAGTGAATGGATTGTAAATCACCAAAAGGAAATTCTCTTTCTCTCTCGGACTTGAGTATCTGAAACAGTGAGATGAGTATATGAGTTGGGTATTCTTCCATCAAGCCGCTATGTTTAGCTGTCTACAATATTTGAGAACAGAGAACTGCATTACTCTCTTCTTTGAAAAGGAAGAGTGGGATGCTCATTTTTCTACCTAATAAATCAATAGAACTTGTTTAGGAAATTCTTAGTTTGTGCACTCCTCAGTCTGACAACAACCCAGTCCCACAACTTGTGTCTTACACAAGAAGCCTATGCTGAGGTGTAGGTCAAGCAGTCGGTAGGTAGGTTAAGTAAACCATGATCCCTCCTCCCAAATAATGAGAAGAGTTGCTGTTGCTGAATGATTTAGGACTTCCTAAGACTTCCCAGGCACAACTGAAGTAAGTGTCCTTGTAAACCTAAAGAAAAACTTAAGAAGGCAAGAAAAGTGGAGGTATAGTAATTCGAAAATAAATAACTGGAAAATTTTAATGAGGTGACCAAAGCAAGGAATCTGTGAATGCTCTGCATTTTTTAACATCGAATTCAGAGGAACTGTGCTGGTGAAAACCTCTCACACACGCTATCTTCAGCTTCCCCAGATTCCCTAGACTTCAGGTCAGCAGACTGGTGAAATCTTGTCAAAAGAGACTACATATTATTGATTGATTTTATGTATTGGTTTGGATATACATGTGTATATACATACGTGTGTATGTGTTTGTGTGTGCATGCGAGTGATGTATATACACACAACAAACTTATCTTTATTTAAGATAGGTTACCACTTTAAGATACCCAGATTAACCACTTGGGCAACAGAGAATGGCATGGAAACAAATCTGCTCTCTGGGCCAATGCTCTACCTAACTACTGAGAAGGCACCGCTTCTTCTGTACAAGTTTTTTTTTTTTTTGTAGGAGAAGTGCCCAGGGCAGTTGTGCTTTATGCTCAACTTAAGTTATCAGTGTACGCTGAGCAGGTGCTGATCAGGCCAGGCTTTTCAGGGGGGAAAAGAAGAGATAAGACATCCGCTTTGTGAATCTCAAGTGGTAGCTCATGTCAGATACTAAGGAGGACCATTTCTCTACTTGCATATGGGCAGCACTAAACACATGCAGCAGCAAAACCCCAAGAACTCAAGTAACTTTACTAGCAAAAGTATTGATGACTACAGATTCAGTATTAAAATAGGTAGATTTTCTGTTCATGGCAGCTTTTGAATGACATTACTTAATTCTAACTGATACTGCGTAGTCAGGTTCACAAATGTTTTTCTGGATTTGCCTTTGAAACTCTCAAAGCTACAAAATCTTTTTTGAAGTAAAATCTTCACAAGACATAGCTTCTGTGCTTAGCCTTGAAGTTTTAAGTTTCTACTCAAGTTTTCTACATCTTTCGTTAGTCCATGGATATTACTTTTATCATCAACTCAGACAAGACTAGGAGGAATCACATGAAACTACTAAGTGGAGAGATCGAAACAAATTGAAGTATTTTTTCCTATTGCCTAGTTTATTTGTGGATTCTCTGACACAGGACACCAAGACTGCTAAAAGTCCATATGGGCTGAACAGATGAATGGAATAAAAAGCCATTAATATTTTTATTTTTTATTTTTGAAAAAAGGTAATAAACTACAGGAACTCAGAATATGAAGGCAAGTATGTTTGTTTATTGACTGTTACCTAGGCGAACTTCTGATCTGATCCAGTATATTTTCAAGTTTCCTCCTAGATTCAGAGGAAAGTGAAAAGATAGAGCACAGTGTTTCTGTGTTTTCCAGGAAAAACGTAGTTCTAAATTCTTAGGACAAAACAAAAATGCTCTAATTCTTTGGGATCCCTAAATAAAACTCAAATCTGAATTGCATTCTTGACCTGAAGTGGTTTAAAGTCAGTATTTTATGTACCTCTGACATTGAAACAACAGTGTTACACTGCTGCTTAGTGGAGACAGATTGATACAAAAAGCCCACAGAGCAAAAACCGTCTACCCCAGGCAAACATGATGCTTGTAGAACTTAGGTGAAAAACCAGCATAGAAATTATGGGAGTCATTATGGAGGGGCAACACTTACAACTTCAAATTCCTGATCAGCCAGAAATTAGAGTGAAAAGTCCTTACCCCCTCCCCCCACATTGTTTTGTAAGAGGATTCTTGGAACTGCTTACCAAATAATGCAATTTCAGCAAGGAAATCTAGGAAATAGTGACTGAAAAACCACTCTTTCCAGTTTCCCAATGCTCTAATGTTTCCTGAAAACAACAGGCAGATTCAGAAACCAGGAACAGTATCCTTTCAATACAGACCATTATTTTCGTTCTTTAGTTCAATTCGGAGTTGCATTCAAAAGCACAAAATGGTAAAATACATTTACTCCACTTGGTAAACTGCACTAATAATTTACCTTACATGCCATGGGGTCATGGGCTTTCCTATTTGTAAGAATTATCAGCAATTTCATGACTTCCTTTAGATACCAACAACTCCTAGGTTTCCAAAATGATCTAAATGGAGTACAACCATTTGTCCAAGATGCTGATTCATCATGCCCTGGACTGATCTGAGTCACCTCAAAAAGATGAAGTCATGAATATGGTGGACAGAACTTCATTTTACTTTGGATATTCACTGACAACTAGAACCTGACCAAAAATGTTAGCAACTGTCCCCAGGATCCTGCCAAAATACACTGCGTACCTCACCCTGCCAGAATACTGCCAATCTCCAAGTCAATATGGAAAAACCTTAGAGCAGTTCTCAACCCTATTCTGCACAGCTTCAGCACTGTTTCATGTTTCAGCATCCAAACCAATCCACCTGCATTTGTGCAAGAATGACTCTGCAAGGCACCTGAACAGTGTCTCCTCTTAAGCAAAATTAGCTTTCTCTCTTTCAGGATTATTTACTTTCATAAATCACGAAGCTGAAAAGGTCTGCATGAATTCAAGCAGACCAAATAAGGAGGTTACAGCCAATAATTTCCTTATGTTGGGATTTGGTTAAAGTATTTACAGATAGCTGGGAACAGAAAGCAAAACCAACACAGAAGAGTTAACCACAATATGGCTAAGCTTTACTTATGCAAGCAACTAAATTTCAAACCACCAGCTCCAGTACTATTAAACAGGTAGAATACCAATTGTGAGACCTGAAGCTTTGAGATTGGAAAGGAGTCCTGTCCCATCCTGTTCCCCCAAATTAATAAAATATTACTTTCCCCAAAAGCTAACACTGAAATTCAGGGATCATGGTCTGCTTATGCATTTACAGCAAAGAATATGGAAGATACAACAATCCTTTCTACAGGTATACCAAACAAAAAGTACCTCCTAGATGAATTTAATGGTCATAGATTTGTTAACTACAGTAGCAGCAGTCCTTCAGTTAGTTTTGAAAATACAAGCCACAGGAATGGTAGTTACCATCACAGCCCAGAATTTAAAGCTGTTCTACACACTCACCTCTCTTCCACTGAAGAGCAAGAAAGATGGGTTTCCTAATTCTTACTTCTCTTATGAGCGCCAGTTACTCCACATGAAATACAGAAGTGGGGGGACCACAGACATGGGAGGCCCTCCTCCCTAAAAACATTTGTGTCTCCAATCAAAATGCTGTCTGGTTTCCACAACAGAGCAGAAAGCTGCTCTCAGGGAGAAGCACTACACAATTTTATCTCTTAAAAAAAGATGCTTCCACAAGTATACTACATTACACATTTGAGAATTCCTCACGCTTTTTTGCATCCACTTAGATTTGCCCTCTTACTTTCAACTTTCTTTATAACTCCACAGCCACTCTCATTTCTATTTGCTTCCAGTTTTTCTTCATTTTGCTATGCTTAGGTAAACACATGGCGCTATTGCCAAATTAATCCACATTGTATTCTTGAGGGAGAGTTTCAACATTCGGATTTTCAGCTCCCTTGTTATATCTACACCAGGCAAACACGCTGCTAAGAGCTGACAGAGATCTCACCAATAATAATATACACCTTTAATTAAAACAGAAAAATGTCCAATACAAAAAAATTCATTCTTCATGAAATAAACAATAGCTAACAAATTAAATGGGGAAAGTACATGGCAGGGTCAGGCAAGTTATTCTTTTCCTGCTTGTCCTGAACAACTGATTAATTTAAAAAAAAATCTGTGCAATCATATTAATTTTTTCTACCTACTCAAAACCTGGTTTTGTGTTTGAATCATTCTTACTTTTTTTTTAATCTCTCTCATAAGTGAAAGGGATGGTAGACAGATTGAAAATTTGCCATGAAACTTCTTTAAAAGGACATCTGGGTCAAGGGATCAGAAAAGACTGCTCAAAATCAGCACTCAGTTACAACACACAATCACTGTATCAGAACAGGCTGTGACTAAGTAAGAGTACATACATACTATCCAGAAAGGTGGACTGGTGCTATGTTTGAAAGGCCAATTACTGAATAACGTATTGAAGACACGTACACTGTACACAGAAAAACGTACAATCAGTTTACTATCGAGGCTTGAAATATGCTAATGTGTTTTTCCTGTTAGAGCTTCACTTTTAGAACAATTTATCTTCACGTAGTTAAACATCAGCGAGTCACAAGGCAGGTGTCTGCACTGTGCCTCTACTAATACTGTCCTACCAATGACCTCCAGTCTGACAGCTTGGGATTATTTACTAACAGGGATTTGGTACCTCATCCAGTGGAAGAAATGGACTGAATGAAAGACCAATATGGTGGGAATGGGTGATAACTACATGCTTGAGACAAGACAGCAAAGAATTTGTCAGAGATTTGGATTTCTGTGTTAAATGTCATAAACCTTAGTAAGACAGAACTATTCCAGAAATAAATTTTAACTAATGGTAATTAAGCAACTGTTTAAAACAGTTCTGAACAACAATAGCATCTAAATGAATAAAGAATTCGGACTGTAAAATTACAATCCCAGCTTTGCTTCTTTGGACTCCAGTATCAAATTTGAGATTGGACCTGGATTTTAAATCGAGATGCAGAAGAAACATCAATTCATCTTTCCTTGAAGAAAATCTCTCATTAACACAAGCAGAGTATTCACGGCCCTGTCATTTTGAAGACTTTGACATTAACCTTAAAGCATCAGAAATAATGGAATATTACAGCATACAACGCACAGATTTTCTACCAAAAAATCACGTGCTTGTGATATTATCTTTCTCTCCCTCCTTAAGGTTAACATGCCATTACCGCGTATCTCTTATCAGGGGCTTTTTGCTCAGTATCACAGGTCAAGTCAATGGTAACTATACAGCAAAACGCATCAACATGAGGTGGGGAAGGGAGGAAGAAGCATCAGTGAACACGTTTGTCCCTCGGTGTCTGTAAGCACAGGCTCACTTATCAAGCCCAGGTCCCCTTCCTTTCAGCACACTGGTTGTATCCAGCACTATTGCTCAGCAAATACAACTTGTGGCAAACACGACGGGAAACCGCAGGCAGATACATGCTGCTACGGCTGAGTGCCACAGCGCGTGGTGCGTTCGAGAGGGCACGGCTGCACCAGGGCTCGGGCTCTCCTTCTCCTCCTCCAACCTATTTCCCTGCAATGACCCCTTAGCTGGCAAAATACTCGCAGCATCACTCCGGCTCTGCCTCGGGAACCGTGTTGTGTCTGCAGCGCAGGCCCCATGTGACAGACCCACGCACACACAGGTGCCGGAGCCGGCGGGGGAGGGGAAGGCGACGAGCGGGGGTGGCTGACCCAGACATCCACACACCTGGCACACCCTCGGCAACTTGCAGCGCGCGCGCGCGCCCAGGGGTCCGTCGCCCTCCCTCCCTGCCCTCCCCCCCCCCCCGTGCGCACACCCTCCCGCGCGCGGACAAGCGGGGCTGAGCGAGGCCCCCGCGCCGGTTACATAACCCCGCGCGCCACCCTCCCCCCCCGCCCCGCCGAGCCCCGCGCTGGGGAAGAGCCGCGGCGGGGAGAAGGGGGAGGACCAGGCCGCGGGCCCAGGGAGGGGCTGAGGCAGGGCAGGGTCTGCGGGCCCCCGCGGCTCCCTCGGGCTCTCCCTTCCTTCCCCCCCTCCTCCCCGAGCCGCCCCCCGCACGCGCGCACGGGGGCGCGCTCGCGAGCGCCGAGCGGCCATAGGGGCCGGGGCCGCCGCGCCGCGAGGGGGAAGGCGCCCGCTCCGGCAGCCCCGCGCCGCCGCTCACCTTTCGCCGCGTCCCAGACGCACATTCCCGGAGCGCCGCCGCCGCCTGCCCTGCCGGGCCGTGTGGGGGCTTCACATCGCGGCTCCCCCCGGCACGAACGCACGCAACCACCGCCTCCTGCCCGCCTTCTTCCTCCTCCTCCTCCCCAGCTCCCAGCCCCGGCCGCGCTCTCCCTCCTCTCTCTTCCCCCCCCCCTCCTTCCTTCCTTCCTCCCTCCCTCTCTCCCCCCTCCTTCTCCTCCCCCTCTCGGTGTCCCCAGCAGCAGCCCCTCCTCCCCCCGCCCTTCCTGCGAGCGCGTCACGAGAGAGTCTCGCGCCACCAACCGCCGCTCGGTCAACAAGCAGCGCGCGCCGGGCAGGCCCGCCGGCCGGCCCACCCGCCCCCGGGGCGCCCCCTAGCGGCTCTCGCCCCGCGGAAAGTCGCGTGCGGCGCCGCCAAGAGGGCTGGGGAGCGCTCACGCCGGGCACGTGACGGCGGGGCGGGGCGGGCGCGAGGAGCTCGCGCGCCTCTCCGGTTTCCCCCCGCCCCGCCTGGGTGGGCTGCGGAGGGCGCGGGGTGGCGGCGCCCCCTGGCGGTCCGACGGGCGCGCCGCAAGCGTGGGGGCTGGTGCAGCGGCGGCGCGGGCAGACATTTCACACCGGGCCGGGCCGGGCCGGGCCGGGCCGGGCCGGGCGAGCAGCGAGGAGAAGGGGGCGGATCGTTGTGCCGAGTGTAGTCCGGCCCTCCCGCTTCCAGGGGCCGCCGGCCGGCCGGCTGGCGGAGGCAAGGGGCGCGCGCGTCCGCCCGCAGTGCGGCCGCGTCTCCCCGTAAGCGCAGCAGCAGGCGGCGGCGGGCAGGAGCCGGTGAGGGCGGGCGGCCTGCGGGGAGGGGGCTGGCAGGTATGCTGCCCCGGCACTGGCACAGGCCCGCTGCCTGGGGCCGGGCCGCGCCGCAGCGGAGGGGGGGGCCTCTGCTCCGGTGGGGGGTAGCGGCCCCCCCCTCGCCCCCCCCCCCCCCCCCTTTCACGGAAGAAGCGCGCGGGGAAGGCCCGAGATCGGTTGTGGCGGCGGCACTTCGGACGGGGGCCGCTCCCCGCCCCCGCAGGGCTCCGCCAGCCGCGGCCGGGCCTTCCGGAGGGGCCTGCGCTAGGCCGCCCCTGCAGCCTCCCCCTCCCGACCGGGCTTTGGAGGGGACGGCGGGTGGGGGATCACGGCTCAGCCCTCTCCCTGCTCTGGCAGGGTACTTGTGGCTGACGTGGGGCTGAGCCAGGTTCAGGCCTCTCCAGCCTCGCACTAGAAGAGATTTCTCCCCCAGGAAAAGGGCCTGCTTGTTTCCCTCACTCGCCGGATACGGGAATAACACCCACTGGCTTCTCGCATGTGATTCTGCATTTCTAATTAGCCAGGTTTCTAAAAGAAGTGCAACGGTGCTCCCTGCTCTTCCCTGGTAACTTTTGAACCCAGTGGCCATTTCAGCCCAGTTTGACGAAGGGATCTCAGCCTCAACAATATGAAGTTTACAGGTTTCGTTAGAAAGAGCAGCGGTGAGGTAGCGTGAGAGCCCAAGGTAATTTCCTCGCTGAGCTTTCTGGCACCAGCCAGCATGCTGCCATGCCAAACCAGTCACAGCAGGTGTGGGCCCTTCTCCAGGTCTTCCCCAGTTACAGCTCACGGGAGAGCATTGGGGATACTGTGGAGTGTGCCTGTGGGGAGGCTGGAAAGAAGGAAAGACCAGCTGTGGGGGAAGACCTAGGGTATGTGGGGATCCTTGTATAGGAAAGTGGACGTTATTGTGGTATGGGAATGTAGGGGAAATAAGACACAAATCCTTAGGAAACCAGGCCTTATTAGTTGTGCTACTTACAGAAAACTTGTTTGTTGCAGAGTTACCTGTTCTGATTCTGTTATATGCAATTTGTTTTATAAATAGAAAATAGCCCCAGTCCTATAACTGTATCCACTTAGATAGATCTGCTAAGAGTCCCCATTGATACTGGGCAAAACTCCAGTTTGGCTGGAGGCACATCAGTCTACCCACATGGACTCAGTTTCAGGGATGAAGCTGGACATGTCTCTCTGTAAGAAAAGTGCTTATGTGGAACCTTCTTTTCTCCACCTGCATTGCCAGAACAGAGGAACAGTTGTCCTGTTCTAAGAAAATGTTACAATTTCAAGTATTTTCATGCTCTGCACTGTGTGATAAAACCAAGACCTTTATGGATGTCTAGACTTTTCCCCATAGCTAGTTACACGTTGCTCAAGGGTAGGATAAGGAAAAGTCAAGTTCAGGTCTACCTAGGTTGGTTGACCATCAGCTGTTTTAGCCAGGATGTGGTTTCTTCATTTCACTTGGAAAAATATAGGAAACCTCCTAGCACCTTCATGAGAAACCCCCAAATATTTGGCTTTCACTCGCTATTTTAATGAAACTCCTCTTCAAAATGTGGGTGTTCCTGCCAGAGGGAGGCACTAACTAGAGTTTTGACCAGCTTTAACCTGTCAAATTTTAGAGACATTGTGGCTGGCTGCTTTCTGTCTAATTTTCATCAGCAATTATGTTACCTGAAAAAAAAAGGTTTTGAAAAATACTTTGTTCAGAAAAGTTATATCATCTGAAATATACCCATTTCACTGAGCCAGAATTTTCCAGTTTTGCTGAAAAACACCTCTACCAGTCTCCGTCCTTGCCAGTCTGGAGCAAACTAACTGTTAAAAGTACTGCGTGTTTGGATGTGTGTATTATTTTTTTCTGTACAGAACTATTTCTCTAGGGGGCAGTTGTGGAGCAGAAAGGCAGAAAGACAAGTGGAATAGGGATTAATTTAGGTTAGTGAGAACAGCTTTAAAATGGTTAGTCAATGATTATATTTTATTTTTAAATAGAAGCTGACATATAAGCAAATTACAAGAACAACCAACAATTATTTAGAGAGGCATGCGGGGACAACTATTTTGTTTTGTGAAGTAAAGCTGGGGTAAGAGTTAACGATGAAAAAGCCTGAAGTAGCCATACTACATTTTCAGCAAAGATTACATACAATTAGTTAAAATAGGACAGTATTAGTTTAAGAAGAAACAGAAAAAGGAAAGGAATTAATGTTAAAAAGGAAAGGAATTCATGTTAAAAAGAAGATAAAACCAGGGAAGTTTAGGAAAAGGGCCAAATATTAATAGCAGTAAATGATCTTCTTTTATGACTTGTAAAGCCCTCATGTTGCAATGCATCTGCACCAGCAGGCTCCTGAGCTGACAGCGAAACATCTTAGGTGATAGTAGCCAGATTGGGAACCGGGTGGTATGCTTATTCATTGGTAAATATTTACAGGGTGAAGCCTGGCTCAAAGCGTGCTGACTTCAGTAAAAGCATTCTTGCTGTCTTCACCGAGTTTGGAATCAAATCTGGGGCTGGGGAGAGAGGCGCTGTATGTACAGGCCTCAGTTCAATGGGACTACCATCTTAGCTGGGGCATCTCAAGGAGGTAGGTGTTATTGCTGAGCAACCTTTACATATAAATCCCACTTTCTGAGTCAAAATCTGCCCCAACTTACAAAAAGTATGTCTGATGTAATTTCAGTAACTTCAGCACAAAGGAATTTCCAGGTGAAATACGAGAGGCTCTGCGTCATGCTACTCGCAGCCTAATATGGGAGACGTGACCGAGCAGTGATTGTGGCTGCTGTGGCCTCTGGAGGCTGCTGTCATAAATATAGAACAACTCTGGGTCTCTTCTTGTCAAGAGAGGCATGTAAAGCCACCGACGGAAGATCTCTCCCCATGCTGATATTTCTGTGTGTTCCTTCCAGTCTTGTGCTTTCCCAGAGTGATCTTGGTCTGTCATAGTACATAGAGACCCAAGGGCCAACAGAGAGTCAATCCTTTGCTATCCCATAGAGAAAGGAAAAAAAATGTCATTGGCTATTCAGTTGCTTGCTATTTTGCTGGCCTGTAGGTAGTTATGTTCAAGGGGAAAAGCACTGCCAATTGCTGGACTCTACTAGAGCCAAGCTGATCATCCAGTAAAAGAAGGCTCACCACCCTCATCCCACCTCCAAACAGAGAGGCTCAACAACGTGGAGCTGACGACCAGTTGCTGCTGTCTGGTTTTCCATACCAGTCACCGGCCTGCAGCTTCTGTAGCTCTTGTTCTGTGGCAGCGGTCCCCCGACA
Organism: Ciconia boyciana; assembly: GCF_034638445.1. Lineage (NCBI taxonomy): Eukaryota > Metazoa > Chordata > Aves > Ciconiiformes > Ciconiidae > Ciconia > Ciconia boyciana. The sequence continues at coordinate 147,891,811 of NC_132934.1, forward strand.
GGCAAATAACCAATTGGGAATGGCTGCAATGTGACGGCTAATGGACTTTTTCTTTGTCATACGGTAGATATATCCTTACTTCGCACTCCGTAGTTCTGGTTGAGGAGCTCTTGGAAGAGTCACCAGTGTTGAATTCATGCTGGGTGGGGGACTCCCCAACTCAAGTTCAGCTTTCAGCAGTCACTGCAGGGGTGCTTTTTATTCAGGCAGCACTGAGATGAGAATAGGGGAATTCACCTCAAAAGTGTTGGCTGGGCTCTCTGGACCCTTTAATACCAGTAGGTTCAGCAGTTTGATCCAGCGTACCCACCCTCATCCCCCAGATATTTTTCTACGCACAAGCTGTGCGATGCTGTTTTGTACAGATGTGCGTAATTATCCCCAAACACACCCAGTACAACAACCCGGGAGCCGTCCAGGCCGTGGCTGTCAATGTGCTGCTATATTTTACGCGCGAACACCTGCGTGCAGGCAGGCACCTCCTGCGGCAGCCAGCTGCCTGCGGCCGGGGGGATGAATCGGGGGAACGGTGCGCCGACCCCGACCGCCAGCCAGACGCCAGCGGAGGGGACGGGCACTCGGTGGTACGAGGCCCGCTCCGTCCCTCGTCGGCAGCCCCGCGGCCACAGGGTACCACGGCACAGCAGGGACGGACGGGGGCTGCATCTGCCTGCCGGCAGCAACGCCTAACGGGGAGGCGGCGGCCTTGCGGGGGAGCCCGGCCGGCGCAGCCGCTCCGCTGCCGTCTCCCGGCGAGGCGGTGCTGCATTGCGGGCCCAGCCCGCCCCGCCCGCCCCCGCCCCCGGGGCTGCCGCCCTTCCCCAGCGCGGCGGCCCCCGCCTTGCGCCCTCCGGCGCGGCGGGGCGGGGCGGGCCGGCAGCCCGCGGGGAGGTGGGCCTGGCAGGCCGCCGCCTCGGAGGGGAGGGCGGGGAGGGCGGGGAGGGCGAGGGGCCCGCCCGCTGCCGCGGCTGCAGGGAGGCGGCTCCGCACGGGGGCAGGGCGCGTCCCGCCCCTCACGGCCTTCAGCGGTGCTGCGGGGCTACGCGTGAACAGCCCCGGTGACACCCCCACCCCACCCCTGCCCCCCCGCCGGTGAATAATCGGCCCGAGAACCAGAGGGAAAGGAGAGTACGTGCTCATCTGCAGTTTCGCACCTCTCTCGCAGGGTGGAGGTAATTATGAACGAGAAAGAGACATTTCACAACTCCTGCAGTGCTGTAGTAACACAGCCTACTGTAGCGATGCCCTAAATATTGGCATGTAGAAGCTGCAGGGTTATTGCAGTAGTTTCCTGACCAAGCACTGTAGTTTCATGGTAACCAGTGAAGCTGCTATTGTAAAATCGTCATCTGCAGCGTTTGGCTCTAGCATTGGTGTGTCACATAAGCCCTATCGCTATGTATACACACTTTTTAACCATGGTGCCAATCTTCATTAGCTCCTAAAACACAATGCAGTCAGATATTTTTAGGTGGAATGTATGTTTTATTACAATCATAATTAATTAGTTCCGCCAAGCAGAGCTGCTCTTCCTCTTTCGAGAGTGAAAGAAGCTAAGGAAGATTTCTAGCTGGGGATAGAAATCCCTGTCTCTCTTGCATGATTTTTAAACATCACAGAAAAAAAAGAAGCCTCTGCGGGATAATCTACACTTGCAAACAATTTTTTTTTCTTTTTCTGAGCATGTTACTAAGAACAGTTCAGAAAGGATAAAACAACGTAAGCTCAAAACTTGCAGAGAGCAGCAGTCTACCTGTGGGCCTACACGGAAGGCACTCTCAAGACAAGAACAAAGATCTAGGTAAAAAATGGCGGGAAACAAAACAATTACGAAAAACAGACAAACTTGGAAAGGCTGTTGGAAAGAGTCAGAGCCAAGAGTTAGCTCCAGGCATTTTGCTAATGATGGAGCAATATGGCTGTTACGTTACTGTTGCAGGCCACAAGACCAGTGGTTGCAGGGAAGGGTGTCAGCAGTGGATACTTCCCCTGTGTCTTCAACCTGCCCAACTAAGAAGAGCAAAAATGCTAGCACACGAGCCTGTTCTGATGGCTTTATTTCACCAACCTACTTTACCCCCCAGTAGTCATTTTGGAGTGGTGCAAAAGTGGCCAGAATGGACCAATGCATCAGGCCTATTTTGCACGAAGTGTGGATTTACTGAAGAGTCTAAAGATCCCTCAGACCTCTCCTCCCCTTGCTCATTACCGCAGATGGGTGCAACACTCTTTTAACTGGTGCAGATTCTGTGGTCACAGCTGAATGGTGAAGAGTCCTCCTCCTGTCATACGTCAGGGCTGCATCTGCCCTTGGAACTGGGAAGACTACATAAAAATAAGTTTTATTTTGGCTAATTTTGTGCTGAAGCAGCCTAGGACACTGCAGTGGAACTTATTTTAGATGAAAATTGCACATCTGCAAAGATTTCTACATCATCTAGATAGTGCTCTGGCATCTCCATTTCAGCAGCTCCCTCAATGCAAAATTGGTTTTGTGAAGAGCAAATATACATGAGTGGATTGCCACCTGCAGCCCCATTTTCAAGGAATTTGAAACCATGACTCAGTACTCAAAGATATTGTTAGGTAATAATATACTATCCATATATAGATATAATGGATGCCTTTATGCCATTGACCTTTTCTTTTCATAGTCTTCCTAGGCTAATATTCACTTATTGATTATAAGTTCTGCATCTCCACTTCAAAGAGAAATTGAGATGGAGTCCTTGATTTCAGTTGCTGTGTCTCTTATTATAGTTTCTTCATCATTTCCAACTGAGCTTGGAGTGTTGTTGGACACAGATATTATTACAGAGTTTTGCCAAAAGCAGGTGCTTGCTACAACACAGGATGGTCTATTCAAAACAACAAAGTCACTGTTAGGCAACTGGAAAAAACCCCAAACCAACAACAAAACGGTAGGTAGGCATATTGGATCACTATAATAAGCTGTGTCTCTCACCTAACTCCCCAGTTTCTCTATGTTCAGAAACATGGATCTCTCTTCACAGTGACCAAGCAGATGGGCCCCTTGCTGACTGCAGGACTTTGCAGACCCTTGTTGGCCTGTTTGCAGGTTGCATGGGAGGAGAGTTGTTACTCTCTGAAATGTTAATTCTCTGCTGTAAACTCCAGGTAGTCTGTATTTGTGTTAAGGCAGGGGAAGGATTTTTCTGTTACAAGGTCAGTTACCCCCAGTTCTTTTTTTTCCTTTTTCTACTTGGAGTCAGTGTCTTCCTTCTCCTCAGAATTGTTTGAGATCTCAGTTATATGGAAATCCATACATTTTACTTCCGTTCAGTGCTGCCAAGGGTTTTTTCTTTTACATTGTGATCGGGGATTTAATGGGTGCCATTGGCAGTATTCAAACAGGCTTATATATTCTCTTCTCTCTGCACAGATGGCAAGGCGTTGTTGCTGGGGTTCTTTCTCTATAAAGCCATGGAAGAACTCAGCTTTTCAGTGGTGGAAATTAGTCAATACATTTCTTCTGCCTCTCAGGGTTCGAGATACCTGAATAATGGTGAGTGCCATATCTGGAAAAACAAGTTACAGAGGTTCTATTGCAACTTCCAGTTAACAGCCAGGAAGGATCCTGAGGTAATTTGGAAGACTGAGCTGCATTCTGGCATATTTTTTGCACGCTATGTTTTGTGGTATCTCCAAGAATGTGAGTGTTGAAAAATGCCATTGACATCAGTGAAATGGATGCAGTGGATTTAGTGAATGCTGACGCAGAAGATGCAATTGGAACCAGAAATGAAGGATTGAACTGATTTCTCCTCATTTAGATACCTACAGCTGAGCTAGCCTTGAATGTACCTGTCTCTACTGACTATAAAGAGACCCTAGGGTGACTAGCTCATATGTAAAGGTCAATGCTCCGAAATGTTTGATATTAACTAAGATGAATCTTACTCATAAAAGTCAGTCTCTTATATTCATCTCACCTTTCTGCCATGCATCACAGTTCTTCTTACATGAGGTCAGATTATGTGCTACAGGATCAGAACCTACCTCTGTTTTACTTGCAAAAGATACGGGAAAAGAAAGGGGCAGGGAGAAAAGAAACAATTGGATAAGGCAAAATAAATGTCTGTCTTTGCTACAAATCCAAGTATCACATATAATGGCTACCCGGGAAATGTGCTGCGGGAGAAATTAATGAGTCTGAAATAAGGAAAACTTGGTAAGTAAGACAACATCTTCAACTCTGGACAGTCCTGTGAATCTGGCAAGTCTCAGTGCATCAAAGATGCATTAAGGGCAGTAGGAACCACTGTATCCTTTGGCTGTTCTGGGCTACTGGGAAACCCACTGACAGCTCCTGAGAAAGCAGTCTCTTGAACTGGTCTGGCCTACTCTGGCTCTCAGCCCAGTGTGGAGTCCCAGAGAGAGAATTGCCACAACACTTAAGGAAGGGATACACAAGTAGAATGTGGATGGTAACATAGCGAAAAGAGGACACCATGTCAGCAGGATTAAATGTCATGAATGTTACAACTTAGCTAGTAGTAGAAAGTAGTAGAGTAGAAAAAAGCTTGTGCTGAGGCTGGAGGTAAGGTCTGGAGGATGTTTGTGAGCCAGAGGAAGAGACTGATCAATACAGGGGGTTTTTGCATGTAGGCAGAGGCCTCTGCAATGGTCTTGGAGAGAATGTCAATTGCTTTGGATGATGAGATAGGGAAAATCATACTTTCATAGACGGAACATTGGAATCCTTCCCTTTTTGCAAGACTCCTGCTTTACTTTCACTGGATGCAAATTTGCCAGAAGAGAAAGCAAGACTGAGGTGCCAGGCTGTGTCTAAATGTTATGGTAGAGGAGGTTTTCAAAAGTTCCAGCGAATTGCATAATATTACAGGTGCATGCTCAAATCACACTCCTGAATTCCAGGCAGTTCTATGAGGCTGCATGCTGCACAAATCATACAGCTAAGATCTAAAAGAACAGGTCTAAACCAGATTGCAGGAGTTTTATTGTTCAAAAAGGCTGAATTTTGGCTGTTGCTGTTTTCTTGGAATGCAAACTCTTCCGATGTGAAACTAAGTGAAATTTGGCTTGGAGCTTCATTCTCTTTCTAGAGACCTGAGGCTAAGAGGAGGACTATGAAAAATCTTTCCACTCATGCCTGTGATGAATTCCTCTGACTTACATATTAATATGAGTAACAGAATGCTGCCATGAATTAGCAAAACTCTTTTTTCCTACTACTCTGTCCTAGCAGAACAGAGGATATGAGTGTAATATGGAATGACTGCTGATTTTTCCATGCTCAGATAGAGGTAAAAATTGTTTTTCAGAAATGCTGAGCACCTAGAACTCCAGCTGATTTTAAGTGTGTGGAAAGTTTGAGGTAAAATGTAGTATCTCCAATCACAATTATAGCCAAAGGCAAGTTAGGTAGGCTGGTTATGCTGGTTTCCTGCCAGAGAAAGGCATAGCACAAGTTACTTCCTCTGATGTTTGTAGCTTATTAAAGATTTATCCATGTTTTGCGTTCCTAACTCAAATCACCATGTAAAAACACTATAAATGGGAGCAGCAAATGTTGTTTGAAATCAGGCCCAGTCTATCCAAACTTGGCATTCAGAAAAGTCAGTGCGCTTTAAAGAAAAAATAGCTCTTTTTACACGTGGACCATAAACCAGCTGCAAAATCTTAACTTTATGAACCGACCACTCTGTGGTCATTTTCCACATAAATAAATGACTAGAAAATTTGCAAGAAAATACACAGGTTGTCTAGTTCTTCTCTTACCTGAATGTATCTTGGATAGGCAACTGATAATGCCTCAAGTGCGTGCAATGCTTTCAAGGGAAGACCAGAAAAGATAATCCAAAAGATTGCTCACTCTGCGTAATCCGAGACAATTTTTTCCCTAAATGACAAACAAAATAAGGCGAAGGCAATAGACCAGCAAGTCAGGCTTGCTGTTCCTAAGACAGAAAAGAGTTTCCAAGAGAATGCCATGTGGCACGTGCATCAGCCAGCGTAAGGCTTGCCCACAAACCCTGCTTTAAAAGCATCAGTACTTAGCCCGCACTATTCTGGTGCTCAGAGCTGGGAAAAGAGTGTGTGTCCCCAGCTAACCCCTGCTTCTTCTGCACACATCTGGCCTTCCACGCATGGGACGTTTCCTGAGGGGATTCAGAACAAGTTATTTGTGCTGGATTTTCAGAAATTGCACTTTTGGACTGAGAGGAAATTTATACTTTTGCCTATGGGGCCATAGCAGTGCTGGTTTCTGTATGTGTGAAGTCTCATTGTTTCCATGTTCCTCTTTCCTTTTTTCCTTTCCCCATGTGCACACACGTGCAGACACACACACACACGAACAGGACACAGTGCGAGGAGGAGATGTGGCATGTGCCTCTCCTTCCAGTACTAGTAGTGAGAGCTGTGAGGAAGGGAGTGGAGTACATGCTGTATCTTGGTGTGGACACAGCAGATGGGGTCTCTGAAAGCTGCAGAAGCCCATCCGCAATCTTTGGGATCCCTGGTGTAAGACACTGCCTTGCACTGTCCTCCAGGACAGGTCCTGGGCTTAAAGCCATCCTTTAGGCAGCCTGAAGCATATGTGAGCCTAATTTTTGCCAAAGCTACCCCTTCTTTTCTATCGGAATGCAGGAAGTGGCAAATCCAGGCGGGATGCTCTGCCCAAGGTGTGAGAAGATCCTGTGGATTCCCGTGTCTCTGCTCCTGTGCCTCAGCTGAGCTCTGCGTGTGTGAAATCTCCACTGGTTGGATGGTAAAACTGGAAGCACAGAGAAGCGATAAGGAACAATGCAAGCGGATTCAAAAGGGATTTGGATCATTTAGATGATGAGCCAGCAGATGGCAAATGCTGCTTGGTATAGAAAATGAAAAGTAATTAGTCTGGGAACAAAGAGCAAATGTAGGGAATGGGTGTTACATCCAGCACGCTGATCAGAGAGAAAGGGGTTACTGTGGAAAAAAATCATAGAAACCGTCACTTCAGTGCACAGCTGCAATAAAAAAGGCAAACAAGACACTAGGCTGATGAAACAGTGAGCTATAATGCACCACGAAAGAGGCAATACAGTCCTCTGGAAGATGGTTATTAGGCCCCTCCAGAATACTGCACGGAGCATGGGTCACTGTCTCAGGAAGGTTATGTTTGGAGAAAGGTGCATTATAAAGCAACTAAACTCTAATGGTTTTGATGATTTCAGTTCTGAGGCAAAGTTAAGAGGCTCATTCTGAGAGGTCAAAGAGACCTTAAAGAGATTTTAAAGTTATAGTAATGATGAGTACAGTTACCAGACAATACTCATAGTGCTAAGAGATTATAAAAATTAAGGAAGTGGTACTGAGCAGAGAGCAGAAACTTCACAAACTGCTGCACACAAAAAAGATGGTTACCTTCTGACTTAATTGACTTAGCTAAGGGTGAATATAGCTTTAGGAACACATAACTCAGTCAAGTGAGTGATACACAATTACAATACATGGAACCGTCCTGTGGAACAAGCAGGAGGACAGTACAGACCCAGATAAAAATAGCAAAATGGTTTAGGGGAAGAATGCCTCCCCGGGTGTTTCAGGGTTTGTTTTTATTTGGATTCAGTTTGTGCAGGTTCCTAAACTGTACCTGTCTGCTAATAGAAAGATCAACCTTTGCATACAAGCCATAACGAATGTGGGTTCCCCCAACCCACATTCAAAGAGGAGAAAAGGGGAGGGGGAAGGTAAATATTGCCCTGCCCTCTTGATCCCTGCTCAGGGTCATGCCATGTGAAAATAAGATAGCTTCGGGTCTAGTTAAGACAGAGAAAAGTTGTTGGGCTCCTGCTTATGAGAAAATGGGACAGCAACAGGCTGAATTTGAGGTCAGCAGGTAGTTTACAAGGCTAGGGAAGGAGGGGAAAACTGGAAGCATGTGTACCTGCAAAAGGGGATGTAAGCATTTAAAGTGCAATTAAATAGGTTTCAGGCACCTAAGCCTACCAGAACTACGCAGAAAATCTGTGCTTGGTTGTGTAGGCATCAGAGAGGCACCTGAAGTATATTTACTGATGTGCTGTGGTGCAGATACAGAACTGCTGCCAGGGCAGCTGGGCTGAGCTGGATGGAGCCTGTATCTCCTGCTTAGCCCTGAGGTCCTGAAGCTGGTAGATACAGTTTAGAGCATACAGATTAACTGTATGGACCTTGACGGAAAGCCTGGGCTCCTTTCATTTAGCGCCATGGCCAGAGAGGACGGTATATCACTTCTATTAGAAAAGGTTAGTTCTTAGGGGTATATCATCAGGAAATAGGAGGTTCATATGCACAAGCCTCCTAACAGCTGCTTACCTTGTGATCAAGCTTTGCCCTTTCTGTAAAAGGGAATGCAAGACAGGGAAAAGGAGCAGGCAAGACTGAGCTTGCCTCTGGGGTGAGGTGAGGAAAGTAGAGAACTCTGTCACTCCATGTCTACACGGCTGGAGCTCCACAGTCATAGCCACCCTGTGTTAAAGGAAATTGTGTTGTGATAAAAATGCCTTGTGCTGATTTACTACAGGTGGTGCCATAGCTGTATCACTAGTGGAAAAATGCAGGTTTGAATTTGCTGACATTGTTGCAGCTAGGCAAAGCTTTTCAGTGCCTCTGAAGCTGATGGGGAAGTGGGAAAATAGAAATTGTGTAGTTCATGTAGACCAATGATCTGGCCTTAAAGAGACCAGCATCAGCTGCTTGCAAAGAAGATAGAAGGACCTCAGAGAAAGATGTGGGATAATCTACCCCTATAGAAACCTAATTTTAATTCTCCCATAGTCAGGAACTGGCTTAAACTCTGAAAGCCTGTCTTTATACTTCTTCCAAAGTTTAGCATAATTGTTCTGACTGGATATTCCTGTGATCCATACTGCCGTCCAATCCTTCTTTGAATCCTGCACAGTTCTTGACCTCAGTGCTTCCTATGGTGATATCTTCTACTGTCCAATTACACGTTATGTGAAAGAGAATTTCCTTTGATCAGCTTTGAATATGAGCTCTTCATTTCATTGAATGTTCCTTTATTCTTGTGTTATGCAGCAAGGTAAAGATAAGTGTCAGATACTTCTCTAGAGTATTTGGTGCTTTATCTTACTGTGTCCCTTCTTATCTGCCTGCTTTCTGAGATAGACAAATCTCATTCTTTCCAATCTCTTCCTGTGATAGTCCCTGCTTCTGCCTCCACTCCCCACTTGCTTATTCTCATTCTTACTCTCTGACCTCCACTTGTTTCTGCAGGATCTTGTAGAGCTTGGGGAGGGGCATGGACAGTATGCCAGAGGAGAATTCAGCACTGATTGATTGGTATAAAGAGAGAATATTTTCTGCGTTATTCACCATCTCATTCACTGAGTAGCCGAACATCTTGTTAGCTGTTTGCATTGCAGCTGTACCCCGAGCAGATGTCTTCGCTGAGCTGTCTGTAACGTTTTTTAGGCAGTTGGTGCTGAGCTCATCACCTCAGACCTTAATTACTGTAACCAGCTCCTCTCTGGCATCTCTAGCATTCATGCTGTCTCACTTCATTTGGCAGGTATCTTGCTACCCAGGAAGTCTGCATTATCCAGTAACCTGACCTTATCTCACCCTCCTGAAGCCTTTTTTCTACCACGTCAAGAAGAAAGGTCTTACCCTTATTTTAAAAAGGCCTTTTTAATGCTTATTTTTGCTATCTGTCTGCTTTTATGCCATTCTCAAGCTATTTGTGGCTTTCTTTTCATGTATTAGTAGTTCTGACATGCTTTGCCCACACTGCCCATGCAGTCTCCATGGTAAGAGCTTTTCCGTGCTGATCTACAAGATTTCTTATTATTACCACTTTGTAGTCATTCAGATCATCCTTAAAGTGTTTTTCTGGTAATACCTCCAAGATGCAGTGAAGGGCAGTAATGCAGGGTCATCTGGAATTCCACAGTATGCCTGTAAGACGTGCCCAGATGTGAAAGCACGTGCAGCACAAGGAAGTTGGAGCTCCCCTTGATATTTAGCAGGAGGTGTATGCCTTCCAACCCACTCAGCCTCGGTTGATACATGGAGTCGTAACACAAGCAAAGCCAATTTGTGCCTTCTGTGTCAAAAGAGCCACAACTATTTCACTATATATGTGTTTACTGTATGTACTAAATGCTCTGATGGTGAGGCACTTAATTTTCTGGCTATGCTTCCTTGCTCATGTGGATTGCTCCTTGGAAAGTCACAAATAATTCATGTAGGATTAGACAGTGACCTCCAGGGCTGTCAGGGGAGCCAGGCACTCAAACGCATCTCAGTCACATAGATTATTCCACTCCCCATCCTGTTATGACTCAGTGTGGAAAGCTTTCTTGGAGTTTTGGAGCTGAAGGTATCTCTCCCATGCAGCTCTTGTGGGCTGTTTTTTTTTGTACAGGAGTCCTGTTTGCAAAGTCCTGTCTTCTAGAACTAAACCCCCAAACATTTTTGAAGCAGAAAAAGGAATTGACTTCCAAGTGGTTCTTTTTTTTTTTGAGCCTACTTCATACTATAGTGCTGTTTTGCTGTGTTGGCTAGGTAAACCAAGATGTCTTTCATATTAGTATGTAATATTGGAAATGAGTAAATTCTCAAAAGTAGGAAATTGGGAGTGAATTAGAAGTTGACTGAGTGACGTTCAGGAGGTACCTGAAGAATATTACCTGGGAAAGTGCCACTGAGAGGATTTAGTGCTAAGGTTGTGACACGTTGTGCTGAAATCCACAAAGCATTTGTTTCTGCAGTCTTACTCGAAAAGGAGCAGTAGAGCTATTAGGATCTGCCCAGTTAATTTTAGAGAGGACAACTAGGATGGTGAACAATTTGCAACACTACTTAAAATTAGGAAGACACCAGTTAGTGTAGTCTTCTTATTACTTTAATAAATGCAATGTCATGTCTTCTCTTCATTATGAGCCAGTTGTGCCTGACACACATGTTTTAAATTGGCACTTGTAAGGCAAATGGAAAGGTGAATAGAATAGCTGAGCTGAAGAAGCAAACCCAGTTGGGTCACTTCTGTTTCTTTACTGTAAAATTTTCAGAACACATGCACAATAAAGGTATAATCAAAAGTGAATTTTGGATTGCTTTCAGGGTTCCGACTGCCTTCCATCTTCTCAGAGCACCTATTTGTGCTTTCACAGGAGCTTTATGAAAGCACGTGAAGTGGGTATCAGTTTACCCCTATCTTATGCTTGGGGACAGACAATATAGCTTTATCCTCTTCTTGTGGCTTTGTCTGGATTACAATGAGGAGTTTTGTGAGACTGAGCTAAAGCAGCAAGACAAGACAAAATAAATTTTTTGCGTACACCTCATTCACTGAGTTTAAGCTTAAATCCTCCACTCTTGCAGTGTTTTAACTCAAACAACTTAATATACAGCAGAGGATACCTTATCTTGTTTTGATTAGAAACTATTAGCTCAAGCTAGATAACAAGACCTAAGCCTAGATCCTTAAATCCCTCCCTAGTCAAAATTTATGTTCTGATGAAGCAAGAACAAATTATGTCTGCTCCATCTAAACCTTTTTGAAGCTTTTACTCCATGCAGCATCATGAAGACAGCTATAAAAACAATTCACTGAGTCCAGATTGGCCAGGTTGCATCCACTTGCCAAAACAGATGATACCTTGTCTCTTGTTTTGTGTCCTTGAAGTTTAGATAACTTTTATTGCTCTTAACTTCCTCCCTTTTCACTTTATCAGTGAGTTTAGGATGCCAGTAAGAACTACTCCGTTGATCACATCAAAGGACCATTTAGCCTAATGAATTTCTTTCTGACTGCTGCCAGTGTGGGATGTGCAAGAATGGACTGAAGGATGGAGCACGCGTGCTGTGGCGGTGCATGTCCCAGGCCCTTGGCAGAGGGTGCCCTGTGGCTGGTGCTGGGACTGTGGAGCCTGTCTTGGGAGCAGATCAGAAACCAGACTTCTCTCAGGAGCTTTCCCTGGCCATTAGGGCTCAAAGTCAAAGTCTCACTGTTTTTTTCTCAGCCTGTCCTTTTGAGTCTTGCATTCTGGGCTGCACAGCTTCAGTCAGAATGGTCACATGTGTTGGTCACAACGTGCAGCTTGGAGTAGGGTCTCTTCCTGAGAGAGGGCCTGTTTATGTTAAGAAAGGCTTGCTTCCAGGTTGTAGCAAATAACCCGCTATATTGACCTGCAAAAAACCCCCTAAAACTGGAACTATTGCCTCCTGGCTCACTCGTTTCCTAAAAGGTTTGCTCAGTACCCTGAAGAATGCCTGTAGGAACATACTTTGTGTAGATCTGTCTGGGTGGAAAGGCTTGTCTGTGGCCCTGCATCAGGTGCTTTAGAAACGACTGGAGTCTATCGCCCTGCTCAGGCACTGCTACTTGCCTGGATCCAGGAGCTCTTTCCTCAGGTGAAGGTTTTTAATTGTTCATCCAAGTCATCCAGATCCCTCCACATAGTGCATAGGGTGGCCTTGTGCCTGGCACAGGGTTTTGTACTCTGTTTGGGGCCAGGCACCTAAAATGATGTGTCTTGTTACAATGCCTAAGCCCCTAACTAGCCACGGCTCAAAAGCTTGCTTTTAGTACTTTTTGAGAAGCATGCTAGCAGTGAGAGGGCTGGGGATATCTCTCAAGGCAATATTTCAAAGATGTGTACCCTTTCCCCAGCTGCATTTCAAAATGGATATACTCCTTGTGCTTAGTGTCCACTCTCTCTGCTTTACCTGGAGTGATTTGTAAATCATAAGCAGTCCATAGCACTGTGGGACTGAGAAATTCCTTTCTGGAGAACAGGAAAAAAAAAAAAGAAAGATATGTACTGTAGGATTGAGTTCTCCCTCCATTATTTTATACCACATGTAGGCATATGTGCTATCAAGTCATAGTTCTTGACATATGTAACCTTAGCTTCTTATAGCTGATTTATAATACTGGTGTTTGAAAAATAACTACAGAAAATCAAATCAGTAGAAACTCACACTGCCAGGAGTGCAGAAATGGTCCTAGGAGACACTATAATAGTACATCTCTGCTGATTTGTAATTCCTTATGTTACAGGAGATTTCAAGCTAATAATCCCTATCCAGACAGTTGGGCAGCCTGGGTTTCATTTTAAGAAACATCCACACATGCTGCTGGTTCTGTTCTTAAATGCAATAAAATGTAAGAGTCACATCATTATGAATGTGAGCTTGACACAAATATGAAAGGACCATGACAGGGTCTGCATTTCAGCAGTACTTGTTGCAATGTTTCCTTTTGTGTTTTGTCTGTGGGCTTGCATGTCTAGTGAACAAGATCACAGCCTATTCTATTTCAGAATAGCAAATGCTACTGTCTGTACATACTTTCCTCAAACTAAGAGAAGAAACTCCCCTAAAATGCAAAATTTCCCCATAATTTCCCCCCCCCCTTTCTTTCAGTACACATATTCCACCTTCAGGTTTTGAGTTTTCTTTTTTTTCTGTTTGGCTTTGCAGTTAGCTTTGATACCATTCAAAGTGAAGCCCTGGGGCAGAATTTTTAGCAAATAGCAGTCCAAGAGCTGTGGTAAATTCTTCATTACTCTGTGTCTTTAAATCAAGACTGGGTGCCTTAGTAAAAGGTTAGGCTTCTCTTCATCGAGTTATTAGCCTTTGATAAAGGAATCCCTTGATGAAATGTTATGGCCTGTGTTTTCCTGGGAAGTAAGACTAGATCATCGTAATGGGCCCTCCAGGTCTTCAGCTCGGTGGTGCCTGATTTCTTTCTTGACCTTGAATTATACTGAGAAGAGGAGGTTTTTGAGGAACAAGTCAGGAAGTAAAACTCTGCATGAATATTTTGCAGGATTATCAGCAAACTGCTGAGGCATTCAGGGAGAGAGGCAGTGCTGAAGCAAGGAGGTCCAACCTAGCAGAAGTTAATGGAGCTGCCTGTGGTGTGTAGGACTGAACCGGCACTGGTGTGGGAGATGGCAGAAGTGGGCTCACTCTGAGCCTCAGTGGTCTCGGAAGCACAGCTACACATAACTGTCCCTCTAGCGCGTGGTACGTCTGCTCCTCAGCCGCTGCAGGCAATGCCTGGGGAAGCTGTCTCCATCCTTCGATGACGGCAGTGCCTGGGGAGACCATTCATTGCCTGTTCTCCTGTCCCAACAGGAGACTCCTGGTAGTGACGGGGAGCAGCAATGTCTTGTGTCAGCCCGTCATGAATCGTTGCACGTCATAAGCCAGAGCTTGTTCCTGAAATACATTCCCACCTTCAGTAGCAAAAGCTCTCCATTTGTGTGCTTCAATATGCGATGGTTACAGCCCATAAAAGGCACATGTTTGTGAATGGTGGTGAGTCACAAAAGTGCAGAACATCTTTGGGGAAGCTCATTTCTTCTGGCCTGCCCCTGAGATGTTCAGCCAGTACCTGCCCCGGCTGTCAGAAGCTGCTTGGGAAAACATTATTTCCCCAGTAAGAAGTAGGAAAACATCCAAGCCCCGACTCCCCAGGTACTGATCGAGCAGAAAAGAACCACCAGAAGCCACCACTTGCAAAATGGTCATGTTAAAACAGTAGCGTGTAGGTTTTGGCACAGAAAAGCATGCTGGAATAAATACTTCTGAGATGGCAATCCTGTGTGGGAAGAAGCTGTAGGAATCAGGAAATAATTTGTGAAAAATGTGTGTGTGTGTGTGTGTGTGTGTGTGGACAGGGAATGCATGATGGAGAGTGACTTGGTACTTGTATTTCTTGTGGTTTTATCATAATACTGGCCTATAAATTGTGAACTGCTGCTCTGCAACTGCTGAGGTCATGGCTCTCTTGGCACTACTCACAGACGTTAGTGGTCTTAAGGTTCAGGGGCTTGTCTTCTAAATCTAAATAAAGAAAAGTTTGGATTGGTTATGTACTCATCCTGTGCCTCACTAAAAAATAGCAGTGACTCTGTTCTCCTTTCCCCAGGCTACCTCTTTTTGCCTATTTGGCTCTGTCAGACACCCCAGTTAAATCCAGTGCCTTGTTAATGGGATCTGCTTTGACGAACGAGCCTTTCCTCCTTCCTTCTGTGAAGGTTTCAAACGAGCTCACCCGTGAAGGAAGTGTGGAGAAGGGTAGGTGGCTTAAGCAGGAGCACAGGCGACTGCGATGGGACCCGAAAGGCGTAACAAAAAACCGGGCAATTTTTTCCCTCAGGAAAAGGTTTAAGAAAGAGACAGATGAGGCGTAATTGAGACAGAAGGATGTTGATTTCATGGTTTATTGTCACATTAAAAAAGTAATCTTACTGATGAATTAATATTTGCTTTTTAATATAAAAGTGCTTATTCTTACAAATCCTTAAGGCTCATTCTGTTACATTACAGTAGGATTTTTCACCATCCCAGAAACTGTGCTACATGAGTTTTATATGAACTGTGGACATAGCAAAATCTCCAAACAGTAAAACAAGTCATTAATAATTTCATTGCCTTTGTATGCATGAACCTGTTTAATTGTGTAATATAATTTAACATGAAAACAAACAAAAGCAAAATTTTATTGTATTTTCTAGTTTGACTCGGAACTGATCCCCAAAAGATTTCTATTTTGCTTGAGCAAATGGAACAATACAATTGTTTTTGAACCTCAATTTTTTACTTGTACAACAAAAAGGAAGGAGTGAGACAGAGGAGCATTACAGATGTAGCGTTTACCCTATATTTCTTACTAAAGAGAAAAGGGATGACTACCAAGCACAAGTACTGTTCATACGCAATATATTTATTTTTGTAATGTCCCCATGTTGTACTTTTACTTAGGTAAAGCTCCCACTGAAGCCAATGTGAGTTTTGCCTGAGGGAGGAATAAGACCAGGGCTCTCACGGGGAACATTTTAGATTAAGTAAAGTAGTTGGTTTTTTTTTTTGTCTCATGATGGAAGAATGGAATAGGTGAAAGTTACTAAAGCTCTTGTTTGTATTGCTCACAAGTGGAATATGACCTCTGGCATACACTATGATACACGGATAAGAGTATACCATATTTATTTTTAATCATAATCAGAGCTATATTAGTTGGATGGGCAGTGAATTTGCTATTTCTACTTAAATATCTATTTACTGTAAAGACCAATTTTTGTTTTTTCAATAATTGGGTCAAAATGCAGTAACTAAAAAAATACCTAATGCAAAAGATAAAAATAATTTAAAGTATCCTGGAGCAAGGGGGGAAATGCTAACCTATCTAATAAATAAGGCAGTTTAAAGCATTTGTGACTGCTACTGTGATATATGTACATACTTTACAGCATAAATTACTGTACAGAATACTCCGTTTATTAACCTGTGTAAACAATATTGCCTGCTGTATGGGGACATATTGTGGGATTATGCTCATTGGAAAGATAAACTGCTATAGCTTTGGCTGGGTGGGGGAGGCCTCGGGTAGCACGCCCTCAGAGAGAAACATGAGCGGTGGTTTATGAGCTACAAGTAAAGCCGTCCTGACTCGAATAATTTTACAAAAAATCTGCTGATGTTTGTTGCTATAAACGAAATATGGAGATGAATCTCTGCGGTTTGTTACAAAAATAATTCTGGTCATAAGCTGATCTTTGCGTACCTCATCGGGCCAGGGACCCTTGCTTCGAAGTTTGCTGTGTGAAAAGGGGAGGTGGGGGAGAGCGGCGAGGCAGCGGTGTCCCGCGGTGCGGTGCCTGCACTGCCAGCGTGCCTGTCAGGAGGACGGTCGGTGGCTGCACCCCACGCTGGGGTCGCCGCGTTGCCTTTTCAGCCACGGGTGCTATGCGCAGCTTGGGAAATGGGGAGGGAATTAGGACTACTGCGATTATTGCAACTGGCTGGAGAAGTAATGACAAATTTAAGCATCCTGTTATTTTGGCTGCCCTCTACTGTCTTCCCCACCTGTTTGTTTCCTTCACCCACCTGCAGCGTGGTTTGGTTTTGGCTTCTGCATGGTGGCAACTCCATGGAAGAGAGTCTCTGTCGGGTGCCTACTACAACATGGCCCTGGTCAGCGGACACCGCTGCAGTCCAGGTTTCCATTAATAATATGCCCAGGAAGGCAGGGAGTTGCCGTATGTGTGTGCAGCCATGATTTGTTACACTGGTTATCGTCTCTGTCTGCCACGGCCAGCACAGAGCCATGTCCCTGCGCAGGAGGACCAGGGGTTAGCCTCGGGCTGCCCGGAGAGCAGCCCTCACACACCCGGCTCCTCTGCCTCGGCTCCCACCCCTCCTGTTGCCGTCCACGGAAAGAGACAGCCTACCAACAGCACTGCAAGCACACCTTAAGCACACCTTAACCCAGATGCTCTGAAGCTCTCAACATGACGCTGCTCTTTCTGCCTCCACCGACAGCAAGGGACGCTGCCTGGCCAGCCCTAGGAGCTGCTATGGGACTGCTGGTCTGCAGGCAGACCGTGAGCTCTAGGTGGCCCTGGGTGGCCTACAGGCTGTTCATCATGGATAAAAATTGCCATTTTAACATAATGAATTGAAAAATGCTGTTGAATTTCCATAAAAAAGAGTAATATTGGCCTCATGTGGGCTCACCGCCAATCTCATATCTTTTGCCTTCTACAGAAAAAGTCTTTCTTCTATTTAAAGGAAGCCAGCTCTACTTCCAGACAACGTATGGAAAAAGTGCCTTTGAGTGTTTACTAAACTGTAAAATATATTTTCTTGATATTTCACTAATCTTAATAGAAGAAAGGTGCACTTTCAGTCCTCGAGGAACTACTTACTTCTTTGGATTTGGGCCCAGTGAATTAGAGAGTGGGCAAAGGATAGTCCAAGTCTAAATCATATGCTTTAAACATCTCATAAATAAATGTATTTACTGCATACCTGTTTTCCTGCATATCTGCTCCCTCCCAGAATCATCTCAGCCACATCCTGCATCACTGCATCCTGAGATATTTTACCAATTTCAGCAGGCACTCTTGTTAGCAACAGGTATGATTGTAAACCTGGGGTGGGATTTGTAGCACCTTTATATCTGAGCTCATCACCTAAATTCCTTTTGTAGCCAGTGGACAGAAACAAGCACTTGTAGGGTGTGATTCATTGTGCTTATTTTAGACTTTCAGTACAAGATGAGATTAATCCCAACTTCTGTGTTTAAATCAGGACCTTTTTTCTCTCCCATTCCACCTTCTCTTGCTATTTAACCCCAGTGAATTGTTACAAGGCTGACTGTGTGTCCTTAACGGCCTAAAAAAGGTCCTTGCACAGGTGTGAGACCACCAGTTCCTTCTGGTTCTACTGCAGGGCCATAAAGTGGCAACGCTCATTCGAGCCGATCAGTAACACAATGTCAGGCAATGGTGCTGGGCCAGGAGATGCTGCTGTGACCCCTCCAGCTACACTGCTGTTTCACACGGGGTATTTGAGTCACCAGCACTAAGGGCTTTCAGTTCTCAGATTAGTGGCCTCTCCCATCTGCCTTTGGACACAGAGAAGAAGAGCTGGTCAGAAATTGTGCATGGAGTCATCAGCACTCGCTGTCTCTTCCTCAGGATGGAGCTGAAGTTTCTTGCTAGGAATAATGGGAGAAGGTGGGTGCCAGTCCCACAAGTGGGGTGGGAACGAGAAGAAAGCAGAAAGATCCTGAGCTTCTCAGATCAGCTCTGCACTGCCCTCCATCTTTTTTCCTGTGAGTAATTTCAGCTCTACCTTGTCCTGTATGTCACAAGCCCAGGCTGGGCAATGGGGTTGAGGAAGAAAATGTCTAGAACTGCAGGAAGAGCAGACTGTGGGACCAAGAAGGAAAAATGAAAGGCTGAGGAGATAAAAAATAAATTACTGTATTGATCGTGACACTAGTTAGCTATGTGTGATTTGCCGGGGAAAGCCAGAAGTCCCCATCTTCCCATACAGTACCTTATGCAAATGGAAGACGGACTTGTTTGTCATGGGTGAAGGCAGACCCCCCAATGGACCTTGACATCCAGAGAGACCTTGACAGACTTGAGGAGAGGACCCGTGTGAACCTCATGAGCTTCAACAAGGCCAAGTGCAAGGTCCTGCACCTGGGTTGCGCCAAGCCCCCATATCAATACAGATGGGAGATGACCTGATTGAGAGCAGCCCTGCAGAGAAGGACTTGGGGTACTGGTGGATGAAAAGCTGGACAGGAGCTGGCAATGTGCAGCTCAGGCAGCCAACTGTACCCTGGGCTGCATCAAAAGCAGCATGGCCAGCAGGTGGAGGGAGGTGATTCTGCCCCTCTGCTCTGCTCTGGTGAGACCCCACCTGCAGTGCTGCGTCCAGCCCTGCGGTCCTCGGCACAGGAAAGACATGGAGCTGTTGGAGCGGGTCCAGAGGAGGGACACAAAAATGATCACAGGGCTGGAACGCCTCTCCTATGAGGACAGGCTGAGAGAGTTGGGGTTGTTCAGCCTGGAGAAGAGAAGGCTGCGGGGAGACCTTACTGTGGCCTTTCAATACTTGAAGGGGGCTTATAAGAAAGATGGGGACAGACTTTTTACCAGGGCCTGTAGTGACAGGACAAGGGGCAACAGTTTTCAACTGAAAGAGGGTAGATTTAGATTGGACATAAGGAAGACATTTTTTACAATGAGGGTGGTGAGGCACTGGAACAGGTCGTCCAGAGAAGTTGTGGATGCTCCATGACTGGAAGTGTTCAAGGTCAGGTTGGACAGGGCTCTGAGCAACCTGATCTAGTGGAAGGTGTCCCTGCCCACGGCAGGGGGGTTGGACTAGTTATCTTTGAAGGTCCCTTCCAACCTAAACCATTCTCTGATTCTATGATTCTATGATAAATCTAAACTGCAAATGAAAATATCCTTTTTCAATACAAATATTTTCCAAAATGGAAGTGAGGAAAAGACTAAGAAGGACCTGTCCTTTGGTAAATGTTATCTATGTCTAGCTTGTTCCTGCAGGAAGTGTTTCCTTTCACGTCTGTTGACAGGGTGAGAATTCCATATCTAAGAATGCCTAGTGGAGGAAAAAAGGATAACTAGTGCTAAGGAAGGAAGGATTTGTTAGTATTGCCTGAATAACATGAACAGCAATAGAAACATTTTGTTGATTTGACTGGTGTTCAGTCCTTGGTGAAGTGTTTTCCTGATGACTTCTAGAGGTAATGTGTCAGAACAGGGCTGGGAGTTTCACTCGGGGATGCTGACTAACGATGGTGTGATGTGGGAAGGTAACTCCCTGAACATTATGCTCCCAACATATCTCTGACTTCCCAGCTCAGTTACTGGTAATGTACATCACAAACAGACACATATTGTTATGAGAGAGACTTTTTTTTTTACATTTCGTTAAGCAACTAGTCCTCTCTGCAATGCAGCATTCTAAAAGAAAATTTCCATTGATTTGAAGTTATTTGAAGCTGGATTTGGAATAACAAATTATTTGAATACTTCTGAGGCTGTTATGAGAAACACACTTGGTACAACTGGGGAGGCAAGTTTCTTTCACAGAAATACAAAGTGGCTGAAAGACATGAAAAGATTTGAAATTCTTAGGATGGCTACACAGCACTTGGTTAACCTACGCTGTTTGTCCCATTATGTACTGTTGTGATTCTTGCTGTCTACCAGAATCAAAGTTATTGATACTCTGGGAACAGCAATTTCACCCAGGCTGTGACTCCCCTCAGCGCTAAGCACAAGTTCTATATACTCAGGCGCTTACATTGAGAGCTTACATGGTATTTAAAGATTTTGAGGGTCTTGTAGCTCTGGACTCAGGGGTGAAATTCATCCAGTGTACTTAGCAGTTTTTTCCATAGCTCTTCTACAGCACTTTCCTTCTGAGGATACAAAGTGATTTGCAAACATTAATTAATTCTCATAAAGCCCTATGAGGCAGATAAGTGTTAAGTATCCCTGTGTTAGTACATATGAGAAACATGAGACCTGAGTGCCTTATGATCCATGCTGTTCTCTATATTCACTCCCAAAAAGGAATATGTGCCTTGGGACAGAGGAAATACCCATTTTTTCATCATTCTCTTGTTTTCCTTGGACCCTCTGGAGTCCTTCAAGGGTAGCAGGGATGAGGCTGGGATTCAAGCTACAGCATGTGAGATTCAAGCTACACAGATCTTTTCAGAGAGGGAGCCTTGCTGTATTTGCTGCTGGTTTTGTGGGGGAAAGCAAGGCCCTTTACGCAACCTGTGGGTTACTTGCTCCATACTCCAGCACCCCGTTTGAAAGGTAGCTTGGGCTACCTTTCAGTAGAAAACACTCCTGAAAGTGCAGGCATACTTGCGGACTACCAGGAGCAATAGAGCCAGACAGCAAGCAGAGGCAGAGGAATTACTTGAAGAAATAGCCCCAGCTGAATCCCACCTGTCTCACTGAGGGAAACCATAGTCTTTTGAAAGAATGACAGTGTCTTGGATGCTCCAAATCTTAGTGTTTTTCCTCTATGTAGCTTTAGTGAGGTGAGGGCAAACAGAGTCTAAAGTGAGTTTCCTGGTTTGTTAATTAACCTTAAGAACAATTTACAGCATGACAACCAGTAACACTGGAAATGGAGTCTTGGCCTTATTGAGGGCAAATGGCAGCTTTATGAGAGACATTAAAGTAGCCAAATTTTCATGCTAACATTATTGGGTGAGAGACATTGCTCTCCAGTTTTCGAGACAGACGAGACATAAGACCATCCAAATGCTTTTCTGAATGCACTCTGACGAATTTATCTACGGTTACATGCCTTCCCAGCCCTTAGTGCACAGCACATAAGCTAATGTAACAATTATAATTATGATAGTGATCAGACCTACCAGGCCTTTTTAAGACATAAAAATCAGGCTAATTCTCTAGTTTCAAACACAATGAGTTCAAATATGTGATGTCAATGCTAACAAAAAGATACCAAAATGAGAGGCATGTTAGGTCTGCGCCAGCCAAACTTCTATTGTTATCTTAACAAGTCCATATTCTTCAGGCATTGTTTGTATTTCTATTATGCCAGGAGATTTTATTCTTTAGTTTGAGGATTCTCCCTGAATGGGGGAGGGAAACGTTGCTATTGCTGTGAAAAAGAAACATTTCTTTCTGACATATTAAGCATTAAGAGGATTATGTAAAGGCAAGGCATATTGCAGAAGGAGATGTTCTTAATATAGCTTTGACCATGAACCCATGACCCTCCAGAAAATTTAGGAGAGTTAAAAAACCTATTGCTTTGACAATCTTTTCATTTTAAAAAAATCTTCTAGTAAAAAGATCAAGGAACTCATCCACTTTTATTTACATAAAATTCAACCTTTCCTGCTTAAAATCATGAATCATTTAATGTCACATCTGTGGGATATCTGAGGCAGATGCCATTAATCCAAGTCATTTCGCAAATTCCAATTTCATTTGGATTAAAACCTACGACTAAGTCAGTGAATAGTATATACTGTACATGCGTTAAGGCTGGTGACTACTAAAGTCTCTTGGGTAGATAAACTAAGCACAGATTAGCCAGGTCTACGTATATGTCCTCATCTAGGGAAAAAAAGATATCCTGACATTTTGGTGATGTAGATTTGAATCAGCAGCCATGAAAAATGGTTGAACATTTGTATTACAAAAGAGATACTATGGCACAGTCCCAAAGGTGCATTTCTTATAAATTAATTAGCTGCACAAATTATTTTGATAACAGTTACTGCACTTCTGAGGTGATATGGCTGCTCAGTGATGAGTATTTGATGATCAATGGTAGGCACTAGTAATATCTTTCATGCTGAGTGACTTTTATTACTATTTAGATTTACAGTATATACATATGTGTTTGTATCTACACTTAGGGCTTGATCTTTTAACCTCCTTTACCTACGGTTCTCTGTTCACTATAATATCTTCCTTTGGAGCCCTGTGATATTTGGATAAAAGAAATAGGCAAACAAAGGGTTGGCATATCCTGCCATGCGACAGAGAGGACTATGCTTGGCTTTTGGCCACACTTGAACCTCTGCTTATGCTCTGTTCTTACCTGTCATTCATGCCACCATGGAATACTATAAAGCATTAAGGCCAAGGGGTCTGTATGATCTTGCTGTCTGTGAGGATCCTACAGGCTCCTCTGCATTTGTTGCATCCATCTGCAATACATGGTTCCTTTGAATGCATTCCCATTGCTTTACCAACCCTGACTGATTCAGAAGCCTCTGTTTGTAAGCAAACCTCTCCCTCCAGGCATAATCCTTCTTGACTTGTACAGCATGACTTCTTACTTTCACAAAATGAACCTGAACATTGCTATGGCATAAAGAAGCCTGCATATTCCTGGACTTTTACAACATATTACAACAAGTAAGCATCTTTCATGAAGCCCCAAAGAAGGACAGTCTCTGCTGGTCCCACCCAGAACACACAGAGCACCTTCAACTCGTGGTGAAGTGCCTAAGACTATTCAGGTTCTTAACGTGGAACATATGCTTAATTGGACCAGACCTAAAAGCCACATGCACTTTTCCAGACCAGGCCCTAAGAAGATGAAATGAAGTATTTGTTGTCACCATGCCACATTCAGTCATCTAAACAGCAGCAACCATATACAGCAAATAGTCTGCACAGAAGGGTATTCTAAATAACCTCACCAAAATGGTATAGCTGCAAGAAACCCGATGGAGAGAAGGCCAAAAGCTCTAATCCATTTATATGTCTAGTTGGTTTAAATGGCTGCTATTTCGTCCTGTTACACCACCAGCAGTTAAGGCTCAGCGTGCTCATCAGACAACACAGCTGATGCCAGCACAAAAACTAAACACCAGTGTGTTTTTCCATGGAAGCAATGGGTATTTTAGCTGGAATAATTCAATATAAGAACAATGTACAAGAAAGGACAATCATCTACAAGAGATCCTTAGTACTTGGAAATGTTACAACAGGACAGCATTAATTCTTGCATTTCTTTGAAGTTTCTTGACATATTACATCCATACAAAGAGTTCATCGTGATTAAGAAAAATATCCCGATCTTAGTAAAATAAACATGCTTCAAAGTTCCATACTTGAAACTCAAATGCCACATGTGCAATAAAACTAAACTCCATTTAAGGCAAGTAATATATGTCACTTCTAAAATTTCTCAACATTAAAAAGCAGTAAGGGCTCCCAAACCCCCAAACTTATCTGAAGATAAACATCATAGGCACCATCAAAGAAAACAGAAGCTAATCTAACTGGAATTTCACTTTCCTGATCTGAGGAGAAATCCCACAGTACCTTCATATGGTATTGAAGCAGCTGACAGAGTCCCTTGCTACTAGCCTAGTAAATCATGGCAGGCTTCCACAGCCAAAGATCAGGCAAGTAATAAACAGAAAGGCACCGATCAAGTTCTCCATACTTGTGACCAAACAAATTGTGTTCTTTCTGGGGCGGGCAACAGACAGATTGAAGAGTGACGGGAGGACTCGCAGGATGTGTATTTTGTCATTTAAAGGCAGGTCCGCTTCACTCTTAAAGCCAGCCACACTGTAACTCTCAAGACCATGCTAAGAGGACATGTGTGACCACAGCCTGAGCTCAGGACTTCTCTTGGGGGGAAGTATCTGAGCACCAATGGGCACATAAATATCGGCCCAAGATGGCTTGGGGCTGAGCAGTCCCTCGGTAGCTACCCTGCTGAGCTGCATCAAAGAACAGGGTGAATGCTCCGAGTCTAAGCAATAGCTGGAATTATGGTAAGCAGCCTCGACAAAAAAATGCAGGTATATGGGGCTTAGTGTGCCCTCAGCCTGCTCTTTACCACAGGGTAAATACAGCCTGTGTTACCAAAGATGTTTTGCTGAGAAAATGTGCCACATTGTTTGGTATCTTTTTTTCAAAATCCAGGTCTTCAAAAATGGGGAAGGAAAAAAAAAGGCCACAAGGACCAATCAATCAACCATCAATATCAGTGGCTACTTCTACTTGTATCTTCTATTGAAAGAGTCTTTTGTACTCACATTTCCTTAATATATAAATTAGATTAAAAAACAACAATCAAAGGGTCCAGTCAGTAACTCAGACAAAAACAGTCCATTGAAGCTACCAGAGCTGCTGACTTGAGTAAGGGCTGCAAATCTGATTGCAAAAAAATCATATTTCCAATACAAAAAAAGAAAATTAAATATGTAAAAAACACTGAAAATGAACAAAAATGCACTGAATGCAAGCACAATTGATATGAACTGGCCTTGACCTCAGCTGACCCAAATTAAACTCCAATTATTGTGGGATTAATTCTTCTGGCACGAAAAACACAGCCTGTCAACAGGAACTGAAAACATCCCATAAATCAAGAAACGTTAAAGCCTAGTTGAGGATTATGCATGAAGAGTGAGAGGATTATGATAGGAAACAGTTCTTAGCCTGATGAACGGCAAACTCAGCTTCCCAGATAAAGGAAATTGCATGTAATGCTCCCATACAGCCTAGAAGAAAATGCTGCAAGCTTTTGCTAGATGAAAAAGATATGAAAGTCAAAATCTGTGGGACGAAGCCTTCCCATGCAAAGCCAGCAACTGGTATGGATATCTCTCTATCTCTCTGTGTGTACGCAGCTGAAATTAACACATTTTCTTTTCTAAGTGGATTGCAGTTTGCCATATTTTTTAATTTATCTGTTTACTGTCAGTAACAGAATGCGATTTTCCACGATCTCTTTTAAGTTCTTGCTATCAGCATATCTGTTTTCAGGCTTTTTGCTTGATACTGTAGGTTATACTGTTGGTGAGGAGCTGAATAAGAGGTAAAGTTATTTAAAAAGACAGGAGATAAAGAAATGCATGCAATTTGTTGAAACTTATTGCACATGAAGGAATGCTGTCTTTCTCCAACTTAATGCAGACTACACAACTCCTCTGTGTGCCCCAGTGGGGAAGTAACAGGGAGATGGCACATTAATATTGAAACTTCTGTGATGTGTTCATGCTCGCAGTAGAAGTTCTCCATGTCTATGATTTGTCCTCATTCATTCCAGTTCAGGAAAGCCCTTGTGTATGTGCTTAAGCTCTAATGAAGTCAACAGGATTTCAGTACAAGCTTAAAGTTAAGAACCTAGCGAGAGCTTTCCTGAATAGGGATCTGTGCTTATTGCACTTGGTTCAATCAACCCATGAGATTTTGATTTCTGAGTTTTTCAGCACAAGAATAGAAAGGGTATGTTTTGTGCATTAAGATCAGTTCTTTCTAGTAATTCTAGTGTATGAGAATGTTTGGAGAGTGGTACAGAACAATTCATTCTGAAGAGACATCATTGTATATTGTACATATGCACACGTACATGTCTACACTCAGAAAAAATTTGCTCAACATTGAAGAAATATTCACCTTTGTTTGGATCAATGCTGTGGTTGACTATTTCTGTAGCACAGTGTCCAGAATAACTGAATTATCCATGAAAGTTATACTGTCCATGTGAATGGCACACAGTCATTATGACAAGTGAGCGCTATTCCGCACCCAGTGAAGTCCTTGTTGAGTGTACTGAACTAAATGCTCCATACTGCTGTGCAAGGTGATAGGTCCCATCAATGCATCCAAGTCGTTAAAAAAATCTACAGGGAAAAAAAGATTCAGCATCAGAAGAGTGAAGCTGTATTTGCTACTTGTCACCCCTTAATAGATTTTATTCTCTTGCAAATTGAGTCAAGCTGAACATTTCATGGGAATGAAAGTTTAGTGCTGGTGAGATTAATTTTAAAGCCCTGTGGTTCATGATGTTACAGGCTGATGCACAACAATTTTCTTTTTAAAGAACAAAAGAGTGAGTTCTTCGGCTTTGCTTTTCATTAATTTCCATTGAGTCTTGATAAAGCAAACAGATGCTGGACAAGATTTATTTTGAGATTAAGGACAACTAAATCAAAAAGTCTACACACAAGTGTCTATCTATACATATGCTAGATGTCTAAGCTACCATGACAGACAAATAGAGGCCTGTCCAACATGGTCATCCCAGCCTAAAGAGTAATTTGGCTAACTAGCCACTAGGAACTTAATTCAGATGCCTACTTAGAGGCATGTAGTGCCCATTTGGGATGCTCTCAGGCAGTTGATACATATAGCCTGGACTGGTAGATCTAACACAGGCCGTACAGGAGAATTCTGGAGCGGCAGTGTAGGTAAGGATACCTCAAATGGCATTTTGCAGCTATGGTTAGGCAACTGAATTGTACCCCTGTCTCCCCTTCAGGGTGAGCTGAACAGCTCTCTGAACTCTGCTGTTTATATTGAACAAAGCTCCATCAACTGCTATGGGAGATTAGCCCCCCAACTCATATATACACACCTACACTTAGGTGTCCTCATTTTGATTTGAGTCCTGCCTGTGCCCCTGCCTTAAATACATAAATTAGCCTGAAAACCAAGGAATGCTGTATGATCAAGTCAGATGCTGAGGCACTTGCTCATGGAAACCAGTTCAGCTGACAGAAGTTTGCTCTGAAGCGGGAGCAAGGCACCTCATCCCCATCTGTGTCTGCTCGGATGGGGGAGGGCTAGGGGCTGTTCATTCCTTCTGCAGAAAGGAAGCATGCTCCTGCTTTTTGACGTGGTCTGGCTAAATGCATCCCATCCAGCTCCACGACTTTGGGGGGCAGGAAGCTGCCTTGCATCCCACAAACCTTTCTCTCCAGAATGACACAGATGGCAGTGAATGCTACCCACAGCTACGTCTGTGGCCTGTCTGTCACCAAGTGCTCACCGGTCAAATAAAGAAAAAAACTAGATGCTTCTGAGCAAGACAGCTGTCAAAATCACCTTTTTGGGCTGTTTTGGAACAGACTAGGAGCAGGCTGAAGAAAAAATCACCTCTGCAGTCCTGCTTTGCAGATGGGATTCCTGTCAAAATAGTTATTTTCCTGATCCAAATCACGTGACAGCTTCTAGAATAGTTCAGTGCCTTGACTCACTCACCTCTGTTTTCCTTGGCCAGGTTGTCAGCCATCTCCCAGTAGTCATAGCTGTGCAGGATGCTGTTGGTGATGCTGACGTGGTTGGCGGCCATCTGATGAATGCGCTGCGGGATGCTGATGATAGGAGATGGGGAAGGGGCCCCTGTGCTCCCCTGGGATCCTACAGAGCTGACTGGAGAAGGGCTAGGGGACATGGGTGATGGAGTTCCTGTGCTCCTGGAAACAGATGTTGATACAGTTACTTAAAAGGGCGTTGGGATTAAAAACTTGAGAGTGTCAGAACATACTGCACGTAAGAAAATATAATTTCCGACTGCCACTCTGATGTAGGTTACTGTGTGACCTGTGAACTTACTTTCCACTGGCACCCCAAGGAGATGGGTTCTGGGCAGCTTTTGATGTATTCTGTAAAGGAAAACATAATTCACAATGCATTTATATAAGACTATGAAATGAAGAACTTTAAACAGTTAAAAAGTAAAGAAATGTAAAGAAAAAATCATGCAGATAGAAGTATTCAAGTCTCATGATGCAATAAGCCCACTCAGCCTAGCCTGGTGTTGCGATGAAGCAGTGCTGCAGCACAGACTCAAATCACAGTCTATTAAACACCCTGAGATGGGGGCTAACTAGGAAAACAGGTTAGCTGAAACTGAAACTTTTCACACAGTTCCTGGGAGTTCAGAAGAAAGTGCCGCCAAGACTCTTTGTGAGGTTTAACATGGAATTTCTTGTGATAGAGAAAAACTAGAAGGATTTCCTCCCACTCTCCTGCCCCCAAAGACAAATGTAATTCTCCTAGGACCTGCGAGACTGTGTAAGTCTGCTCAGCCTGGCTGACTGCAGGGATGTGAATCTGAGGCTCCCTCAGCTTGGGTGGGTGTTTTAACCACCAGGCTCAAGAATCTCTCTCATGATTGCTCCTCTTGGGGCTCTTCCCCTTGGTCTGAATATGGCAGCATTCACAGGGCCAGAGAGACTGCCCTTGTAGAGTGGTGGTTCTTCGAGCTGAAGGGTTAGCTAGCCCCCCCCAGAAGGGGACATTAGATCATATAGTGTGATCTCTTGTATACCTGCAGTCATTAAGACTCTCACTGGTATACTGTGCTTAGGCTAAAGAATTTCATTGCTTGAGGAGAGGCTACCCTGTACAAGCACTACATTTACAGAGCAAATTGTAAGAAATTCAGGTGTCCACAATAATGGGAACTGAGTAGCTAAAATGATTCTACTAGTTAATATACAAAAACTGGTGGGAATTTACTGGCAGGTTCCTGGCCATTTGACCTGGGGAAAAACTCCTCCCCTCTCCCAAATGCTGTGACTGATTTAATCCTGGGCCTGTGAGAAAGAAGGATGTGAAAAACAGATGTCTAAGAAACAAAACTTTTCTGGTCCGTCCCATGCGCAGCCTCATCTTCAGCAATGGCCAGTTTCTAATTCTTCAGAGGAAAGTGACCTCCTCACACCCTCCCCTGAAACCATACATCCAGATAGTTGTGTGCTGGGGAACAACCCTCCCTTCTTGACAACCATGGGAGACCAAGTGAAGTCCTGCAGCTCGAGATCTGTTTACGGACATTGTTTAAATGCAGGGCTGCAGGTGTCGCAAGCTGCAGGAGTTACAAGCGTTAACAGCAGTACAAACACTCTTGGTCTCCCATGGCTTAGGAAGGAAAAATGATAAACAAGGGGCTTCAGAGCTTCATGGATTTCGAGGCCAGGAGTAATCCCCCTGGACACTTGGTCTGCAATTTCCCTTTTCCACCAATCAGGGAACTTTTACCAGAAGCTAAATTACTTTTAAAATTTATTTTATTTTATTTTAAAAAGGATAGCTAGTAATATAGCTATGTGTCAAATAATATAGCTATAGCTATACTATTTGATAATTAATAATATAGCTATAATAATGTAATAATTAATGTAATAATGTAATAATTAATAATATAGCTATAGCTATATTATTTCTATAATATAGAAATCCTGACACTATTTATCCTCCTTGTTCTCCTGCATCCTGTGTCTAATGTTTAGCAGGCCTCACAGTTAGGGAAACAGATTCTGTTTCAGGGTTTCAAGACTGAATTTTCTTAACTTCAGTGCTAGCTTTTGGATTTTGTTGGTCCAGTGCCAGCAAAACTGCATGTCACCTGGTACTACCAGCTCTGTTTCCACATACACAATGATCACATCCTCTCTTAACCTGTTCTGCAGTAAGCTGGACACATCTCCTGAGCCTCTCTCCCAAAAGTTTTTCTCAGTTTTGACGTGTCCTCTGAACTGCTTCTTGTGTTCGCACATCTTTCATGTGCACACCAACACTGGCTGTATTTTGGCAGTGATCACATCAGTGCTGTGTGTGCCCTGGCATTCTTCCTGCATTTTGACACTGGGCCTTCTACATCCCAGGGAAGTGGTATGAAAAATAAGCTTTGGAGTGTCCCACAGGGGGTTCTTCCTTCGATGGGTTTTGGGGTTTTTTGGCAGGAAGGGCTAAGGTGTGAAAGGAAAAAAATGAAAAGTTCTCATTTACCATCCTAAGTAGAACCAACCTGGGAATCCTCAGCATTTGCTCCTCTTAACAGAATAGTTTCTTTTTTTTTTTATTTTCTTTTCTCATCTGTCTCAGCACTACTGGCCTTCATCTTTCTAGTGTAATGGAAACTGAGTACGTTATTTACTTACAGAGTTGGAGGCAGGAAAATATGAAAATTGAAGTGGGGTCAAGGATACTTCCGCTGTAGATGTAGCCAGCCTCTGCCTTACTGTACAACTTCCCACACCTTTTTTCTCATGTTTTAGGTATATTACTCCAGCCTCCTCTCTGTTCTGCACCAGAAAGGTGGGGTTAAGGATTCTGAAGAGTGTAATGTTGTAAGGGACCATCTCTTACCCCACTTTGCTTACTGCTACCCATTCTCCTGGGTTCTTTATGCTCTCAAATGTGTCTGGCCCCTGAACATCTGTGGCTTCTTTTTAATTCTCTGCTGCATTAATTTTTTTTATAACGGAAATAAAATACTTAAAAGGAGATTTAAATAATAATTTTTTCTTTTCTGAAAGAAAAGTGTTTCTTATTTTCCCTGCAAATGTGTGTGACAAGGTTTAAAATCTTTCTTTGATAATATATGTGGAAGTTCTTAATGCAGGCAGCATTTCATGTCACTTGGTTATGAAAGCTTTTAGATACCAAATATGAAATGAGTGGAGAATTGGCTTGTTTTCCACTGAAAATTATAGCAAATGGATTTTTTTTCCATTTTTACTATCAAAGGTGAGAAAACTTTCTAATGTGAAACTACGCTATCATTATATCAGCAGGAGCTCTGCAAAAAACAGGCTCATCTTGGCTATAGCAGAGTATAAGTCCATTTTATGTTTGCTGTGAAACAGTTTCCGTCTGCTAGTAGGACACATTTTACATGGTTGAGAGCCTGACCATCCTGTTCTTAATGCAGGTATTCTCTGAACTGGTAAGGAAAAATAAAGTGCTGTAATAGGCACATATTTCTTTCCCCTCAAATCAAGTCATTGTTAGAGAAACATAACGTGTTGAATTATATATTGCTAAATTTTTAGAAGCAATTACAGTGACTTCAATTTCAGTTTGACAATAACGGATCTGTCAATTTCCTTCACTGTCTTCATGTGTTCAGAATCTGGTCATGAGCATTCGTGCTTGTATTTGATTTTTTTTATTAACAAAATGTCAAAGGATGAATGTTTTTCATTTCAAGGTACCTCCCTCTGCAAAAAAACCCCCAACAGATGAGCCCTGTGTTCAACGACAAATGGCTGTGCAGGTCCCCCAAAAGGGTTTGTCTTAAAGCTTGTACTTTATAAAGCTTGTACATATGTACTTATTATTTTTTTAATTAGAAAGATAAAGGCTAGCTTTGTGTTTGGAGATGAAATGCTGGATGGGCTGACCGATAGGTGAGCTCCACCTGAAAGGTTTTATTCCTGAGATACTTCCCAGAGAAAGGTTGCCTGTCAAATAAAATATATTAAAATGCTTTGAATGACTTCCTGTCTTACTCAAAGTAACCAGGGTTTGGACCTGGCAGAGAGTGGAAAACAGAAGCAGTAGCAGGCAAAGCAAAGCAGGAAGGGGAAGCCAGCGGTGCCGTGTCAAGTACATGGCAGGCGGTTTGGTTGCCCTCCGATGCTTTTGTGCAACTCCCACTGAAGTCAGCGTGGGCTGTTTGCCAGTTCCTTGGGTCAGAACATGTCCCACTGCACTGTCCTACCTATCGATGCTGCTAAGTGGAAGCCCTGCAAGCTGAGGACTGATCTAGATCAAAGTCTTCAACTCACAGGTAGTCTAGTGGGAAGTGTAATCCTGGAGGGGATTCTTAGAGCAAAATCTGCAAAACCTATTCACAACAGAGCTGCATAGCACTAGACAATCGACCAAGAATAATCTGAAAATACCTGTTTGTTAGTACAATAAATTTCTCATCCTTCATGAAGGGACACAGTGTGTATTTTGCAAAGAGGGGCGCTTGTGAAGACAGAACTGACTCAACTCTAGAACTGACTGGAGATCAGGTGTTGCCATGGGAGTCTATGGTAAAACTACTGACTTCACAGGGGAAGAACTAAGCCCAGCACAGCTACTGTTTTAGTAAGATGCCGTATTTCCTATCATGACACACTGATCTAAAAA
Source organism: Ciconia boyciana (assembly GCF_034638445.1). Taxonomy (NCBI): domain Eukaryota; kingdom Metazoa; phylum Chordata; class Aves; order Ciconiiformes; family Ciconiidae; genus Ciconia; species Ciconia boyciana. Next base: position 147,924,312 of record NC_132934.1, read on the forward strand.
CATGTCATAAAGAGTGCACCTTGAAATACTCAATAAGCGCTTTCGAATACTTGACCGCATGGTCTCTCTTGAGTCGAAACATCCTCCAGTACAGAAGGGCCAGGCAGCGGTAACTAGAACAAAAGGGAGAGCAGAAGGTAAAGCATGCCCCCTGAACAGTAATCCCAATTAATTATCTTAAATTCTCAAACTAATATGCCGTGGAAGGGGGACAGCACCTTGCTTACTTATTTAACAAATTATCAGCATTTGTTTACAGTACTTCTGACTTTGCCGTGGATTCATGAGCAAGGCTAGGTGTTACAGCCAGGATAGGTCACACTGAAAAATGCTACCGGCGAGGTACTAAACAAACCATACTCAGAAGAGTTTGCAGGGTTGGGTTCCCAGGCCTTGACTCTGACTTGAAGTCTGCACACTTGACCAAAGGCCTCTCCCGTGTTAAAAGGTCATTCCAGGCCTGGAACCCACCATAGGCATTTTTGTGTATTTCATGTTGTAAATGCAAAGGCAACCTCTTGGGGTACCTTATCCTGGGACGTTATTACAACAGCCTGGAGCCTGTATAACGAACTAGAGTAATCCTGGGTGTATTTTGTGTCTACCTGGTGGTCTCTTCCAGCAGCTGGAGACAGCTGGGAAACAGGGAAACCTTGGACCTGCCCAGGTTTCACTGTCCAAAATCCTCTGTGGGGAACCAGAACGGAGATGGTGTGGGAGCCTGGAGGCTATTCCTAGGCCACCTGCCTGATTTGTTCCCTGAGGAAACCAACAGTGGGCTGAAAAACTCAACGTGCTCTACTGGAACTGTCTGACCCCGTGCTCCTCGTTAGTCTGCAGAGAGCTGCACACCTTTAATGCTATGTAATTAAATGAGAGCAATAGCTATTAGCTATAATTATACATCACAATAACTGATAATCAGCATTCAGGACATGCAAACTCTTTTCTTCGCTATTGGCTTTAGGTGCACTGATCTATTTTCCAAATCAAGAATCACCACCACCTCTTCCCAGCAAGCTTTTTGATCGGCAAGTGTGGGATCGCCCCTCGGTAACACAGCTTTCAAAGCAAAAATCCGGTGCGTTTTGCTTTTCCTTTGGCAGCAGAGGCCTTATTGTTAAGAAGCAGTATTAGCCTCGGAGCCAACCTGAAGCACCAGAAGGTGCCTTGAGTTTGGAGGAGCAGAGCGCTCCCCATCTCCCCGCGCCCGGGAGCTGCCCAAACCTCGGCAAACCCCTCGAATTAGGAAATGGCTTTTGAGAAACCAAAATCCCTCAGCCTGTTCCTGAAGGCAGAAGGTGAATTTCTGCTTGTGGCCGCTGGAGGACAGTCTCTCCTTAGGAGAAGCGGAGCCGGCTGCGCCGGCTGCCTGGCAGCCTGCCCGGCGGGCGCGGGGAGCTGCCAGGGGATGCGGTGGCCTCGCAGTCACCATAACTCTCACTCTGTCACCTTCACAGGTACAGCGCATATGCAAATGGTGTCAGCTCATCTGCTGGCTGGCAGCCGGTGAGTTAGGATGGCTATTCATCGCCAGAGAAGGCACCGGCTGCTTTCCCTCGAGCTGACCTTTCTGCTGAAACAGATGCAGCGGGTCCCTCAATTTGGACGCGGTTCTGCGCACACCGAAGCGCTCCGGCAGTTCTGAGCAACCCTTCGTAATATGGCTTTATTTTATTTTTTTTTTAACCGTTCTTTAGTCGTTTTCCCACCTAAGCGTTTTTAAAGCGATTACCGTGAATGCATTCCGTGCTCCTCCCGATGGCACGGCAAACCCGTGACAAAGAAAGGGCATTTAAAAAAAAAAAAAGGCACCTCGGAATATTTTGTTCTTTTTTATACAAATGATTAATTAGGACTCCTTATTTATGGAGGCTAAAGATGCATTTAATTTGGATTTTTAACAGATGGTTAATAGATGTTAAAAACACACTTGCTGATTGTAAATGTCCACTTACTGAGAATCAGTAACCATGTAATAGGTATTTTATGTATTACTACATAGATATTAAATTGAAATTTGATTTTAATACCATTTTAGTATTTTACTAGCAACCATCCTATAGAATCTAAGGTGCGTGCGTATATATCTAGAAATCTCAATTTAGAAGGTAATCCAAGAGGCTTAATTATCACCATGACTGTATCTCCCTTCATATAATGTAAATATAATTTATGATTATTGAGCCTAAAATGTCAGCCACAAAAGAAATTACCGAGCTATTGGTACAAAAGTACATCACTCATAAAAACAACAAACCATCAGGCATTTAAAAATTAATTACGCTGACGTACCATAGCTGACCTGTCACAGTCAATAAGTATGAATCGCTTATTTACAGAGACAGAACGCAGACCTGGTACAGTGATACAAGGGCTGGACCTTCCCGGAGCAGAAAGTATTCTCTTAATTTCAATAGACAACATAATCCTATCTGGCTGCATCCAGAATCTGATTTTTCAAGAACTGGCTCACTGCAGAAAAGAAGCCTTTTGAGGAAATCTTGATCTACTAACCATAATGCTGCCAGCTGTTTGTCTTCTGGCGTGGCGTTGGGGCCTGAGTGGGTTTTTAGTCGCACTGCATACCTTAAGCAAAAGGAAAAAAGCCAATGTGAGTTAACTGCGACAGCTTTATATTACTGATCAGAGAGCTAAGCTGGCCGATGTCATTTGATCTGCTCCCTTATACATATTTGCTTAAGTTACCTGTGCTTTTTCTGGTTGTGTTTCAGAGCTATTTTGCCATTAGCACTGCCTTCCTGCACTCTGTAAACAGCGGTAAGTTCCTTGAACAGCCGTCAGTCCAGAGGGGAGCCGAGCTGGCGAGGTGATGCTGTCCTACCAAAATAACCTCTGCTGCTGTGGAGACCCAGTTACACAGAGGTCACGCAGAAAGATTTTCACAGCGTTTGAAGGCAGACAGCCTGCCTTGAAGCTGGTGCTGCCCTCACCCTGCCAGTTCTGAGCGTGTCTACCCAGATCTGCTCCTCCAAGCAGAGCACGGCAGAGGGGGGAACATGTGGCTCAGAGCTATTTTTGCTCGTATGACATTACATTCAAATTCTATAAATATTAAACATCCAGAGGTAGCACTGCTGTTTCAAGAATGTATGTGCTATGCAATCACAAATTAGTTTCTGGAAATCTCAGCTTCCAGCTGAATACCTGAACAATGGACAAGGTTAGGACAACACACAGCACCTCTGGGCTCACTTCCAGAAAAATACCTGTTCCCCATAATTAGCTGCTTGTGCTTTTTTTTATCTTTGCGTTCAAACTTTAATCCTGATACCTGTGCAAAGATTTGGTATGAATGTTTTGTTTCAACAGGCATGCCTAGTAAACCACTTATTTTTCTGAGCTGCAGCAAGTGAGATCAACAGCAATTCGCACTACAACACAACCACAGCTACACACATTATTGAAAGCTAGGGATCTGCAAGCAAAATTCATTTCCAGAGTTAGGACCATATATTTACTATCATGAGAAAAGACAGGGCAGGCAAAGAGCAAGCTTTCTGGCTTTTGAAAAAAAGAAGGGAAGAATTGCAGAGATGGGATGTACTATTACTGAAAAAAATATTTGATTTTGTTTAATAACCTTCCAGTTAGAAAGCTGGCCTCAATCCACTGAAATGCATAGAAGACAGCCCTAAGTGGAATAAAATGCCAATGGAATTGTTAACATGTGAGAAAATGCATCAACACTAAGTCCAAAAGAATGCAATTGCTTTAGAAGCTTTGCTCCATTATGAATATGATTAAAAATTAAAATGTTTTACTTCCTATGAACTTAGTCCTGACAAGAGCTGTGTGGTTGACTGTCCTGAGGAATGATGCCATGGTCACTGACTGCAGTTTTCTCTGCTAGTGTGGCTGGGGTCGCTGTCTTGCGGAGTCGCTTAGCTGCTGGGCTGATTTTGACCTTTGTGTTCTCTACAGACACTGTCAATAATGTTAACTATTAGTACCAACTATAAAGGAGAAAAGGACCGAAGAGACAAACTTTCTTCATAGGGACTGAGGGTGGGACTGAGTTCTAGACTGTCCTGTTTGGAGAGCCATGAAGGTGACTAAATGTAGGGGTCTGCTTTAGTGTGAGCTGGACTGCTTTTGGGACTCCACTGGCTACAGTAGGAGCATACACACCAAATGGACCTTGAGTGTCCATTTTTCTATCACTGTTCACATCTTCTTTCAGGTAACCATTAAACCGCAGTCTTAAACATGTTGCAACATTTTGCAAACTAGCACTCCATGAGAATCTTTTGGTATTATGTATTATTATTTTTCCCTTTTGAGTAGCACGGGACTTATACCATGAAACTCTTGAAGTCATCTGCAACTCAAGTAATATGAAAAGCTTTGGTGTTTTTTTGTTGTTTGTTTGGTTTTTTTTTTTTGCATTCTACACAGTTTCCTCATTTAATTTCCATAGAAATCACAGATAATAGATACATATTACATACGACTGACCAGGCACTTGGGAGGACCTCAGTTCTCCCCTTGTACTGTATCTAGGGATTTATGTGATAATGTAGATGAGCATGTTTGCACAAACAGAGTAACCCCTGAGGTCATCTCCTCCCTTCCTACCTGATGAGTTCAACTGTTTCTGAATACATTGTATAAGGGGATTTAGATTCCATTGGGCCTTGTTCCATTGCATTTCCACACTCAATAAACGATAGTGCTGCTTCTGCATAATTCAGTGCCTTTCCAAACTTTTCCACCTAGAGGGAAAAAATAAGGACACAGAGAAATAGTGTAATCATCAAGATATGGTTACATTTGATGGGATTTTCTCAACATCGATTGTAAACTTGATGCAAGTTGGTATGTCTTCAGATTCACAAATTTTCCTGTGAGAAAGCTAAAACCCATCAAACCCTGTGCATCAGTGAAAATCATAAGATACAGAAAGTAGAGCTGAAAAAGGCTACAAAATGTTATTTGGTCCACACTCTTGTGTCCAAAGAAGGATCAGCTCTGCCTAGGACATTCCTGACAGATCTTTGTCAAAGCTCTTCCAGTGCTGGAAATTCCACAAACTCATCAGGCCTTCTGTTCCAGCTTTCATTAAAAAGGGTTTCACATATGTTTGCAAATGTAATTTTTCATCACTCAACAAAGAAAGGTAATGATTATCGTGAACTAAGAGAATCAGAAATAATACTTTGACTACTAACTCTCTGATTCAAAGGCTCATCTCTGTTCTCATGTCTTCTTTATCCCTACCATTTTCAGCACTGCTTGACCACACTCCTCTTGTCAGGAATTTGCTTTCTATATCCTCCTCCTCTTTCAGGGACTGCTCTGTTCCCTCAGCTTCTCCTGCCATCCTTCTTCCTTGCCCCATTTCTTCTGCTATTTTCAGTAGTTCTTTGAATCTGTGTGTGTGTATTTGTGTACTTATACAGATATACGTACATGTACGTCCTCAACAATGGTGTATATGCAAATGTGCACATAATGTTCATATATGTACACTTACATACCACTTATCTGCTCTCAGAATTTCATTTTTGATGTGGATAGAGATGAATCATACTAATACCTCTCTGTCCTGACTTCTCTTTTCTTCAGTCAGAACTCCTGCGGTACATAAAGCCCATTAATGGACTGGATGCATTTGGTTGAAATCTGATGCACACAGTGAAAGGTTAATGGACCTTATTCTTTTCCAAGGGATAAAGATTTTAAATAGTAACTTTGGAATGGCACACTGGCTTCAATCTATTTTAGGTTCTTATATGACTCCCATTGCGATCATACCAGAGAACTTCACGAACTTTTTATTATATTTCTCTCCCTGACGCTCTTGTGCGGGTGGAAGTGCTATTATCCCAGTTTCACAGATGGGGGACTAAGGAGCAGGGAGACTTAGAGCAATTTTCAGGCTGCTCACTCTAAGTGCCTATGTTAGGTATTGCCTAACATTAGGAGGTATCGAGCCCAGCAAGGTGATTCAAAGTGCCTGAAGGCACTTTGGCAATATGGCAATTCCTCCAGGATCCCTACACGGGGGAGAGGAAGTACCTGCAAAGAGTGATTCACAAGGTGTGAGTAAGGTGCTGGTCCACTGTGTACCAAAGCTGAATGTGAAGGATGTTTCAATCACCTAACACTGATGGGAAGCTATTGAAACTGTGCCTAAGCGACTCTCATGCAGGAAACTTGTGGCAGAGCAGAGAATAATGCTTGCACCTCCTGTTTCTGGGAGTCTACCATAAAAACATTTCTCTTCAGGCTAAGAATTTCCTTTGCATATTAAGTGATTTTTTCCTTTCTGTTTAAAGCAACACACTAAAATGCACTATTTGTACTTCTCCACAATATTTTCTGATTTAAGACTCACTTTAGAGTAATACAGAACTGAATAAACCATGGAAATTTGTGCTAATAAACTCAGGGAAAGTGTAAACCTCGGTGTTAGTGTCCTAAATTAAGGGCCTGCTTCTGCTTCCTTGGCCTTTTTACATTCTGCACAGCTGAGAAAAAGAGGTGAGGAAACAGCAGCTCTGAGCTACCTTTCTTCTTTCCTGCTGCTGGGACAACGAGGTGTCTGTCTGACAGAGCAAGGCAGGATGGCAGCTACTCCCACCTGCAAGACAGCCATATTAATGCATGGTCCCACCCCATATATTGCATCTGCCATCCCAGAGGCCTAATGTTTTTAAGGCTGTGCTAGCTTATTCATAGTGCTGGACAAACGTAGCCTTGGAGAAAGCTGAGAGATGGCTAAGAGGAGCTCTCCTGGAGCACTGCGTGCTTTGTTGTACCCAGTTGTTTGGAAAGACAAGCATCTCTATAGTGCTCCACATAACCTCATATTCCCCTTTTTCAAGAGGGTCTCACCAGCTACATTTTTAGACAGGTCACAGCCAGGGCCAAGATTCTGTTTGTTGCGAGCCCTTTGTGTGCAAGGTGTTTCTCCAGGGTTACACAGATTCCTTGTGTGCTTCTGACTGTGTTAGGAGAGGTCTGCCATGAAACCAGGATTCTTTTGGCACTGAAGAGCCAAAGCTCTTTAAATAAAGTACAAATACCTCAGCCACCAGACCAAATGTGGGGATACAATTATAGGACCTAGCCAGCTAGTTAAACTGAGAAGATAGGTATGTGGATCCCTTACGCAGCCTTCATTACTACAGTGACTAATTAAAGCAAAGGAATAAATGGAAAGTTTTATTTATCCAGGCCTTTATCTCAGTAAGTCATTATTTGTTAAGTCATAGTTTATTGGGCTATGAACATTTGATTATATAAACATTTCTTAATTTAACAAGCCTAGCCATCCTTATAATTTTATAATTATTATTTTATAATAATTTTATAATTATTATTAGATTTTATAATTACCCCAGCAATACTGCACTGATGAAGAAACTGCATTACAAAAATAATTTGGAGCAACATAACTGGAAAGAAATGTTCTCACCATTGCATCTGCTTTATGCTTCTTCCGTTTAGCTTCCTGCATAAAGTAATCTGCATTGCGTGGCCTACCAGGGGAAAATAAGAAGATATTTTATTATTTTCTGAAGTGCAGAATATTTTCAAGTTATTTTTCCCTTATTTTAAACCTGATTTGCAAACATTTTTTATGAAGAAAATACACTTATCATGTAACCATGCATCTTCTATTTCCAAATTGCTGCCTGTGGAGACAATAGCATTTATGGCTGTTCTCATTCTTTAGAAGTCAGTGATTCAAAGCAAGAAAAAGCTAATAAAATGTGTTTTTATGGATTATATAAACTGCTTCCCAAATTAGTGCAGTTTTGATCTGCAAAACAGATGCAAGCGTTAAGCGGAACAAGTTATTCTGTCTCCTCCTCTCCCTGGTGCTTGCTTACCTCTTTTTCTACTCTTCTCTGTACATTGTCATTTGCTTTGGCTTCTCCCTCCTCTCAAAACAAATGTGTGCTTAATCTCTCCACTTTGAAAACACACATCGAACCTGCTTGCCTCCACAACTACCATCTCATCCCCCTTCTCCCTCTTATCTATAAGCATGCTGAGAGCGCTGTTTACTTCTGCTGCCTGGAGTTCATCTCCAACTCGGTGCTGGGTCGCCTGCTACAATTCCACTGGTGTTGCTCCTGCCAGTTTCTCCATTGATTTCTCCAAACAGATCTCAGAGACTCCATCCCTTCCTTAACCTACCTGACCTACTGACTGCAGGGCACAAATTCGACTGCTGTCTCTGTGCTGAAATTCACAAGTCTGTTTCTGATTCAGACTTATCCACTTCCATTCAAACTGAAAACACAAACTGATGTCTCCTTGGCAATGTCTGGTCACCACCTCAGTGAGCTCCTCATGGCTGAAGCAAATCTCTTCAGCTCCTCCCACAAGCCCTCCCTATTGCACCTTTCTCAGTCACTGTGGAGAAACTACATTTGCCATGTCGTTTCAGGCCATAACCTTGCATCTTCAGTCGTTGCCTCTCATAAAAGTCTTCACATTTCCTGACCCTGCAGATTCTTCCAGTCTCATATACATAGGAGATGGCTGCTTTCTTTCTCTACTCAGCTAGAACATGTCCTGGTTCTTCTCAGCTCATACTGTGGTTACTCCCATATCTTTGTCTCTCTCAGAGAAGGAAGTTTTGCCTTGCAAAATAGTTTTCTTAGTATTCGTTACAGTGTCATCCCTTTGCCCTTATCTAATGAAAATGAGATATTCCTGAGTAGTCAGAGTATGAATTCTGATGTTTTTACCATTCATGCTTTTAAGTGCTTGGTGTTGTAAATGATATGGTATTATTGCCACTCAGCAATCTGTTGTAGGTTAACCCCCGTAGGCAGCTCAGCCCCACCCAGCCGCTCACTCACTCTCCTCAGCAGGATGGGGGAGAGAATCAGAAGGATAAAAGTGAGATAACTCGGGGGTTGAGATAAAGACAGACTAATAGGTAAAGCAAAGCAGAATAAGGAATTCATTCACTGCTTTCCATCGGCAGGCAGATGTTCAGCCATCTCCAGGAAAGCAGGGCTTCATCATACTTAACAGTGACTTGGGAAGACAAACATCATCACTCCGAATGTCCTCCCTTTCTCCTTCTTCCCCCAGCTTTTATTGCTGAGCACGATGTCCTATGGTGTGGGATATCCCTCTGGTCAGTTGGGGTCAGCTGTCCTGGCTGTGTCCCCTCCCAGCTTCTTGTGCACCCCAGCCTACTCGCTGGTGGGGTGGGGTGAGAAGCAGAAAAGGCCTTGAGGCTGTGTGAGCACTGCTCAGCAATAGCTAAAACATCCCTGTGTCATCAATACTGTTTTGGTCACAAATCCAAAACACAGCACCATACAAGCGGCTATGAAGAAAACTAACTCTATCCCAGCCCAAACCAGTACACAATCCCAAGTAGTTTTTTTGAAATTGGGATTTCTCAGCACACTTGTTTAAAAAAACGTTTTGTGTAAGTCAGAGAAAATACAGATCTAACAACTGAAGTCAGTGGGATGGATGAGTCAAAACTTCTTGCTGATAGCAGTAAGACCATGCTCAGATCCATAACTGAGCTCAGTGGGGGCAAGGGAGAGCCCCTTGACAGAAGAGGACCACCATATATATTTCCTTGAGACCATAAGGCTTTTTGGCAGTGCATTTAGTTAGTCCGTTTCCTTCTACTTATGTGCACACAGTTTCAAGGACATTTAGTTGCATCATGGAAGGTTAGTCAACCTTATTTTGAAGAGAAGGAAGGCTAAATATTACTAGATGGAAATAAAATTCAAGATCTGGCTAATTTTGAATGACCTCTGCCCTAAAAAGCTTGTTGATATGAAGAAAAACAGTTCCTTTGCGGCAACTTTCTTTAAAATATTATTCTCCCTCAGAGTGGAATTCCCCCCCCAGCTTACTCTAGCCAGTAGGTCAGAAAGGGGACCAAAGACAGGTTTGTGTCCCAGTATCTCATAAGCTACTGCAGCTGCAAATACTTCCTGTGGCCAGCAAGATGCTAACATTATCTTAATAATATGAACCATCTGGATTTGGTCTTGGTCAATTAAGAAATATTAGACACTGAAAGAGCGTTAGCTTGATATAGAAAAATAACTATGTTTTCAGAACCATTGAAAGAATTCTTAAAAAAATGTTAAGTCCCGTCTCTCTTTGTCTTGTGCAATGACCTAGGTAAGATGGTTTACTATGAAGTGCCAAAAAGCAAAGCAAAGCAGAACAAATCAACAAAACAGTGGTCTCATCTCTCTGAAATGATCAAAGTGATGAACCTTTACATGATCCTTTCAAACTGAGGTCATTAAAATATGACCTTTGCAACATTCCCTCCCATATATCACGCAGCACTATATGTCTAATTTGCTTGTTTGAAGCATGGTAAGAGGTTGTAAAAACAAAGTGAAACAACACAATGTAATTATGATGTGCTTATTTGTAAGTTAATTGTAAAATGCTTTTCAACTTGTAGCAGGATTTATTCTCCCGAGTTATGATTAGCAACGAGGGTGTTAGCAAGAGGCATGCACACTACTGAACCAAGAAGCCTGCTTTGAGGGCCCTGCTATGGGGTGGTTAACCATAATGCAAGGTGCAAAAACTGAAGTCATCGGTTTATACTACATCCAATTGTTTTTTGGGAAGTCTAATATAAAAAAGAAACTATTGAAAGGCCATTTTAAAGCAAAGCATATATATTCTCAATGTGAATGTTTAGGTATTTCCATAGGAAAAATACAAGATTGATTTACAAATCAGGGCATGCCTAACAGAAATTAAGA